>NC_064615.1:681607795-682278866 GCF_023898315.1 Schistocerca nitens | reverse complement strand
ATTCTCATTCATTGTGGCGTGTTTTCCACCAAGACAGCCGGCCGGGGTGGCCAAGCGGTTCTAGGCGCTACAGTCTGGACCCGCGCGACCGCTACGGTCGCAGGTTCGAATCCTGCCTCGGGCATGGATGTGTGTGATGTCCTTAGGTTAGTTAAGTTTAAGTAGTTCTAAGTTATAGGGGACTGATGACCTTAGCAGTTAAGTCCCATAGTGCTCAGAGCCATTTGAACCATTTTTGAACCACCAAGACAAAAACAAGACCCATCAAAATTTGTGTTCGGTTGCCTGTTGCTTTGATGCGAGCTTGGTATGCCTACAAACTTGGTTTGATTCCCACTTCAGCCGACGATTTCTAACAGGTACGAACAGACCCTGTTCACCTCTGGTAACTCCAAGTGATAAGCCTAGTATTGCACCATGATTCCAAATCTAAACATGAGGCCCCTACGCTACCATAAGCTTTCTTACACTAGAAATTTTATTTTATTTAATGAACCAGTCGTTACGTAAGGTCACAGGGCACTTATTTCTGATGTTGGCGTGACTTGAGGTTTTATTCAAATGGCTCAAATGGCTCTGAGCACTATGGGACTTAACTTCTCAGGTCATCAGTCCCCTAGAACTGAGAACTACTTAAACCTAACTAACCTAACGACATAACACACATCCATGCCCGAGGCAGGATTCTAACCTGCGACCGTAGCGGTCGCGCGGTTCCAGACTGTAGCGCCTAGAACCACTCGGCCACCAAGGCCGGCGAGTTTTTATTGCTGGACTGGCATTAGAACTCACATCTCCTCTTTCTTGCGATTAGGTCCCTTCGGGGCGGTGCAGTTGCATCATTTCGTTGTTTACCCAAAATTCCAAGCACTTTACGTTATCCACCAAAGAAGTATCTGTGCATCGAACCCTGGTCCCGCGCAAAAGATTTCATCATAGATTTTCAAGCTCTAGCATGCACACACCTAACTACAGCGAAAAACGTTTGAAATTTTATGTCTATTCGTGTGTTCTCAAAAATAATGATGGGTGCAAAATTTAACTTCCAGTAAGACACTGAACATTTCATCACAACATTTCAAGTTCTATAACGTTACTAATAGCTGCTGGTGAAAAGAATTTCGACACTTAACATATGTTCGTGTGTAGATATATGTGTGAGATTCAACTCCCAGTCAATTCAACTTTTCATCACGTTATATCTACAGAAGTTCAAAAATTCTCATGTCATGCTACTGACGAAAGAAACAGATATTCGACTTGTATCCGTTTCTAGAGAACAAAAGAGGTCGGTGCTCCGGCCGGAGTGGCCGAGCGGGTCTAGGCGCTTCAGTCTGGCACCGCGCGACCGCAACGGTCGCAGGTTCGAATCCTGCCTCGGACATGGACGTGTGTGATGTCTTTAGCTTAGTTAGGTTTAAGTAGTTCTAAGTTCTAGTGGACTGATGACCTCAGAAGTTAAGTCCCATAGTGCTCAGAGAGATTTGAACCATTTTTTAGAGGTCGGTGCGATGCGAATCACGGTATGATACAAATTTTTCGTCTAGTCATTTCAGGGTCAAACGCTCACTACTGCTGAAAATTCGATATCTGACATTTGACTGTGCTTATTTAACAATCTGTTAGGTCCTGCATTCGAATGCCTGTCCATCACAAACTTTGCAGCATCCCTGAATATGGAAGTTAATAGGAAAATAAAAAAAGGGAGGAAGGTTTATCTGTTTAGCAAGAGTAATAGAAGGCAGATTTCAGACTACCTAACAGATCAAAACGAAAATTTCTGTTCCGACACTGACAATGTTGAGTGTTTATGGAAAAAGTTCAAGGCAATCGTAAAATGCGTTTTAGACAGGTACGTGCCGAGTAACACTGTGAGCGACGGGAAAAACCCACCGCGGTACAACAACAAAGTTAGGAAACTACTGCGAAAGCAAAGAGAGCTTCACTCCAAGTTTAAACGCAGCCAAAACCTCTCAGACAAACAGAAGCTAAACGATGTCAAAGTTAGCTTAAGGAGGGCTATGCGTGAAGCGTTCAGTGAATTCGAAAGTAAAATTCTATGTACCGACTTGACAGAAAATCCTAGGAAGTTCTGGTCTTACGTTAAATCAGTAAGTGGCTCGAAACAGCATATCCAGACACTCCGGGATGTTGATGGCATTGAAACAGAGGATGACACGCGTAAAGCTGAAATACTAAACACCTTTTTCCAAAGCTGTTTCACAGAGGAAGACCGCACTGCAGTTCCTTCTCTAAATCCTCGCACAAACGAAAAAATGGCTGACATCGAAATAAGTGTCCAAGGAATAGAAAAGCAACTGGAGTCACTCAACAGAGGAAAGTCCACTGGACCTGACGGGATACCAATTCGATTCTACATAGAGTACGCGAAAGAACTTGCCCCCCTTCTAACAGCCGTGTACCGCAAGTCTCTAGAGGAACGGAAGGTTGTAAATGATTGGAAAAGAGCACAGGTAGTCCCAGTCTTCAAGAAGGGTCGTCGAGCAGATGACCTATATCTCTGACGTCGATCTGTTGTAGAATTTTAGAACATGTTTTTTGCTCGAGTATCATGTAGTTTTTGGAAACCCAGAATCTACTATGTAGGAATCAACATGGATTCCGGAAACAGCGATCGTGTGAGACACAACTCGCTTTATTTGTTCATGAGACCCAGAAAATATTAGATACAGGCTCCCAGGTAGATGCTATTTTTCTTGACTTCCGGAAGGCGTTCGATACAGTTCCGCACTATCGCCTGATAAACAAAGTAAGAGCCTACGGAATATCAGACCAGCTGTGTGGCTGGATTGAAGAGTTTTTTGCAAACAGAACACAGCAGACGTTAAAGTAACCTCTGGCGTGCCACAGGGGAGTGTTATGGGACCATTGCTTTTCACAATATACACTCCTGGAAATTGAAATAAGAACACCGTGAATTCATTGTCCCAGGAAAGGGAAACTTTATTGACACATTCCTGGGATCAGATACATCACATGATCACACTGACAGAACCACAGGCACATAGACACAGGCAACAGAGCATGCACAATGTCGGCACTAGTACAGTGTATATCCACCTTTTGCAGCAATGCAGGCTGCTATTCTCCCATGGAGACGATCGTAGAGATGCTGGATGTAGTCCTGTGGAACGGCTTGCCATGCCATTTCCACCTGGCGCCTCAGTTGGACCAGCGTTCGTGCTGGACGTGCAGACCGCGTGAGACGACGCTTCATCCAGTCCCAAACATGCTCAATGGGGGACAGATCCGGAGATCTTGCTGGCCAGGGTAGTTGACTTACACCTTCTAGAGCACGTTGGGTGGCACGGGATACATGCGGACGTGCATTGTCCTGTTGGAACAGCAAGTTCCCTTGCCGGTCTAGGAATGGTAGAACGATGGGTTCGATGACGGTTTGGATGTACCGTGCACTATTCAGTGTCCCCTCGACGATCACCAGTGGTGTACGGCCAGTGTAGGAGATCGCTCCCCACACCATGATGCCGGGTGTTGGCCCTGTGTGCCTCGGTCGTATGCAGTCCTGATTGTGGCGCTCACCTGCACGGCGCCAAACACGCATACGACCATCATTGGCACCAAGGCAGAAGCGACTCTCATCGCTGAAGACGACACGTCTCCATTCGTCCCTCCATTCACGCCTGTCGCGACACCACTGGAGGCGGGCTGCACGATGTTGGGGCGTGAGCGGAAGACGGCCTAACGGTGTGCGGGACCGTAGCCCAGCTTCATGGAGACGGTTGCGAATGGTCCTCGCCGATACCCCAGGAGCAACAGTGTCCCTAATTTGCTGGGAAGTGGCGGTGCGGTCCCCTACGGCACTGCGTAGGATCCTACGGTCTTGGCGTGCATCCGTGCGTCGCTGCGGTCCGGTCCCAGGTCGACGGGCACGTGCACCTTCCGCCGACCACTGGCGACAACATCGATGTACTGTGGAGACCTCACGCCCCACGTGTTGAGCAATTCGGCGGTACGTCCACCCGGCCTCCCGCATGCCCACTATACGCCCTCGCTCAAAGTCCGTCAACTGCACATACGGTTCACGTCCACGCTGTCGCGGCATGCTACCAGTGTTCAAGACTGCGATGGAGCTCCGTATGCCACGGCAAACTGGCTGACACTGACAGCGGCGGTGCACAAATGCTGCGCAGCTAGCGCCATTCGACGGCCAACACCGCGGTTCCTGGTGTGTCCGCTGTGCCGTGCGTGTGATCATTGCTTGTACAGCCCTCTCGCAGTGTCCGGAGCAAGTATGGTGGGTCTGACACACCGGTGTCAATGTGTTCTTTTTTCCATTTCCAGGAGTGTATATAAATGACCTAGTAGATAGCGTCGGAAGTTCCATGCGGCTTTTCGCGGATAATGCTGTAGTATACAGAGAAGTTGCGGCATTAGAAAATTGTAGCGAAATGCAGGAAGATCTGCAGCGGATAGGCACTTGGTGCAGGGAGTGGCAACTGTCCCTTAACATAGACAAATGTAATGTATTGCGAATACATAGAAAGAAGGATCCTTTATTGTACGATTATATGATAGCGGAACAAACACTGGTAGCAGTTACTTCTGTAAAATATCTGGGAGTAGGCGTGCGGAACGATTTGAAGTGGAATGATCATATAAAATTAATTGTTGGTAAGGCGGGTACCAGGTTGAGATTCATTGGGAGAGTCATTAGAAAATGTAGTCCATCAACAAAGGAGGTGGCTTACAAAACACTCGTTCGACCTATACTTGAGTATTGCTCATCAGTGTGGGATCCGTACCAGATCGGGTTGACGGAGGAGGTAGAGAAGATCCAAAGAAGAGCGGCGCGTTTCGTCACAGGGTTATTTGGTAACCGTGATAGCGTTACGGAGATGTTTAATAAACTCAAGTGGCAGACTCTGCAAGAGAGGCGCTCTGCATCGCGGTGTAGCTTGCTGTCCAGGTTTCGAGAGGGTGCGTTTCTGGATGAGGTATCGAGTATATTGCTTCCCCCTACTTATACCTCCCGAGGAGATCACGAATGTAAAATTAGAGAGATTAGAGCGCGCACGGAGGCTTTCAGATAGTCGTTCTTCCCGCGAACCAAACGCGACTGGAACAGGAAAGGGAGGTAATGACAGTGGCACGTAAAGTGCCCTCCGCCACACACCGTTGGGTCGCTTGCGGAGTATAAATGTAGATGTAGATGTACATCACGTCATTTCAGGTTCAAACAAGGCTACACTTCTTTGATTGCGAATGAAACCATACATAATATTTTTCGTGATTAATTAAGGCCTGTTGCTGTTGGATAGGAACCTTAGTCCAGTACAAAAATTTTCGTCACGTAATTTCAGGTTCTAGTATGATAATTGATACTAGCCAAAAATTTTAAGTCCCTTCACGCTCAGTCAGCATTAAGGAGTGATTCTGTACTCGACTCTCGGTCATACGAGAAACGTTTTGCTCAGTTAGCATATGCCACTGGTGTTGGGTTTGAATCCATTTTCAGAACAAAACAGTTCTTTATGTTATTTATCATTCAGAAACGTGCACAACTAACTGCTCATGAATACCTTAGAGGTTTAATGCCATTGTGCTAGAGAAGAAGTGCGATAGGTGACCTTTGAAGTGCACATAGATCCACGTCACATTATGAACACTTTCAAGTTCCCAGTTGATGTTGAGGTTTCCGTAGAGCGCTCGACGTTGTTAATAACGGTTCTTCTAAATGGATAGTTCATTGACCAGTTCATGTAAAATGATTTTCAAAGTGAACAGCGATCTATTGGGTGGCGGGAAAACCATTTGGTGGGCGAGAATAATTCGAATTAACATACAACTCTCTTCTAAAAAATTGGTTTTCACTACGGTTTAATAAATGATTTATGTGACAATTCCAGTATTAGTTGTCTCAGATAATGAGAGTGGTAATATGTTCAAAACGTTGTCACAAACTTGAATTCACAAACGTTAGAGACGGTCTTGTCCCTATGTGTATCCTTCTATTTTGTGAGTCATTATATTAAATTACATCTGGACTGACTGGCATATAGAACAGATCAGAGGATCCGGAAGAAAGGTCTATTATGTGGACTGCGTGCATGTTAAGTGGTACACAATTTAGGCCGTTCGGATACTTTCGAGCATGATAGTGTAGGGGGCGGTCAGGAAGTTTCCGTTCGAAGACTGTGCAGTGCAGAATCGGTATGCTAATCAGGCAAAATTGACTTGATCACTGAGTCAATGGTCCCACCCATGCACGAGGTGAAGAAACCCATTTGGGTTTCCTGCATGAAAAGGTTCTTAAGTGCCTGCTGCACATCCTCCTCCGACAGGATCGTCAACCCTTCAAGGCCTTTTTTAAGGGACCGAAAGCGTGATAATCGCATGGGGAGAGACTAGCGCAAGAGGGCGGGTGTTCCGAGTGTCTCCAACTTGAGGTGGTGTAACCTTTGCATTACAATTTTTGCATTCTCATGAAGCTGCAGTACCGCTTCTCGTAGCTTTCCCAGACATTTCACCTTAATTGCACACCGTAATTTCTCCAGCGTAGCGCAGTACCTTTCCCCAGTGATGAAGACACGAGGTTCCTCGAAATCAATAATCAAGGGACCCCAGTAATGAAAGAACAGGTCTAGCATAGCCTCTGCATCAGATGGCTGACTCTTGAACATCTTCGGACGAGGGAACGATAGATGATACCACTGCATCGTTGATGCTTTCGACTTCGGTTCCCAGTGGTGGCACCAGCTTCCATCGCTTAAGGAACGCATTTGGTAATAACGTCGCCATAGTTCACGTTCGCGCATTTACCACACGCTCGTCGGAAAGACATGAATGCCACTCTAATTCCTTTCCTACATGCTGGTGCCTATATACCTGCTTCGGAGTCGTGCTGCGTTGGATATGCGCTGCAGCAACGTCCTCAAACGGAAACATTTTGATCGCCCCTTACAGTATGTATCTTCTTCTTTTTCCTGGGTTATGCCAGTCTTTACTTGGTCGGCGTGTTCATCTAGATTTGGCTATCTTTGCGGTAGAGGGTGACCAGATGCCCTTCACGTAACCGACCTGTCTCACTTGGGATGGAATGTGTGTACCCTGTCCATCGGCGCTTAATCGAATGTGAAAGTGCGAAAACGGTTTCGAAATGTTTGCGAATCGTGTAATTGGTGTGGGACGTGTGTGCCAGCTCGGTATTCGTCTATTGGGATGTGGAAAACCGCCTAAACACCATATCCAGACTGGCCGGCACACCAGCCGTCGTCATTTATGCGCTGCGCGGATTCGACTTGTGACCGACGTAACTCCCAGAAATCCTAGAGAGATGTGCGCGTCGTTCACCGGGGGCGGCCCGATAGTAGACTATCTGACGTAAACAGTAATATTTCGATTTTGTATTACTTTCAAGTTTTTTTTTGAAGGATTATACATTTTTTTTCTTGTCTCAACAGTAAACTAAATTTACTGAAGAAAGAATAGGCAGTCTCAGTTGCAAAATCGTTTTATATTTATTTAATTTGTGACGCGTTCCACTCTCACAGGAGCATCATAAGACAGCTGGGGAAAAAAAAGCGAGTTTCCTCAGTCCACATTTATGAGCCAGGAGTCAGCTATAAAGCTACATTGTCACTTAAATAAAGCAACTAGAAAACATCGACCTGAGTTGTGAAAGGAACGTAATCAAAGACGAACTCATCGGGTAAACACTCCAGGACTTCTGGCTAGAGTACAGAAAGTCGCGCAGTCACTAAACATCTCACGTCGTCCAATAAAATATGCAGGACACATCCACCTACGGTAATAAATAAGAATATGTTTCAAGGCGAAGAGTGGTAAGCGGAACAAATATTCAAAAATGGTTCAAATGGCTCTGAGCACTATGGGACTCAACTGCTGAGGTCATTAGTCCCCTAGAACTTAGAACTAGTTAAACCTAACTAACCTAAGGACATCACAAACATCCATGCCCGAGGCAGGATTCGAACCTGCGACCGTAGCGCGGAACAAATATAAGAAAGCACGTAAATAAGATTGGGGATAAAGGAGCAAATGTTGACGGCTAAGATACCTCGACTCACAAGGTACGTGAGTAACATAAGGAATAAAATCGTAAGAGAATCACGCGTTACACGTGTTTACGCTTATTCGCTCTTAACACAACGCAGGGCATGTTTACAACATAGTCCAGATGCTTAAGGCGTCGTCATGACACACGTTTACGGCTCGTACTACAGATCTACGATTCAAAGTAACCGACACCGTAGTACATGACATAGGAAAACGGAGAATGTTTGTAGAGAGTAACGATAAACTTATATCCATTATATCAGATAAAAACAAAATTAAATTTAACATGTACAATATTTTTCATCAACGTAGTTCATTTAAGAAAAATTTTTCAACAACAGTACTCCGTTGTAATAAACCTTCAGTTGTGTTACGGGCACAGGATCATCTCGGTACGATCTACACAACTCTGCTAGGTGCGCGTTAGCTCCTGTACATAAGTGGTGTGTTTCCTGTGGGTCAGGGACATTCCTTACGCGCGTTATAAATATCGAGACAGTAAGTCGGGAGTAGTGCTATAGTTAGTTTTCAGGTGAGGAGAAGCGAGCTGAGGATGGGAGTCACGTTGCTTCGCAGCGCTGCCGGTTGTCATGGGCGGTCAGCCAGCCTGGTGGGGGAGGGGGGAGGCCTTGCGCTCGCTGCGCCTCACTCATCGCGCCGAATAACAACCGCGCCGGCCCATTCATCACTTGGCCTGTTGATTGTTCCCTTGATGGAGTCAGGGCCTGCCTGCTGGGGAAACCACGGCACGGCGCCCCTGCGTAACTTGGCCCGTCTCTAATGACCACGACATCCGCGGAATGATAAACCGTGATGGCCTGCCCCTTCTTGGAGCTAATTACCAGTCAAAGCACTTTGGAACGTTACCGACATCGTAATACGAGTAGCGTTCGAATTATAAACTGTGGGTCGTGAAAGAGTGTGGCATTTAGACCATTCATGCAGTAATTTTATCAACGTGCACAAAATATTTACTCATAATATTTATTTGTAGTTCTACAGGTTTATTTTAGTCCACGAGAACCTACATCTACAGGGTGACCCAAAACGTCCGTTAACATTTGAAAATTGAATACTTCACGGAATAATGTAAGTAGAGAGGTAAAAATTGACACACATGCTTCAAATGACATGAGGTTCTATCCAAACAATAAAAGTGCACAAAATTGCCAACAGTTGGTGCTTCATATGATACGGAAGCAATAATGAGCATAACAATTGATTTTTTGCAAAGACGATATTCTTATAACAAATTTTCAACATGCCGGCCATCATCCATCAACAATAACTGTAATTGATGGGCAATGTTTTGTCAGCACTGTACCCAGCATATCAGAAGGTACGGTGAGAAGTTGCCGTCGGGCTTATCTTTTAGCACCCCTACACAGATTGAGGTCTGGGGATTTCGGAGGACAAGCGTGACGGACGTGGCGGCTCGGCACACGATCCTCACCAAACAATGCACGCAAGAGATCTTTCACACGTGTAGCAATATGGGTGGGGCGCCATCCTGAATAAAAATCGTACCTTGCAACACGTGTTTATCAGCCAGGCTAGGGATGATATGACTCCCTCTCTCACCACAGCTCATTTTGTACACGATTCTCACGCGGCGTGTGGCTGTCTAGCAACATCTGTTGGCCAGTTTTTCCACTTGTTTTTGGTTTCTACATTCCAGGTATGTGTGTCAATTTTAACCACTCTACTTACATTATTCCGTGAACTAGTGCATTTACAAATGTTAAAACTGACTTTTGGGTCACCCTGTACATCTGCAACTACTTGTCATGCAGCGTGTTTCAGAAGGAATAGCAAATATGTTAGGAAATGGTAGTGTAGACTAATTTGAACAAAACATTCCATATAACGAGTGTCCGATCTTCCTTTTTTTATTCATTTTGGTTAGACAACAGCGCTGCTGTTTTCGTAAATCAAACTAAAGGCAATACTGTAATCAACCACAAGTTCCGTTAGAAGTAATATTGTTTTACCGTTACTGGTTCGGGCCTGAGCCGTTCGTCGGACGGTAGAATTCGTTAATTTCTTGGCAACTTTTACATTCGTGTCTTAAAATATAACAAAGTTTTAGTGACTGCATTGTTTACAAGTGGTTTCATATTGCATATAAACTCTGTAAATTGTACCTACTTTAAGAAAAGCTCTCCTTTACATATTATATGAGAGAGGTTTGATTGCTTTTTTCGACCCATGCTGATCCACGAGATAAACTACATACAAGATGGTGGATACATTTGTTTACATAGGCTGCTGATTCGAGGAGCTGAAGAACGTGATATGTGTATAGATATGGCATACTTTTGGAGGTGTTGCAAAGATGCTTCTCCTAGTACACATAATTTCAAACTATACCTGTAATTATTTAGGTCTGAAAGCTGATAGCAATGGCCAATGAAGGATAATCTCTCTGCCAATTAATTACTAACTAATAACTGTATGATAAAGTCATTCAAAAAAAATTGTGGCTGGTTGCAGTATTTTCTGGAGTGTAATGTCAAATTTTTATTTGTTAAAGAGATACAGCTGTTCCAAACTAACACTCACAGAAGATGTTAAGCAAAAGCAAATAATTATGTTCGAAGCCGATTTTCATAAATTTTACCTCCGACTTGAATGCACTTTCGAATTCTATTGACAGAACCATCTATATATTTTATTTGTGTCTTTTATGAGGGTAACACTATTCGTAATCCGGATGATCAACTCGTCTCTAGCGTTTACTGTTTCATTGTAGACTTGGCCTTTCAAGCGCCCACGCATGTAAAAATCTGAAAGGGTAAGGTCCGGGGACCTTGATTGCCAAGAAATGTGATATTTATGCCGATCCATCTTCAGTGGAACGGTAGGCTTAGAGAATGTATCACGTGAAGGCTGGAATGTGCTGGGGCTCCATCATGATGGAAGGGTATCTTTATAACCGAAGGAACCTCCTCCAGTAAAGCTGGAGATGCGAGAAGTCCAGATAACAGGGTCCCAAAAGACAGAGCGATATCACTACAGGCCCAATCAACTCTTTATCATACCATGCTACATACTTACGAAAAACGTTTGAGATAGGACGAAGAAAGATTTGTTATATTTTAGCTGTCGTCAGGGTAGTTTCCTCGTCTTAACTTCTTGATGCAACAGTTGGACTTAGGATGACTTGTGTTGCGTATCGATCGTATGTTATTATATGTATTTGCTTAAATGGGTTTACAATGTGTTATAAAGTACCAACGCAGAAGCGATGACCTTCAACAATAGCGAATCGAGCGACAAAGGTGATACTGGAATCGGTGGTAGACAGCAGTAGTAGTTCGAACGGCAAAGATGCTACAGAGCGTGGAAGTTAGCCACAAGAAAAAGATACGACGGCCATCTGAAATAATAATTCAACTGTTAAGAATAATAATAGCATTGTACATGAGTTCATGCAAGTGATTCCAAAATGGTTTAACGTGGGGCATATAGTCAGTCGTGGTGGAGGTGTGCGGCCCCGGTAGCTGAGTGGTCAGCGCGACAGAATGTCAATCCTTAGGGCCCGGATTCGATTCCCGGATGGGTCGGAGATTTTCTCCGCTCAAGGACTGGGTGTTGTGTTGTCCTACTCATCATCATTTCATCCTCATTGACTCGCAAGTCGCCGAAGTGGCGTCAAATCGAAACCGGCGAACGGTCTACCCGACGGGTGGCCCTAGTCACACATTTACATTTACATAGTGGAGGTTTCATGCTGACCATCACAGTTAGCCATTGGGCGGATAGTTACATCAGGTTGATGCAACTTGCAGTGGTAATATAGTTCGGGGTACTTACAGGTCAGAGTGGTTACTTACCTCATATAGTCGGAAGTATATTTGCGGGTCTGGTGAGTCGGCTACAATGAGTGACTACCAGTCGATCTGTTTAGCTCTGCGAGTTTCTTCCGCTGAATTTCTGTGTAGTGAGTTCCCCCTGTTTGTAATTGAATTGCTAAAGAGGGAGATCTAGCTAAACAGTGATGTAAAGAGCAGGCGTATATAATTTTTTGGATGACAGCAACATTTCACTGAGAGAATTGTAATTAGACCAAGCATTTATTGTTGGTAAGTTAATAGAGTTATGGTCAGATAATGATCAAAATTGCTCTGTGTTTTTTAACTAGTGTTCCTGTTCTGCACACTCTAAGAGAATTGAGTGTTTGCTGTGTTTTATTTGGACGACTGGCGCACACTAAGGTGAAAGTGTGGGTGCCTTGTTTATACAATGGATTAACTGATGGTTTGCACTGAGCGGCAGAGACTCAATTTGCAAAATATTTTACCGAACAGACACTAGAAAATTTGGGAACGGAACTGTACACCGGACATACAGTGTCGATTGTGCATAAACTGTCAAGGTCTTTCCAGTAACAGTTAAATAGTAACCCAGTAATCCAGTGGAACCATTTATGCAAGTACATCACAGTATTATAATCACTTTCAGCTTTGAAGTGGCCAGTGATCATTAAATTAGAGTTAATTCCAAAGTAATATGGGTTCCAAAAGGAAAGAAGAAGAATATTAAATTAAAGAAATGAGTCTTTAAGAAGTAAGGAAAATAAAACAAATAAATGCAAAAATATTAGTAAATTGTCAGTTACTTGAAAGGGAAAAACAAAGTTTAGAGCTGACATTTATTAGTAATACGTCACCTTCGAGATATTTGTTTAAAATTTTGTGAATAAAAATAAATAAATAAGGAAATGTATTATCTGCGTAAGTGCCTGAGTTAACAGAAATACTACACAGTAAATATTCTGGAAAAGAAAAGGAAGGAAAGAAAGGCATATATTTTAAATTGAAAAGAAAACAAAAATAATATGATGTCGACTAACTGGCAAACTAAGGAAAAGCTGTCGCGATTACGTATTGCAAAAGACTTTAAGTAGAATAAATTCCTTAAGCGGCGGTAGGTTTGTCCCCAAGTAATTAATCTTTTCTTGTTAAAGAAGATAGTTGAGAGAGAGAGAGAGAGAGAGAGAGAGAGAGAGAGAGAGAGAGAGAGGGAGGGAGGGAGAGACTGAACATTATGCGACTGAGTCGCGTTCTCGTGTTCGAACTGCGCATCATGACGCGCTGTTTCATTAATATCTATAATTACATTGAATATCATTAAAAATTGACTATTATTACAAGAAAATTAAATAGGGCTACGTTTATGTTTAGCCACCAAAACTTTATTAACACGTAATCAAGTGAGGGCACCGCTAGTTGTATACGGAGAAGGCATATCTCTCCGAAAAATATACATATTACTCCCAAAACGTAGTACGCTTCAGCATAGGAGAGCAAAAATATAAAGTGTCTTTCGAACTGAAGCACGAACGTAAGGGGTTTACATTTTAACAGTAAATTTTAATTAGACGCTGTACTGCATGTATGTGACCAGTATTTTAAAAAGTACAACAACGAACTAGCAAATACTTAGCGACACCTGGTAATAGTGGTGTGTATAAGCAGTTCAGATGAGGTCTTGTGCACAGCTCCTCGTAAGTATGAAAATAAGTGAAATTTAATTTTGTGCTGGAACAGGGTAATATCCATTCTGTGAGCAGGGCACACACTGATACACACTGGCGGTAAAAAATCACAACACCAACAAGGAGTTCTGCGACATTAACGAGAATCGGTAGGCGTGTTTCTAAACCTGAAAAATGATATCAATTCAAACTTCGCGCCAGTGGCATTAGAGTGCGCTAGCGGAGCCGCTAGGAGAATACAAATAAGGTTTGCTTAAGATACACGATGTAACGATCTTGAGCGTTAGTTACCTTTGAGAATGGGCGTTGTGAGTTGATGTTAATCAAGAATGCCTTTGCGGCAACAAAAATGCCCCCATCAGCACCTCACTGTGTTTGAACAAGATCGTGCAATAGGGACACGAGAAGCTGGATGTTCCTTCTGCGATATTTTATGGCTTGGTTCAAATGGCTCTGAGCACTATGGGAGGTCATCAGTCCCCTAGAAGTTAGAACTACTTAAACCTAACTAACCTAAGGACATCACACACATCCATGCCCGAGGCAGGATTCGAACCTGCGACCGTAGCGGTTCCAGACTGTAGCGCCTAGAAGCGCTCGGCCACTCCGGCCGGCTGCGATACTGTAGAAAGACTTCAGAGGGATGTAGCCACTGTACAGGACTGCTGGCAGCGGTGGTCGCGGATCTATGCGGTCGCAAGAAGACCTGGCTCCGGACGGCCACGTGGCACTACCTAGAGGGAAGACCATCAAGTTTGGCATACGGCTCCGGCATATTGCATCTGCAGCAGCAATCTGAACAGCAGCTGACACCACAGTGACGCTGCCAACTGCTACAAATCGGTTACTTCGAGGGCAGTTTCGAGCCAGATGTCACGTAGCGTGCTTTCCACAGTCTCCAGATCACCGATTTTGCGACTTTTGTGGTGTCAAGCGAGAGCTCAGTTGAGCCGTGTTGCCTCTCGCGTTGGTGCTGTTGATAAGTTGGCATCGTGTAATAGCGATAGTGGCGTCTCGTTTTCTTCTTGTGTTTACTGGTGCCAATATGTTTGCTAGCGTTGTCTGTCCACGAGTGGCAGCAGCAGCGGTTATCGATATTTTATGGTGGTACCATCTTTGGAGGAACGTAAAGTGTTTTCGGGGAAGGGAGTGTGTCGAGTAGTTTGGTTGGGACGGAGCAGCAGTGAGGTCAGGCAGTGCAAGGACATGCTGGGACCAGTGGCGGCACGCAGGCACTGCCAGATAGAGGGGCTGTAGTTTTGAGGGCCACAACCTCGTTGTCCACCGGACCCAGGACGTCTGAGCTGAGTGAACATTAAGCCAGTAGTGAAACCTCCACTATTTTGAGATCAAGCCGTTTGTTCACGCGTTGCTGCTCACACGGTAGCTGACACGAAGAGCAATGCGTGGAGTGTTTGGAGTTGGCGAAATTAATTAGCCGTCCTCCACTTATTATTAATCATTGAATTCTTTGTGTTTATTGATGAAGTTCAACGATCGGTGTTTTTCTGCCTAGTGTCGGCTAACGCCCCAGTTACCTGCCCTGGAGGTTAGCGTATTTTCGCGGCAGTGTACCTTTCCTCGTCTTGCCGCTACTGTCCGGTAAGGCGTGTAGTTTGACAGCCTCCTTGATTGTGGTTCGGATGTTTTGTTCTTTTGGACTAGCTTGGTTGTAGTGGTTCCTTCTGCTTCTGGATGTTCTAAACAACGGATTCTGAAGATGCAGTGCTGTCTGGTTCCGCCTTTCCTGGGTTATTCCATCGTTGTGTTGGTTACCAGATGTTAGGTACGTTTTGCAAGAGTGTTGGCTTTAAAAATATATATATATATATATATATATATATATATTAGTATCTCTTGGAGAAGTTTAACTGTTTTTAAAAATCTGCCATTCAGGCCTTCAGCCATTAAATTGTTTTTTGAGTTATTACGATTGGGCCTTCGGTGACAAATAATTTGTATTTCCGGTCAATAAGGCCTTCAGAAGAGAGTGCAACTTGCTTAGGAATTTTTATTAGATATTGTGTCTTAACAGCCAAATTTGATAAGTGTTCCTTATTGTCAACCTCATTTGCAATTGGTTCCAAATAAAGTATACGTAATTAAAAAAAAAAAAACTGAGTCACCAACGGTAACTGAGCAAGGCCCCAGCCACACGGAATCCTGCCTTTCGCTAAGATCCGTGTCTCATCATTGGAGAGCAGAATGGAAGTCTGTTGTGTTTTGCAACAAAAGTTGGTTCTGCCTCGGTTCCAGTGACCACCGTGTGTTGGTTAGAAGGAGAGCAGTTGAGGGTCAGCAAGCAACCTATCTGCGTGCTGGAGACACTGAACCTACACCTCGTGTTATGATCTGGGGAGCTGATTTCGTATGACGGCAGGAGCACTCTCGCGGCTATCCCACGCACCATGACTGCAAATTTGTACCTCAGACTAAAGATTCGACTTTTTGAGCTGCCTTTCATGAACAACATTCCGGGGAGTGTTTCCCAACAGGATAGCACTCACCCACATAGCGCTGTTGTTATCCGGTATGTTATACAGTGTGTTGACTTGTTGCCTTTGCCTGCTCGATCACCAGACCTTTCTCCTATGGCGCTTATATGAGACTTCATCAGACGTCAACTCCAGTCTCATTCACAAGCAGCGTTAACCGTACCGTATTGACCGGCCAAGTACAACAGGCACAGAACTGCGTCTCACAAACTGTCATCCGGCACGTGTACTACACAATGCATGCACGCTTGCATGCCTGCATTCAACATTCTGGCGGTTACACAGATTATTAATGTACCAGCATCTCAAATTTGCAATGATTAATGTTGCTCTTACATTAGCCTGTTAATGGCTTAATATGTAACGCAGACATATGTATTCCAGAAAATTCATTACTCTTACTTAATTATTTTTCGGTGTTCCGGTTTTTTTTTTTGTTTTTTTTTTTTCGTGCCGGTTCACTTCATGAAGTTTTCCTGTCTGCTAGGATTAAAAATGGAAATTTGTGGTAAGGACTATGGGACCAAACTGCTGAGGTCATCGGTCCCTAGGCTTACACACTAATTAAGCTAACTTACGCTAAGGACAACAAACACACTCATGCCCGAGGGAGGACTCGAACCTCCGACGGAGGAGAGCCGCACGAACCGTGACAAGAGGCCTCATATCGCGCGGCTACCCCTCGCGGCTGCTAGGATTAGCTGCCCACCACTGCGTGAGGTAACTGATGAGAACTGTTAAGATATTACCACATATACTCGGTGCATAGAGTAGTGTCAGCAGCCAGGAGTAGGTTTTAGACAGTAAGACGTCTGTATTATTCCGACACTGTGCACATTCTTGAAAATGTCTCTACACAAATGCATGTGGATTTTCGTCAGACAACTCATGTGAATTGCAAGTGTTATTGATACTTCGCGAGGAAAAGTGGCTTCATCAGGAAAAAGTATTAGTGGAATTACTCTGCGATTTTCGATTAACCAGCAACAAAACAGGAATCGTCTAACTTCATCTCCTTTTCGAAACGTTTGAACCTGCTGTAAATGATAAGGATACAGGCCATGAATATGTAGTGTCCATCACATCTCACAAGAAACCCCTTGAGTGAGAAGTCGGAAAAGGCCAATCGTATTTACGGCACTCGACGCCCCATATATCGTTTACCACGCAGCCACAATATTGGCTGCTAATGGCAAGAGGGGGTGAGGCTGCACGTATCCAATGGTGAGCACAGCATGAGGCTACGGAGCGTAGTTGAACTGCTTAGTCGACGAGTAACAACAATGCTACTACAGTGCTATAGTGCTAGTGGTGCTCATGCAGAGCAGAGCAATGTCAACGATAATCAAAGCAAACATCGCATTATATCTACAACAACAGATGCCGAAACTGACATTTCGTCAGAAAGAAACTCAAGGAATTTCGCAGAGTCAAAAAGAAGTGGCAGATGAAATATTAGCGTTTCTGCAAGATGAGTCAGTGGAATGTGTGGTGTCGTACATGCTCGACTGTGCGGACATGGACATCAGAAGTACAATGATGAACATCACATGCTCAACAAGTGAAAGTGAAACAGGTGTCGAGCAATTGGAGTACTAACAAGCGAAATGCAAACTTATCATTCTAAGTAGCTATTGGCGGCAGTGTCGCGTTCACAAATTATAAAACGGCGGCACATTGGCGAGGTTGAGATTTGTACTTAGTTGAGGTGATTCATGTGAAAAGATTTCCGATATGATTATGGCCGCACGACGGCCATTAACAGACTTTGAACGCGGAATGGTACTTGGAACTAAACGTATCGGACACTCCATTTCTGAAATCGTTTGCGAATTCAATACTCCGAGAACCATAGTGTCAAGAGTGTGCCGAGAACACCAAATTTCAGGCCTTAACTCTCACCATGGATAACGCAGTGTCCGACGTCCTTCACTTAACGACCGAGAGCAGCAGCGTTTGTGTAGAGTTGTCAGTACCAACAAACAAGCAACACTGAATGAAGCAACCGCACAAATCATTATGAGACGTACGACGAACGAACGTATCCGCTAGGACAGTGCGGCGAAATTTGGTGTTAATGGGATATGGCAGCAGATGACCGACGCGAATGCCTTTGCTAATAGCACGTCATCGCCTGCAGCGCCCCTACTGGGCTCGTGATCACATCGGTTGGACTCTAGACGACTGGAAAACCGTGGCCTGGCCAGATGAGTCCCGATTTCAGTTGGTAAGAGGTGATTGTAGGGTTCTAATGTGGCGCAGACCCGACGTAGCCACGGACCCAAGTTGTCAACAATGCACTATGCAAACTGGTGGTGGCTCCATAATGGTGTGGACTGCGTTTACATGAGATGGACGGCGTCCACTAATCCAACTGAAGCGATCAGTGACTGGAAATAGTTATGGTCGGCTACCTGGAGGTCGTTTACAGTCATTCATTGACTTCGTGTTGCCAGACAATGATGGGATTTTTATGGATAACAATGCGCCATGTCACCGGGCCATAATTGTTGGCATCTTGTTTGAAGAACGTTCTGGACAAGTTGAGCAAATGATTTGGCCACCAACATCGCCCAACACAGGACATAATCGAGAGATCAGTTCGTACACAAAATCCTGCACTGGCAACACTTTAGCGATTATGGACAGCTATAGAGGAAGCAAGGCTCGATATTTCTGGAGGGGACTTCCAACGACTTGTTGGGCCAAGTCGAGTTGCTGCACTACGCCCAGTAACAGGTGATCCGACACGGTATTACGAGCTATCCCATGACTTTTGCAACCTCAGTGTATCTTTGTATCCAGTAAAAACGGAACACAAGTCACGGAATATTTTATTCGAATTAGTTTATGCTACCACCTAAAAAAAATTGCTGTTCCTTCTGAAAAGCCGCCCGTTTTGACCGAGCGGTTCTAGGCGCTTCAGTCCGGAACCGCGCTGCTGCTACGGTCGGAGGTTCGAATCCTGCCTCGTGCATGGATGTGTGTGATGTCCTTAGGTTAGTTAGGGTTAAGTAGTTCTCAGTCTAGGGGACTGATGACCTCAGATGTTAAGTCTCATAGTGCTCATAGCCATTTGAACCATTTGAACCTTCTGAAAAAACATATGTACTGCGCGAACCACTGAAAAGTACAAATATTAATGTCTTTGTATGCCATTTCTTTTGTCTATTGTGTGAGGGAAGCGTGAGTGTGTGTATACGGCTCTGTACGCACCGTGAACTGTCCTACCTTATTCTCACGATCCCTTCGCGGCGGTAGCACAACGGTCGTGAAGCCTTGCCGGAATAAATGTTCTCTACATTCACCCTACAAGGTTTCGCGATAACTGTATTATCTTCCAGTGATGCCATTAAGTTCCTGAGAATTTCTGTTACACCTTCTACTGACAGGACCACCGGGTTACGATCATAACTGACTGCCTCCGAATCCGTTCCATGTCTGTTGGCATACCTACTTGATAAATATTTGAAACGCCGGAACAAACGAGAGTTAATCATAAAATCTTAGTTATCATCTCGAAAAAAATGGAATTATGTAACGAATTTTTTGTTTGTTTGCTCGAATATATCTGCAGTTCCAGTGCACCTCAGAATCGTCGCACAGCACAGTACCGAAGCTCGCCTTTACAGCATCGAAAATAAAATGGCATAGTACATTTATCCCCCCCATGAACCATGGACCTTGCCGTTGGTGGGGAGGCTTGCGTGCCTCAGCGATACAGATGGCCGTACCGTAGGAGCAACCACAACGGAGGGGTATCTGTTGAGAGGCCAGACAATCATGTGGTTCCTGAAGAGGGGCAGCAGCCTTTTCAGTAGTTGCAGGGGCAACAGTCTGGATGATTGACTGATCTGGCCTTGTAACATTAACCAAAACGGCCTTGCTGTGCTGGTACTGCGAACGGCTGAAAGCAAGGGGAAACTACAGCCGTAATTTTTCCCGAGGGCATGCAGCTTTACTGTATGGATAAATGATGATGGCGTCCTCTTGGATAAAATATTCCGAAGGTAAAATAGTCCCCCATTCGGATCTCCGGGCGGGGACTACTCAAGAGGACGTCGTTATCAGGAGAAAGAAAACGCGTTCTACGGATCGGAGCGTGGAATGTCAGATCCCTTAACCGGGCAGGTAGGTTAGAAAATTTAAAAAGGGAAATGGATAGGTTAAAGTTAGATATAGTGGGAATTAGTGAATTAGTGGCAGGAGGGACAAGATTTTTGGTCAGGTGATTACAGGCTTATAAATACAAAATCAAATAGCGGTAATGCAGGAGTAGGTTTAATAACGAATAAAAAAGTAGGAGTGCGGGTTAGCTACTACAAACAGCATAGTGAACGCATTATTGTGGTCACGATAGACACAAAGCCCATGCCTACTACAGTAGTACAAGTTTATATGCCAACTAGCTCTGCAGATGATGAAGAAATTGATGAAATGTATGACGAGATTAAAGAAATTATTCAGATAGTGAAGGGAGACGAAAATTTAATAGTCATGGGTGACTGGAATTCGTCAGTAGGAAAAGGGAGAAAAGGAAACATACTAGGTGAATATGGATTGGGGGAAGAAATGAAAGAGGAAGCCACCTTGTAGAATTTTGCGCAGAGCATAACTTAATCATAGCTAACACTTGGTTCAAGAATCATAAAAGAAGATTGTATACCTGGAAGAATCCTGGAGGTACTAAAAGGTATCAGATAGATTATATAATGGTAAGACAGAGATTTAGGAACCAGGTTTTAAATTGTAAGACATTTCCAGGGGCAGATGTGGACTCTGACCACAATCTGTTGGTTATGAACTGTAGATTAAAACTGAAGAAACTGCAAAAAGGTGGGAATTTAAGGAGATGGGACCTGGATAAAGTGAAAGAACCAGAGGTTGTAGAGAGTTTCAGGGAGAGCATAAGACAACAAATGGCAGGAATGGGGGAAAGAAATACAGTAGAAGAAGAATGGGTAGCTCTGAGGGATGAAGTAGTGAAGGCAGCAGACGATCAATTAGGTAAAAAGACGAGGGCTAATAGAAATCCTAGGGTAACAGAGGAAATATTGAACTTAATTGATGAAAGGAGAAAATATAAAAATGCAGTAAATGAAGCAGGCAAAAAGGAATACAAACGTCTCAAAAATGAGATTGACAGGAAGTGCAAAATGGTTAAGCAGGGATGGCTAGAGGACAAATGTAAGGATGTAGAGGCTTGTCTCACTAGGGGTAAGATAGATACTGTGTACAGGAAAATTAAAGAGACCTTTGGAGAGAAGAGAACCACTTGTATGAATATCAAGAGCTCAGATGGCAACCCAGATCTAAGCAAAGAAGGGAAGGCAGAAAAGTGGAAGGAGTATATAGAGGGTCTATACAAGGGCGATGTACTTGAGGACAATATTATGGAAATGGAAGAGGATGTAGATGAAGACGAAATGGGAGATACGATACTGCGTGAAGAGTTTGACAGAGCACTGAAAGACCTGAGTCGGAACAAGGCCCCGGGAGTAGACAACATTCCATTAGAACTACTGATGGCCTTGGGAGAGCCAGTCATGACAAAACTCTACCATCTGGTGAGCAAGATGTATGAGACAGGCGAAATACCCTCAGACTTCAAGAAGCATGTACTAATTCCAATCCCAAAGAAAGCAGGTGTTGACAGATGTGAAAATTACCGAACTATCAGTTTAATAAGTCACAGCTGCAAAATTCTAACGCGAATTCTTTACAGACGAATGGAAAAACTGGTAGAAGCGGACCTTGGGGAAGATCAGTTTGGATTCCGTAGAAATGTTTGGAACACGTGAGGCAATACTAACCTTACGACTTATCTTAGAAGAAAGATTAAGAAAAGGCAAACCTACGTTTCTGGCATTTGTAGACTTCGAGAAAGCTTTTGACAATGTTGACTGGAATACTCTCTTTCAAATTCTGAAGGTGGCAGGGGTAAAATACAGAGAGCGAAAGGCTATTTACAATTTGTACAGAAAGCAGATGGCAGTTATAAGAGTCGAGGGGTATGAAAGGGAAGGAGTGGTTGGGAAGGGAGTGAGACAGGGTTGTAGCCTATCCCCGATGTTATTCAATCTGTATATTGAGCAAGCAGTAAAGGAAACAAAAGAAAAATTCGGAGTAAGTATTAAAATTCATGGAGAAGAAGTAAAAACTTTGAGGTTCGCCGATGACATTGTAATTCTGTCAGAGACAACAAAGGACTGGGAAGAGCAGTTGAACGGAATGGATGGTGTCTTGAAGGGAGGATATAAGATGAACATCAACAAAAGCAAAACGAGGATCATGGAATGTAGTCAAATTAAATCGGGTGATGCTGAGGGAATTAGATTAGGAAATGAGTCACTTAAAGTAGTAAAGGAGTTTTGCTATTTAGGGAGTAAAATAACTGATGATGTTCGAAGTAGAGAGGATATAAAATGTAGACTGGCAATGGCAACGAAATCGTTTCTGAAGAAGAGAAATTTGTTAACAACGAATATAGATTTAAGTGTCAGGAAGTCGTTTCTGAAAGTATTTGCATGGAGTGTAGCCATGTATGGAAGTGAAACATGGACGATAACTAGTTTGGACAAGAAGAGAATAGAAGCTTTCGAAATGTGGTGCTACAGAAAAATGCTGAAGATAAGGTGGGTAGATCACGTAACTAATGAGGAGGTATTGAATAGGATTGGGGAGAAGAGAAGTTTGTGGCACATCTTGACTAGAAGAAGGGATCGGTTGGTAGGACATGTTTTGAGGCATCAAGGGATCACAAATTTAGCATTGGAGGGCAGCGTGGAGGGTAAAAATCGTAGAGGCAGACCAAGAGATGAATACACTAAGCAGATTCAGAAGGATGTAGGTTGCAGTAGGTACTGGGAGATGAAGAAGCTTGCACAGGATAGAGTAGCATGGAGAGCTGCATCAAACCAGTCTCAGGACTGAAGACCACAACAACAACAACAACAGTACATTTATAAAGTCGAGTATGGGTCACTGATTCGTTTTCGGCACCAGCGAAGATGTTGCAGACGTGTCAGCCCAATTCGGATGACTTCCTTGGCTGTTTTGTCCTGAAGCAGCTGTAATATATCCGCTGCTGCTGCTGGAGACAAATTATGGTTCGTTACCACACTTCATAAATAAACTGCACCGTTTTATTCTGGTTCCTCTATGGGCGTTCAAAATGGCTCTGAGCTCTATCGGACTTAACTTCTGAGGTCATCAGTCCCCTAGAACTTTGAACTACTTAAACCTAACTAACCTAAGGACATCACACACATCCATGCCCGAGGCGGGATTCGAACCTGCGGCCGTAGCGGTCGCGCAGTTCCAGACTGTAGCTCCTAGAACCGCTCGTCGCCTCTATCGGCGTTCTACGGCACTGTGGCGCGGGATACCAATGTGCACCAGAACTGTAGAGATATTCGTGCAAACAAGCAAAAAAATGAATTACATAACTTCATTTTTCGAGGTGATTTTTAAAACTGTATGACGATGCTGTGGAACTGGACACACCAGCTTCATGTTCCGACTGTACTGTAATAACCATGGAGGTGTAATACAGGACGTTATCAAGACGCCACAGACTTGAAGCCATCGTCCGCCAATTTAGTAGCGCCAAATATTGGCATGTAAATGGAAATGCCGTGTGGCAAGGGCCTCCCGTCGGGTAGACCGTTTGCCTTTCGAGTTGACGCCACTTCGGCGACTTGCGTGTCGATGGTAATGAAATGATGATTATGATAAGGACAACACAACACTGATTCCCTAGGAGGAGAAAATCTCCGACCCAGCCGGTAACCGAACCCGGGCCGTTAGGTATGACATTCCGTAGCGCTGACCACTCAGCTACAAGGGGCGGACATTCGCTTGTGGTGGAGGTGCTTTGAAGAAAAAAAAATGCCAGGATGCAGCATCTGCAGATGTACTAATCGTTCTGATTATAATATAAAGTGTAAAGGAATCATATTTAGTCCGTGAGTGGACTGGTACAAGAAATATTTTTTTTTATGTACCGGTATGTGAATTTTAGTTGGGCTTGTTACTTTTACTGTAGCAGTTTCATTTCTGTAATTTTCTTTTAGATTTCCTATCAATTACAACTCAAAGTGCGGTCTGGTTGAACCCTGTGAGAATGAAATATTCCAAAATGCCCAAATATGACAAAATATGTTCTCAGCATTTTCGGGAAGAGAACATAGACGGAACCCTATTCGCATCACACACTTCGCTTCTTGGTTATTCGAAACATGTATTAAAAAGAAAGGTACCTTAAAGAGGCCAAATGCGTCGTATTACTGCGTCAGATATGCGTTTAAGAGCAAGCAACGTCTGAAAATACCTTACGACACTGCGTTATTTTTGAACGCACTGTGCGATTTGCTGTTGCGTGGACACGACAGAAATTAAGAACAAGAAACGCTTGTAAACAGTAGTCTGCTAAGGTTTAGGAGCTATAACCATGACGGCGCCACCTTCAAAGCAGTGTACGGCGTAAGTGTATACCGTCATCTCCCCTCATTATACGTCCATGATAATAACATTGCATACTGCCACTTGTTGAAGTCGACTCTGCGTCGTAGGGTTTGTAGTTGAGCTGGTTCCTTTCCCAAAATTTCAATTTCTTATCCCTGACACACATAATCAGAATAAAATATCTGTTACATTGAATAACAGTTGCAACATGTAAACAATGTTCCCGAACAATGAGTTTAAAGTTCAAAGTTATTCACTATTTATTCAATACTTCCACATAGAAAATGACACTGGTGGAAACCTTATTGATGTAGCTAAGTGACCCGAGCCCTCATACAGTACTTAGAAACTCACTATAAATATTAATTAAATCTAGTAACAGTGCAAAATTACAAGTACTTCAAGTACAATTGTTCACAGTCCGGAAATATTCTAAGCCCAGGCCAACACTACTCTCGAGAGCACACGTCTAGCCGACAATCAACGAAATTATTCTGATTCGAAAGTCGTGAAACAAATCAAAGTTCGTGAAAATGTAGCGGCTAAAACCACCACGCGACTTTGACAGTTCTAGAAAAAAAAGAAACAAACGCAGATGTATTGTCTCTCTGTCGTCACTTTGACGGTACACTTCAATTTCTCAGAACTCTTAAAGCTAATCTAAATCGTCTATTTTCCTTCCTTATTGCATATCACTCGTTAACGTTACCCCTGAATACTTATACAATGTGCTAAAAATTTTCTCCATCAATCTTGCAACCAGATGTCATCGGTTTTTTTTCTTTGTTATAGGCATAATGTAACATTTATCCACATTTGAAGAGACTGCCACTAACTACATCAACTGGAAATGTTTTCCAAGTTTTTCTGAATTTCCTTAAGGCTGTCCAACGGCAAAACTTTCCTGTAGGCATACACTTCCTTGGAACGAAGATGTAGACGACAAGAAAGAGAAATGGAATAAATTTGAATTCGATAAATTTGTATTAACGATGTGCATAGTGTAGTTTCCATGTTTTCTTGCGCGTAAAACCAGCTTTATTCTTTTTACATAACTACTTATAAGAGGAGTTTAACGTCCTTATTACAGTTCACCAATAGTGGAGTCTCACCACTTATGGGGTGGGTTGTTTGGGGAAAGAGATCAGACAGCGAGGCATCGGTCTCATCGGATGAGGGAAAGATGGGGAAGGAAGTCGGCAGTGCCCTTTCAAAGGAACCATCCCAGCATTTGCCAGGAGCGATTTAGGGAAATCACGGAAAACCTAAATCAGGATGGCCGGACGCTGGATTGAACCGTCGTCGCCGGCCGAAGTGGCCGTGCGGTTAAAGGCGCTGCAGTCTGGAACCGCAAGATCGCTACGGTCGCAGGTTCGAATCCTGCCTCGGGCATGGATGTTTGTGATGTCCTTAGGTTAGTTAGGTTTAACTAGTTCTAAGTTCTAGGGGACTAATGACCTCAGCAGTTGAGTCCCATAGTGCTCAGAGCCATTTTTTGAACCGTCGTCCTCCCGAATGCGAGTCCAGTGTATAACCACTGCGCCACCTCGCTCGGTCACCACTTATGATTCACAAGCTATGGTTGAATAAAGCGATTCAAATAGAATGCTAATTGGTTTTCGTCAAATACAATGCTAATTGGTTATCGTCAATATTCATATGGTAGAGGGAAGAGATATTATTTACAATACGCGAGCCGGCCGGAGTGGCCGAGTGGTTCTAAGCGCTACAGTCTGGAACCGCGCGACCGCTACGGTCGCAGGTTCGAATCCTGCCTCGGGCATTGGTGTGTGTTCAAATGGCTCTGAGCACTATGCGACTTAACTTCTGAGGTCATCAGTCGCCTAGAACTTGGAACTAATTAAACCTAACTAACCTAAGGACATCACACACGTCCATGCCTGAGGCAGGATTCGAACCTGTGACCGTAGCGGTCACGCGGTTCCAGACTGAAGCGCCTAGAACCGCACGGCCACACCGGTCGACCATTGGTGTGTGTGATGTCCTTAGGTTAGTTACGTTTAAGTAGTTTTAAGTTCTAGGGGACTGATGACCTCAGAAGTTAAGTCCCATAGTGCTCAGAGCAATTTGAACCATTTTTTACAACACGCGACGTGAGAGTTAAGTTTTGCCCTAGAATGAACTACAAGTGGAATCTCTGGTCTGTAGAGACAAACGAGTTGCATCACTTCCTCAGTTCTTCACTGTTGTTTTTCGGATTCGGCGCCCCGCTGACATTTTCAACTGACAGTTGCGAGCCACATATGATTGTGAAAGGAACGTTGTTAGTAGATGGAACACTGCTAGTAGTGCCGACCCCACTGGGTTGAGCAGGAGGGGGAGATATGCATGAAGGATATCTGTTGGTGAAAATGTGGCTAAGAGCGTGACTCAGGAATTCGAAACTAACCAGCAACCACTGTCTGTATGTATGTGGAGCCCCTTGTTGATGCCGTCTACCAGACATTGAAATGAAAGATGATCTGGGAGGGCTGACGGCTGAACTTGAGCTGAGGTAATTCCTTGTAAGTGAAATATTCAATTTCTAATAACCTCACAGTCAATTTTAGACTGAACGAAGGCAGATATACACAGGAGGAAACCCTGACTATGTCTGATGATTAAGGAAGGTTGGAAGATTAGAGGTTAACCTTTCATCGACATTGGGTTCATTAAAGACGGAGCACAATCAAGGAGTTCGAAAGACTGGGGAAGAAAGTATCTTGTCTTTTTCATAGAAACCATCTCGGCATTTGTCTGGAGCGATTTAGGGAAATCGCGGGAAACCTAATCAGGATAGACCAGCGCGGATTAGAACCGATGTCCTTCCGAATGTGAGTCCAGTGTGCTAAGCACTGAGCCACATCGCCTAGTGATGATGATTTAGTGCTCGTCCGACGATCAAAATTACGCTCAGCAATACCAAAAAGGTTAGTACTGTATATTTTTGTATTCTACTTGATTACATCATTCAAAGAGACTGATATCAGCAGGTTTCGTCAGCCTGCGTGACATAAATGTGAAACGCGGTTAAGGTTAGTACCTCCTCGTGCTTCTCAGATCACCTGAATGGGTCTTTGCTGAAGCAAATAAAGGTCTGCAGTGTCTAAAAACTGGAACATGGACAGTAGACAGTCGAGCATATGCCTATAGGCCGCTTTTAACTGCCCCGCCTTTTGCCTGAAGCCTACGTGACACGGAGTGGCTCGCCTTATACAGGACTTTGCTCAAACTGGCACACAATTTAATGAAACGACGGCAAACTAATCAACTGCACGCAATTATTACACCTTTAAGATTATTCGCGGACGGGTTTCATAATACGTTAACGCTTGCGTTTTTGCCCCTTTCGTGTTCTCTCTCTCTCTCTCTCTGTGTGTGTCTCTCTGCCTCTCTCTCTCTCTTTCACACACACACACACACACACACACACACACACACACACACACACACACCGTCTCACCATTGGAAGGACAGGACTTGATTAAATCGATTCTTCGAACTGCAAATTTGTGTTCACACTTGGCTGCATGCATATCTGGGAAACGTTCACAAAAGTAGATCACACTTGTCATACGATGTATTTTGAAAGTGATGGGCTTGTATTTGTTATCTCAACGAACTAATTGTGCAGTATCTTTAAAACAGTTGTGATTACGCCACGTGAAATAACCTACTTAGCTATATAATGTGTCATGTGGAATCGAAGAAGCAATTCCGACGGTAAGATATGGTGTTATGGCCTTTAGTATGGACACGACATGAAGGTTACGTGCGTTCTTGAGATTCTACAGGTATTTTGTAAATCACAGCGTTTCTAATCTTTAATTTCAAATGTCACTGAAGTATTTGTCGTGCTTCCTTTCCTCAATATTGCTAGGCATGGACTTTTCTTGTTTTACATGGAAATCTACGTCTATATTAAATAGCATAATGTTTAACTCAGCACATTAAAACTCTTTTGTTCTTCTGCAGATATGATATACCTTGTGTAACGGCTATTTACCCGAAATGGAGGCATTTAATGATTACTTGCTAATAGTATGTTTGCTGATGATGCTGTGGTGTACGGGAAGGTGTCGTCGTTGGGTGACTGTAGGAGGATACAAGATGACTTGGACAGGCTTTGTGATTGGTGTAAAGAATGGCAGCTAACTCTAAATATAGATAAATGTAAATTAATGCAGATGAATAGAAAAAAGAATCCCGTAATGTTTGAATACTCCATTAGTAGTGTAGCGCTTGACACAGTCACGTTGATTAAATATTTGGGCGTAACATTGCAGAGCGATATGAAGTGGGACGAGCATGTAATGGCACTTGTGGGGAAGGCGGATAGTCGTCTTCGGTTCATTGGTAGAATTTTGGGAAGATGTGGTTCATCTGTAAAGGAGACCGCTTATAAAATACTAATACCACCTATTCTTGAGTACTGCTCGAGCGTTTGGGATCCCTATCAGGTCGGATTGAGGGAGGACATAGAAGCAATTCAGAGGCGGTCTGCTAGATTTGTTACTGGTAGGTTTTATCATCACGCGAGTGTTACGGAAATGCTTCAGGAACTCGGGTGGGAGTCTCTGGAGGAAAGGAGGCGTTCTTTTCGTGAATCGCTACTGAGGAAATTTAGAGAACCAGCATTTGAGGCTCTGACTGCAGTACAATTTTACTGCCGCCAACTTATATTTCGTGGAAAGACCACATACATAAGATAAAAGAGAGATTAGGGCTCGTATAGAGGCATATAGGCAGTCATTTTTCCCTCGTTCTGTTTGGGAGTGGAATAGGGAGAGAAGATGCTAGTTGTGGTACGAGGTACCCTCCGCCACGCACCGTATGGTAGATTGCAGAGTATGTATGTAGATGTAGATGTATGAAATTGTCCTTATCTGATATGCTTGGTTCACTGTAAGATTACCAAACTGAAATCTCACCGTGACATTTCGCTGTTTGAAGTGTCCCTTAATGTAAAGATTAACATCCAAGGTCACTTAGTATTTAATGAGTAGCTTCGCTCATCGGAAGCGAAATTCCCCACAAATTCGTGGCCCTGCGGGCAAAACAAAGTAATGTAGATCCAGAGCACGCCACTTTGTGTTGATGATGTGACAAAGCGGTACTTTAAACAACTGACGTGGTGTCACCTGAGCGGTGAATATCTGAGGATGCTCGTCTCATCTGAGGATGCTTGTGTCTCACAGAAAGTAAGTCATTAAATCAAGTATCACGCGACCTATGGAGCTTTACTTGTACGTTAATTACAAGGGTCGCTGTGTCCACTGCAAGCGATGCCTGCGTTTGTTAACACACTGTGAATCATGCATTATGATCTGTGTCCATCGGAAAATTGCATGCCACCTTGTGCTATTGCGCATACTTGACGCCTTCATGAAGTATACAAGCGAAGCAGAGACGAAAGGGGGGTCATGCTAAAGCCGTCGGCACACGGACCGTGCTTTCCAACATCAACAGTGAGCGTGCCGAGTCCAAAGTGATGCTGAGTGCTCAGAAACGATGCAACTTGTGCGTCTTTGATTGACAAGTGGTGAACATTCAGAGCTCTCGTAAAGATAAGTGTTTGAGTAATAACAATTAATTTAAGGCAATATTACATCATAAATATGTAAATTAATACCTACTGTTAGCTATCAAATGGTTCAAATGGCTCTGAGCACTATGGGACTTAACATCTGTGGTCATCAGTCCCCTAGAACTTAGAACTACTTAAACCTAACTAAGGACATCACACACATCCATGCCCGAGGCAGGATTCGAACCTGCGACCGTAGCAGTCGCGCGGTTCCGGACTGAGCGCCTAGACCGCTAGACCACCGTGGCCGGCTGTTAGCTATCAATTTAAGGTTTCAGATTTTTGCGTGTTTTACGGAAAAAGAGAACATTTCATAGGCTCGAATTTTGGAGTACAATTTGTTTACGTTATCGTATGCTGTAAGTTACGTGATTATTTCAATAAAGTGAAGTTTGTGTTGTTAGTGTATTCTTACACGCAGTCCATTTGATTCTCTAGAAAGTAGCCAAAGTGAAAAGTTCCGAAATAAGTGAGAAGTTTACATGGTGCAGGCTCAGTTCTTAGTTTATTTTTTGTTTCGTCACGAAAACGATACAGGTTAAATCGTTTTTGTTTCTCCGGAAGTTCTGAATTAGTATCCGAACATTGTGTCTAAACATTCTAAGAAATTCAATATATTAATTGAGTAGTCAAGGAAGTTATTCTTCTTTAACTTGGACTAAAGTAAAATTTGTTTGCCATGAGTGACAAATGTATGATTTGCCGTAGGATTGTTAGTTCCGCGGTTTCTTTCGTGTGGGTGACTAGCGACATGGGAATTGGGGAAATACACAAGGGTCATTGGTTGTGTAGGATTTACTGATAGGAACGTAGTGGAACAGGAGAAGGAGATTACTGCCCTTCAGGCGGAACTAGATAAAATGAAACAAGATCTGGAATGGTTAAGGGGGAGAGGGGAAAAAAGAGAGGTGGGAAGTGACAACAGGTTATAGAAGAACTAGGAATATGACTTTCTCAGACAGTGTTGTTGTGAATGTGGAAAACAGGTTTGATGTGTTTTCACAGTTGGAAACTGATGAGTCACAAGTAGATGTAGGAGTCGACAGCACACAACAAACTTTCAAAAAGTCTTTGAAGAGTAAGAAGTCAGAAAAAGTTCCAAAGAAGAACAAAATTTTGTTGTTACGAGTTCACATGGTGGAGGTGTTGGCCAACTGTTGCAGGATGAATTAGGGTCAGCTTACCAGTTAACAAGTTTTTGTAAACCTAGTGCAAGTCTGGATCTGGTGATAGAGGATGTAGCCTCACTTTGCAAAGACTTCACACAGGAAGACACTGTGGTAATAGTGGGTGGGGCGGGCAACAGAATAGACAGGAACCGCAATTATTCAATTGAGAGCAACCTGGTAAAGATAGTTTCAGCAACGAGACATACTAATGTTGGGCTTGTGTCTGTTATGAGGTGCCGTGACCGGCGTTATTTAAACTCTTCTCTTAGGAGAGTTAATTTAGAGGTGTAACGGCTGCTTGGATCAGGTATGGGGTCTCATATCGGTGTGGTTACTGTTGGCTCTATCAGCGGGTGGGACTATACTAGGCGTGGCCTTCACCTCAACAGGAAAGGGAAGGGAAAACTGTCTGGGCTAATAGCAAGTAACATAAGGTTGGGGGGGGGGGGGGGGCACTATCACAAGCGGTAAAGTACTAGCGGTTACGAGTGACAGAACAGCAGTTTTTTAGGGTAGGAAGAGCAGAAACAAAAGATGTTCAGAAATAGATTGAAAATGACATTCGCATTGATAAAACAGGCAGCCAGAAAGCAAATTTTAATGCACACAATTCATACAGACAGCCTCTGATTGAAACCATAGGCTCTCAAAAATTGATAGGAAAATTAGGTTCATCCAGTTGTAATTCAGCCAGCGCAAAAATCAGTTACCCTTATTGCATTAGAATATCTGAGGGCTAAGGGGTAAGCTTAATAAGTTGCTTATTTGAGTTGAAGAATTAGAGTTGAGCAAACCAGTTGATATAACCTGCCTCTCTGAACACCATGTGACCACTGGTATAGATATGTTAAATATTACAGGATTCAAATTAGCTTCTTACTTCTGTAGGGAACATAAGGACAAAGGAGGAGCTTCCCCATATGTCAGAAACTGTTTTGATTTCAAGAATATTAATATTAATGAATTTTTCTCAGAGCAGCACTTAGAATCTGGTGCAACAGAAGCAGTATTTAATAGTAAGTTCTTTATAATGGTAAGTATATACAGATCACCTTCAGGAATTTTTAACCTCTTCATAAAAAGTCTGGACTCTCTGCTGTCCCATCTCACAGTAAAAGACAAGTAAACAGTCGTTGCTTGTGATTTTAATGTGGATTTATTGAAAAGCTCTGTCAATGAACAATTACTGCAAACGGTAAGACTATCATTCATTTTAGTTCCTACTGTTAACTTTGCAACTAGGATATGTAAATTCTCTGAGACTGCTATTGATAATATCTTCATAGAGAAATCTAGGGAAAAAAGTCATATCACAAAATCAATAGTAGATAGGCTATCTCATTGTGACATGCAGCATCTTATGTTAAATGCTGAAACTTGTCAGGATAAGAAGTCTGTTAAATCTGAGTACAGGAGGTAATAAGTCAGTCAAAAATTCAGACATTCAGGAAATTTATCAAAGACAGGAACTGGATAGATATTTACAATACTTCTGACTCAAATGGAACATATAAAGAATTCATTAATAAAGTTACGTCCACTTTTGAAAATTGTTTTCCGCTGAAAGTAACTCAAATCACACAGAAGTCGAAAAATAAATCATGGATTACACACGGAATAAAGATATCATGTGGGACAAAAAGGAGGCTGTGTTTACTATCTAGGAACAGCTCTGATGTCAGCACTGTAATGCATTACAAAGAATACTGCAAAATATTGGAGCAAGTAATTCAGAAATCAAAGTATCTTTGTTATGAGAAAAAGATAATTACATCGGGCAACAAACTAAAAACAGTATGGGATATAGTGCAGAGAGAGACAGGAGGGCGCCAAAAAGGAAGAGGAAGAGATAGCTCTAAAGGTAAATGAGACTTTGATAAAAAGTGCATGTAGTGATTCAAACCTCTTAAAAAGTACTTCATTTCTCTTACTGACGGCTTGGGGTTATCAGGTTCGGTGAACAGTGCAGTGGAATATCTGAGACCAGTCTTTAAAAATAATTTCAGTAAAATGGAACTGACACGTCTCCCACAGAAGTGGCATCCATCATAAAATCCTTGAAATCTAAGTATTCTATTGGGTATGATAACATATCAACAAAGTTAATCAAAGAGTGCTCGTGAGAGTTGCCTTCTATCTTAAGTTATTTGTGTAATCGATCTCTTATCAGTGCAACATTTCCAGACTGGCTAAAATATGCCAAAGTTAAGCCTCTTTACAAGAAGGCAGATATAGAGATACCATCAAAGTATCGGCCATTTTCACTTTTGCTGGCTTTTTCAAAAATATTTGAAAATGTTGTGTTCAGGCATTTCCTTAAGCAGCTGATTGCAAATCATATTTTGTCAAAGTCACAGTTTGGGTTTCTTAAGGGTTCTCATATAAAGAAAGTTATTTACACTTACAGTGAGAATGCCCTTAATTCATTAGACAATAAATTATAGGCTATTGGCATTTTCTGTGACCTGTCAGAAGCCTTTAACTGTGTGAACCACAGCATTCTCTTAAGTAAATTAGAATATTATGGTGTCATTGGCAATGCTACAAAATGGTTTGAGTCTTATCTAACTAACAGGAAACAAAGGTGTCGTTGCGATATGCATGTGCAGTAAGCAGCGAGTTTTCATCTGATTAGGATTTAATTACTTGTGGTGTTCCTCAAGGTTCCATCTCAGGTCCATTGCTTTGTCTTATGTATTTTAATGACCACTCGTCTGTTACATTGCCAGATGCTAAGTTCGTTTGTTTGCAGATGATACAAACATTGCAATAAGTAACAAGTCAAGTACAGATTTTCAAATAGCTGTTAATCAAATTTTCACTGACGTTAATAAATGGTTTAAAACTAATTCACTGTCATTAAACTTTGAAAAAACACACTGTTTGCAGTTCAGAACCTGTAAGAGATTTCCTTCCTGCATGTGTATAACATATGAAGACATGCAGATAGAAGAGGTTGACAGTGTTAAACTTCTGGGATTACAATTCGACAATATATTCAGTTGGGAAGGGCATAGCACAGAATTGCTTAAGCGCCTAAACAAGTCTGTATCTGCAGAGAGAATGATATCAGATGTAGGAGATATAAATATAAAAAATTTGCGTACTTTGCTTACTTTCATTTTATTATGTCATACGAGATCATATTCTGGGGTAACTCATCAAACCGAGCTCAAGTTTCTAGTGTGCAAAAGCGTGTAATAAGAATCATTTGTGGTGTAAATTCAACAACATCATGTAGAAATTTGTTCAAGGAACTTTGTATTCTAACCACTGCTTCTCAGTATATTTATTCCTTAATGAAATTTGTTGCAAGTAATATATCTCTGTTTCCATCCAATAGCTCAGTAAATAATATCAATACTAGGAATAAGTACAATCTACATAAAGACCTGAAATCACTTACCTTGGTCCAAAAAGCTGTCCAATATTCAGGAACACACATTTTCAATAAATTGCCAGCAACCATTAAAAACTTGGTTTAAGATAAAACACGTTTTAAACAGAGTTTGAAAGGCTTTTTGATAGACAACATCTTCTTTTCTATAGATGAATATCTTAACAGGGACTGTTAGACCAGCTTACGTAAAAATGAGTCTCGGATTTCAGTTCTGACAGTTCTCGGTCACAACACTCAAGAATAGGTATTTTGTGTATGATAAATTTATTAAAAGTGTTTAACAGTGTTTCATTCAGCGTATTAATTCTGTAAATATTAGTAGTGCCAGTTTACTGTAATGTATTTATCTATGTTGACAATCTCCTGACAAATGACCAGGATAGTAAGTGTTACATTCAAATGTTTTATGTTTTTTACGTTTTACTTTCTGACATGTTTCACACCCACGAGAATCATCTCATTTTTTGGGTCTATGGAACAAAAACTGAAAATTATTAAGTGGTTCTCTGCAAATGGACTCTCACTAAATTTTGAGAAAATACAGTTTATACAATTCTGTACAGTACATGGCATAACAGCACTGATAAATATAGACTATGAACGGAGGTATGTTGCTAAGGTAGAATACTCAAACTTTCTGGGTGTGTGCATTGATGAGAAATTAAATTGGAAGAAACACATCGATGATCAGCTGAAACGGTAGATTCAGCTACTTATGCTATGAGGGTTATTGCAAGTTTTGGTGATAAACATATCAGTAAATTAGCCTACTGTGCCTATTTTCATTCACTGCTTTCATATGGCATCACATTTCGGGGCATTTCGTCATTAATCAGAATAATAGCTGGAGCCCACCCAAGATCACCTTGCCCACATTTATTTAAGGAACTCCGGATATTCACAGTATCTTCGAAATACATATATTCACTTTTGAAATTTGTCATTAATAACCCATCCCAATTCAAAAATAACAGCGAAGTGCATAGCTACAACACTAGAAGAAAGGATGATATTCACTATTCTGGACTTATGCTGCCACAAAAACCTTCGGTCATTTGCCAACTAGTATTAAAAGTCTGACAGATAGCCAACCAACATTTAAAAGCAAATTAAAAGAATTTCTGAATGACAACTCCTTCTACTCAATAGATGAATTCTTAGATATGAAGTAGTAACTGTAAAAAATTAATTAATTAATTATTTTGTGTAAAGAAAACTTATGATAAAGTGACACGTTACACATCATTACGAAATGTCGTATTCATGATCTACGAAACAAGGATTAACGTACGTACGTACGTACGTACGTACGTATGTATGTATGTATGTATGTATGTCTCTAATCTAACCTCATACAGTGTGTGCGCCTCGACGTGGTATGCGCGATCGCAGCGGCAGTTGTCGGCTGTATTTGGTCCGGAAATCACACTGGTTAGGAAAAGGATGGGCGTAAAATTCCTACGTTACCTCTTTTGAAACACGTCTTTCCTCCATTGGCTATATGCTAGTCAGGTCGTTCAGTCTGGAGAGTACATAAATAAAAACACACTGTATACCATACTAAATGCTTTTGGTTTACTTTCGGGACATAATAGTCCATTTTTATGTTTCGTTTTTCAGTATCCTTTCTCCTGACGACGGTTCTCATTTTCTCAAGAGGCTGAACTTCGGTATAGTCAGAAGAATTTTGCGCTACTGATACTAATGACACATCAACTCATTTCAACGCCTCATTCCATCTTCGCTCTCTTCATCTACAGAACCCACTTTGTTCTCTATGCATTTGTCACTTGGTTGCTCAACTTCCGTTTCATGGGTACCGTTATTTACGCACTCGCGCATGTTTTCGTCATGTTAATCTTCCCAATGAGAAATTTCCATTTGAAACGAAAGTATTCGTTCCAATTACAGCAGAATACTTCAGGATTTTTTTTCTAAAAAATCACCGAACTGTGCACAAATGATCCGCAACACACAATCTTCACGAGGGTAATCGGTAGATTGCTTCAATATCCATGAACGTGTTATAAGGCAAAACCAAAAGTACCACGTCCTGTCACTAAGGATGTCGGCTTTTAAAAGTTCCATTACAGCTACTGCGGCAAACATTTACGATAGTTGTAAGATAGATATGGCACTGCAACTTCAGAAAGACTACCCAACATGCTTTTTTCACGCTGGGGTATCAGAATCTCTGCATGCTCAACGGTCAATGTTCGAATGCATGGTCTGCCAACGGCTTCAAGATGATAAGGGAAGGAATTGGGGAAATCCACTGACATATGACATTGTCACGAAGGGCAGATCGCTATGGTTCGGCTTCTGGGAACGATTTTTTGGCCGACTGTACGCGTGGTAGTGTCCTGAGCATCTATGAACGTTGGTCGAAGGAGGCTGACGAGAAGACGTCCACGCCTCGACACAGGGAAAGGGAAGTCGGACGCCTGCCTGCTCTGCAAAGCAGGACAGGAAGCGATCTGTGTCAGATCTGGAGACAGAGCACAACGCTGGTGCAGGCACAAGTGTTCCGAAGCGCACTGTTCACGGCACATTTTTGAGCGTGAGGCTCTGTAGCTGACGATCCATGTTGATCCAGTGACATCGCCAGCTATGATTAAAGTGGGTACGGGATCATCGAGACTGGATCGTGGATGAATCACGTTCCTTGGTACACTACGTCGATAGTATAGTATCCCGATTCGCCGTCATCCCGGCGAACAATTCGAACCCCGGAGGAGTAACTTCAGCAAAGTCCTTCCGCTGTTCTTTTATTTTTCCTTTCCTTTCTCAGACTACCATTTCTTTTCGCTCACGCATATACTGCAATTCCGAGCTTCCGCAAATGAGAGTCATACCACACAACTCTATATACTGTTCTTTAACAATATGGCAGACACTTCCCAATTACACTCATTTCCTCTTGCGTACAAGTATTCTCGGTTCAGAGTCACAAAGAAAGTTGTAAATCAACGGTTTCTTGTGTCAAAACACGCAACATGCAATCTCGATCAATCTTTAAAGGTTTAGCGGCATGTTTCGCACTTACCCAGTATTACAGAATTATTTTTTTCCTTTATGCACACTAACGCCTGCTTGTGAACCATATAACAACTCTCTGTTGAATTTCTCAGCCCGATAGAGGTTTCAGCGAAGTAAAGTTTGTATTTAGAAAGTAGTAATAGGGAAATAATTTCAAAAAGATAAGTGTCCCTCAATGTGCGGTGCACTGCTTGCTCAGGGAGTCCAGGACATTGTCCACTGTGACAGTACCCATCGGAACTACAGCCACAGGACGTACAGACAATGATTCCACACGATTTTGCGCAGCATATCTTCTATGGTTCGTGGTTTCTACGCTTCATTCTATGCATTGTGACATCGAATAGAATGGAAATTTTAATATAACCGAATAATTATAATTCAGGAACATTTACTTAAACTGAAGAGTGGTTAATTGTTAAGTACTAAAATTTATGTGAGTGTACTTTGTGTACCAGACACTATGAAGAGACGGTAATTGTATTATGTTATTCATTGTGTACTGAAGTATTTTTTGGATCATATGGTTGCGGTCTAACTGGATTCAGTTTATAGTTATTAATTTTCATAGAGGTGACGATTTTCAGTAGTGCTTATTAAGATCAAAGGCGTCTTGTTGAGAATAACTATACTTCAGCTGGGAGGTGGTTGGTAACTAGAACCAACCAGGTAATGATAATGTAACAGGCCTAGAGTTTCTACAGAAATATCTTGCAAAATTGACTTAATGTTTTTCGGAAAAATTGTGCCAGTCACAATGGTTGACGATTTTCTTGAGGGAACCCAGTGTTTAAATAGGACTTGGAAGCTTCCGACTGCTTCTACTTTGCCAGTTTCTCCACCAGCGTACACGTAACGGTCACTTGGAGTAGTTAGTGTCCACCGCAACAGACCTTGTGCTACGCGCTGTGTTGCAGAGATCACGAACTCAGAGGAAGAGTACAATAGAATAACCTGTACTGCAGGCCCTGGTGCTCACTGTTCACGAGGACTAAATTGCCTGCGTAATTTACACGACCGAAGTATGACCGTCCGGCCGGCAGTCTGCGACTATACTTGTAGACGTTTAGTGCTGACGGGCTGACTAACATGCTACCGTCTAGCAGCCTCGTTTTTCATTGCTCGTAGTTCTCTCGATCGCTCATCCCAGTCCCACGGTTAAATGTCGTAATCTTTTCTACCTATATGGCATTGTTAGTGAAACCTCGTGATCAAGACCGGTGCACAAACAAAAGGTAAAGTGATGCACCACGAAGGAGTTATGCGAACTGGTCATAAACATATTCATACAGGTGTCCACGGAAAACGCAAAACTGTAAACTTTGGTGACCGATGAATTAATGTGCGACGCTGCAGTGTAATTTCACCGCGCAACTGGTAGGTATAGTAAACGGGAGAAACTATGACACCAGAACATGAAGTCTTTGCGTATTTGATTCGGTACACTCAGATGGACAGTAACTATGCCTACCAGACAAGCGCACGAACAATATACACAATGTTGAAATAACTTACGGGTTTTCTGCCGCATGAGGTCGTCGACCACCGCCGACATTTTGACAGGAGCACACCCTGCCATTCTCAAGAAACAACTGTCGAAATATCGGAGGTGGTCGACGACGTCAACCGGCAGTTGTGACTTGAGAATGGCAGGGTGTGCTCCTGTCAAAATATCGGCAGTGTTCGACGACGTCACGCGGCAGAAAACCCGTAAGTTATTTGGACATTCAATTCGCCGGGAAAAGTGAAGGTCTCACAATATACACAATGTCAGCATTTGAGAGAGGACGTATAGTTTGACTCAAAGAAGCCGGTTGCAGTAATCAGCGAATCGCTCGACATTTCAGTAGGAGTAACGCCCCTATTCGACGACGTTGGCAAGAATGGGTGAACTATTGCCGAAAACAGCGCTAAGGAGGAAGCGGTCGACCTAGAGAGAAGACTGAAAGTGAGCAGCGACCAATCGTCAGAAAGGCATGGATTCATTGTTATCATCGATCCGACGTGCAACTAGTGATTCAGTGACTACAAGCAGCATTAATATTCAGCTCACAGAGAGGGGGCTGAGCTCACAGTGTCCCTTCCGCCGACTAACATTGACCTCAGTACACTAACAAGTCCATTTGCAGTAGTGTCGGACACATTCGACCTGGAATCTCCTTGACTGGAAAAGAATTGTCTTGACTGGTGAGTCCCGCTTCGAATTAGCCCCGACGATCAGCGAAGACGTGTCTGGAGACGCCTCGGACAGGGTGGGGTACCAACATGACTGTCGACCGCCATATGGCCCGATAGTCAGGAGTGATGATCTGGGATGCCATATCATTTCATAGCATGATTCCTTTGGTTGTCATCCGCGACACCCTTACTGCACAATAGTGCGAGAAAACTCCCATTCCCAAGCAGCAAGAGTCTGTACTGGTTGTCGTTGTGCTTATCAAACCCTTCCTTGGCCACCAAGGTCACCGAATCTCTCCCCAGTTAAGAATATTTGGAGTATTGTGGACATGGTCCTGCTACAAGCTCGTGATTTTGACGAGCTAATGCGTCAGTTGGAGGCATAGTATCCCTCAGGAGAACGTCCAACAACTATATGAATTAATGCCAAGCCGAGTAACTGCTTGCATAAGCGCCAGAGGTGGACCAGCCCGTTACAGACTTGCTCAATTCGTGAAACTCTTTCTCTTGAATAAATCATCCAATTGTTCTGTAATTGTAATCATTTGTTTGTCTGTACATATACATCACATCTACCGAATTCCGTCATATTCGGATAAGTCTTTCGTGGTGCGTCACTTTTTTGTCTTAGAGTTTATTTGGTACATTATATTTTTTTCAATTTGATGTTGTGGTCCTCAGTCCGAAGGCGGGTTTGATGCAACTCTCCACGACAGACAAACCTGTAGAAGCGTCTTCATCTCTTCATTCATTTGAAACTTCTTACTGTATTCAAGCGTTGTTCTGCCTCAAAAATATTAAGCCATTCCCCCCCCCCCCCCCCCCCCCCACTTCTCATCGTTACCAGGTTAGCGATTCCTTGATACCACATTTTGTATCCTATTAACCGATTCCTTCATGGTTTGCCCGGGTTTGCAACCATGCCAGGCGTGAATTTTTTTTTTCCACACCACTTCACAGGGAAAGTCTTCCTAAATTTTCCAGTTCGCGCCTTCTGTATTGCCGTAGACTAAACAGAAGTTGGTAATATACGGTGCGCTCTTTCCTTACTAGCCGGCCGGTGTGACCGAGCGGTTCTAGGGCTTCAGTCTGGAGCCGCGTGACCGCTACAGTCGCACGTTCGAATCCTGCTTCGGGCATGGATGTGTGTGATGTCCTTAGGTTAGTTAGGTTTAAGTAGTTCTAAGTTCTAGGGGACTGATGACCTCAGATGTTAAGTCCCATAGTGCTCAGAGCCATTTGAACCATTTGTTATTCAATCTAACCAGTTCAGTATTTTTCTCTAGCACCACATTTCAAAAACTTCACATCTTTTCTCGTCTGAACTGTTTATTCTACACGTTTTTTCTCAGTACAAGGTTAAACTTCACACACATACCTTCATGAAAGACTTATTAACACTACAGTTAATAAATTTCTCATTTTCAGAAATTCTTTTCTTCGTATTGCCGGCCTGTTTTTTTAAATATCTTGTCTGCTTCGACAGTCGTCAGTTGATTTGCTGCTCAGAAACCAAAACTCATCTACTATTTTTAGTGCCTCATTTCCAAATCTAATTCTATCAGCATCTGCTGATTTAATCCGACTACATTCCGTGACCTTTGTTTTACTTTTGTTGACGTTCAAAGACAAATCCACTGGTATATGGGGGACAGAAACATTTTTGCACCGCTGCCTCAGTAGCTTTCGAAAGTTTCTTACAATAATAACGTGTGAGCTAGAACCGTTATATTGTAATTTGTTGTGAGTAGAAGATTCGCGTGCGCCCTGCAAAGAAATGTCACTCGTCGGATACTGGAAGGGCTTGCTTTCACAAAATCGCAGTCTTAGTCGAGGAGGGATTTGTAACTAGTTGTTTAGTCAAACTTCTCTATTTACAATCGCAGGGTCACTTTTGCTAGGTGCAATATATTTAAACGCCCAGTAATTTGTGTAAGAAAATAGAAAAGGATGTGTCGGCTTAAAGTAAGAGTAAATTGATTTTAGATAAGAACGACCAGGTTCAAAAATGGTTCAAATGGCTCTGAGCACTATGGGACTTAACATCTGTGGTCATCAGTCCCATAGAACTTAGAACTACTTAAACCTAACTAACCTAAGGACATCACACACATCCATGCCCGAGGCAGGATTCGAACCTGCGACCGGAGCGGTCACGCGGTTCCAGACTGAAGCGCCTGGACCGCACGGCCACACCGGCCGGCGAACGACCAGGTCTTGATAACATTCACTGTATCACTCAGTGATTAGAAAAATGCGGAAATAAAAATAAAGACATATACACGATCTTTGTAGACCTGCAGAAAGCGTATGACACTGTCGGTAGAGTAAAATTGTGGGAAGCAATGAAGGGTTAATGTGGGATAAAGAGGGATTCATCTGTTTAAGAAGCTATATCAGACCACAAAAATAAGGATTAAAATAGGAAACAAGGGTATGCTAAATAATTTTACTAACAAAGGTCTAAAAGAAGGTTGTGCATTGCCAACTACTTTGTTTAACATATATTTGGAACAGGCGCTGAATGGCTAGTACAGTAAAAGCACAGGTATGGGAATAAAAACTGATGACGATACTCTTCACTCTCTTTTATTTGCGGATGATCAGGTATATTCCCTCAATGTGAAGAGGGTATAGTTTACATGCTGAGAAAAGCTAAGGAGGGGGGCAGCAATTGCGGTTTGGGAATAAATCTAGACACGGCAGTGGGTGTGTGTGTGTATGGGACAGAATTGGTAAAAACTGACACAGAGGACGGTGAAATAAAATCCTATAGAGGCTATAAAGAGTTATGAACAAGGCAATGATATTAGTTCCAATATAGCAACGTAGACGAGAACGACTAAAGCTTCGCATCAAATAATACGGAATAATAATATTCGATAAGACACTACGAAAAGAATATTTCACAGTGAAATGAAACATTTTACAGAACAGTTGTGCTGTGTCATTTAAGAGAACGCACATTATTTTTTTATCGCCTTTCCTTTCTGAAAATGACATCTGGATACGCGTTAAAACCCAGGAAATGTTCATATGAATGTCTGTAAAACTGTTTAATGTTCGGTTTGTAATTTTGTTGTAGATTTCATAGCGTTAGAATGGGATGAAGACTTCTAGATAATACTTAATTTCTATTTCATTGCGATCCCTGCTGTCCCCAATACGCTTACAAAGATTTCAGTGTGATGGAGAACATAGTTCTATTTGGAGTTGAAACGTTGCCCCAAACATGGAAAGTTATGGAGAAAATTAGAACTTCGGAAATGGACTACACGAGAAGATGTTTGCATTGAACTAGGTAAGATACGATACGAAATGAAAAGAATGGAGGTGAATGGAGACATGATTCCATTAGGAAGTTTGTGCACCGCGACCACACAAGTGTTACAAACAATGAAAACTCCAGCATTGGTCGTATAAATTTGAAATATTTTTTATTATTATTACACATCGATTTCAATTACACAGTGATCATCTTCAGTGCAAGGCTAAGTCCTGCAGACTCATACAGTAATGCACAAAATACAACTACAAAAACAGTGTTTATCGTGAAGAACGTGCCAACTAGCATTTGTATTTCGTGTTTGTGTATCCATATTGACCCAACTACATCGTAAATTACAATTGCAGTGGGCACGAGATCGTCGAAACTGGACCTTGGATCAATCGAAATGTTCGCTTTGTCGGGTAAATCATGTTTCTTGTTACGCTAGATCGATGGTAGTATGTAGACATGCCGCCATCTAGGCGAACTGCTGCTCGAAACGAGAAACAGCACAATAGTCGCTGGCCGGTGGGGCAGTATTATGCTATGTGGGACGTTCACCTACGATTGCACGGGACCTGTGGTAGTAATGGAAGCTATATAACTACGTGGACGTTATTGGTATCCACCTGCAGGCATTCACGTTTGATGTCTTAGGCGATGGCATCTTTCGGCAGGATAATTGTCTGTGTCACAGCTACGATGGTTTGAGGAGTGTCATTGTGTACTCACGTTGATATTTTGGCCACCAATTTCATCTCATCTGATCCCGATGGAACATATCTAGGCCCACACGCCACTGATCCTTAACTTACGGGAAATGCATGACATGTATGTAGACATCTGATGCCACACACCTCTGGAATCCTACGAAGGACTTGTCGAATCCCTGCCACTCATAATCGCTGCTGTATTGCAGTTAAAAGATGAACTAACACGCTTTTAAGAAGCTGCTCATTAAGTCATCGGTGTACGTTGCGATTCGCCACGCCTGTCCTTCAGTATGTCTGTCCTTTGAACGACCCCACATCCTTCAATGAATCATGCTGGCTGCTGGTTTCATATTTCACCTGAATGCCGCCACCTCTTACTGTCAGATCACCAAACTCATTCTCTCCAGCAAAGCTATTCTTGTTTCATCTCACTCCCACCATACCATTCGCAGCTCCTCCAATCGCACTACAGCTAATCTGCAAAACAAACAGTGTCAAATCCCTTTCTATTACCCTAAGCCTCAGACCTAGTAAATTACATTCCCGACTCTCTCCCTTCATCCTCCCCCTCTCCATTATTAACTCTACATACCACTTCCACTTTCTTCCTCAGGTTCTCATTATTCCATTGCACCCACTAATTTACCCGGAGATGGTCATAAAACTACCCCGCGTCATCCGCCCGTCAACCTACAGAAGTACCGTCATTCATTAGAACAACAACACTACGTTCACCAAGTAACATGACGATCTTGTGTTTCAGTAATATCATTACTGTATTCTTCCGTTCCTAACTTTCGGTTCAGTAGCGACGAACTTAGAAAACTATACAGTAGAAGAATAGTCATAACCTGCCAGGGCACGACGGTACCGCCTTAGCACTGCACAACTGGCATCTGGCCCCGCAGCATGTATCGAGACACACGGTGTACAGAAGGCTTCGGCAGAGAAGCCTTTATTGTCGGAGACCTGCTATATGTGTACCCCTGACGCGTCTTCACAGAAGGGAACGTCTAGAGTGGAGTCGTCCGTATCCGGCCGTTGTGGCCGAGCGGTTCTAGGCGCTTCAGTCCGGAACCGCGCTGCTACTCCGGTTGCAGGTTCGAATCCTGCATCGGGCATGGATGTGTGTGATGTCCTTAGGTTAGTTAGGCTTAAGTAGTTCTAAGTTCTAGGGGTCTGATGACCTCAGATGTTAAGTCTCATACTGCTTAGAGCCTTTTTAAGCCATTTTGGAGTCGTCCGTATGCCATTTGGATGGTAGAATAGTGGACCAATGCTCTTCTCACACAAGAGCCCCGATGTAGTCAGGAGAATGATTCTAGACGGATTCGCATCTGGAGGGAAAGTGGAACTCGATTTCGGGACCCAAACACCGTGGAAAGAGACCCTTATGGGGGAGGAATGGTGTGAGCAGGAATTGTGTTAACCACACGAACACCTCTTCACGAAATTATGCGGGTGAATATGCAAGATTTATCTGCTGTCAGCTATCGTGATGAGATTTTATGACCTCATCGTATTGATGGTCGATAAAGCTCGACTTCATAGAGCACAGGTGGTTGCTGTTCACTTGGAAACGGAAGATATTGCACTCATGGCGGGGCCTATTCGCTCTACCGATTTGAATCCCATATATCTTGTCTGTGACGCATAGGGAGACGCGCTGCATCACATCAGCTTTCACCAATCGCTCTCCAAGACTTGCGAGCAACTCTGCAGGAGGAACGGACGTTATTGCCTCAACATGAGATTGATGACATAATTCGCAGCATGACCCGTCGTTGTCATGCCTGTATTGGCGGCAGAGACGGTCACAACCCATACTAAGCACATTAACCAATAGTCATAATGTGTGTGGAAGTTCGTTAAGCTGAAAAAAAGCGAAGAACATTTTTGTCTACCGTTATGCATGTTGCAGTTGTTTACGTTCTGTATTCGATACATTGTTTCTACTTTACTATACACTGTGTATATTGTTTTGTGGTAAAATAGTCCGCCCCGATAGCTGAATGGTAAGCGTGACGGACTGCCGTCCTAAGGGGCCCGGGTTCGATTCCCGGGGGGGGGGGGGGGGGGGATTTTCTCCGCTCAGGGACTGGGTGTTGTGTTGTCTTCATCATCATTTCATCCCCATCCGGCGCGCAGGTCGCCCAATGTGGCGTCGAATGTAATAAGACCTGCACCAAGGCGACCGGACCTGCCTCGTAAGGGGCCTCCCGGCCAATAACGCCAAACGCTCATTTCATTTCATGTGGTAAAATAAACGCAACCTCGGAAAATTTCCGTTTGATGCTTTAATTTTGAACACTAATGTATTTTGTTCATGATTGCGATTGATGCCTGTCGCTGCGTTGTGACGCGCGTCCTGTTCATTATCGTTAGCTCTTGGTGTTCGTCTTATAGTAAACTTTGCCTTTCTACAAAACTGGGAGAACATTGTTTTATGTTTTCTGTTATTGTTTGTTTCTGCAAAGATTTCTCACAGACGTAACGTAGGTTCAGTGACTCATATTTGAAAGGTATCTAAATTAATGAGCACAGTCCTTGTCCTTCCTGCGCCATTTGAAAGACGACGTACAGCAGCTGGAAATAAGGAGTTTTTGCTGATAGAATCTGGTGCCTAAAATTGTAACGATCCTGACCCACTTAAAAGTCAGTTAATCTGTGCTCCTGATCTGGAGAGTAAATAGTGTAACACCAAGTGTAATATTAACCATTAACTCGGCCGATTGCTTTAACTGCTAAATTAGAATGTTGTTGATTGGCGACTCCATACAGTGCTATGTGCACAACGACCATATACGTGAAATTAGAAGGAAGGTCAGCGTTGACCGTAATTTTGATGGTTTATTGACAGCAAAATCGATTTTCGATCACATAATTTGTACACTAAAGCACTGAAGATGATCGTGTGATCGAAAATCGATTTTGCTGTCAATAAACCAACAAAATTACGGCCAACGCTGACCTTCCTTCTAAATTAGAATGAGTCACTTACTTTAAATTATAAACTGTTGCGTTACAGTACTTCTATGTCCTACATGTTATTTCACTTCCACGAGTAAGCTGTTCAACTGATTCGTTGCAAGTGGCCTTTATGTGCGTAGCCTTCCGACCTGACAACCACATCTCCCAGTCAGTTGAGGTGGTGGCCTATAACGCAAGGCGAAATCGTAACTACACTCCTGGAAATTGAAATAAGAACACCGTGAATTCATTGTCCCAGGAAGGGGAAACTTTATTGACACATTCCTGGGGTCAGATACATCACATGATCACACTGACAGAACCACAGGCACATAGACACAGGCAACAGAGCATGCACAATGTCGGCACTAGTACAGTGTATATCCACCTTTCGCAGCAATGCAGGCTGCTATTCTCCCATGGAGACGATCGTAGAGATCCTGGATGTAGTCCTGTGGAACGGCTTGCCACGCCATTTCCACCTGGCGCCTCAGTTAGACCAGCGTTCGTGCTGGACGTGCAGACCGCGTGAGACGACGCTTCATCCAGTCCCAAACATGCTCAATGGGGGACAGATCCGGAGATCTTGCTGGCCAGGGTAGTTGACTTACACCTTCTAGAGCACGTTGGGTGGCACGGGATACATGCGGACGTGCATTGTCCTGTTGGAACAGCAAGTTCCCTTGCCGGTCTAGGAATGGTAGAACGATGGGTTCGATGACGGTTTGGATGTACCGTGCACTATTCAGTGTCCCCTCGACGATCACCAGTGGTGTACGGCCAGTGTAGGAGATCGCTCCCCACACCATGATGCCGGGTGTTGGCCCAGTGTGCCTCGGTCGTATGCAGTCCTGATTGTGGCGCTCACCTGCACGGCGCCAAACACGCATACGACCATCATTGGCACCAAGGCAGAAGCGACTCTCATCGCTGAAGACGACACGTCTCCATTCGTCCCTCCATTCACGCCTGTCGCGACACCACTGGAGGCGGGCTGCACGATGTTGGGGCGTGAGCGGAAGACGGCCTAACGGTGTGCGGGACCGTAGCCCAGCTTCATGGAGACGGTTGCGAATGGTCCTCGCCGATACCCCAGGAGCAACAGTGTCCCTAATTTGCTGGGAAGTGGCGGTGCGGTCCCCTACGGCACTGCGTAGGATCCTACGGTCTTGGCGTGCATCCGTGCGTCACTGCGGTCCGGTCCCAGGTCGACGGGCACGTGCACCTTCCGCCGACCACTGGCGACAACATCGATGTACTGTGGAGACCTCACGCCCCACGTGTTGAGCAATTCGGCGGTACGTCCACCCGGCCTCCCGCATGCCCACTATACGCCCTCGCTCAAAGTCCGTCAGCTGCACATACGGTTCACGTCCACGCTGTCGCGGCATGCTACCAGTGTTAAAGACTGCGATGGAGCTCCGTATGCCACGGCAAACTGGCTGACACTGACGGCGGCGGTGCACAAATGCTGCGCAGCTAGCGCCATTCGACGGCCAACACCGCGGTTCCTGGTGTGTCCGCTGTGCCGTGCGTGTGATCATTGCTTGTACAGCCCTCTCGCAGTGTCCGGAGCAAGTATGGTGGGTCTGACACACCGGTGTCAATTTGTTCTTTTTTCCATTTCCAGGAGTGTAGTATGCGACTTACAGCGGAGATCGTGGTTTGTCACTTGTGAAACTCATATCAGATGCGAAGAAAAAGATTCCAGCACTACGAATGGGGGTCTATATTACGCGTCTGACACTTAGAAATTTGAGGTAGAAAAAATTGTTTCAGGGTACAAATTTTCCACAGCTACAGAAGACTTCTTTTTTAAATCATTCCCTCACCAGGGGACCGTGTGAAACTTTCGCACTTCTATAGTTTTAAATAACGACAGTATTTTAAATAAGTATAATCGTTCTAACAAGGGTAACTGTGGGAATGTCGCCTTTCTCTCTGAGTAGGTGTTTGAGCTGGAGCGACGCTTCAAACTGACGGCTTCTGATGGTCTTTTCCTTGGCGTCGTAAACTTGTCATTGGTTGTTTATTAAAGTAGTATTTACACCACACTATTGTTGACTAAAGTTAATTCTTAATGAGAAAGTAAAAACACAAAACAAACGACGTTAAGATATGTAATTCACTGCTCATGAAAATATTTGATTGTCATCAATTGCTTGTAATTTGTAAATTTCGACTGTAATATTTACATTTACCTATTGTTGAAGAGACGTTTAGTGAGAAATATGGATATAAGATATAAAGAAGTAAATAAAAGTGAAATACATTGGTTAGAACGTAGTATATGCTTCCTGCCTGGTATATCACAAAGGCCACAATAACTCTTAAATGTATTTTGAGATGTTAATTGCACCTCGTACTTTAGGCCGTAGTAGCAATAGCTAAATCAAACTCACGGCGACAGTGAAAAATATTTTTATCGTTTTGGAAAGTATTCTTGTTTAGAAAAGTCAATCTGAACGGCGGATAGAGATAATGGACCCCCGTAGTGGTGAAGGTTATTATTTGTGACAATGCTGTGTAAAAATTATCCAGTTAATAAGTTCTTTAAAACAAATAAAATGTTATTACTAATAAGATAATATGAAAAGGGAGACTCTTCATCGTGATTAATAAGCTAGCTTCGTAAAATATAGGTATGAAGCTCGGCATCCATGATGCCCTTTTGCCTACCATAGTTAAAAGTCTCTTTTATGTTAAAATTTTCCACAAATAGGACAAACTCGGTATTCTACGCCAGAGACGGGCTAAAAAACCTTTCTAACGATACCTCATTCATCTCTGTACAATTAGTACGTGTTCAGAAAAATGAATCTTGACTTGAGATATAATATACGTAATAGCAAGGGTAAAGCCTCATTATTACTTTGTTAATGACGTTTTCGTCTCGAAAATAATTATGACAAAATAAGTAAATAAGCCAACTGATGCTGAGAAAGATTGAGCCCATGATAAATTATTGACAGCTGCGAACCCACGTTGCTTTTCCCTGCAAGAATGGAGAAGATCACTAGTAAAAAGTGTTTAGACAGCGATGGACTAAGAATTAACACACGACCCGATATTGTGGATCGATAACAGTAACGATCAGGTTTCTGAAATTCTTTAGGTGGAAATAATAGTTTGCAATCGCTTTAAAATTTAATGGTATACTTCTGGGTGTTCATCAGAGTTGATGCTTTTCATTTTCGGGACAATATTTCGAACACCGACCTAGCCGTCTTGTTCAGGTGCTGCGAGTCGTGCTGTTACGTGTACCAGCTGTGGGGACTCCAGCCACACTGTGAAATGTTGTCGGTTTCGCGCCTCTATTTATAGGTGATCGTGAATTCGACTCACGACACCCGCTGTGTCCTTTGATATTCTTTTGTTTTTAAGATGCAGCACTGGTATTCCGTGATACACACATTCTCAGAGTTTCCCAGCCCTGGTAGATGCGTTAGCTGACGGGATATTCATAAACTGAGCGCTGGATCCAGAGCCTTGTTTACATTAACATCTCCATCCCTGTTTATTTCTTAATTACTCTGTTCCAGAAACTAGATGTTTGCACTACCATACCGGTCTCGTCATATTTCAGTTCATGACTACAATCGAGGCAGTGCTCGGCGACAGCTGAATTGCTTGGTTCAGGTGGGTGTGTCGCTGAAGCTCGTGCTTGGGTAGCTCATTGATAGGGCACTTGCCCGCGAAAGGCGAAGGTCCGAGTTCGAGTCTCAGCCCAGCACACAGTTTTAATCTGCTAGGAAGTTTCAAGTAGTTTTTGAATCGAGCACTATCTAGGAGGTGACTATCATGCTCTCTGTGTGTCCGGGATGTGAGAAGTTGTTGAATTAGATTTAATTAGCCTTTTTGCTTCGTTGTTGCTGACGTGCAAATATGGTTGGTGCATCGATTTTGCTCCCTCTGGCATCTGCCTGTGGCACCGTGGGAATCCAGACAAACAACAACAATGAGGCAGCAGTCTGTCAAATTTTGGCCACATCCAGGTCCACAGGCTCGTCTGTGGTAAGATGAGCGACGTACACGCCATTTTCTCGTCGCCGACTGCAGCTGGGCCCCAATGGATGGGGCAAAGTCGGGGGAAGCTGCTGGCTGCTTCTGCGGGTCTCCCAACCTTGTGAAGCTGAAAAAGAGAACAGCCTTGAAGTTCTGCGTGTGAGCGTGTTGCGGTCGCATGGCGCGTTGTGACACCTGGACAAGTTTCTATTTTATACATAATATTTCCGAGCTGCTCTGTATGACTTTCCGAGGCACCAAGGATTTTATTTACAGAGTAATGAGTACCGGACTATTTATTAAGAAAAACGAAAAAAAATAAAAATACTTTCGTCACGACTTTAGTCGATTTTATGCTGAACTTACACGAGTGACTTTAAAATTGTCCTTGAAATTTGATGCGTCTTCACATGAAGTCATTCAGCTACAAATTTTGCGTCACGTAGAGTAGCTCTGTACCAAAAAAGAAATCTTACAAGAAATCCCTTGAGTGCGAAGTCGAAAAAGGCCAATGATGTTTATGGCATTTGACGCCCCTCATATTGTCGACCAAGCAGCTAGTGGCAACGGAGGGGGGGGGGGGAGGGGGGAGAGGGGGAGGGGGAGGGGGGGAGGGGGCGGGAATGGAGGTATCCAATGGTGAACACAGTATGAGGCTACGGAGCATAGTTGAACTGCTTAGTCGACGAGTAACTCACAACAATGCTACAGTGCTAGTGGTGGTGGTACAAAGCAGAACAATGACAACGATAGACAAAGCAAACATTGCATCATACATACATCAAAAAAAGTTTTGCATCACCTCGTTTCCAAGAGTTCCGGAGCCTGTACAGAAAACTGAAATAGAGATCAGCATAAACATCATTTCCGCCCTCTCCATTGCTCATGAAAACCACACATTGCATGTTGTACCACCATACAGCGAGACCCTCAGAGGTGGTGCTCCAGATTGTTGTGCACAACGGTACCTCTAATACCCAGTGGCACGTCCTCTTGTGTTGATGCATGCCTGTATTCATCGTGGCATACTGTCCACAAGTTCATCAAGGCACTATCGGTCCAGATTGTCCCACTCCTCAACGGCGATTCGGCGTAGCTCTCTCAGAGTGATTGATGGGTCACGTCGTCCATAAACAGCCCATTCTTCAATCTATCCCAGGCACGACCGATAGGGTTCATGTCTGGAGAACATGTTGGCCACTCTACTCGAGCGATGTCGTTGTCCTGAAGGAAGTCATTCACAAGATGTGCACGATGGGGGCGCGAATTACGGTCCATGGAGACGAATGCCTCGCCAATATGCTGCCGATATGGTTGCACTATCGATCGGAAGATGGCATTCACGTATCGTACAGTCGTTACGGCTTCTCCCATGACCACCAGTGGCTTACGTCGGCCCCACATAATGCCACCCCAAAACAGCAGGGAGCGTCTATAGAAAGGTGCCAGAACTGCTCTCATTAATAACCGGTCACAACGCCCGCATAGTACTAGGGACAGAAAGTTGGCTGAAACCAGACGTAAACAGTAATGAAATCCTAAACTCAGATTGGAATCTATACCGCAGAGACAGGCTGGACAGTGAAGAGGGAGGCGTGTTTATAGCGATAAGAAGTGCAATAGTATCGAAGGAAATCGACGGAGATCCGAAATGTGAAATGATTTGGGTGAAGGTCACGGTTAAAGCAGGCTCAGACATGATAATTGGATGACTTTATAGGCCCCCTGGCTCAGCAGCTGTTGTGGCTGAGCACCTGAAGGATAATTTGGAAAATATTTCGAGTAGATTTCCCCACCATGTTATAGTTCTGGGTGCAGATTTTAATTTGCCGGATATAGACTGGGAGACTCAAACGTTCATAACGGGTGGCAGGGAGAAAGAATCCAGTGAAATTTTTTTAAGTGCTTTATCTGAAAACTACCTTGAGCAGTTAAACAGAGAACCGACTCGTGGCGATAACATATTAGACCTTCTGGTGACAAACAGACCCGAACTATTTGAAACAGTTAACGCAGAACAGGGAATCAGCGATCATAAAGCGGTTACGGCATCGATGATTTCAGCCGTAAATAGAAATTTAAAAAAGGTAGGAAGATTTTTCTGTTTAGCAAAAGTGACAAAAAGCAGATTACAGAGTACCTGACGGCTCAACACAAAAGTTTTGTCTCAAGTACAGATAGTGTTGAGGATCAGTGGACAAAGTTCAAAACCATCGTACAATATGCGTTAGATGAGTATGTGCCAAGCAAGATCGTAAGAGATGGAAAAGAGCCACCGTGGTACAACAACCGTGTTAGAAAACTGCTGCGGAAGCAAAGGGAACTTCACAGCAAACATAAACATAGCCAAAGCCTTGCAGACAAAAATTACGCGAAGCGAAATGTAGTGTGAGGAGGGCTATGCGAGAGGCGTTCAATGAATTCGAAAGTAAAGTTCTATGTACTGACTTGGCAGAAAATCCTAAGAAATTCTGGTCTTATGTCAAAGCGGTAGGTGAATCAAAACAAAATGTCCAGACACTCTGTGACCAAAATGGTACTGAAACAGAGGATGGCAGACTAAAGGCCGAAATACTAAATGTCTTTTTCCAAAGCTGTTTCACAGAGGAAGACTGCACTGTAGTTCCTTCTCTAGATTGTCGCACAGATGACAAAATGGTAGATATCGAAATAGACGACAGAGGGATAGAGAAACAATTAAAATCGCTCAAAAGAGGAAAGGCCGCTGGACCTGATGGGATACCAGTTCTATTGTACACAGAGTACGCGAAGGAACTTGCCCCCCCCCCCCCCCCCCCCCCACCCCCCCTTCTTGCAGCGGTGTACCGTAGGTCTCTAGAAGAGCGTAGCGTTCCAAAGGATTGGAAAAGGGCACAGGTCATCCCCGTTTTCAAGAAGGGACGTCGAACAGATGTGCAGAACTATAGACCTATATCTCTAACGACGATCAGTTGTAGAATTTTGGAACACGTATTATGTTCGAGTATAATGACTTTCCTGGAGACTAGAAATCTACTCTGTAGGAATCAGCATGGGTTTCGAAAAAGACGGTCGTGTAAAACCCAGCTCGCTCTATTCGTCCACGAGACTCAGAGGGCCATAGAGACGGGTTCACAGGTAGATGCCGTGTTTCATGACTTCCGCAAGGCGTTCGATACAGTTCCCCACAGTCGCTTAATGAACAAAGTAAGAGCATATGGACTATCAGACCAATTGTGTGATTGGATTGAGAAGTTACTAGATGACAGAACGCAGCATGTCATTCTCAATGGAGAGAAGTCTTCCGAAGTAAGAGTGATTTCAGTTGTGCCACAGGGGAGTGTCATGGGACCGTTGCCACTCACAATGTACATAAATGACCTGGTGGATGACATCGGAAGTTCACTGAGGCTTTTTGCGGATGATGCTGTGGTGTATCGAGAGGTTGTAACAATGGAAAATTGTACTGAAATGCAGGAGGATCTGCAGCGAATTGACGCATGGTGCAGGGAATGGCAATTGAATATCAATGTAGACAAGTGTAATGTGCTGCGAATACATAGAAAGATAGATCCCTTATCATTTAGCTACAAAATAGCAGATCAGCAACTGGAAGCAGTTAATTCCATAAATTATCTGGGAGTAAGCATTATGAGTGATTTAAAATGGAATGATCATATAAAGTTGATCGTCGGTAAAGCAGATGCCAGACTGAGATTCATTGGAAGAATCCTAAGGAAATGCAATCCGAAAACAAAGGCAGTAGGTTACAGTACGCTTGTTCGCCCACTGCTTGAATACTGCTCAGCGGTGTGGGATCCGTACCGTATAGGGTTGATAGAAGAGATAGAGAAGATCCAACGGAGAGCAGCGCGCTTCGTTACAGGGTCATTTAGTAATCGCGAAAGCGATACGGAGATGATAGATAAATTCCAGTGGAAGACTCTGCAGGAGAGACGCTCAGTAGCTCGGTACGGGCTTTTGTTAAAGTTCCGAGAACATACCTTCACCGAAGAGTCCAGCAGTATATTGCTCCATCCTACGTATATCTCGCGAAGAGACCATGAGGATAAAATCAGAGAGATTAGATCCCACACAGAAGCATACAGACAATCCTTCTTTCCACGAACAATACGAGACTGGAATAGAAGGGAGAACCGATAGAGGTACTCAGGGTACACCGTCAGGTGGCTTGCGGAGTATGGATGTAGATGTAGAACCTTCACCTGCCGCACTCGCTGGATAATGTGTCTAAGGCGTTCGGTCTGACTGGGTTGTCTCCAAACACGTCTCTGACGATTGCCTGATTGAAGGTTCAAATGGTTCAAATGGCTCTGAGCACTATGGGACTCAGCCGGCCGAAGTGGCCGTGCGGTTAAAGGCGCTGCAGTCTGGAACCGCAAGACCGCTACGGTCGCAGGTTCGAATCCTGCCTCGGGCATGGATGTTTGTGATGTCCTTAGGTTAGTTAGGTTTAACTAGTTCTACGTTCTAGGGGACTAATGACCTCAGCAGTTGAGTCCCATAGTGCTCAAGAGCCATTTGAACTATGGGACTCAACTGCTGTGGTCATCAGTCGCCTAGAACTTAGAACTACTTAAACCTAACTAACCTAAGGACATCACACACATCCATGCCCGAGACAGGATTCGAACCTGCGACCGTAGCAGTCGCACCTGATTGAAGGAATATGCTACACTCATCGGTTAGGAGTACGTGTTGGGCCCATCTGTACCGTGCTACATGGTGTCGTGGTTGCAAAGATGGACGTTGAGAGTGAAGTTGCGCATCATGCAGACTATAGCGCACCGTTTGACTGGTAAAACTACGTCCTGTGGCTGCAAGAAAAGCATTACTGAATCTGGTGGCGTTGCTGTCAGGATTCCTCCGAACTATAATCCGTAGTTAGCGGTCATCCACTGCAGTAGCAGCCTTTGGACGGCCTGAGCGAGGCATGTCATCGACAGTTCCTGTCTCTCTGTATCTCCTCCATGTCCGAACAACATCGCTTTGGTTCACACCGAGACGCCTGGACACATCCCATGTTGAGAGCCCTTCCTGGCACACAGTAACAATGCGGACGTGATAGAACCGCGGTATTGACCGTCTAGGCATGGTGAACTACAGACAACACGAGCCGTGTACCTCCTTCCTGGTGGAATGACTGGAACTGATCGGCTGTCTGAACTCCTCCGTCTAATAGGCGCTGCTCATGCATGGTTGTTTACATCTTTGGGCGGGTCTAGTGACATCTCTGAATAGTCAAAGGGACTGTGTCTGTGATACAATATCCACAGGAGTTCTGGGAACCGGGGTGATGCAAAATTTTTCTTGATGTGTGTGTTTACAACAACAGTTGCGGAAGACGACATTTCGTCAGAAAGGAACCCAAGGAATTTCTCATAGTGAGAGGAAAAGTGGCAGATGAATATTAGCGTTTCTGGAAAATGAGTCAGTGGAACGCGTTGTGTCTTGTACACTCGACTGTGCGGACAATTTTGCATAAGGAGTACAATAATGACGATACGTGGTCATCAAGTGAAGGTTATATTACAACAGGTATCGAGCCATGTAATTCATCATCCTTGTCGGAGAGGAATCACAAGTCCCGTCTTCAGTGCAACGTAGTAAATGACAATCGTTCTCCAAGGAGGGGGTTCTAAACATAATTCCGTACATGGAAGACCATCGGCAGCATAGTAAAAAGCAAATATGAACAGATTTTGAATAAGTCTGCAGCAATATGACCATGTAGTGCTCAAGAAAACAACAGATATGCAAGGGAGGACAAGGCGCAGTCGTTACAAGAACTGAAGTTTGAGCATTTCAAGGATGCTCGATACAGTTTACAGGATGTGCATGACAGTGATCTGCCACGTTATACACATCAAATTGTGCGCGACATGGATTACAGTGATTTCAAGGGAAGCAGAAGATGATTGTATAACTTGAAACAGTGCTACAGGATTGGAAGAAAGAAATTTCAAACAAAGCGTCAACTTAGCGATGCACAGCAAACTGTGGCATTGGCCTGAAAATTTGTAGATAAGATAAACTAACTTATCCTATCGTTTAATGAGGAATTTGTTTTCAACTCGGGACCAATCGGGATTTGAAGAGGAAATGCATGTGAAAGGTACACTGGAAATTAGAGGTACCAAGAGAGTTGTATCAAGATCACCTAACATCACTGCCTAACGTATTCGTATACAATTATGCCGACTGTCAATCTGGACGGTAAATTGGCTGGAAACTTATTTATTGTGCTGCGAGGAGCTGGAGGTGCTCTGCTCCTTACGATTCTTTCTCGTGTGCGTGATCTTCCAAGTGCAGTAAGGAATATTTACGTCAAAGCAAGTAAGAGTGGAAATATGGGAGAAAGAGTACAACGTTTGGCCAATGGTTGGTCGAAATAACTTGCTTTTGCCTGATTCCTGGTCTGCGTATAGAAATCATACTCTTTTTACAGCAAACTATCGCTCCTGAAGGGTGTGTGACATTGCAATTGATACCACCTGGAACCACAGAACAAATTCAACTTCTGGATATTTGTTTTTTCCGTGCTAATAAAACACATTGACGCATTATCTGCAGTTACGCCTTAAAGGATAGCCAGTTTCACGAGAGACTGTTTCCCATTCGGTTGCATGCCATCCATTCCGTCAGATCTCACCATCCTGTTACACCAATATTATTCTGTATGCGTTCTCGAAGCTAGCTGAACGTCGGGCACGGTTTGTAACTTCCAAGGAGTTCACCTTCGACTGTGATGGTGCGAACCTTTGTGATCACTGTGGCGCGCCATTTTTCATTCGGTGTTCACGGTGCAAGTTAATGGTTTCCTTTGAACAATTATTGAATGTTGATGATGTCCATTTTGTGTAATGTAATACATACATGCCGTAGAAGTTCGATCTCTGCACCTCCCAGACGCTCATTTTCTGTTGCCCTCCTGATGCACATGGTTAGTCATTAGCAGCTAATATTTTTCCTGTCATAAGTGTTAACACAACACTTTGAACTTGCGACTTCATACAGGAGGAGACTCTTGTTGTTAAAGCATTATCATTACTATAATGCACAGTGATCTTTGTCATATATGACTTCAAAAGCCGAAAAAATATTTCTGCAATTTCGCTGACTTCAGGACGATAAGGTGAGTTTTAAACGACGAAATGCTATTCCTTTCATAAAAAAGACTGAACTCTTGAGAAGGAAATTGAGTGTCATTGCAAGTATCCGTAGCTTTCCGCAGTCCTTCAACGGAGAACTTGTGTTCTTTTCATAAACACAATTATCGATGACTTTGTAACGGTACGACCGGTCGTCTTAAATGGCAATCGATGCTAACGTTATACCTCTGCGAGGAATTTTTAAGAAGTTGTGACTGTGAGATAACCTAATGGAAACAGATCAACGAAACTGGAATTCGTTCCCGAAACACTCCAGCAGAGTAAAACCAAAAGTAAACGGTGGGTCAGGAACAGACGTTCTCCCAGCACAAAAGCAAGTTGTAACATTACATAGTAAAACCGGTCGCCAGCCTAATTTGGCATTCTTGTGTCAAGCAAAATGATACAGCAGAAGGCAGTGTTAACGCTAACCTAACCTTCTTTGATACACAGACTAAACTCTTCCCTTATATCTGTTCGTACTACAATACAGTAACCTGACGTTGCAGATAAATGTGCTACGAACTAGTAACTCAGACAAACAAATGGCCAATGATATAGTAAAAGGTAACATATCCCTCTCAACAACACGTACCTTAAATGAACTAGATGTAACAGTTTATGGAACGACTCACCATCACACATGAAACTAGTAGCAATGCGGAACTGGGAAGAGCATGAAAAGATTCTGATTAAAATCAGGGGGTCTGTTAATGGTCATAATATATAACATCATTACTTAGTGCAGGGTCTATATGACTGTGTATTGACCAATTTGCATTAGAACAGTTAGCACAGTAAACTTGGTTTGAAGCAATTAAACAAAATGCAAATCTAATCACACTGGCTCTGAAGGAGCCTTTACATTGCTTCATTAACTAACTAGCCTAGTACATGAAGGCCCTTAAATTTTCATGGTTTGAAGAATCATGTTTATCAACAAAACTATACCACTATATATGAGAAATGGTAAGTATTCTTATCATTAATTATTAATTAAGTAAAGCACAACGAACTATGACTCTTTAAATAACAAATGTGCTTTGATAAGCAGTCTTTTGACCTACTCAAAAGTATAATTGGCTGTGCAAATGTCAACACAACATTAAATTCAAGTTCAACCACTTTCTCATAATAAATTAGGGCACTTGGAATTAAATTCACTAGGACAGGATTCCTGTCTAGGTGTGTGATTTGCCAGCCGGGGTGGCCGAGCGGTTCTAGGCGCTACAGTCTGGAACTGCGCGACCACTACGGTCGCAGGTTCGAATCCTGCCTCGGACATGGATGTGTGTGATGTCCTTAGGTTAGTTAGGTTTAAGTAGTTCTAAGTTCTAGGGGACTGATGACCTCAGAAGTTAAGTCCCATAGGGCTCAGAGCCATTTGAAACATTTGTGTGATTTGGGATAATCACGGATGTAACACCACGATTTTTATTAAAATGAACCAAATTTCACAAATACCTGGTCCATTTAGAGAGTGCCAAATATGAACAATTTAGTGGAAACCTGGTGGTACTGGTGGCGCAATTTGCAGTGGCTGTTAACCTGGCGATGATGCAGTCGTAGCTGTTAACCTGGCGGCGATGCAGTCCTGAATAACTGTTGGCCTCACCCTGTTGTAGATCTTCCTGCCGTCGGAATTATAATTTTATGAAAAAAAAATACATGCCATATACAGCATCCGATGCTCATAAATGCTGCTCTTAATTTTTTCTGGCCTCCAAAGTCCAAGAATATGGGCGACAATGGTCCGCTACTCGTAGCGAGATGTTAACCACAGCACTGCTCAGCTTAGATTCCTTACCTGTCACAAAGAACGAGTTACAACCTGCGCGCCAACTACACCTTTTCCACTCCGACACTACGTTCTCTAACTATGGACCAAGTCATTTACAGTACATTATATAACAATCAGTCAAATAGTTATTTAAATTCATGAGCACATTTTAAACAAAATCGTTCAAAAGTTTCAAGTAACTGAAACATGTATACGTTGTCAAAGAATTTCCATAACAGATACAACATTCTATATAAGCAACACTACAAAGCGACATAGAAATATCGATACAGATACAAAATAAGTCGAAAATAGTTGTTACAACTTGCATCACAAATGGAAATTTTGAAAATTCATTCATGGCGATGAGCTAATAGCTTTCTAAAAGTGGACCAGCAAACTTGATGTGCAGACGTCAGCAAGGTTCTGATGCCTGTGGCCACGAAAAAACATGGTCAAGGAAGAGCTGACTGGTATTTTTGACATAAGTTGCTTTTATCCAGTATCATTCTCTTTATTTCTGTTTTTCCAGTAGGACTGATCTCTGGCAATGTGTTTGGTGTGTGCCATGCCCTAGCATAAATGGTGTAACATTTGAAGTACTTTGGATAGAAGCACATCCGTGCCGGTCCTGGTTATGAATGTACCAGAATGATACCTTTGTAAACTGTGAGAGCATCTTTCATGTGGCAGTGTAATTTAATTTCAGACTGAGTAATCAGCTTTTTATTTATACGACACTCTCTTTGACTGTAGTGTTTAATGTTAGATAAAAGTGAATCCTTAGGCACAAGCTTTGCAACTGAATTTGAATTCAAAGGGAAATTTTCCACGATATCTTGACTGATTAAATCTAATAAAACGTACATCTTCTGAAGAATCACAAGTATTATCCTAACATTTTGGCAGTCTTGAAACCAAATCTGCGTTCACGTGTTGGGCTGTGGACTTGAAAATTATCTCGTAGTCATAAATGGACAAAAGTAGCTTCCAGTGAGCAAAGGTTGAGCTCACCTGGAAGAAACAGTATTGTTTGTTCGAAAGATAGCCAGCAAGGGCTTGTGGTCTACGAGGAGAATGAATTTGCAGCTGTAGATATATTCATGAAACCTCTTCACTGCGAAAATAATCACAAGTGGTTCTTTCTCAATCCGGCTCTAGTTCCTTTGAGCAGCTGCCAGTGTCTGACAAACGCTGTTGGCCATTCAGAACCATGCAACACAATGCGCCAATGCAAAAGTCCGACACATCAGCTGCATTTTTCGCAAAAACAGACAATGCCTGATGGGATAACATTTTCCAATGTTACTTATAATCCGTCTTGATTGCAAAAAATGTTTATTCACATGACCGGTTTCGGTTCCTCTAGAATCATCTTCAGATGTGTAATGATAATGATACTAATTTACTATTTCACAAATGCAAACCTTTTTCATCCTATCCAATCAACATTAAATGTACCAGAACGTACCTGAAATTTCGGTTGCAGGAGTAATCCGTCCATACACAGCAAACTTCACATGCTGGGTCACGTAAAATTGGTTGGCAAAATGCACGTCATTTATATTAATTATAAAACTATCACCGTCAGGTGGCGTCTGGTACATTTGTTACATTATAGCTTCATTGGATATCACCAATCTGTACATAAACGTTCCCGTAAAAGAAATGATTCAGATCATTAAGAACAATCTCCTCCCTCATGGTAAACTGGCACTGGGGGGAGTGATTGAAATAGTGGAAATGTTGGAAAAAGTTTTGTCGTTCAATAACTTTACTTTCAATGGTAAAATTTATCAACAGAAAGACGGGTTGGCAATTGGGAACAGTTTAGCTGGGACGCTGGCTGACGTTTTTGTAAATCACTTGGAAAACGAATTCTTTGATGAAAATTCTGATATCGCTGAGAAAATTGTATATTACAGGAGATATGTTGACGACTCTATTTTATTATACAAAGCAGATAAAAATGATATCGAAAAGGTAGCACAAAAAATGAGTTCAAAACACCCGAAAATTAGATTCAGTATGGATTTTGAAGAAGACAACCGTATAGATTAGTTAGATTTAACACAAATAAAGAAAGATGGGAAAAATGAATTTAGCATATTCAGAAAACATACATGTACAGATTTAGTTATCAATGAGCGCTCTTGTCACCCACCGCGATACAAATGGGCATATTTTACTTCGATGTTATACAGGCTACTAAGATTGCCACTAAACCAACAGGAAGTAGAAAAGGAACTAAGTATTTTCAAACAAGTGGCAGTAGCGAACGGATATACGTGTAAGGAGGTGATGAATATTTATAATAAGATAAAGAAGAGGCAAATGAAACAAATAGAAGGACGTCAAGTTGTAGCTAAGAGAAACAAGAAAAAAGTACGTGGCTCTCACTTACAGCGAAAGAATTACAGATATGATTGAAAGATGCTTTCATAAATCTGGCGTTAAAATAGGGTTCCGAACAAATAACAGGCTAAAATTGAAGCTCCGGCACAAAATATGTAATAGTAGGAATAAATTTCAGGATTCAGGTGTATATAAGACCAAATGTGATGACTGCTGTAAACAATATATAGGGCAGACAGGTAGGAACTTTGAGACCAGATTGAGGGAGCACACCTACTCTCAAAATAAAACAGCGTTTGGCGCGCATGTGGCTGCCTTAAAGCACTCAGTCAACAACACTGAACAATATTTAGACATCCCGCATAGAGCTCATAAGGGACGGTTTCTTAACATTTTGGAAGAAATTGAAATATACACCCAAAAAAAAAGAAGGATCCAGAATTAATCCTCAACGAGCAAAGCGAGTTCAATCATAACGCCTATTTTAGTATTTACGACGACTTACTGATATGACAACTGTTGCGTGTGGAGGTCCAGGCCGAGGGATGAGAGATGGCGCGTGGTGGGGAAGCTGGAAGATGCGTGCAGCGCCTGGCGCCGTTGACGGGGCCCTCCTGCGCGGCCCTCTTGCCCACAGCGATGGACGTCAGACGACTGGGCGGATCGCGGCACAACACTGAAATGGCGGGAACCACGGAAGCAGACCATGGAGGAAAACAATTCTACACCAGCACCATGGATATAGAAATTGCCCTTTGTTTTTAGATCGTATAAAAATGATAATTTTACTGTGTATTTTAATATTGACAAGCACAGATTTTAACCTTGACATCTACAGATTTTAATTAAGTATTTTTAGAGATAAAAGTAAATTACAAAAATCTACTAAATACAGTATGTGCATATGTAATGTAACAAATGTACCAGACGCCACCTGTCGGTAATAGTTTTATAATTAATATAAATGACGTGCATTCTGCCAACCAATTTAATATGACGCAGCATGCTGTGTGTGGACGGGTTACTCCTGTAACCGAAATTGCAGGTACGTTCCGGTACATTTGATGTTGATTGGATAGGATGAAAAAGGTTTGCATTTGTGAAATAGTAAATAAGTATCATTATCGTTACAGATCTAAAGATGGTTCTAGAGGAACCGAAACCAGTTATGTGAATAAACACTTTTTGCAATCAAGACGGATTATAAATAACATTGGACATCAGCTGCAGCTGTCAACATTTTATGTGGATCATATGTTGTGAAACATTTGGCATCCAGCATACTTCGTTTAATTTGTTAGCCGTACGTTGGCATTCACTGTTTAAATTCCATTTTATGCCTTTGCAAAACAATTTGTGAAGTGTCTTACTTACGGATGCTGCATGTGGAATAAACTCCATGCAGTGATTTACTTGGCCTACAGCATGTAATTGCTTGATGTCTTTGTGAGTCAGAAGGTCTGTATTTGCTTAAGTATGTTGTGGGATAAGCCTGATCCCGATTGACAGACAGAAAGTGTCCTAAGTATTCCACTTCATACTAGAACATGCATTTGTCTTTACTACATGTTCAGTTTGCTACTTCCAAAATTTTGAAGAGTGCTTCGAATTACACAATAGATCATATGGAGTGTTTCCTGAGACATTGATTTCATCCACATAGTTCACAGCATGAGGAGACTTATAAAGTAAAATCAGGTCGTATGGCATGAATGGCTGGGAGACCCTACGGTCTAGTTCAGGCGCCTAAGGGGAAAGGTTTTTCCTATCCTTTACATTTGCAGGCTCCTTTGCATTGTGAAGTATGAGAGCCGTGTGGGGAAGTGTAGCTGCTAAATTTCGGTGACTGTAACGTGTGTGTGTGTGTGTGTGTGTGTGTGTGTGTGTGTGTGTGTGTGTGTGTGAGCTGTGTAATGTCATGTTCATGTTGGACATGAGAGAAGGGAGAGAGTGCCTACTCCTCTCGAATACAGGCACGGGAGCCGCCAAGCTTAACGTTCCAGTCTAACGGATGGATCACCATCAACAGTGTCTCATGCCCTCGCTTTATGGAACACTGCGGAGAGGTTTGGAATTTAATCCAACATATTGGCGCAAAGACCGGAGATCAGTGGCCTTACGTCACCACCCATCTTGTTAACTCTGCCGTAAAGACAAAGGGAAAATCGTCAACACCACATGGTATACAAAGACGTTCACTCAACCCAGCACCGACCACATCCGAAACTCTGCTTGACTTTGGTTACCTGACGGGAACCAGTACATCCACCTCAATGCTGCAATTGACAGAAGGCTTCTCAAGTAATTGTTTTAAATAACGCTGAAACAATCGTAGAGCATAAAAACCCCAAATGGTAGCCTTATAAACCTTTGTGTGTCGTCTTTCAAATGCATTTGTATATTGTTCACACAGAAAATTGTGATAATCTACCTAATAGCCTGAATGTCCACCTTTGGCACGGATAACAGCGGCGACGCGTCGCGGCGTGGAGCCAGTGACGACTTAATAGGTCGCTGGAGGGAGTTGGCACCACATCTTCAAACACCAGTCACCTAATCACCGTAATTTCCAGGGAGGGGGCGATCAGACCTGACGCCAGGTTCAATCACGTCCCACATGTTTTCTACCGGGTTCAAGTTTGGTGAGTTGAGGGCCAGCACATCAATTGTAGCTCGTCACTGTGTTCGTCGAATAACTCCATCACACTCCTGGCCTTATGAAATGGCGCATTATCTTGTTGAAACATGGTACTGCGTCGGGAAACATGATCGTCATGAAGGGGTGTACGTCGTCTGCAGCCAGTATACACTACTCCTTGGCCGTCATGGTTCCTTGTACGAACTGCAGTGGATCCATGGATGCCCAAGTGAATGTTCCCCAGAGTTTAAGAGAGCCTTCACGAGCTATGCATCAGTAAGATCTTACGGTGATATGTGTTGCCGCGAGTTTGTTAGATTGTAACTCGAATGAACTGAATATTTCTATTTACAGCCGAAATCTAGATGTGCAAGGGTAACAAAAACTAATGGTATCGCGACTGATTGCTCTGTGCCTCTCCTTCCAGCTTGTTTCCGTCCCACAGTACAGGTGTCAAGGAGTTGTCCTCCTGGAAGACGACGGATCCGCGGCCTCCCATCAACATGATGGAGAAAGTATCGGGATTAATTAGACCTTACAACACCCTGGCACAGCGCCAACGTCCAGTGGTAATGGTCACGTGCCCACTTAAGTCGTAGTTGCCAATGTCGTTGTGTTAACATTTTCACATGCATAGTTTGTCGGCTGCAGAGGCTCATCGTTAGGAGCACTCGGTGCACTGTGTATTCAGACTCATTTGTACTCTGCCCAGCGTTAAAGTCTGATGCTAGTTCTGTCACAGTTCACTGGCTGTACTGTTTTACGAATCTGCCCAGCCTACGATGTCCGACATCTGTAATGAGGGAAGTCCGTCTAACTCCACAAAGTCTGGACGCGACTTCTTGGTTTCTGCACTACCACGACTGGCGTTGTCCGTTGACTACTTGTAATGGGTTCTATAATACCACTCTGTTCAAGGACGTCAAGTTCCTGTTTAATTTCATCCTTTAAGGCAAAGGGAGTGTTCCGTGCTCTTCAAAATTTAGGCATGGCATTTAGCTTCAATGTCCTGTGTGCCTTGTACTCAGTAATGCTACATGTTGCTTCAGAAAAAAAACATATGATATTTTTGCAACTTTTCTGTCAGAACGTGTGCATGAATCTGACTTGCTCCTTCATGAATGGTGAAGACAAATTTGTTCAAGAGATCAACTTGTAACATAACAGCCTAAATCTGACCAAAGAATTAATTAAAAATTTTTGATTAAACTGTGACTATAAAAATCGACATATAAAGGTATCGATTTTTTCAAATTATGTTACATGAATCGATGTCTTTTAAAGTCGTTAAACATCTTCGACAATCTTTTAAAGATAAATGATGTGATAGATATTGTTTGAAGAAAGAAGTGTAATAATGAATATTTTCTACAATTACTACTGTAATATTCATAGATTATTTGAATGTGTATGTTAGTTTTGACAAAGCAAAGAAAAAGTCGGGAATCCTCTTTAAGGTTTCCAAACTGCTTTTGTGTGAATCACTTTGGTGCTAGGTGGTGCGGAAAGAAGGAAACGAAACGAAAAGGTAGTAGTTGCATACAGGATAGCCTGGAGTGCGTTTGTAGCTGTTCCATGTCCAGCGATGTCGGAATTTTGTGGGTGCTAAAAGTGTGCTTTTTAAAGTGAAAGTTGGTGTGGCAGCGGAATTTGTGTCACCAAGCCGTCTACAGTAACTGCGGTTTTTGGAATGTGAACTTACGCTGTCACACAGTGGAAGCTACGTAAAACTTCAGTAAAATAGCTTACTGAACAGTATTAATGAGTTTGTGTAGGTAAGAATAAAGGGTAGGTATGCTTTCAATAATTGACCAACTAATTTTCAGGGTCAGTCAAACATTATAGTGACTCCAAGTTGTAATATTAACTTTATCTTGCAGTACAAAACATTTGTCTTCTTCTGCTGACAGTGCTAACATATGCTATCACTCATGGAGACTACATGACACTTCACCTGCAGACATCAGTAGTTGCAAGAAAACTGTAAAAGATTTCCTTTAGTTACAGCAAAATTGGAACAAAGTGCCACAAGTCACAGTAAAAATTGTAACAAATTCCCTCTTCGGCAAACTGCAATAAATTACCCCGTACATCATCATGTTACAGCAAATTAAATAACAAAAGCATTGTCATGTGTGTTTTGTATGTAATATTGTTTAATATTTTGATAAATGATTTTATTTTGATGTGGAGGTCGAATTTTCATTCACAATCAGAGATTTGAACTTATACTTGCCTATTATGGTAAGGAACCTTCATGTGTTTTGTACTCAGAATGTATACATATTTGGTAAATAATTTTATTTTGGTAAAAAGATCGAATTTTCAAGATATCAATCTTTCCTCTTTATGTAGAGGCATGTTCCAACATTTTCTTTGAGTGTGTTAGCGATACTGTGTTGTGTAAACATTTCGTATTTCATGCGTTACGAAGGTATATCTGTGTGTACAAAAATAAGTAGTCGAAGTGATAAAAAGAATTACACATCTGATCAAAATGCTTAATTTTTTGTATGGTGCGTTGTGTTGAAGTGTTGGAAAGCTAACATTGGTACTACCACAAGTATGCCCAAGATCAAAAAGTAATTGAAAATCTTCATTAGCTAATTAAGAATATTGATTGTGTTTATCTAGTGCAGAAAATGATGCATTATCTCATTCTCCACTAAAAAGGTGTTTGGTGAGGTGAAGCGTTACTGAAAAACCTCTAAGAACTTCAGGTGAGCATAGCGCAATCTTTGTTATTAGGTTGGTGGATAAGGTGATGGCATTATTTGTTTTTTTTTTCATGTTGGTATTCCAATTGCTGTGCATTTCCTTACAGATTCTCATTTTTTATTTGTAGTTCACTGTTGCTATTTGAGTTAAATATTGTCATTTTGACATTTGGATATAATAAGTGGAACTGTGGACGGTAGAAAATAGAGTGACAAGTGGAAAAAATGGTGAGCCGCATTTACATGGGATGGGGAATGTTAAAAAATCGGGCGTCTTGGTAAGGCATGCTCTAAGCCAAATGTGCATCTCTGCTTGCTCTTCATCAATTGACTCTTGTATAAGACCAACCATTCATATCTGTATCGATATTGGTGACGAGAGACGGTGTCTTATGCTGACATAAGGGAAAGAACGGAATGGCTGAGCCCAAACAAGTAAGCAATTCCCCGTACAAAGAAAAGTGTGCATCCACAAGAGATAATGTTATACATCTGTTGAAACAGCGACAGTGTGGTGTACTACGAGTTGCTTCCCTGAGGTGTAACCATCAATACTGACATTTAATGCTAACAACTGAGACGTCTTGTAGACGCAATCCAAGAACAATGATCAGGAAGACTGCTTGCTCGACGATAATTCCTGCCCGCATTCCTTTAGACTGACAAAAACACTGTACAAGAGTTGGGATGAAAAGTCATTGCGCACCCACCTATTTCACTTGTAATTGGACCCTCAGATTGTCACTTTTTAGATTCTCTTCCGAAAAACCTTCAAGGAACTTCCTTGCTGGATGAAAATGCGCTCTGAACATGGCACGACGAGTTCTTCGCCGCAGAATCACGTGATTTCTACAGACACGGAATCTTAAATTTTCTCCATCTTTGGCAGACTTGTAAATAGTGAATGAGAATGTACACTCCTGGAAATTGAAATAAGAACACCGTGAATTCATTGTCCCAGGAAGGGGAAACTTTATTGACACATTCCTGGGGTCAGATACATCACATGATCACACTGACAGAACCACAGGCACATAGACACAGGCAACAGAGCATGCACAATGTCGGCACTAGTACAGTGTATATCCACCTTTCGCAGCAATGCAGGCTGCTATTCTCCCATGGAGACGATCGTAGAGATGCTGGATGTAGTCCTGTGGAACGGCTTGCCATGCCATTTCCACCTGCCGCCTCAGTTGGACCAGCGTTCGTGCTGGACGTGCAGACCGCGTGAGACGACGCTTCATCCAGTCCCAAACATGCTCAATGGGGAACAGATCCGGAGATCTTGCTGGCCAGGGTAGTTGACTTACACCTTCTAGAGCACGTTGGGTGGCACGGGATACATGCGGACGTGCATTGTCCTGTTGGAACAGCAAGTTCCCTTGCCGGTCTAGGAATGGTAGAACGATGGGTTCGATGACGGTTTGGATGTACCGTGCACTATTCAGTGTCCCCTCGACGATCACCAGTGGTGTACGGCCAGTGTAGGAGATCGCTCCCCACACCATGATGCCGGGTGTTGGCCCTGTGTGCCTCGGTCGTATGCAGTCCTGATTGTGGCGCTCACCTGCACGGCGCCAAACACGCATACGACCATCATTGGCACCAAGGCAGAAGCGACTCTCATCGCTGAAGACGACACGTCTCCATTCGTCCCTCCATTCACGCCTGTCGCGACACCACTGGAGGCGGGCTGCACGATGTTGGGGCGTGAGCGGAAGACGGCCTAACGGTGTGCGGGACCGTAGCCCAGCTTCATGGAGACGGTTGCGAATGGTCCTCGCCGATACCCCAGGAGCAACAGTGTCCCTAATTTGCTGGGAAGTGGCGGTGCGGTCCCCTACGGCACTGCGTAGGATCCTACGGTCTTGGCGTGCATCCGTGCGTCGCTGCGGTCCGGTCCCAGGTCGACGTACACGTGCACCTTCCGCCGACCACTGGCGACAACATCGATGTACTGTGGAGACCTCACGCCCCACGTGTTGAGCAATTCGGCGGTACGTCCACCCGGCCTCCCGCATGCCCACTATACGCCCTCGCTCAAAGTCCGTCAACTGCACATACGGTTCACGTCCACGCTGTCGCGGCATGCTACCAGTATTAAAGACTGCGATGGAGCTCCGTATGCCACGGCAAACTGGCTGACACTGACGGCGGCGGTGCACAAATGCTGCGCAGCTAGCGCCATTCGACGGCCAACACCGCGGTTCCTGGTGTGTCCGCTGTGCCGTGCGTGTGATCATTGCTTGTACAGCCCTCTCGCAGTGTCCGGAGCAAGTATGGTGGGTCTGACACACCGGTGTCAATGTGTTCTTTTTTCCATTTCCAGGAGTGTATATTATGATGACTGAAGTCTCTCTTAAGTGTATCTGTTGTAACTTATGGAAAAATGCTACGAACTTAAGCACCAAACAAATACTACGATTAACATAAGGCATATCTAAGATCGAAATATCATTATGTATACGTATTTTGATAAATATTACAGACAATAATGAAAATAGCGTTATGACAATCTGGAGTTCACAATCATGTTTCTGGTGTCAAGAGTAGGCCACACATTAATTAAACTCTTCCAGTAGTTGACCAGTTACTTAGGTAAACATGAGTTTTACAGAAAAATTTAGGCATGAAAATCATACTGACTTTACCACTGTGTGTGCCCTTAAAGATAATTTTTATAAATAATACATTGTTTTCGTGCTACCAGTAATATAGTCTAATTAGGACTAGGATGTCATGTAAACTGCTATAGAACTATTTCGACATGACATTACTGTTAAGCGACATCTTCTACATGTTCTCACCCGAAAATAATATCGTAAAACTTGACATAAACATTGTTTCTGACGTCTCTTTGAAATACACTGTGGACACGGAATACTTTAAGCTATACACTTCATATGTTTTGACATGAAAATAACATTGACAGTACCATTGCGTATGAACTTAACATATTTTTGATAAATCTTATATTGTTTTTGTCCTACCAGTAATATAGTCTCATTTTGGCCCAGGAAGATATTGTTGGTAAACAATACAGACAGATCAGATGTTGATGTATTTGATTTGAGACTCCATAGTGCATAACACGAAGTGGCGTACAGAGAACGAATTAAGCTCATTGAGAAGTGGTGCTTAACCTATACGTTATATCGCCAGTAGTGTCTTGTGGATATTAGACATGAAAATAGTTTTAGGGCTCTATTTTGTCTTGCACCAAGTATGGTACGTTTATCAGACTATGCTCGCTGAGAAGTACTGTTAAACTTATAAGTTAGGGAAGCTTACGTATATTAATGTGGAAATACTGTAAGCCACTTCCTTTACGTGTTTTAATAAATAAATGAGGCCATTCGGATACTTTTGAATATAATGCAAAATATTCGGCTCATTCTGATATTTCTGAATATGATGGCTACATAGTGGTTGGCTGTTTCATTTTAATAGGTGGAACAGTACTCGCTGTAATTGTGTGTTTCATTTTAATTGCTGGTCAGATACTGAACTCTCATTGGGAGAGCGAAATGTGTGTGTTGCTGATGAAGGATTTTTGTCGAAGAAACATAATTTTTGCTGATGATGCTGAATTTTTGCTTACCTGTGTATCAGTTCACTGCTGACACAGCAGCTCACCCCTGGGACTAGGCAAGATGCGCAGGCGACGTTGTGCGTTCAAAGTCAATGATCTCACATGCCACCACTAGGGTTCAGAGTTAGCCAAAATGTGCTGGAAGCACCGTAGAAATCCTACTCTCGACGTTATTGGGATCCGTGTTGGTTTACATGCAGGAGGTAATTTTTTCGAGGCTCATCATTATGTCTGAGCTCAGAATACGTTCGATAGTCTTACAACACTTTGGTGTCAGTGATTGTAGATGGCAAGTTTGCGGATCACTTCTGTTACGCTTCTCGTAAACCATTGTAACCTGACGTTTCTTTCAAACATAGTTACCATTTTTTATTTAATTTCTGAGAACATGTGGTATGTTATGGTTAAAAGAGGAGCAATATCAGTCACAATTCTGTATAGAAACTGACAAAGGCCACTTCGATCGTGTTTGATTTCGGTTATTTCAGCCGTCACTCGAGGTGACCCACTCATATCTTTACAATGGTGCAAATATTTAACTGTGGCGGTACTCTTGAATCTTACTTTGTAAAAGAGCAATTGTAAACGGAATTCAGCATTTCTTCTTTTGGTAAACTATCTTCAGTTAGCGTTCCTGTGCCATCCATTACTAAATTTAATCACTTTACATATCACCCGACTTTATTTAGGTTTTTGAGAGCAAAACAGTTGTGAGCAAAACCCTAAGTAAGTTTTCAGCGGCATTAATTGGGTAAGCGTTTCGTTCGCCTGTTCATGTTTTACTGCTAGTCACCAGTGCAAATAATCGTCAAAAACGAATGGAAGAAAACAATAGAAAAAGTTTCAAAGTAGGCCTAAAAATCGATTACAGTAGGACTCAAATAATATTTCATCATCACATCGCAAAGATCAGTAAGAACCACATAGACCGATTTGAAAAGCTTGTTTTATTCAAGTTAGATGAAGTCAGTCACTAGATGGACAACCAAACGAAATAAATAACAGAGAAAAAAATAGGCTGGGATGTTTTTGTCAAACAAAATAGGGACTTCAGAACATAGTTTCCTCTTGTGTCTGAAAAAGAAAATTTTAAATCAGTGTGTATTACCAATTCTGATTACTTTCAAAATATGTACTTTTAATGCGAAAAACATTCAAGTTTGTCGAGTTACTAAGATTATAACGCACACACTAATTTTCTGAACGAGGGATTTCAATGAAGCGTGTGGCCATCGTATATTGAGATAGTGTTTCAGGATGTAACTGCAGGCTACCTGAAGCGAAGTACTGTTACACAATCACTAGTACAGTTAACAGTGGCCGAATAAATGTTATATATATATATGAAATACGAGGGAGTATCCCGAAAATAAAAACAGTCAACGTGTCACGCTACTTTTTATTAATGAAACTGATAGTAATAACATGTCTACAACACCTGCACTGGAAGGAAAGAACCCTGAGGGGAACTATGCACTCGCATATACATATAGAAGCGGTTAATCATGTGAAATAGTAATATACGGTTCAGAGCACTTAACTCAAATCTTCTGTTTGGCTGGCGCCAATGTATGTTATGAATTAGCGTTAGAGCAAATTTAAAGGTACTGAGTATGTCTTTCAATGATGGTAAATCAACAGGTATGAAATACTAAGAAACAATTCAGCTTTTAGCAAAACACTGTTCATCGCCTTATTGAGCATTTATTCTTACAGATCTCGTTAATTTAAGTGAATTCGGACGTACGTGCTTTCAGAAATGTTTCGTGAGGTATTAGGGCAAATATTTCAGTAATTGACACTTTACTTGAAATGCCACGCTTTTTAATGACGAAATGTTACCTGGGCTTGTGCCTGTCTCTGAGGCACTACAAAACTTTCCTTACGTAGGCTATTCAACAATCTTCCAACATTTCATTCGTGTCCTTCCGCAATGCACAAATGTACTGCATACAATAGTGATAATAAATTGTTTCACACAGTATTAGCTGAGGAGCTTCAGGCAGTCATTAGCGCTGAAGATCGTAATTGGCGGTAGTGTAGCAGGCAGCCTAGAATAGATTACACGTGCAAACATTCAAAAATTCACACGGAAGTTCAATGAGCCCACAATACATAAAAAGTTTACAGCTTGTCTCTTATAACAGAAAAAAATACATGTTTTCCTACACTCCTTTTCTGTGAAGCTTTGTTCAACGACTGGAGCTTTAATTCGACACCCAGAACTTCTTCAGTAGTCCACGTCAGTGTTCATTATTCCTCCGCATACTACTCTATACATTTTTATACAGGGTGATTTTTACTATCGTTTAAAAACCTCCGAAGCAGTGTAGATGACGCTAAGACAAGTACTACAGTACAGAACTAATGGGATCGTAAATGTCGGGAAGTACCCCAAGAACGGTTGACAAATGTTGAACATATGACGGCGCCGGATGATTCACATCGCTGCACGTGCACCTCATTATCCCAACTCATGTACTCAAGTCTGTGTGATCCGGGCCTACGTGCGCGACTTTTGCGCGCGGGGTTCAGGGTTCGAGTCGTGCGTCTGGCAGGCAATTTTTTTCCATTGCATTAGGCGATTATGTGTTCACATTGAGGTAAGATTTAATTTACCGATCTCGCGGTCCCCGCTGGTTTATTGCAGAGTACTACACAATAAAAAATAACCGTATTGCGTTACAATTAAATGAGTATAAGCTTCCCAACTGCGTCGTTACCAGAAAATGACCTGTGTTTTCTTTACTAGTAACGTGTGTAAACAAAATAGAAGGAACAAAAGTAAAGAAACACAAAATAAGAATAGCTTTTGTTTGGTTACAGTCAGAAGAGTAATTTTGTTGTAACTTTAACGTTTACAACAGACCACATTTACAAAAGGTGTTCGAAATTTGCACCGTTGTGCAGCGATGTGGAGCATTGGCTCTGACGGCGCGTGCAGGATCGGCAACCACGCGCCGCAAGATACGTCATCTAATGACGTCACATGTTGTCATCCACTTTTGGAGTAGTTCCCGACATTTGCGACGCCATTTGTCTTATATTAAATAATTGGTCGTTGCGGCGTCTACGTCGCATTCGGTATTTTTAAACGTTAATGAGAATCGCTCTGTATACAGGGTGCACCAGAACTCCCCCGACAACATTTGACAGGTTGTTCCGGGATACCTCATGAGTATATTGGTATAAGGGACCCAAAGTATTTGTTCCGGGATACCTCATGAGTATATTGGTATAAGGGGCCCAAGGTATCCTAAGGTTCGGTACAGTGTAATAATGTAATCGTAATTTATTCGGGAAGATTAGATGGGTAGATCACATAACTAATGATGAAGTATTGAATCGAATTGGGGAGAAGAGGAGTTTGTGGCACAACTTGACAAAAAGAAGGGACCGGTTAGTAAGACACGTTCTGAGGCATCAAGGGATCACAAATTTAGCACTGGAGGGCAGTGTCGAGGGCAAAAATCGTAGAGGGAGACCAAGAGATGAATACACTAAGCAGATTCAGAAGGATGTAGGTTGCAGTAAGTACTGGGAGATGAAGAAGCTTGGACAGGATAGGGTAGTATGGAGAGCTGCATCAAACCAGTCTCAGGAGTGAAGACCACAACAACAACAACAACAACAACGGCAATCACCCTTGTGTCTGTGAAAATATCTTGACAACTTTGATGAAACCTGTAATATGCAATAACCAAAAAGTACAACACACATCACAGAGTAATACAACAACCCTCAAAAGAGATGCAAAAGTGCTGTCATGTAGTTGCCGTCAGTGCAGGTACAGTTGAGCATAGAGGCTTTGTGCCGCTCTTCTATTGCATTTAGCGAACCCGTATGTGAGGTGCATATTCGCCAACTCTTCATCAGTAAGCATATCCATACTGCTGCGTGTCAATGTTAATGCACAACCAACACTGTCGGAACACAACACAGTAGACAGAACCGAGCAGTACTGAATGCAAACTTGAGGGGCGACGAGACAGCAGGTACCGTGAGCGAATGGCAATAAGACACACAACGCATATCGTCGACATTCGCCCTGTTGTGCTCTATTTACAATGCAATACAGATCAAAGCTAATTTGGGGCAAGAAACCAAACGAAATGCAATAAGGCTGTAACGAGCCGCCGGAGACCGTGCGTCCTTTACACCAAAACAATCAGGAGGTATCTGTGAATAACCTCTGATGTACTTTGATTCACCCTGTATACAAATAATAATGTTTACAGAATGCGTTTTACGAACGTAAAATTCCAATTTTTTACTAAAGCCTGTATCACAGACATGTTAGTATTTTCATTGGCCACTTCCATGTATTACTTAATTTCTTACGTTCGCGAGGTTCATGAACATATAATTCTGAAAACACAATGGAATTTATTTTGGTAAGAAACTTATGCAAAATTATTATGTAAATGACTGTCATCTATAGCATCTTATCGTCGTTTCCTATGATAGAAGAATAAACAAACTGATGAGAGAACATTTTGGAGTGAGAAATATAATTCTCAAAGTAATGAAAATTAAATGGAAGTGGCACATGTAGCCAGGGGACTGGATGACAAAACAACCAAGGAAGTTTTTTTGCTCATTTCCAGGAGATAATAAAATACCGAGAAGACAGCGTAATGGAAGGTAGATAGAAAACATCAAAAAACACCGAAGAGCACCTTGTATGTTGGTAGCAAAAGGTCGTAAAGAGTGAAAAAGGCAAGAGGGCTCCACATCACACACTGGAGATCCAAAGGCTAACGATGATTCTGCTCAAAATATACCTTGTATTTTTAATTAAAATGAAAGGTACATTATTATTAGAAACACAAATTCTGAGATGCTGACTGTGTCAGTCACAGAGTCTATCTTTGGGAACTGAGTAGCGGTGACGATTTTTGATACTTTTCCTTTACATTACATTTGTCATAATCGATGTGTCCTTTAGATACGCGTTTCCAAGATACCCACTTCCAATGAAATAGTGTCCCTGAAATCCGCCCGGAAGTTTATTCGGCTTATCAGCACTAACTCTTCCATCCATACCATATCCAGTATTAGGGATCTCTAACTCCCTCTCCATCTTCCCTTATGCCTTCCCCATCACCCATACGCATCTGTCATACTCCAAATCTGTCTCCACACATCCAACCTTCTCCAGCTGTCCTTGCGCTCATCTTCACGGTTCGTAGCACACCGAACACATTCCCTTATACCTACACCCTTCTACCTTATAGAAAGTCTAAACGTTCTTCTCGTAACCATTCCCTGTGTCACATAATCAAAAATATGTCAACAGTTAATTATTTAATCGACAGATGTGAAAAATGTCTCTTAATGATTTTAATTATACCATTTCAATTTTATATAATTTAAATCCATTTGGCTCAAGACCGGGCTTCTTCTATTGCCGACAGAATTGTCCCCGTCCATATGGGGTCAGGAGCGTAAAATAATAACATAAAAAGTCCATCAGCCGCGCTGTAGAACACATTAGGCACGTCACTCCTCATTTTATGGAACCCAAATAACACACAAAATATATTTCGCCGTCAATGAAGTCTTCCTTGTCTACATCATGCCATATGCTTCCGAAAGTAAGTACACCTATTTTCAAAGTCTCGAAACCTTCCATCAAGATCACTGCACTCTACAAACAAAGAACACATACGGCATATAGCATCGCTATCAAATATTTATCCCTTTCACCCCAACAAGTATCTCATGGGCCACACTCTCAAAGAACAGGATATCCGTTCCTCTTTTACGAAACGTTCCTGCGTTAGTATTAGTTCAATCGCGATGCACAGCTCATTAAAATATTCATCATATCAATAACTTTAAAATCTTTCCCTTACGAAGCGACGCTGTCGCTTAGTGGCAGGTAGTTCCCAAGAGCACATCCTACTCTATTTTCCTGCCAACACTTTTTTTTCGTACATGCCCATACAGCCATCTCAAAACAGGAAATACTAATGTACAGTTTTTTTTGACAATTCAGAGTATACATTGAGCCATACCCTGGTATCGCAGTTACATAGGCTTAACAAAGGAATAATACAGACATAAAACAAATTTTACATCCACAGTATACTGAAACGAGTAAACAAGACAAAAATGTAACACAGGATACACAAAGGTGGTACACTATGAAAATTCTACTGGTAACACACTGAAAAACTGACAAAACGTCGTTGCTACACATTTGGGATGTTTCCAATTCAATCCGTACTAATGACTATGTATCTAAATTAACAGTGAAATGTTCTTTTGTTTGTCCCGTAAGAACTGTTTGAAAAACTGCTGATAGATAATTGAGTGTTTGTACAGGTCTCTAAGTACCATCCAGACAGAACATGAGAACAGTATAAAGTGACCAGATATGGTATTAAGACTCGTTGAGGTTTGGAGTCCCACCTCCATGTAGGTATACCTTGACAGATTTGCTTGTGTGCTACCTACATTACAGTGGACGGCCAGTGTTTGCCCCTTACATGTTATGCCCCTTGCACCGTGGGAGTCACTGATGTTGCCGACTTGCGGTGTGGTCGAGGTCAGCCTGCAGATAGCCTTGTTGGGAGGTATCAGACGACGCCTCTGTGCAGATCTGCTGCGATGCGTCAGTCGCATCACGACCGCCATGGCCCGCAGCTCGCTGAAACCCTGGGCGCCTCTAGTCGTCGCTCTGCTTTTCGTCACAGGTACAGTCTGCCACAAGAGTTTCTAGGTTCAGTTGTGTCCAGTATATAGGGTGATTCCATGATAATGTTGCAAACTTTCAGGCTTGATGGGAACGGTAAGTGTATCAATTTGTAGTAGTGGGACCCTGGTCCGGAAACGACAGGGTCAAAAGCTGTAAGCGAAAACCGTTCTGCTACCTCTGACAGTGGAATACATGTACCGGTACTATTGTCGCTAATGTTGTTGGGCAGTCAACTTTCAGAGATGGTGGTCTGGACCAAAATAAGAAAGAAATGTCCAGTAAACGTCATCTCCAAACGCATACCTTAAGATCCACGAGCCCAAGTTCATCTATGATACTGTCAAACACATCTCTTGTACTGCGGGTCCTTTTGTTTCTGTTTTGTTGCAGGAAGTAATATGGAGCAAAATAAGGAAGAAACGTCCAGTAAAAATGGGCTCTAAAACACATAACTTAAGAGCTATTTGCACTTATTTAGTATATGTGTTCCATAATACAGAAAATGAACAAGTGGTCATAGGTCTTAAGGTATGCTATTTACTGGACATTTTTTTCTTGTCTTGGAACATACTACCACCTCTGAAAGCTGCCTGCCACACAGTCTTAGTAACGACAGTACCAGAACATGTATTCTCCCATCAGAGGTATCACAACGATTTTTGCTCGTATCTTTCGACTTGGTCGTTTTCGGATCAGGATCGTCCCTTACCTCAGATCGATAAATTTACCCTCCTCCATCATCCCTGAAAGTTTGTAACATCATCAAGTAATCACCCTGAATACGTATCTTTTGAATTGCTGCATTGATTTAGGGATGTACCAGCAACAGACGACAACTCGTATTTGGCATAAAACCTGACAAGATATGGAGAACGATAAACAGAACACAACAGTAAATAATAACAATAATAACTCGGATCGCTTTAATGATCTTTGCTTTGCGAGGCTTATTTCAGCATTTTGGTATATTTCTCATAATACTGTAATGCTCGGAATGGAAAATATCAGCAGTCCGTTCTTACATAAATGATGTAACACAAAGTACGTAGATTGTTCAAGAAACACGGTCAAAAAGTGATGTACTCATCAGGACATCCGTGAATTCGTATGAAAGAACAGCCGTTCAAATTCCCGAAGTAGTTTATTTTCAAGACTGTGTTTTCGCAAACATAAAAAGTAGCGACCTCGAATGTATCGTGACGGTGTCCTTGCATTAAAGATACATAGATGTGCAGCCACTTAAGAATGAAATAATTCACGCGATGTTGATCGGAAGCTCACAACCGACGGCAATAGGCCACGAGGTACCTTACATACAAACTGGGGCACGATTGTAGTCAGATAATCTAATTATCCAGATCTGAAACTGAGTCGACAACAACGGATTGTTCTGGAATGTCGTATTTACGCTAATCCACTGAGACCCACGGGCGGTTCGAGATAATCCCCCCCCTCCCCCTTCCAGCAACATATCAATTGGTGTCACTCTCCCCCTCCCCTCCCCACACTTATCACCGCCTCCCTCAGACATTACTTGTGTTTCATCGCTTCCTTGGTAAAACCTTTCCACTGTAGCAGAAACAAATTTCTAAATATTACTCCAGTGCTAAATATTAGAAGAACAAACAATTCATTTACATTTACGGTACACTACTGGCCATTAAAACTGCTACACCAAAAAGACAAGTATACTACAACTGACATGTGATTACATTTTCACGTAATTTGGGTGCATATATCCTGAGAAATCAGTACCCAGAACAACCACCTCTGGCCGTAATAACGGCCTTGATAGGCCTGGACATTGAGTCAAACAGAGCTTGGCTGGTGTGTACAGGTACAGCTGCCCATGCAGCTTCAACACGATACCACAGTTCACCAGGAGTAGTGACTGGTGTATTGTGACGAGTCAGTTGCTCGGCCACCATTGACCAGACGTTTTCAATTGGTGAGAGATCTGGAGAATGTGCTGGCCAGGGGAGCAGTCGAACATTTTCTGTATCCAGAAAGGCCCGTACAGGACATGCAACTTGCGGTTGTGCATTATCCTGATGAAATGTAGGGTTTCACAGGGATCGAATGAAGGGTAGAGCCACCGGTCGTAACACATCTGAAATGTAACGTCCACTGTTCAAAGTGCCGTCAATGCGAACAAGAGGTGACCGAGACGTGTAACCAATGGCACCCCATACCATCACGGCAGGTGATACGCCAGTATGGCGATGACGAATACACGCTTCCAATGTGCCTTCACCGCGATGTCGCCAAACACGGATGCGACCATCATGATGCTGTAAACAGAACCTGGATTCATCCGAAAAAATGATGTTTTGCCATTCGTGCACCCAGGTTCGCCGTTGAGTACACCATCGCAGGCGCTCCTGTCTGTGATGCAGCGTCAAGGGTAGCCGCAGCCATGGTCTCCGAGCTGACAGTCCATGCTGCTGCAAACGTCGTCGAACTGTTCGTGCAGATGGTTGTTGTCTTGAAAACGTCCCCATCTGTTGGCTAAGGGATCGAGACGTGGTTGCACGATCCGTTACAGCCATGCGGATAAGATGCCTGTCATCTCGACTGCTAGTGATACGAGGCCGTTGGGATCCAGCACGGCGTTCCGTATTAGCCTCCTGAACCAGCCGATTCTATATTCTGCTAACAGTCATTTGATCTCGACCAACGCTAGCAGCAATGTCGCAATACGATAAACCGCAATCGCGATAGGATACAATCCGACCTTTATCAAAGTCGGAAACTTGATGGTACACATTTCTCCTCCTTACACGAGGCATCACAACATTATTTCACCAGGAAACGCTGGTCAACTGCCGTTTGTGTATGAGAAATCGGTTGGAAACTTTCCTCATGTCAGCACGTTGTAGGTGCCAACCTTGTGTGAATGCTCTGAAAAGCTAATCATTTGTATATCACAGCATCTTCTTCCTGTCGGTTAAATTTCGCGTCTGTATAACCTCATCTTCGTGGTGTATCAATTTTAATGGCCAGTAGTGTACTTTCTGAGCTCATTAAAAGATTTTAAAGTAAACTTTTTATTATATATGTACAGGGTGGTTCACGTCACTATTTGGAGTGGAGGTGCTAGGAGTGGCCTAGGAAGAGGTGACCAGACCAGATTAATGACGTCAAGAGGAGAGGAGTAGCTTGGGATGCAGTGGATAGAGAAAAGCTATACCAGGATAGAAATCATTGGAGGCATGTCGTTCACAAAGTTCTTACCCGGCTCGCTGAAAGGAAATCATCATGATGATGACAGATCACAATTTACAGTGATAACTGACAATCTGAAAGTAACAGCAAAAACGTGCCAGTAAACTTGCATCCGCAAATAAGCCGTTTGCGATGTAACTGCGAAAGCGTCGTTACGAACCGACAGTGCCTTTAGTACGTAATGTTGTCCTAATTTGCTTGGACGAGTATTATTGTATACTTTCAGCAGCGTTAGTTTTCGCTACTAATTATAATACACCCCGCCAGAAAATTTGGCACTTGGGTGTCTGTGGAACACCTCCCAACTTGTCGCCCAAGCGGCCGTTGTGGGGCTTCGCCCTTAAACCAGCCCTGCTGAGACCTTCACGAAACATATGCTACAAGAAGCCTTGATCCACTTCATCAAGAGTGTGCCTGCCTCTTTTTCAAGCCGGTAGAGGATAGATAGAGTATTATTTGAGCCACTGCATACGAGATGTTTGTAAGTGGCCCAGCAGGTATACAGGGTGTCCCAGAAATGTTGCAACAGACTTCGAAGGGTTGTAGAGGGTGTCTTGAGGAACGAATTGAGGATAGGAACTCGTGTCCGGAAACGTCATCTCGCGACGCTGTAGAGACCACGCCTTCGGCAGCAAACGCGACTTTGTAGCCGACAGGCTGTAGGAGGAACATCTTGCAATATTGTTTGTTACTTTGTGATCGTAACTGATTGCACGACACGATCGCCAGTAGAGAAGATGCAGCTAGCTGTTGTACAGAAAGGCATTGTCTCCTACGAATGCGATGCTCTGTTACCTCGGCGGATGAAGGTTTCGGACACGGGTTTCTACCTGCAATTTACAGGGTGTTTCAAAAATGACCGGTATATTTGAAACGGCAATAAAAACTAAACGAGCAGCGATAGAAATACACCGTTTGTTGCAATATGCTTGGGACAACAGTACATTTTTCAGGCAGACAAACTTTCGAAATTACAGTAGTTACAATTTTCAACAACAGATGGCGCTGCGGTCTGGGAAACTCTATAGTACGATATTTTCCACATATCCACCATGCGTAGCAATAATATGGCGTAGTCTCTGAATGAAATTACCCGAAACCTTTGACAACGTGTCTGGCGGAATGGCTTCACATGCAGATGAGATGTACTGCTTCAGCTGTTCAATTGTTTCTGGATTCTGGCGGTACACCTGGTCTTTCAAGTGTCCCCACAGAAAGAAGTCACAGGGGTTCATGTCTGGCGAATAGGGAGGCCAATCCACGCCGCCTCCTGTATGTTTCGGATAGCCCAAAGCAATCACACGATCATCGAAATATTCATTCAGGAAATTAAAGACGTCGGCCGTGCGATGTGGCCGGGCACCATCTTGCATAAACCACGAGGTGTTCGCAGTGTCGTCTAAGGCAGTTTGTACCGCCACAAATTCACGAAGAATGTCCAGATAGCGAGATGCAGTAATCGTTTCGGATCTGAAAAATGGGCCAATGATTCCTTTGGAAGAAATGGCGGCCCAGACCAGTACTTTTTGAGGATGCAGGGACGATGGGACTGCAACATGGGGCTTTTCGGTTCCCCATATGCGCCAGTTCTGTTTATTGACGAAGCCGTCCAGGTAAAAATAAGCTTCGTCAGTAAACCAAATGCTGCCCACATGCATATCGCCGTCATCAATCCTGTGCACTATATCGTTAGCGAATGTCTCTCGTGCAGCAATGGTAGCGGCGCTGAGGGGTTGCCGCGTTTGAATTTTGTATGGATAGAGGTGTAAACTCTGGCGCATGAGACGATACGTGGACGTTGGCGTCATTTGGACCGCAGCTGCAACACGGCGAACGGAAACCCGAGGCCGCTGTTGAATCACCTGCTGCACTAGCTGCGCGTTGCCCTCTGTGATTGCCGTACGCGGTCGCCCTACCTTTCCAGCACGTTCATCCGTCACGTTCCCAGTCCGTTGAAATTTTTCAAACAGATCCTTTATTGTATCGCTTTTCGGTCCTTTGGTTACATTAAACCTCCGTTGAAAACTTCGTCTTGTTGCAACAACACTGTGTTCTAGGCGGTGGAATTCCAACACCAGAAAAATCCTCTGTTCTAAGGAATAAACCATGTTGTCTACAGCACACGTGCACGTTGTGAACAGCACACGCTTACAGCAGAAAGACGACGTACAGAATGGCGCACCCACAGACTGCGTTGTCTTCTATATCTTTCACATCACTTGCAGCGCCATCTGTTGTTGAAAATTGTAACTACTGTAATTTCGAAATTTTGTCCGCCTGAAAATGTACTGTTGTCCCAATCATATTGCAACAAACGGTGTATTTCTATCGCTGCTCGTTTAGGTTTTATTGCCGTTTCAAATATACCGGTCATTTTTGAAACACCCTGTATTTTTCTCTTGGATCCCCAAAAAATCTCAAGTTTTTCGGTGTGCAAGATTTCGATGCTCTGTAGCGTCGTTAGGTGACGTATCCGAACATGGGTAGCTGTCCTCGTTTTGTTCCTCAAAATACCCTCTACAGTCCCTCGCAGTTTGTCGCAACGTTTCTGGAACGGCCTATATAGGTGCCCAACATTCATTCACTACGCTGATGACAGGTACCTATAATGTCCATGTACCTGATATGCCGCAAACAGACACTACAATTTTATCAACAGCATGCGTTACAGCAACTAATTAATATCTACTCGGGAGGGGGGCAGATAATCACGTAAAACGGAGGTAAAATTGTGCTTCTATTGAGACTAGAAACAACATTCGTAAATGTGAGCGGCATTGTACTTGGTATACAGATACAAAAATTATTCACAGATGGAGTTTTGTCTACAACAGGCATTTTTCGTCCTGGTGTGGAGATTTCACAATAATTGTTTAAACTCAGTTCCTGTTACCGAGGGCGCGCGTATGTGTCGCATCGCGGATGAGTGTGATGTCCAGGACATGATGAGAAGCGAATATTCAGCCACTCGTGAAATATTCGTGTTTAAAGTACGCTTTGTATTACATTGAAATTACTCATGTAAGTATCAAGTTCGTGCTTGCTCGCGTTTTCCTGAAACACTCACGGCGGCGGATGATCGTTAATCTTCACGACATGAAACACGTATTAGAAACTTATTAATATTTGTGTAATAATTCATACGCTTATTCCAGATGGAGCACATGTATCTGGTATTTCTATAAGAAGTCTTTTAGCAATACTACGACCGTTTGGGAGGGATTTTATTTTCGTTGATAGTCCGATGGCTATAACGTCCGAACACTCATTACTTTATTTATACTGCATCCAACAACAACATCTGCGCTATCAGGGGGAGCATCGCATACTATGGACAGCGGTCATCTTACATGTTCCCACGAGCTAACCTCATAGAAATGTCAGCAGCGTATGCGCATACAAAGATACAGTAGATCACTTAGTATATGAACAACTAACAGCTAACACGTTGCCTGGTTCATATCTGTTTCTGTCGTTTTGGTAATCATAATGGTCAAATACATAAGGTTTCAAACTAATAGCGTCTTTTCAACTGTCTCCATGAACTAGTGGTGAGAGAGACGTGGAATAGCTTACAGCTACCACTTTCTTTGCCGTCAACAGAGACGATCATAACCATCTGACACTGAGTGATGGAAAAATTGAGAGAGAAAAAGAGAGAGATGGAGAAGCAGTTAGTATATTTCAGACCTCTATTCGTCTGCATATAATCCTCATGCAACTTCTTGACTGCCGCATTTGACCAGATGTTTTAGGCGCCGCTCCCATTGACACCAGCCGACCTGGAAACCGATACAGTGGGTGTTGTGCATTACTAGCTCGCTGTAGATTAACCCCAAGGTTATCTGAGAAAAACATGCACCATTCGGAGAAGCGGCACACGTTCTTTTCCTCTCAGCTGTCTTGTTCTAACTACAGGGAGTTCCGAGAAATTTTGCGTCACTTGCTATCTCTGCCGAGATTCTGAAATGCCGGGTCAGAGACGACGTACACTGCTTGATAATTGCTAAGGAACAGGGATATTGTTGGTCAGAAATAATCACAAGCAATGTTGGAAAACATCAAACACAGTACATGTATGATGTACATGTATGATGGTGTATTTATAACTTGAAATGGTACAGATTTCATCACGAGGGAAAGCACGATAGTAGATGAAAATAAAGATAACGTTTGACATAGATTAAACTACCGACGCAAAGGTTGACATCGTACTCTCAGTAAGGAATATGCACTCCTAGGGAAGTGATGCCTATTTTGCACGTGTTACTCATGCTGGCTACCAAACTGTTGAGGACTCCTTGACAGATTACTGTCTCACTCCTCTCTCAAGGCGGTTTTCAGTTCTTTCGCGGCTCGGAGAGGAAGTGGTCGCAATACGTTAACTTTCTAGCGTGTGTAACACCCCAGCGGTCCTGTGTGGGTGGGAATTGTCGTCAATAAACAGAAAGTCTGGACCTGCCGACCACTAAACAGACGGAGATGATCCAGAATAACAACCTCCCTGCAATACCGCTGTGCTGTAACAGTACCTCGCACAAATAATGCAGCGGCATCGACAATTGCACATAATGTCTGCGCACACCGTAACGCCTATGTCATACCGATGACGTTCGTCAACATTCTTTGATATTTAATGTGTTCCCCTCTCTCTCCATCCTAACTGTCGGCCAGAATCCCTTGCCACAGTGACGCCGGATTTGTCGGACAACATCACTCAGAACCACAGTTGCTGGTCCTAACCAACATGCTCCCTACACCAACGGATTCTTTTTCAACGATGATATGGTTGAAGTGGAATGAATTTAGTAGGCTTCCGAGGATGCAATCCAGCCGGATTTAATCGCTGAGAAATAGTTCCGGCAGAGACACATATATCGGTTTTAGTTTCAACGTCTGCAGCGATCTGCCTACTAGTGAAATGTCGGTTCCCTTTCGCCACTAGGGCTAAGTGTCGGTCGTCTCGCGGTGTGGTGGTCCGTTGAAACGTCCCCTTTGAAAAATTATAAATTACTGTGCTGGTAAACTTCTACGTTATTTGATACAGAGACAGCTGAGTAAAACTGAACGTACTCAAATATTTCTGTCTTTACTTATTCTGATCATCACCAAACTGACACACAATATTTTTAGCGCAACGCAATCTGACTTTCAATAATCCCTACAAAAGAATGGCCCTGACTAACAATAACATATACCTTTCGTGAATCACTTACCTCACAAAAATCTTCTTTACTCGAACTACTGCAATACCGCAAGCGCCAATACTGCCAGCTAAATAAAATATTCTAACTACTGAAGGCACTAACTACTGAGACGCATAGTTAGCAAATGAAAGATTTTGATAGAGAACAAACAACGAATTTACCCTAATAATGTTCAAAAGTCATATATATATATATATATATATATATATATATATATATATATATATATATATGTATGTATATATATATATATATATATATATATATATAGTCCTGGAAATTGAAATAAGAACACCGTGAATTCATTGTCCCAGGAAGGGGAAACTTTATTGACACATTCCTGGGGTCAGATACATCACATGATCACACTGACAGAACCACAGGCACATAGACACAGGCAACAGAGCATGCACAATGTCGGCACTAGTACAGTGTATATCCACCTTTCGCAGCAATGCAGGCTGCTATTCTCCCATGGAGACGATCGTAGAGATGCTGGATGTAGTCCTGTGGAACGGCTTGCCATGCCATTTCCACCTGCCGCCTCAGTTGGACCAGCGTTCGTGCTGGACGTGCAGACCGCGTGATACGACGCTTCATCCAGTCCCAAACATGCTCAATGAGGGACAGATCCGGAGATCTTGCTGGACAGGGTAGTTGACTTACACCTTCTAGAGCACGTTGGGTGGCACGGGATACATGCGGACGTGCATTGTCCTGTTGGAACAGCAAGTTCCCTTGCCGGTCTAGGAATGGTAGAACGATGGGTTCGATGACGGTTTGGATGTACCGTGCACTATTCAGTGTCCCCTCGACGATCACCAGTGGTGTACGGCCAGTGTAGGAGATCGCTCCCCACACCATGATGCCGGGTGTTGGCCCTGTGTGCCTCGGTCGTATGCAGTCCTGATTGTGGCGCTCACCTGCACGGCGCCAAACACGCATACGACCATCATTGGCACCAAGGCAGAAGCGACTCTCATCGCTGAAGACGACACGTCTCTATTCGTCCCTCCATTCACGCCTGTCGCGACACCACTGGAGGCGGGCTGCACGATGTTGGGGCGTGAGCGGAAGACGGCCTAACGGTGTGCGGGACCGTAGCCCAGCTTCATGGAGACGGTTGCGAATGGTCCTCGCCGATACCCCAGGAGCAACAGTGTCCCTAATTTGCTGGGAAGTGGCGGTGCGGTCCCCTACGGCACTGCGTAGGATCCTACGGTCTTGGCGTGCATCCGTGCGTCGCTGCGGTCCGGTCCCAGGTCGACGGGCACGTGCACCTTCCGCCGACCACTGGCGACAACATCGATGTACTGTGGAGACCTCACGCCCCACGTGTTGAGCAATTCGGCGGTACGTCCACCCGACCTCCCGCATGCCCACTATACGCCCTCGCTCAAAGTCCGTCAACTGCACATACGGTTCACGTCCACGCTGTCGCGGCATGCTACCAGTGTTAAAGACTGCTATGGAGCTCCGTATGCCACGGCAAACTGGCTGACACTGACGGCGGCGGTGCACAAATGCTGCGCAGCTAGCGCCATTCGACGGCCAACACCGCGGTTCCTGGTGTGTCCGCTGTGCCGTGCGTGTGATCATTGCTTGTACAGCCCTCTCGCAGTGTCCGGAGCAAGTATGGTGGGTCTGACACACCGGTGTCAATGTGTTCTTTTTTCCATTTCCAGGAGTATATATATATATATATATATATATATATATATATATATATATATATACTACAAATATCCTTTTTCTGGCGAACACACGTCCAGATAGCCTGCTTATAGTAACCTCTCAAAACTCTGGCATCTCTCTCTCTCTCTCTCTCTCTCTCTCTCTCTCTCTCTATCTCTCTCTCCACATCCACCACTGCTGGCGGCTCACCTCCAACGGCGCAACGCTACGTGCTGTTCACATCCAACTGCCCAACACTACACTAGCGAATATTCCAACAATGAGTCCAACCAGCCACACACTGCACACAGCACAGTCAGTGATTTTAATACAGAGCTACGTGGCGTTACCAACATAAAAACCTAAACAGCCTACTTACACCGTCTACGACCACCTACATGCTTTCACATTGCATTTCCATTTTCAGCGTTTTTTTTTTTTATCGTGAGATGACACTTTTGGACATACCCATCACTGTGGCCACAGTAGTGACATTTTGGCCAGCTTCGAGTCGTGCAACTGCTCGTCCACGATCTTAAGCATTCAAATGATGTCTTGCAGACTTGTTGCTGTACCACATGGAGTGTCGCAGTAATCGGTTCCACAACAATCTTCATCAAATACCGTACTGCATTAATTGTTGAATTCATGCAGAGCGTTCGTGCACAGGCTTTGCTGCAGTAAACTCGTCCCTCCTTCTACATTTTCTTTAACTATCGTTGGCCGACTGTTCCGTAGCAAGTGTCTGTTGTTCCGTAGCAGGTAACAGTTATTCTAGCAAGTGTAGTTTTTCCTTAGCACTTGTCAAGCAGTGTATCATTTACGATATTAGAGGCGGTCCTACCACATGGTGCAACGGGGGCTCCAGAGGGGTCCATCGCTAGGCTAATTTTATGTTTAAGATTTGCTCTGCCAGGCACTTAAATGTGATTTGCAGAGTATACATGTAGATGTAGATGTAGACACATCATCCATTATATGGATCAGTAGGCAGCTGACCACTCACAGGTGTGGTAGTTTGATAAGTTTTAGTATGAAATATTGTATTGTATGTTAACCGGGAACCTAGAAACGACGGAGAGGCTCCGTCCCCGCCGCAGCCGCAGTGGGGCACAACCCCACGACGACTTCCAAAGTCCACTTCACCCCTCCGCCGCCCCACACCAAACCCAGGGTTACTATGCGTTTCTGCCGCCCCCCCCCCCCTATGTATTCGCAACTGAAGGGGAAGAATGAGCGATGTATCTTCATCAGCTGGGGGCCAGGATGAGCTACGGTCCGTCTCTTGACGGTTCATCAGTATTTTTAAAGTTCAGAGTCATATTTTAATGAATTCCGGAACTTCATTGTTGCACAGGAATAAACAAACTATTGAAACGTGTGCGAGACAAAACTTTCCACCCACCAGAACTATTCGTAAGGTTTCTGAAAAACGGGTCAGTTACTGTGTATTTACCTCAACTCTTCCGAGGACTTTCAATACATCCGAAGCATATCAGTTCTCAATTTATACACCTAAAAAAAATATTTATCGAAGACAGGTATAGATCCCACTATCTCTAATTTTATGTTGTCAACAGTCCCGCGACATTATTTCATTGGAGTCAGTTACGCCGAAGGGGAACATCGAATAGGAATATCTGTAAAGTGAGAATTCAGATATACAAAACTGTACTTCATTATTATTTATTGATTTTCAGTAGCATACAGCCATTTCCATGTACACATTTACAGAAAATAGATCCTGAGAATAGCAACATTAATCAAAGTACTAAACCATCATTAAATAGCACTGATAATTTAGAGTCTAGCTTTGCGACAATAAAAGAATAAAAATATTCGTGCACAGGCTTTGCTGCGGTTAATAATATCATACAGCGCCAGAAAACGCAGTTTCCTCAAAAGAAAGTAAATTAATAAAAGCTGCAAACAAATACACATCAAACATCGCTTCAATACTTCGCCTAGCTTATCTAAAACAGGTTTCTGTTATTCATAAACAATTTACGCATTTACCAGTAATAAAAGGAAACTCTTGTTTTTCATCATGATGAAGAACGTTCAACTCAGTGCAAAATAACAACGATATTTATATAAATTTTTATGTCTGTTCATGTAAACTGTACTTGGATAAAAAAATAACTGCTTTGGTTACATAAAAGCACAGAAGTTACGACATCAACTAATTTTTATTAATTATAAACGTGACTTATATTTCTAAGGATGTAAAATATACAATGGACTAACACTGAACGATGTACGGTTCTAATTATGTGTAAAAACAAACAAACAAACCAAAAAACGAAGTGAAGTCGTTGGTTCGTAGTTCCTCTCTTACACATTTGTGTTTCTTTCCCTATCAGTGCTAGCATCACCACCGGTAACCCCACCATTTGCTATGTAATTTATTTACTGTACCAAAACTACTGAACCGTAGTTTTGGTAGAGTACAACTGTACTAGTAAGGCAACATTTTTCGGACGACCAGTACTACCACTGCCTGTGCTCAGTGTGCCGAAGAGAGGATATGGGTGGGCAGATTCCTCGCTCCCCGCTCCAGGGCTCCCCGCAGTGGCTCGCGGCGCGAGAAAACGTGCCACAACCACAAAGCCACGCGACCGAGCGCAGCCGCCAGTCACGTCACGTCCCAGTCTGCGCGACCCCACTCCACCTGGTTAAGTACAAAAAAGCAAGCTGCCCTGGGCCGCGCCACAAGCGGTATACGCACCTCAATTAAGCTAGGTCGCAATGCGCTCTCTACCATTTATAATTACAGAAATTTTGTGAATGAAACAAATGTTCTCAAAGACAGAATTAATATACATACAATTTATGTATCTTAAATACAGCTATTAGTTTCGAATGGTGAAAGTGCTACACGTTAAAGTCATCACTTGCAACTAAGGTTAAAACTGAGAACTCCTATATTTCTTAGAGTCTCACAGGATCATCTTTCCATCAAGTTGGACAGACGGAACACAAATATTTACCAAAGTAAAAGAAAATCTTAGCGCCCAAACATGACTTTTTTACGATACGAGTGCACAGAACACTCATTCTCTACGTCAGTTATAAGAAAATGGGAATAGTCTGCAGAGTGCTAGATGATCTGTTTCATGTTGTCTTTTGTAACTGTCCGTACAGAGATTAAACAGAATGGGAAACCTCATTGATTTTAAGCAGGGAAAGACAATTGAAGCTCTTAAAAGAAGCATGTCTAATAAATTGTGCCAATTTGTCAATGTAGATTCAACATTGCCCAAGATGATAAAACACAAGCTTGTAGCAATACAGCCGGCCGGCGTGGCCGTGCGGTTCTGGGCGCTACAGTCTGCAACCGGGCGACCGCTACGGTCGCAGGTTCGAATCCTGCCTCGGGCATGGATGTGTGTGATGTCCTTAGGTTAGTTAGGTTTAATTAGTTCTAAGTTCTAGGCGACTGATGACCTCAGAAGTTAAGTCGCATAGTGCTCACAAGGGAACCTCCCCATCGCACGCCCCTCAGATTTAGTTATAAGTTGGCACAGGGATAGGCCTTGGAAAACTGAACACAGATCAATCGAGAAAACAGGAAGAAGTTGTGTGGAACTATGAAAAAAAAATAAGCAAAATATACAAACTGAGTAGGCCATGCGCAAGGTATGCAACATCTAGGAGAGTATCAGCTTGCGAGCGCCATGGTCCCGTGGTTAGCGTGAGCAACTGCGGAACGAGAGGTCTTTGGTTCAAATCTGCCCTCGAGTGAAAAGTTTAATTTTTTATTTTCAGACAATTATTAAAGTTCAGGCACTCACACATAATCAACTTCGCTCTCCAAAATTCCAGGACATGTTTAGATTTGCTTGGACATATGCAGGATTTGACGGTCTACACGGAAACATTTGAAAACGTAAAAAACATATGTTTTGACAGAGCACAGGGAAAACTGTGCGACTGTGAAACTGTTGCATTCATTTGTTGCAGTTTATGTGACAAACTCTTATGTTTTCATCACTTTTTTGGGAGTGATTATCACATCCACAAGAAAACCTAAATCGGGCAAGGTAGAAGAATCTTTTTACCCATTCCACAAGTGTGCAAGTTAGGTGGGTCGACAACATATTCCTGTCATGTGACGCACATGCCGTCACCAGTGTCGTATAGAATATATCAGACGTGTTTTCCTGTGGAGGAATCGGTTGACCTATGACCGTGCGATCAAATGTTTTTGGTTCGTATTGGAGAGGCACGTCCTTTCGTCTACTAATCGCACGGTTTTTCGGTGCGGTCGCAAAACACAGACACTTAACTTATTACAGTGAACAGAGACGTCAATGAATGAACGGACAGATCGTAACTTTGCGAAAATTTGTTCCTTGTTGATCGTTGTGTTAGGTCGTTGCGGACGTCGCAAGACATCCTGTTCAAGTTCGGTGGTTGATCCTTCCACTCAGTTTTTTATTACAGAGGCCAAGCGGCTCTCTGACCGAACACGCTGAGCTACCGTGCCGGCTCACTTTTGTTCGTTGCATCTGCTCGGGGCGGACATCGTAAGACATCCGTTTAAGTTCGTTGTTGATCGATTAGCTCAGTTTTTTTATTACAGAGGGCTGCTAACCCTCTGACCGAACACGCTGAGCTACCGTGCCGGCTAACCACGAGACCACGGCGCTCCTCAGCTGACATTGTCCTTGATGTTGCCTATCTTACACATGGACTACTCAGTTTGTATATTTTGCTTATTTTTTCATAGTTTCACACAACTTCTTCCTGTTTTCTCGATTGATCTGTGTTCAGTTTTTCAAGGCCTATCCACTGCGTCAATTTATAACTAAATCTGAGGGGGGTGCGATGGGGAGGTTCCCTTGTCAGAGCCATTTGTAGCAATACACCGCGAGTAATACGGGATAATAATCAATCATCGGTGGGTCGTAGCGCACATACGACATAAGTGAAATCTGATCGTATCTGGAGCAGCACATATGCAGTGTCCAAGAGTCGCTGCCATTTCGGCTGGTATCTGCAGATTCGTTCTTGCGATGTGCAGCGAAAGTCGCCGCAGACAAATACACCTGATCAAGTCTTTCATGCGCGCTCAGTGCCGACGGAAAGCGTCAGTTTGTTTCCCATTACCAACATAATGAATTTTAAAGTGGATTTTATTGTACGCATTCAATTGAGCTGTCCCATATTAGTATAGCGCGATATTCGTTTTATCGATGTGTATTAACACAGTAAAACACGAAGAATAACCAATACTCCAGCACCTCTCTGGAGCGCGTTGACTGCTACCGATCTGTTGCAGGGCTGCTTCGTCGTTTCCACTTTAAAATTATTTCGCTTGTAAGAGGAAACCAACCGGGATTTCCCGTTGACACAGGGCGTCGCATGAAAGACGTGATGAGCAATATTTGTTTGGGATGACTCCAGTTACACATTCGAAAAACGAAATAGTAAACAGCAGAGAAAATAGCGCCTGGCGACTCTTTAAGAGGGACAACCCGGTATGTACTAGCCTTTTCCCCTCTGCTTCACTCGCGCACCCGTGCGGCAAACATGACTTTGCACGCTGACGACCGTAGGCGGAACGTCTCGCAATTTTCTTTGTTATTCAACGATAGCGTCCGATTGCCACGATCGTCCACGGGGAATAAGAGGCTAGATGCTGTGTACACGGGACCTTGTCTTCTACGAATGCAGTGATCTGTTGCCTTGGTGGATGACGGTTTTTGACACGGGTTTTCATCTGCAGTTCGTTTTTCTGCTGTACACCGAAAAACATTAGAGATTTTGGAGGGTTGCAAGAAAAAGATACCCTGCAGGTGGAAACCCATGTCTGAAACCGTCATGCACTGTGACATCGGAACATCGCATTCATAGCAGCCAATGCCTTTCTGCGCAGCAGCTAACTCCGTCCTCTCCACTGGCGATTGTGGCAGTCAGTTGCGATCACTGAATTACAAACAACATTTCGAGGCGTTCTGTCTAAGGTCCGTCATCATACAAAATTACGTTTGCTGTCGAAGAGGTGGTCTAGTGGCAGGTGCCGGCGCCTACAACTTCGATGCTCTGTAGCGTCGTTGGATAACGTTTCCGGAAACTGGTTCCTGTCCTCGAGTTGTTGCTCAAGACATCCCCTACAACCCTTTAAAATTTGTCGCAACATTTCTTGGACACATTGTCTATTGCACACATCTCCTCCATTCCTCTCTCTCTGTCCATGACTTTCCTTGTTCTTCCCATATCTCTTTGTCCATCTCCTTCTTTTTCCTGTCTATTTCCATACCCTACTCTCTCTCCCCCCCCTCTCTGTCCTTTCCCTCCTCTCTCTCTCTCATCTAACATCTCTTCCTCTCTCCTCTCTCTCTGCATCTCTTTTTCCCCTCTCTTCCTTTTTTACCTGCACACTACTCCTCTCCATCTTCCACCTGCCTCCTAAACTTCCCCTGCCTACCCTCCTCTGACCATCTCCTTCTCCACCTCTCTCGATTACGGATTAAACATGTTAAGGACAGAAGGACTAGAGTAACTAAGGTTGGAATATGAATTTACTAGCACAAGGCGAGGGCACGTGGGCAGTACTGGTGGAAAGGACCATCCAATCAAATTGTCGTCAACCATAGCCGCACGACAAGCAGACCTCAACACAGCACTACAATACTTCGAATCCCAAAGATCAACGTGGCCTGGACGCGAACTTCGAAATCAACACACCATCCAGAAGACACACACGCCAAGTGACCGCCAACACAACACGGAGCTGACGTCAAACACTGGCGACACAAATGCTGTTTCCCTACGAAAATGCTCAATAGCGTCAGCAACACAATAACGTTATCATTACACAATAACGATTTTCGTTTTAACTTCACAACATTACAGACTATATCGAGGAGATGTGCCTTGCAGGATCAACATAACGCGAAGAAGCGTGCAGATGAAACACTGTTTATATCAATGAGCAACGCTGCAGACCATCCTCATATTCTGAATAGAAGAACTTGAGAAACAACATTAGCTAAAGAACACACCAGAGTGAGTCTAGGGGAGCGGACCACATCTCACAGGAGAATCACAAAACCCAACGAACAAGATGCAAACCAAATACAAAGTATACGATACCGCAAAAATCTAAATATACGTTAAACCAGTGGCCTTCATATCAGGATAGTATCTAAGCTTGGACACACTCGTGACAGACTAACGTATGTGGAAAAACGGATGTAGACAAAACTCAGCAGAGAGGTTAGCGATGCGATTAACGACGATATGTCTGACAAACAGGAGAAGGTAAACAACGATTAGCTGAATGGTAAGAGTGGCAACAATGCGTGTGACGAAAAACAATTGCCTGATAAGCAAATGCGAGACGTGCAAATTTCAATTGCTAAGAAAGATGCACGACAATTATATTCGACAATGACAAACTTATTGTGTACTGCAGTGATGAACAACACGACTGTGAAGATGAAAAACACAGTGACACAAAGACACACACACATACCAACCCAACAAAGAGGACGGCTGTTTTAATGGTATGTGAAACACTGGTAACCAACATAAAATACCTGCTTAGCAGGTTGGAGCATAGAGTCGTCTTTCCAACTGCGTTCCGATTACACATACGTCATTCCCACCCAAAGGGAGATCCAATCTGCTTCGCAACGACGGAACGGACGGACCGAATGATGATGCGCACCGAAAACGAACCAACAGATTCACTCGAACTAAGCGTGAAGCAGTGATTACTTTCATACAAGGTGACAAAAGACACAAAATTTGTCCACACTTCTCTAATTTAGAAACTAACAGAGCTGCGCCGCCCCGAGGATCTAATATGAGATTAGAGCGTTTATTGGCTTAATAGATTTCAAGTAAGCCAGGTGAACTTGTACAATTCTATCTTTATCGCCATAGGGATTTGTGATAATTCTCTTGGTTCCTTTATATGTATCAGGAATCACAGCGATACCCCTTCTAAGCAGGCGCACAAAAATTTATTTTCGTGAATGGTGGGTATCGTAGGCTCCTGATCTATCGATTGCTGGAACTCAAGGACGAGCCCAAGTCTCAATATTTCCAGAAAACGTCTCAAATTTTACGGTGGGCAGTATGATTATCTGATGGAACAAATGAAGTGACGTTTCGTAGAAGGGCGTTTATCATTAATGGCAGTGTGAGCCAGTAAGCTAAGGCGGACAGTGGGAAATACAGACGGTGGAAAAGACGGTCGGTAATCCAGGACTGTGATCCGTTTGTCTTGTTGTCGTGGAGAAACGACCAGGAACCTAACTTTCGGTTTGTGGCTCGAATTCGTCGAATTCTCACCACCAAACTCAAAACTTGATGTAGTCTCGCTCATCCACCGTCATTTTCGACGAGTGTCATCAGAGACGTACTGTCACCTTCGTGACCAGGACACCTGCTGCAGCGGTGCCAGCACTTCGACCTTCTACACGGCTGTTTTTGAAACTGCAAGGGTCGTAACACCATAACTCGCCACGAGATAGGATTGCAATTTGGAATTTCATACAAAGATTTATAATGGAACTGGAACACACTATATATAAACAAATATGTAGCCTAACGTTTATTAGAGTATTGTGTAAAAATTTGAAGTGAATCCGTCATAAACCTTTCGAGGTTTTTGGTGACAATATAATACAATGTCTTGTCTTTAGTAGTATAAGTTACGTATTACTCATATCCCTGGACGCTTTCTGTTGAAGCTAAAACCATAGAAACTAATGTTGTGCATTTGGCAGCAGGGTCTGTTTTTGGAAAATTACAGCAGCGTCCTTTTGTTTCCAGACCCAGTGTTCGCTACCGGCGTCTCTGAGGACTCCGACTTGGAACGCAGTCACACGTCGACCGTGAGAACGACCGTCGGAGGGACGGCATTCCTGATGTGCCACTTGCCCAACATCGGAAAAATGGTGAGGAGCCCACTACAGCTCGCTCTCGCAAATACACTAATGGCTATTAAAATTGCTACACCAAGAAGAAATGCAGATGATAAACGGGTATTCATTGGACAAATATATTATTCTAGAACTGACATGTGATTACATTTTCACGCAATTTGGGTGCATAGATCCTGAGAAATCAGTACCCAGAACCTCTGGCCATAATAAGGGCCTTGATACCCCTGGGCATTGAGTCAGAGCCTGGATGGCGTGTACAGGTACAGCTGCCCCATGCAGCTTCAACACGATAGCACAGTTCATCAAGAGTAGTGACTGGCATATTGTGACGAGCCAGTTGCTCGGCCACCATTGACCAGACGTTTTCAATTGGTGAGATATCTGGAGAATGTGCTGGCCAGGGCAGCAGTCGAACATTTCATGTATCCAGAAAGGCCCGTACAGGACCTGCAACATGCTGTCGTATGTTATCCTGCTGAAATGTAGGGTTTCGCAGGGATCGAATGAAGGGTAGAGCCATGGGTCGTAACACATCAAACGTCGTCGAACTGTTCGTGCAGATGGTTGTTGTCTTGGAAACGTCCCCATCTGTTGACTCAGGGATCGAGACGTGGCTGCACGATCCGTTACAGCCATGCGGATAAGATGCCTGTCATCTCGACTGCTAGTGATACGAGGCCATTGGGATCCAGCACGGCGTTCCGTATTACCCTCCTGAACCCACTGATTCCATATTCTGATAACAGTCATTGGATCTCGACCAACGCTAGCAGCAATGTCGCGATACGATTAACCGCAATCGCGATAGGCTACAATCCGACCTTTATCAAAGTCGGAATCGTGATGGTACGCATTTCTCCTCCTTACACGAGGCATCTCAATAACGTTTCACCATGCAACGCCGGTCATCTGATGTTTATGTATGATAAATCGTTTGGAAACTTTCCTCATGTCATCACGTTGTAGGTGTCGCCACCGGCGCCAACCTTATGTGAATGCTCTGAAAAGCTAATCATTTGCATATCACAGCATCTTCTTCCTGCCGGTTAAATTTCGTGTCTGTAGCACGTCATCTTCGTGGTGTAGCAATTTTAATGGCCATTAGTGTATTTCTGTCGTCCAGTTTTGAAAGCTTAATAATTAATTTAGACACTTGAGGTCCCCAATCCTTTGACGTGATTTTTTAGCCATGACCACTGTTGCACTGGTGCCACCGCTTTATCCTTTTGTCGCCATTACGAACACACGTCACTAGTACACCTGAGTGTGTAAGAAGAACGAAACATTTCAACATTTCTCTCTGGCAGAGGAAATGCTACTTCTGCTTCTACGTTCATATCATATAAATTCGCACAAAATGAGTACTTAAGATCCATAGAAAGCAATGCGTAATTTTCAATTAGTTATACCATCCCTAGCAGCCATTTTATGTAGTGGTGCTCTTGTTCACGCCATTTTGTAAGCTAATACGTAGGTTGTAACGGGTATAAGTGCAGATACCTCCAAGTACATGTGGCAAGAGGAAGCCATTAATGCGCATATTTTCCCCCAGGCAGCAGGTCAGATGTTAAGCTGTGGAAGTGTGGATACAAAACGATAAGTCTGCACGGATAGGTGTCGTTAACTTCGCGGTGCAGGTACGACCAATGCAGAAAACACGAGGCCGTAGAGTTTGTGATACGTTTGCGGCAAAACTGTACGTTGCAGAAAAAAACCTACACAATTTTCTGTGTGCGTATGAAGTACCACATATAAATATTTCTGCTCTTATACCTGTTACATCCTGTGTTTCGCGACGAATTCTTTATAATACCCTGCTTGAGAAGATATTTTTTTTATTCTGTTTATTAATTATAAAAATTTATACTGGCGTGCATAATTTAAAACACAGAATTTAAAATGACATCGTGCACCAATGCACGAATGTAAGTAGAGCATGTTGCAGTTGTTTTTTAATTTCACTACAATTATGTTATTCTCCTCCATGGTTAAATCGATTGATGTTATCCTTCACAAAAGTAATCCTGAAACAATTAACATCTCTCCTTCACATAATAACACGAAACAAAGAACAAAATAGTGTGTCCACTGTCTTAATAATTATGTCAGAGTAGTTTCCGTGGTTGTTAGTTATTACTTTTACACAAACAGGAAATTGGTAGTTGAAGTTATACGTGGGTGCATTATTTTAATCCATTACCACGTACTGCATGGACAGTGAGCAGAGGGTGTTAGATTTCTAGTGCTGTACGAACAGGATGTCATCTCCTGTGAGGCAACTGTGTGACAAGAGTGCCTGAGAGTGCATTCAGCAGCTGAGTCAAACTCGGGTAGGCGTCTACTAAACTTTCTCCAATCGATAATCACCTTGTATGTCCATGACCAAAAGCGTGATAAGCCACTCCACAGATGATAGACTACATTCCATTAGGTCTAACAGTGTAATGTAGTTGGAGTATCTTCACCTCTCCTAACGTTCCTGTTTCGTCTCGATGTGTACTTACATCCTGTTGACCAGCTCAAATTGTTCATCTTATTAATAGAATAATTTGTTAGAAAATTTTATTGATATTGTATAGCATACTGTTTTAGACCTTCCACGTCACAACAAACATACTTTTATCGTGAATATTCCTTTCTTAAAGCAATACATTTTTCAGTTATGCTTGATTTCGCTGATGAGTACAAAGTCTGAGTCCCATGGAGTCGAAATTGTGGAAGGTATTTACTCCACAGGCCCCATTATACATTTTACTTCGTAAATTTCTATGGTTTATAAACGCTGTCATGAATTTCGTTAAGCGTTACAAATCGATGAAATGTGCACCACGAAGGAATTATCAGAATGGAGCGGAAATCTGTAGATGTGATGTACATATACAGACAAACAAAACTGGATGCTTATTGAAGAGAAAGAGGGACTTGCAGCCTCATTGACTGGAGTAAAACTGTCGACTCAAGCTTCGAACTGAGCATCGATGACCAGCAAAGACGGGTCTGGAGATGCCTTGGGCAGCGGTGGGATACCAACCTGACTGTAGCCGGTCGTAAGGCCCGACAACCAGGACCCATTTGGTTGTTAACCGCGGCCCTTACAGCACAGCGGTACGTCGAAGAAATTCTACGCCCTTCATGGCAAGTCATTACATTTCAGCAAGATAACGACATTCTACACACGGCTTGTATTTCTACTGCTTGTCTTCGTGCTTGCCAAACCCTGCCTTGGCCAGCAAGGTCGCCGACCTCTCCCCGAATGAGAAAGTTGGAGCGTTATGGGCAGGATCCTCCAACCAGCTCGGGATTTTGACGATCTTACGCGACAACTGGACAGAATTTGGCACGTTATCCCTCAGGAGGAAATCAAACAACTCTGTTAATCAATGCCAAGCCAAATAACTTCTTGCATAATGGTCGGAGGTGGACCAACATGTTACTGACTTGCTCAGTTTGTGGAGCTCTTTCTCTTGAATAATTCATCCAATTTCTCTCTCTCTTTTTTTTTTTTTTTTTTTTTTTTGCATTGCAATCATTTGTTTGTCTATACATGTACGTCACATTTACAGAATTCCATCCCATTCGGATAATTCCTCCAGGTATGTGTTTTCTTTCTTAGAGTTTATCTTTAGTTACACAACATGTTGCCCAACATTACGCTCCTAAATACACAGCTTGACAAAAAGAGCGAAGCACTCGGAAGAGATGGTCGGAAGTCAGTATGCTTCGTACAGGTGCACATCATCATCAGGATGAGAATGGTTAGCGTTGCATTTCTCTGTGACAGGTAAGAGAGTTACCGGAGTGAATTACTACTGTTGGTGTTCAGTGTTCTTACCGAGCCTTTTAGGGAATGCAAGGGGCGTGAACAGCTTCAGTTGTTTAGTGATCGCTCTGTGAATGACTCGCAGACGCCGCGTACTCGTGTGAGACAGTGTTATCAGGACTTCACAGAGCCTGAAAGGGGGGCCTCATAGTAGGTCTCCATTTGGCTGATTGCTAGAATTGTTCAGTATCCAGATTTATGGGTCATTCGGATGTGACTGTAAACTGATGTTGGATTACATGGGAAAGTGAAAGCAGGTGAACTCGTCATCAAGGTTCTAGTCGACCACGTCTAACCAACACAAGGGAGGATCTCATCAAGCATATCGAGACCCCTTCACATCTGTCCATCCCGTCCGATAACAAGTAATGGACCCTGTGTATCACTCTGGGTCATCGTGCACCATTGGTTGGAGACTAGCAAGAGTATCACTAAGGAATTATCATTCGTTGTGTCACCAGGCGCTGACATCGCAACACAGACGGCTGCGGTTGTGCTGTTGCCGTGACCGGAAAGTAAGTACTGCTGATGAATTGCGTCGCATTGTGTTCCGCGATGAATCGCAGTTCTTCAAAACCTAGGATGACCATTGCCAGGGAGCATGGCAACGATGATCCGTTCTTCTAATGTTATGGAGAGGCACTGAAACATTGCTCCTGGCGTCGCGGTATGTGAAACCATAGGGTAGGATTTCATTTCACGACTGATAGTCATTGAGGGAACTCTGATGGTGCAACGATACGTCACGGACATCCTACACCCTCATGTGTTGCCGCACATCATGACAATATCATGGGGCCATATTTCAACAAGACAATGTTCTTTCACACAAGGCACCTGTCTCTATGAACTGTCTGCGTCATTCTGGAGTACTCTCACTGCTAGGAAGACCCGCAGATCTGTCCCCGACAGAATATGTGTGGAAGCGGCTCAGACGTCAACTTCGTACTAGTACCAATATCTGTGATATCAAAGACCTCTTACAACATCTGCGGCAAAGCTTGCTTCGTGAGAGGATACAACTACTTTAGGACATCTTTCCCAGCCGTATGAGAGAATGCATCCAGGCTGGAGGGGTAGCAAAGTCGTACTGATAAGGCCCGCCCGGCTAGCCGCGCAGTCTAACGCACTGCGTCCCGAATGGGCACGAATCCGTCTGGCGGGTTAGTATCGAGGACCGGTGTGCCGGCAAGCCTGTGGATGGTTTTTAAGGAGGTTTTCCATCTGCCTCGGCGATTTCGAGCTGGTTCCGCCTATTCCAACTCAGATTATGTCGGTGATTGCTGCGCAAATGATGTCTCCATGTACGCGTACACCATAACTACTCTACCACGCAAACATTCGGGGCTACACTCGTCTGGTATGAGACGTTCCCGGGGCGGTCCAATGGGGGCCGAACCGCACAATAACCCTGGGTTCGGTGTGGAGCGGCGGTGGGGTGGGTGGACTGCTGTGGCGTGTTGTGGGGTTGTGAACCACTGAGGGCTATGGTCGGCGAAGCCTCTCCATCGTTTCTGGGTCCCCGGTTCAATACACACACATACACATTCTGATAAGTGGACTCATACTGAGAAGTTCTTTATAAATTTGGCTCTGTTTTGTGATCACTGAAATAACGTAACATACATTCTCACCAGGTGAAGTTTCATTTCGTTTTCTTCTCCATTTTCGGTCTTCAGTTTTCTTGTCGGGCAGTATAGTTCCACCAATCCAGGTATGTAGCCCTTCATGCAGTTTCCGCACTCTTAATCTCATGGTAATACCATCACAAACCATATGACAATAAATACACAAATTTTAATTCATGCACATTCTTAAAATTTCGTACGACTACTTATGAATCAAATATGCCCAGTATGTAACTAAACGCGCCATTTATTAGTTTTGTTGGTGAGATAATTTCACGTCCAATTTCCTTCGCATGTGCAATCGTAGCTTTTTAGGTGATGTGGCTCACACCTCCTCCAGATACTTTCCTTCGCTTGTTACTCAATGACTAGTTGCTGCTCAGCAGCCGTTGCATCTTTGTGAGTCAGATGTACAATTTCCAATCAGATTACACACCGAAGAGCCAAAGAAACTGGTACACCTGGCTACTATCGTGCTGGGCCCTCGCGACCACGTAGAAGTGCCACAACACGACATGGCATGGACTTGACAAATGTCTGAAGTAGTGCTGGAGGTACTGACACCATAAATCCTACCGGGCTGTCCATTAAATCCGTAAGAGTACGAGGGGGTGGAGATCTCTTCCGAACAGCACGTTGCAAGACATCCCAGATATGTTCAATAATGTTCGTGTCTGGGGAGTTTGGTGGCCAGCGGAAGTGTTTAAACTCAGAAGAGTATTCCTGGAGCCACTCTGTAGCTTTTGGACATGTGGGGTGTTGCACCGTCCTGCTGGAATTTGCCAACTCTGTCGGAATGCACAATGGACATGAATGGATGCAGTGATCAGACAGGATGCTTACGTACGTCTCACCCGTCAGAGTTGTATCTAGACGTATCAGGGGTCACATATCACTCCAACTGCACACGCCCCACACCATTACGGAGCCTCCACCAGCTTGAAAAGTCTTCTGCTGACATGTAGTGTCCATGGATTCATGAGGTTGTCTCCATACCCGAATACGTCCATCCACTAGATATAATTTGAAACGATACTGGTCCGTCCAGGCAACATGTTTCCGGTCGTCAACAGTCCAATGTCGATGTTGACAGGCCCAGGCAAGGCGTAAAGCTTTGTGTCGTGCAGTCATCAAGTGTACACGAGTAGGTCTTCGGCTCCGAAACCGCGTACCGGTGATGTTTCGTTGAATGGTTCGCACGCTGACACTTGTTGATCGCCCAGCATTGAAATCTGCCGCAATTTGCGGAACGGTTCCACTTCTGTCACGTTGAACGATTCTCTTTAGTCGTCGTTGGTCCTGTTCTTGCAGGATCTTTTTCCGGTCGCATTGATGTAGGAGATTTGATGTTTTACCGCATTCCTGATATTCACGGTACACTCATGAAACGGTTTTACGGGATAATCCCCATTTCATCGCTACCTCGGAGATGCTGTGTCCCATCGCTCGTGCGCCGACAATAACACCACGTTCAAACTGACCTTGATAACCTGCTATTATAGCAGCAGTAACCGGTCTAAAAACTGCGCCAGACACTTGTCTTATATAGGCGTTGCCGACAGCAGCGCCGCATTCTGCTGTCTGCATATCTTTGTATTTGAATACGCATGCCTGTATAAGTTTCTTTGGCGCTTCAGTTTATAGCTGTCTTATGATTTTTATACTTCCTTTTCATCTTCTTCTGTGATACGTATATTTTAGGACACGTATATTCACTGAGATAAAAGTAGTGCCTCCTACTATCGAGTCGGACCTCGTTTTGCTCATCTTAGTGCAGCAAATCGACGTGGCATGGAAGATGCTGGAAGCCCCCTGCAGATATATAGAGCCGTGCTGCCTTTATAGGTGTCCATATTGCGGAAGTGTTGCCAGTGCAGGATTTTGTGCATGAACTGACCTCTCGATTTTGCTCAATAAATATGCAATGGGATCTATGTCCGGTGATCTGAGTGGCTAAACCATTCGCTCCAACTGTCCAGAAAGTGCTCCAAAGTAATGGCGAACAATTTTGGCCCGGTGACAAGGCACTTTGTCATTCGTAAAAATTCCATCTGTGTATGGGAACACGAAGACCAAGCGTGGCTGCAAATGGTCTCCATCTAGCCGAACGTAGTCGTTTCCAGTCAATGATTGGTTCAGCTGGACGAGAAGACCCATTCCGTTCCATGTAAACACAGCCCACTGCACTATGGAGCCACCACTACCATGAAAAGTGCCTTACTGACTTCGTGGCGTCTGCGACACACTCGAACTCTACCATCAGTTCTTACCAACTGAAATCGAGACTCATCTGACAGGCTAACCCATGAGGTCACGAGCCAAGGAGAGGCGCTGTAGGCGATGTCGTGCTGTTAGCAAAGGCACCCACGTGGGTCGTCTGCTGCCACAGCCCATTAACGCCAAATTTCGTTGCAGTATCCTAACTGATACGTTCTTCCCACGTCCCACATTGATTTATGCGCTTATTTCACTCGGTGTTGGTAGTTGGTTAGCACTGACAACTCGCTGCTCTTGGTCGTTAAGTGAAGGCCATCGGCCACTAAGTTGTCTGTGGTGAGAGGTAATGCCTAAAATTTCGTGTTCTCGGCACACTCTTGACTCTGTGGATCTTGGAATATTAAATTCCATTACGATTTCCGAAATGGACTGTCCAGTTCGTCTTGTTCCAACTACCACTCCGCGTTCAAAGTTAGTTAATCCCAGCGTGTGGCCATAATCACGTCGGAACTCTTTTCACGTTAATCACCTGAGTACAAATGACAGTACCTCCAATGCACTGCCCTTTGGTACCTTCTGTAGTCATATTATTGCCATCTACCAGGTGATCAAAAAGTCAGTATAAATTTGAAAACTGAATAAATCACGGAATAATGTAGATAGAAAGGTACAAATTGACACACAAGCCTGGAATGATATGGGGTTTTATTAGAACCAAAAAAATACAAAAGTTCAAAAAATGTCCGACAGATGGCGCTTCATCTGATCAGAATAGCAATAATTAACATAACAGGTTGTGGATGATGCGATTCTGTAACATATCGGCATAACTCTCACCCGTCACGGTAGCAGTTACAAAACCAGAATCACGCATTTCCCCGAAGAAAAAAGGCCCGATAACGGTAGATGTGGTAAATCCAACCCATACCGTGATTTTCTCGTCGTGCAATGGAGTTTCCACGACAGTTCTAGGATTTTCGGTAGCCGTAGCCCAGATTCTGCAGTGATTTTCTCGTCGTGCAATCGAGTTTCCACTATAGTTCTAGGATTTTCGGTAGCCCTGATTCTGCAGTTGTGGGCGTTGACAGACCCTCGGAGCGTGAAATGAGCTTCGTCGGTCCACAAAGATGGTGTTCTTTACAGGAAATGCTCAATATGTCCACCATCATTCCTCAACAATAGCTGTAGTCGAGGAATAATGTTGTGAACAGAACTGTAAAGCATGTCCGGAGTTATGGTGAGGCATTGGCGTCGGATGTTGTCTTTCAGCATCCCTAGAGATGTCGGTCGATCACGATACACTTGCGACTTCAGGTAACCCCAAAGCCAATAATCGCACGGACTGAGGTCTGGGGACCTGGGAGGCCAAGCATGACGAAAGTGGCGGCTGAGCACACGATCATCACCAAACGACGCGCGCAAGATATCTTTCACGCGTCTAGCAATATGGGGTGGAGCGCCATCCTGCATAAACATCGTACGTTCCAGCAGGTGTTTATCAGCCAGGCTGGGGATGATGCGATTCTGTAACATATCGGCGTACCTCTCACCCGTCACGGTAGCAGTTACAAAACCAGAACCACGCATTTCCTCGAAGAAAAAAGGCCCGATAACGGTAGATGTGGTAAATCCAACCCATACCGTGATTTTCTCGTCGTGCAATGGAGTTTCCACGACAGTTCTAGGATTTTCGGTAGCCGTAGCCCAGATTCTGCAGTGATTTTCTCGTCGTGCAATGGAGTTTCCACGACAGTTCTAGGATTTTCGGTAGCCCAAATTCTGCAGTTGTGGGCGTTGACAGACTCTCGGAGCGTGACATGAGCTTCGTCGGTCCACAACACGTTACTCAACCAATCGTTATCTTCCGCCATCTTTTGAAACGCCCACACCGCAAATGCCCTCCGCTTCACTAAATCACCAGGTAACAGTTCATGATGCCGATGGATTTTGTACGGATAGCATCGGAGCGTAAGTGCCAACCAAACAGTAGTGTATGGAATGCCGATGCGACGTGCGACTGCACGAGAGCTGACTTCCCCGTGCATAGACGAACCCGCTACAGCCTCCATTTCTTCCTGAACTGTCTCAGCAGCATTCCGCCTTGTGCTCGGTCGGCCAATACGGGGTCTATCGTCGAAACAACCCGTGGCTTCGAACTTCGAAATCATTCTCGCCACAGCTGCATTTGTCAGCGGACCTTTACCCGTTCGAATCCCTTTCCTATGGCGATAGGATCGTAACGCTGAACTAGCACATTCCAATTCTGATAATACAGCTTCACTAAAAGCACCTTTTCAGGTGACGTCAACATGCTGCGACTGCTGGCGCATCTGATTCTCTCTCTCATTACAGCTCCTTATTTACACGATTGTCATGCGCAGTCACTGACATTTTGCTGTCCAGTGCCATCTGTCGGACATTTTGTGAAACCCCATGTCATTCCAAGGATGTGTATCAATTTTTAGCTCTCTATCTACATTATTCCGTGGTTTATTAAGTTTTCAAATTTATGCTGACTTTTTGATCACCCGGTATATGAGTGTACATCGCCGTCCCACGACTTTTGTCAGCACAATGTTTACAAGCTGTCCGCTTTCCTACTACCTTCAGCTCTTCCTTAACCTGCCGATACCTTCATCCATTTTTTATGTAGTCCATCATTCTAAACTTCCGTCTTCTACCTCAGTAGCCGGCCGCGGTGGTCGTGCGGTTCTAGGCGCTCCAGTCCGGAGCCGCGCTGCTGCTACGGTCGCAGGTTCGAATCCTGCCTCGGGCATGGATGTGTGTGATGTCCTTAGGTTAGTTAGGTTTAATTAGTTCTAAGTTCTAGGGGACTAATGACCACAGTAGTTGAGTCCCACAGTGCTCAGAGTCATTCTACCGCAGTATTTCCTTCAACCTTTCGTTCGCTGAGTCGTCGCAGGAGGCAATTTATTTGTAATGTTTAAATCAGCCGCTATTTCTCTTTCTTTTATCGTTTCCATTAGTCCTCTCTCCTAATTCCGTGGTCTTCATTCCATCTGCCCTTGTCAGTTTAAGCAATTTTCTCCACAAACTAACTTCAAAACTATAGAAGCATTTTTATTGCCCATAATTTGCAACCATATAACTGTAAACTCTAGATAAAATAATTTGTGAATCTTTTTTCTTTGCTCTACCAAAATTCTGTCTGATTCCTATGCAAAAACATGTTACCCCTAGCTAGTCTTCTTATTTCCTCCACATAGTTCCCGTTTTCCATCACGTACTAGACAAGGAACTGAAAATATTTAACTTATTCGAGGAACTTTCCTTTTAGTGATACTTTGAAGGAAGCTTTTTTTGTTTAATTGTCAGAAAAAGTTTCTCGCTACAGCTTCTGATCATTATGCTTAGAGCATAGTAACGAGACTCTGAGGCCTCATCCTTAATGCGTATGTTGTTGTCTGACCATTGTACACAGGTATCCTGGGCACGGCAGCGGGCGGACGAAGTATTCATGACACATTATAGGCGCATGTCCTTGAGATTCAACCGCGTCGAAGCTTCCTGTTCGCAACAAGATGACGTCTGTTTGTTGACGATCAGCAATGTTCAGAAGACCGATTCGGGACTGTATATCTGTAGGGTTGACAGCACGCCGCCCATCCGACGCTTCGTGTACCTCTCTGTTTCCGGTAAGTAGTATCTTGCGTCGTAATAGACGTTGTTTAACCGTAGTTACTTTTAGATAATCGGCTTAATGTCGTAGTTGTTGCCGGGTGTATATCCTGCACAAGTAAACTCAAAGCGTTGAGCAGGAACCGACGTAAATGTTGAACAGATGGTGTGGCCAAAGTAGGAAAAAAAATAATTGCTTTTATTTATATTTGCGTTTATCCACCGTATGCGTCTACCTATGTTCTTATTTCACTGTACATATGTGTTCATTGATTTATTATTGTATGATCCAGAACACTTTAATTTCTAAACACATAAGAGCCCCCAAACAGTTACACAGGGTGGTGAGAAACAGCTTGTAAGAGTGATGCAGGGTAGGCTGTGGTGAGAAATAACTGTTCAGAAAAAAAAATTACATACGTTGCGCCATTTCCCGTTTAGTTATCATCGAAATTAACCGATCAGGTTGTTTTACGTGAAAACTCAAAGAGCCTGCCACATTTTACAATTAGTGTCAGTTGATCTCTTAGCGTAGGTGACAGCGCACGACACTGGTCTCCTTTTGGCTCGGGTTCAATCTTTGCTACCGCTCCACGTCCAATTTTGGACCACTCTCTTGTTCGGTTTTAGGAAATCAAACGAAGAACACGTCTGGTAACACCGTCCTTAACTGGCTGCTTGAATAGGCACGTGCAACGACCTGACTGACTAACTTCAAAGCTAATTGAGTCAGAAACGGTGTAAAGTAACGAATTTTTTTCTTAACGATAATTTCTCAGCGCAACCTACCCTACAACTCCCTTAAACTTTCCAGTCCGTTTATGACCATCCTGTATAATAACCAAGTATTCAGATAGGGAAGTTATATGCTGAACGTGGAATGTTTTGAGAATAATGATTATAATGCCATTGGCTTGCATTTTTATCTATCCTCAGAGTTGTAACAGTTTTTGGATTACTAAAGTAAGCAATCATTTAAAAATCCATTATGCAACTAAATAGCTAAAATTACATCTCTAAAAATTATATAAAAGATTATAGTAAATACACTACTGGCCATTAAAATTGCTACACCACGAAGATGACGTGCTACAGACGCGAAATTTAACCGACAGGAATAAGATGCTGTGATATTCAAATGATTAGCTTTTCAGAGCATTCACACAAGGCTGGAGCCGGTGGCGACACCTACAACGTGCTGACATGAGGAAAGTTTCCAACCGATTTCTCATACACAATCAGCAGTTGACCGGCGTTGCCTGGTGAAACGTTGTTGTGATGCCTCGTGTAAGGAGGAGAAATGCGTACCATCACGTATCCGAAATGATAAAGGTCGGATTGTAGCCTATCGCGATTTCGATTTATCGTATCGCGACATTGCTGCTTGCGTTGGTCGAGATCCAATGACTGTTAGCAGAATATGGAATCGGTGTGTTCAGGAGGGTAATACGGAACGCCATGCTGGATCCCAATGGCCTCGTATCACTAGCAGTCGGGATGACAGGCATCTTATCCGCATGGCTGTAACGGATCGTGCAGCCACGTCTCGATCCCTGAGTCAACAGATGGGGACGTTTGCAAGACAACAACCAACTGCACGAACAGTTCGACGACGTTTGCAGCAGCATGGACTGTCAGCTGGGAGACCGTGGCTGCGGTTACCTTTGACGCTGCATCACAGACAGGAGCGCCTGCGATGGTGTACTCAACGACGAACCTGGGTGCACGAATGGCAAAACGTCAAGTTTTCGGATGAATCCAGGTTCTGTTTACAGCATCATGATGTTCGCATCCGTGTTTGGCGACATCGCGGTGAACGCACATTGGAAGCGCGTATTCGCCATCGCCATACTGGTGTATCACCTGGCGTAATGGTATGGGGTGCCATTGGTTACACATCTCCGTCACCTCGTGTTCGCATTGACGGCACTTTGAACAGTGGACGTTACATTTCAGATGTGTTACGACCCGTGGCTCTATCCTTCATTCGATCCCTGCGAAACCCTACATTTCAGCAGGATAATGCACGACTGCATGTTGCAGGTCCTGTAGGGGCCTTTCTGGATACAGAAAATGTTAGACTGCTGCCCTGGCCAGCGCATTCTCCAGATCTCTCACCAATTGAAAACGTCTGGTCAATGGTGGCTGAGCAACTGGCTCGTCACAATACGCTAGTCACTAGTCTTGATGAACTATGGTATGTTGTTGAAGCTGCATGGGCAGCTGTACCTGTACACGCCATCCAAGCTCTGTTTGACTCAATGCTCAGGCGTATCAATGCCGTTATTACGGCCAGAGGTGGTTGTTCTGGGTACTGATTTCTCAGGATCTATGCACCCAAACTGCATGAAAATGTAATCACATGTCAGTTCTAGTATAATATATTTGTCCAATGAATACCCGTTTATCATCTTCATTTCTTCTTAGTGTAGCAATTTTAATGGCCAGTAGTGTAAGTGAGGAACTAAATTCGTTTTACGGATGTTGACGACTTGTGTGAGGACCAATACGGTTAAATTCAGTATAGGAACTCATGTACGTAAAAGTACTGTTTTCTCGCTACACGCGAAATACCACAATGCACGTTCAAATCTCCCGCATTTTCGGCGTCACTGAGTAGGGTATTACGCACATCTTTCTTCGTTCACCTGATGTTCTATGTGCATTACAGCTTCCTTTACATGCCACTCACTTGGGTTTGTGATCTTCCAGAGGGAATTTTACCTGCTGCTGTTCTTGTGGTCTTTGTTCACACGTTGGTCCCCTCCCCCAAATCAACAAATCTTTGTTCATACTACACTCCTATACAGTAGTAATTGTTCACTACAGTACGGGATGAAGCTGTAGGTACACCTTGTGACCAAAAGTATCCGGACACCTGGCTGAATATCACTTACAAGTTCGTGGCGCCATCCATCGGTAATTCTGGAATTCAATATGGTGCTGACCCAACCTTAGCCTTGATGACAGCTTCCATTCTCGCAGACATACATTGAATCAGGTACTGGAAGGTTCCTTGGAGAATGGCATTCCATTTTTCACGGAGTGCTGCGTTGAGGAGAGGTATCGATGTCGGTCGGTGAGGCCTGGCACAAAGCCGGCGTTCCAAAACTTCACAAAGGTATTCTGTAGGATTCAGGACAGGAGTCTGTGGAGGCCAGTCCATTACAAGCATGTTATTGTCGTGTAACCACTCCGCTACAGGCCGTGCATTATGAACAGGTGTTCGACGGTGTTGAAAGATGCAATCGCTATCCCCTAATTCCTCCTCAACAGTGGGAAACAAGAAGGTGCTTAAAACATCAATGTAGGCCTGTGCTGTGACAGTGTCACACAAAACAACAAGGGGTGAAAGCTCTCTCCATGAAAAACACGACCACACCATAACACTACCGCCTCCGATTTTTCTTTTGGAACTACACACGCTAGCAGATTACGTTCACCGGGCATTCGCCATACCCACAACCTGCCATCGGGTCGCCACATTGTGTACCGTGATTCGTCACTCCACGCAACGTTCTTCCACTGTTCAATCGTCCAATGTTTATTCTCCTTACACCAAGCGAGGCGTCCTTTGGCATTTACTCGACCATGAAATCCAAGTTCTCAGCTCTCCCAGTTCCTTTGCTTCCTATTCTCGCTAGCACACAACTGATTACTTTACCATTTCGGCCCATGACAGATTGACAGAGCATTTTTATCTATAAAATAAAAAATTCTCCAATTACTCAGTGGGACGTTCTATTAGTTAGCATAGAATTGGTGCAGCCAAGCTTCCATTCGAAGTGGAAATCTCAGTTAATATAACGAAAGGCCTACCTAGGTAGTGTAGCTTTCTTAACTTCTGGCAAAATTCCTTCATTGAGTGCCTTCTTCCTCAGTATACGGGTCAATTCAAAACTAGTTTTGAAGCATAATTTGCTTAGCTTGTTTCCAGTAACTATTAATAAATTGGTCAAACACATCCAAGATGCAAACTGGCCAGAGTTCTGGACTGTCCAAGTTTGAACTGAGCTCTCTTATAATATCTAAACTAATTTAAATTTAGCTTCGTCTCCTATATCATTAACAATACAATATTTGCGCGTAGCCAAGAAATTCTTGATACTTGCTGTCCCTTGAAAACCTTGCATATTTCACCAGCTTATATTACTGCCAATATTTCGTATTCCCAGGTCGATGCCGTGTTTCTTGACTTCCGCAAGGCGTTTGATACACTTCCCCACAGTCGTTTAATGAACAAAGTAAGAGCATATGGACTATCAGACCAATTGTGTGATTGGATTGAAGAGTTCCTAGATAACAGAACGCAGCATATCATTCTCAATGGAGAGAAATCTTCCGAAGTAAGAGTAATTTCAGGTGTGTCGCAGGGGGGTGTCGTAGGACCGTTGTTGTTCACAATATATACGAATGATCTTGTGGATAACATCGGACGTTCACTGAGGCTTCTTGCTGTAGTATATCGAGAGGATGTAACAATGGAAAATTGTACTGAAGTGCAGGAGGATCTGCAACGAATTGACGCAAGGTGCAGGGAATGGCAATTGAATTTCAATGTAGACAAGTGTAATGCGCTGCGAATACATAGAAAGAAAGATCCTTCATCATTTAGCTACAATATAGCAGGCTAGCAACTGGAAGCAGTTAATTACATAAATTATCTGGGAGTAGGCATTAGCCGCGCGGGATTAGCCGAGCGGTCTCAGGCGCTGCAGTCATAGACTGTGCGGCTGATCCCGGCGGAGGTTCGAGTTCTCCCTCGGGCATGGGTGTGTGTGTTTGTCCATAGGATAATTTAGGTTAAGTAGTGTGTAAGCTTAGGGACTGATGACCTTAGCAGTTAAGTCCCATAAGATTTCACACACATTTGAACACTTTTTTTTTTTTTTTTTGTGGAGTAGGCATTAGGAGTGATTTGAAATGGAATGACCATTTAAATTAATCGTCGGTAAAGCAGATGCCAGACAGATTCATTGGAAGAATCCTAAGGAAATGCAGTCCGAAAACAAAGGAAGTAGGTTACAGTACACTTGTTCGCCCACTGCTTGAATACTGCTCACCGGTGTGGGATCCGTACCAGATAGGGTTGATAGAAGAGATAGAGAAGATCCAACTGAGAGCAGCGCGCTTCGTTACAAGATCATTTAGTAATCGCGAAAGCGCTACGGAGATGGTAGATAAACTCCAGTGGAAGACTCTGCAATAGAGACGCTCAGTAGCTCGGTACGGGCTTTTGTTGAAGTTTCGAGAACATACCTTCACCGAGGAGTCAAGCAGTATATTGCTCCCTACTACGTATATCTCGCGAAGAGACCATGAGGATAAAATCAGAGAGATTAGAGCCCACACAGAGGCATACTGACAATCTTTCTTTCCACGAACAATACGAGACTGGAATAGAAGGGAGAACCGACAGAGGTACTCAAGGTATCCTCCACCACACAACGTCAGGTGGCTTGCGGAGTATGGACGTAGATGTAGATGAAACTGTCACAGTACTTGCAGTGGATCCTGTTGCAGTTTGGAATTCTTGTGTGATGGTCTGGATAGAAGTATGCCTATTACACATTACGACCCTCTTCAACGTCGGCGGTCTGTCAGTCAACGGACGAGGCCGGCCTGTATGCTTTTATGCTGTACGTGTCCCTTCACGTTTCTGCTTCACTATCACATCGGAAACAGTGGACCTAGGGATGTTTAGGAGTGTGAAAATCTCGCGTACAGACGTATGACACAAGTGACACCCAAGCACCTGACCACTTTCCAAGTCCGTGAGTTTCGCGGAGCGCCCCATTCTGCTCTCACACGATGTCCAATGACTACTGAGGTCGCTGATATGGAGTACCTGGTGAAACGCTCTGCTTAAGTCCGCAGGACAGAACAGGTAGTAGAATTGGGGAAAGGGGCCAAAATGTGGCTGTCAGTTACACTCAAACACATAACTTTATTTAGTTGTCCAAACAATGCAGCAAAACTTTTTAAACTTAGTTATCGGGTGAATAGACCACACTGTCTTATGCCTTAAGGGCACAACCACTTAAATTTAAAGACGACTGAAAGCCATTAAGTTAAAATTCAGACTCAAAACAGAATATTTAGAAGGCAGAAGGCCTTACGTAAGTAAGTTCTATAACTTGGCTGAAGGCCCAACAAATCTAACACTTGAAAAGCAAAAAAGTTTCATTTAAAGACGGCTGAAGGCCCATGATTTAAGACTGCAGGTAAAATTAATTTTAAAACCAAAACACAAGGCAGAAGGCCTTATCTTCGATTAGGCTGAAGGCCGCACACAGTCTTATACTTGAAAGACAAGAACTTTAAAAACGGCTGAAGGCCGATTACTTAAAACAATTAAAATAATTTTTATTAGGCAGAAGGCCCAAAGCTTTATCTTTAAACAGTATTTTACACAGGCTGAAAGCCCAAACAATCTAAGATTTAACAAATAAGGGATTTAAATTTTAAAGTGGCTGAAGGCCCATTATTGAAAAACACAACTACAATAAATTTTCAAAAGACAGAAGGCCCAAAGCTTTTTCCAAAAAATATTTTAAATGAAGCAGAAGGCCCAAGCAGTGCATGACTTGACAAGTAAGGAACTTTCAGTTTTAAAGAGGCTGAAGACCCATTATTTAAAACCCAACTAAAAGCATACAAATTCAAAACATTGGCTGTAAGCCATTAAAATACACAATCAAACATCAATAAGAAAAGGCAGCACAGCCAGCGGCGCTCAGAAGTTTCCTGGAGATCGGTCTGCACTTGAAATATTAACGTTCGCTTAGGGGAGACATGTAGTCGACCCAACTACATCTGATCCACCGGCAACCCAACCAAGAGACAGTCAACGGACCCACCGACAAGACGACTTGCTTTCCCCCTGACCAGTGCTCAAGGAACTCGAAAGTCAAAACGTAAAAGGCGTAGGCGCCCACAACCACGTATGCACAAGCTGTCAAAACTGCACACATGTGTTGGACAGCGATAACACAGTGAGGAAAGGACACTGCCTGAATTTTACGTTAGCTGCCAGGGCAGGTAACTGGAACGCTAACGGCCTCGAGGCAGAAAATTCCGCTGGTGCACTTGGACTTGAAATAACCAAAATACAGTTAAACTCCACCGGATGGTGGCCAAACTTTCGCTGACTCGAACACTCGCTGTTGCTCACGGGAATACCTCCAACAGTCAACCATGAAAACCAACGGCACAATGTGAACAGTCTGGCCTCGGTGATTAAATCACCACTCAACTTTGATGTCCTGAGTCGGTGAGCCGCGAACCCCTTAGCAATCAGAACACACTCCGACACTGCGTAGAGACCGCCAGTGGGCCCGGCCCACTGCGCCGCGCGGAGATTTCCCGGCTCATCCACACCAACTGACCGACTGTCACACATCAGCACGGAGACAGCACTAAAATAACTGAGCAGTCGACATCACAAGCTACACACAGTTTCACGAACACTTGCACTTGCACTTGCATTGCAGCGACTGTGCAACAACAAGGACTAATCACGAGTCGGCACACGCAGGCAACCCATAAGCCATCGCCGGTCAATATACGAGTATACGAGTACGTCGCCCAACAAGACGACCGACCGACCGACGACGAACCAAGGAGGTCCGCACTCAAGTGATTTGTATCGGCAACCGTCGGGCGAGTCATGGCTGTCCGGACCTTACTGCAGCTGCGCACCGACTGAACTTCTGCCGTGTCCTAAGTCAAACACTGCCAGGTCCGAACTGGCCTGCTAGCGTCTCCCAACTCACAGGTAGATCCGAACTAACGCCGAACACACGACAACCGGGAAGTAATAGCAGTCAGCAAGGATAATACGCCAGGGCTTATATCCGTAAGCGCCGCTGCTGCCGCTCACGGGCAGGCAAGGCGGCAACTCAGTGACTCCAGTAATTGAAATTAACGTGTTGTTGTTGCGGTCTTCAGCCCACAGACTGGTTTGATGCAGCTCTCCATGCTACTCTATCCTGTGCAAGCTTCTTCATCTCCCAGTACCTACTGCAACCTACATCCTTCTGAATCTGTTTAGTGTATTCATCTCTTGGTCTCCCTCTACGATTTTTACCCTCCACGCTGCCCTCCAATACTAAATTGGTGATCCCTTGATGCCTCAGAATATGCCATACCAACCGATCCCATCTTCTACTTAAGTTGTGCCACAAATTTCTCTTCTGTCAAATTCTATTCAGTACCTCCTTTTTAGTTGTGTGATCTACCCATCTAATCTTCAGCATTCTTCTGTAGCACCACATTTCGAAAGCTTCTATTCTCTTCCTGTCTAAACTATTTATCGTCCACGTTTCACTTCCATACATGGCTACACTCCATACAAATCCTTTCAGAAACGACTTCCTGACACTTAAATCTATACTCGATGTTAACATAACGAGGTGGTAGTACAGTAAGAACAGGATGTCAAATGAGATATGGCACCAACACGACGCACGCACGGTTCACCTGGCAGTAGGGGGCAGCACAACGCACCTAACATGAAAAATGTATGTTTTTGAAGATGTCCGTATACTTTTGATCACATAGTGTTTTTAGTGCATCGATTTTGACCATGGTGAACTACGCCTTTGCGGAATACGGTAATATGATACTACCGTACAGCTACGCTCGGTGGATTGGGAGGATTGCTCGTCTACTGTATGGGGAGAGTTTTCCGTACCGTCAGGCACCGTTGCGCGGAGTACTAGCGAGCGTCGGATGCGGGTACGTTTAGCACCAGCAGGGCCGACTGGGGTGCTCCACGGCGGTGCCGCACACCCTAGTTTGCAGCGAGGCCCACGAGAAAGGCAGGCTGCGGCGTGACGTCACGAGGGTAGGTCTGAGCTTGCTAATAAAAAATGGTTCAAATGGCTCTGAGCACTATGGGACTTAACATCTGAGGTCATCAGTCCCCTAGACTCAGAACTACTTAAACCTAACTAACCAAAGGACATCATACACATCCATGCCCGAGGCAGGATTCGAACCTGCGACCGTAGCGGTCCCGCGATTCCAGAGTGTAGCGCCTAGAACCGATGGCCCACTCTGAGCTTGCTCGCCACCTCAGATCAGCAGATGATATTCATTTCTAAGCCTGTAAACTCGTAACTGGGTGTTTACGTACTAACGAGAACGACATATTCTACTGGAATCTGCTATTATGGGGCCTTATTAATTACTACACTGAAGAGCGAAAGAAACTGTTACACCTGCCTAACATCGAATACGAGGGGTGGAGATCTCTTCTGAACAGCACGTTGCAAGGCATCCCAGATATGCTCAATAATGTTCATGTCTGGGGAGTTCGGTGGCCAGCGGAAGTGTTTAAACTCAGAAGAGTGTCCCTAGAGCCACTCTGTAGGAATTCTGGATGTGTGGGGCGTCGCATTGAACTGCTGGAATTGCCCAACTCCGCCAGAATGCACAATGGACATGAATGAATGTAGGTGATCAGACAGGATGCTTACGTACGTCTCACCTGTCAGAGTCGTATCTAGAACTACCAGGGGTCCCTTATCACTTCAACTGCACACACCCAACACCATTAAGGGGGGTAGGACGTCAAACGGGCCGACTTGGAGCAGGAGGGGCACCACAGGACATTTTAATTTCCACTGTCTATAGTTTTACAAATAAATTCATAAACCTTTGAAAGCATGATCAGGAAGGATTCAGGATGCATACTCATAGCAGTGGAAGTTCAAAAACGTAGCAAAATATCTTTTTTTTTTTTTTTTTTACATGTGAAATTTCATCATTTTTTCACTTACTACTGACTGCATTTGTTGCTACAGGTACACTTTTCTTCCTAAGTAAGAGAGATTCTTCCATGAATTTTGCACAGCATACAAACTGTAGTTACATGTGTATGAAACTCTAGGGTTTATTTAATTTATGAAAAAATGAACTGTTACATTTTAAACTTCATGTTTAGAAAAAACTCAAATTTTATAGTTTATTATCTCAATTTTTACCACAGTTTTTACTAGATTTGGAAAATTCTAGAGTTTCATACACCTGTAAGTACTGCTTGTATGCTGTGCAAAATTCATCAAAGAATCTCTCTTACTTAGGAAGAAAAGTGTACCTACAGAAACAAATGCAGGCATTAGTAAGTGAAAAAAATGATGAAATTTCACATGTAAAAAAAAAAAAAGATATTTTGCTACGTTTTTGAACTTCCACTGCTATTAGTGTAAGTCCTCAATCCTTCCTGGTCGTGCTGACAAAGTTTTATGAATTTATTTGTAAAAGTATAGACAGTAGAAATTAAAATATCCTGTGGTGCTCCCTGCTCCAAGTCGGCCCGTTTGACGTCCTACCCCCCTTAAAGAGCCGCCATCAGCTTGAAACGTCCCCTGCTGACATGCAGGATCCATAGATACACGAGGCTGTCTCCATACACGTACACGCCCATCTGCTCGATACAATTTGAAACGAGACTCGTCCTACCAGGCAACATGTTTCCAGCGATCAACAATTCAATGTCAGTGTTGACGGGCCCATGCGAGGCGTAAAGCTTTGTGTCGTGCACAATTGGAGAAAAGACTCAAGAACAGGACGTTTACGGCATGCCGTTAAACAAAGAAAGACTGGCCCCCTGGAACAATAGAGAAATACTTGAGTATCCGTCACAGATGAAGAACTGACCAGTCAACAGCGTCTTGCTTTTAAACGTTCTGGATTTGCCAGCACTCTTTGAAAGTGTTCCTTGGCTAAGGTGGTCTCATGTAGGAAAAACGCTGGAGTAATATGTGCTGCATAAATCAGAGTTTAAGGAGATTGTAAGTCGTGGGCTGGAGAGCTACGTGCCTGAAGTGCATAAAGGATGTAAATGAACCACCATGGTTTAATAACGAAATTCGGCGAATGCTGAGGAAGCAGAGGCTGTTGCACTCTAGGTTCAAAAGGGGAAGCTCAAATGACGTCAAGGGAAGGTTAGTAGATTCGTGCATCTGTGGAAAGATCTACGCGCGAAGCATACAACAACTATCACCGTTACAACCTAACAAAATATCTGACAGAGAGCTCGAGAAAATTCCGGGCGTATGTAAAATCGCTAAACGGGTCTAAGTCCGCTGTTGACCAGTCTGGTGTGGCAGTTGAAGACAGAAAAACAAAAGTTCAAGCTTTAAATTTCACGTTCAAGAAATCCTTCATACAGGGGAACTGTACAAACATACCGTCATTTGGCCACCAGGCAGACTCCTGTTTGGGCGACACAGAAATAAGGATACCTGGCGTAAAGAAACAAAAATTTGAAAACAAGTAAAGTACCAGGTCCGGATGGTATCCCAGTCCGATTTTACAAAGAGTACTCTACGGCATTGGCCCCTTATCTAGTTTGCAATTATCGATAATCTCTCGCCCAGCTCAAAGTCCCAAGCGACTGAAAAAAAGCGCAGATGACTCCAATACATAAGAAAGGTGGTATAAGAACGGACCCGCAAAATTACAGATCAATATCCCGGACATCTGTTTGCTGCAGAATCCTTGAACATGTTCTCATTTCGATTATAACATACTTTCTTGAGAGTAAGATTCTTATGTCCGCGAACCACCATGGTTTATCGCTCGTACGAAACTCAGCTTGCTCATTTCTCTCATGATATACCGAGAACTATGGATGAAAGGCAACAGGCAGGCTCTATATTTTTAAATTTCCGGAAAGCGTTTGACACGGTGCCACATTGCAGGCTGTTAACGAAGGTACGAGCATATAGAATAAGTGCCCAGATATGTGAGTGGCTCGAAGACTTCTTAAACAATAGTACCCAGTATATTGTCATCTAGAGACAAGGGTATAGTCAGGAGTGCCCCAGGGAAGCGAATATGTTCAAATGGTTCTGAGCACTATGGCACTTTACATCTGAGGTCATCAGTCCCCTAGAACTTAGAACTACACTCCTGGAAATTGAAATAAGAACACCGTGAATTCATTGTCCCAGGAAGGGGAAACTTTATTGACACATTCCTGGGGTCAGATACATCACATGATCACACTGACAGAACCACAGGCACATAGACACAGGCAACAGAGCATGCACAATGTCGGCACTAGTACAGTGTATATCCACCTTTCGCAGCAATGCAGGCTGCTGTTCTACCATGGAGACGATCGTAGAGATGCTGGATGTAGTCCTGTGGAACGGCTTGCCATGCCATTTCCACCTGGCGCCTCAGTTGGACCAGCGTTCGTGCTGGACGTGCAGACCGCGTGAGACGACGCTTCATCCAGTCCCAAACATGCTCAATGGGGGACAGATCCGGAGATCTTGCTGGCCAGGGTAGTTGACTTACACCTTCTAGAGCACGTTGGGTGGCACGGGATACATGCGGACGTGCATTGTCCTGTTGGAACAGCAAGTTCCCTTGCCGGTCTAGGAATGGTAGAACGATGAGTTCGATGACGGTTTGGATGTACCGTGCACTATTCAGTGTCCCCTCGACGATCACCAGTGGTGTACGGCCAGTGTAGGAGATCGCTCCCCACACCATGATGCCGGGTGTGCCGGCCGAAGTGGCCGTGCGGTTAAAGGCGCTGCAGTCTGGAACCGCAAGACCGCTACGGTCGCAGGTTCGAATCCTGCCTCGGGCATGGATGTTTGTGATGTCCTTAGGTTAGTTAGGTTTAACTAGTTCTAAGTTCTAGGGGACTAATGACCTCAGCAGTTGAGTCCCATAGTGCTCAGAGCCATTTGAACCATGCCGGGTGTTGGCCCTGTGTGCCTCGGTCGTATGCAGTCCTGATTGTGGCGCTCACCTGCACGGCGCCAAACACGCATACGACCATCATTGGCACCAAGGCAGAAGCGACTCTCATCGCTGAAGACGACACGTCTCCATTCGTCCCTCCATTCACGCCTGTCGCGACACCACTGGAGGCGGGCTGCACGATGTTGGGGCGTGAGCGGAAGACGGCCTAACGGTGTGCGGGACCGTAGCCCAGCTTCATGGAGACGGTTGCGAATGGTCCTCGCCGATACCCCAGGAGCAACAGTGTCCCTAATTTGCTGGGAAGTGGCGGTGCGGTCCCCTACGGCACTGCGTAGGATCCTACGGTCTTGGCGTGCATCCGTGCGTCGCTGCGGTCCGGTCCCAGGTCGACGGGCACGTGCACCTTCCGCCGACCACTGGCGACAACATCGATGTACTGTGGAGACCTCACGCCCCACGTGTTGAGCAATTCGGCGGTACGTCCACCCGGCCTCCCGCATGCCCACTATACGCCCTCGCTCAAAGTCCGTCAACTGCACATACGGTTCACGTCCACGCTGTCGCGGCATGCTACCAGTGTTAAAGACTGCGATGGAGCTCCGTATGCCACGGCAAACTGGCTGACACTGACGGCGGCGGTGCACAAATGCTGCGCAGCTAGCGCCATTCGACGGCCAACACCGCGGTTCCTGGTGTGTCCGCTGTGCCGTGCGTGTGATCATTGCTTGTACAGCCCTCTCGCAGTGTCCGGAGCAAGTATGGTGGGTCTGACACACCGGTGTCAATGTGTTCTTTTTTCCATTTCCAGGAGTGTACTTAAACCTACCTAACCTAAGGACCTAACCTAAGGACATCACACACATCCACGCCCGAGGCATGATTCGAACCTGCGCCCGTAGCGGTCGCGCGGCTCCAGGCTGAAGCGCCTAGAACCGTTCGGCCACATCGGCCGGCAGGAAGCGAACAGGATCGCTGTTGTTCTCTATAAACGTAAATGATTTGGCGGCAGGTTGTACAGAAATCTGTGGTTATTTGCTGATGATGCCGTGGTCCAGGGTAAGGTGTCGAAGTTTAATGACTGTAGGAAGGTAAAAGACGACTTAGACTAAATTTCCAGTTGGTGTGATGAATGGCAACTAGCCTTAAATGTGGAAAAATGTAAGTTACTGCGGATGAGTAGGAAAAAGAAACCTGCAATGTTCGAATACAGTATTAGCAGTGTCCAGTCTGACACAATCAGGTCGTTTAAATAATATCTGGGGGATACGAGGTGAACCGAGCATGTGAAAATTGTGTTAGGGAAGGCAAGTGGTCGACTTCGATTTATTTGGAGAATTTCAGGAAAGAGTAATTCACTTCTAAAGGAGACCGCATGTGGGACACTGGTGCTACCTATTCTTGAGTACTGCTAGAATATTTGAGATCCGTACCAGCTCGGATTGGAGGAAGACATAGAAGCCATTCAGAGGCGGGCGAATAGATTTGTTTCCGGTAGGTTCAAACAACACGTAAGTGTTACGGAGATGCTTCAGGAACTCAAATGGGAATCCCTGGATTGAAGGCGACGTTCTTTCCGAGAAACACTATTGAGTAAATTTAGATAACCGCCATTTGAAGCTGACTGCCGAACGATTCTACTGCCGCCAACATACATTGCGCGTAAGGACCACGAAGGTAAGATACGAGAAATAAGGGCTCTTAAGTAGGCATATAAACAGTCGTTTTTCCCTCGCTCTGTTTGCGAATGGAACAGGTGGGAGGGGGACGGGGGGGGGGACGGGGGGTGGCAATGACAAGTAGTAGCACATGGTACCCTCCACCAAGCACCGCACGGTGGCTTGCGGAGTTCCTGTGTAGATGTAGATGTAGATACAGATACACACGGATCTTTATACTAGTCGTTTCACTGTGCGCTGATCCGAATGCTCTGTCCTGGACAGGTGGAAAGCTGTGTCCACACATGCTGGCCTCGACCGCTGCATGTGGTTATAAACCGTCATAATTCGTGTTTATTCTACTTTTTCATGTAAACTGTCTGAAGGCTGTCTAGTAGAGGTTTCAGGCGCTCCGTTGCAGCGAATTACAGCTTCGATTGTGTGTGTGTGTGTGTGTGTGTGTGTGCGTGTGCGTGTGCGTGTGCGCGTGTGTGTGCGCGTATGTGTGTGCACGTGTGTGTGTGTGCGCGTGCGTGTGTGTGCGTGCGTGTGCGTGCGCGCGCGCGCGCGCGCGCGCGTGTGTGTGTGTGTGTGTGTGTGTGTGTGTGTGAGTGAGTGTGTTCTAATATACTGTGGAAAGATAAGGTATTTCACTCACCTCACAGAATGTTGTCTTTATCTCTGTTATTTAGGAACATCCATCTAAATTGAATTCTTTGGAGGCAATGCTCTATGTACATCTGTAGGTGATTAACACCTGCTCCAGAAAGGATACACACACACAACCATTGAGGGATGTTGGTGTTGGAAAAGAGCCATTCCTGCTGTATGAATGGTGGAGGAACAAACAAATGGTGGAGGAAGTTTACGCAGATAAACTGCGAGTCTGTCTAAAGAGTTCCCAGTCTTAACAGCTCAACTGCTGAAATGTCAGTTCATTTATTTAAAAAAGAAGTGACAGAGTAAACACGAAGACTCATTTGCTGCATGAGATATTACGATCGTGTATTGTTGAGGTGCGAGACTCATTCTTGCTACAACGAATATTGTATCGATAGACCTCATCTTAAAATGTGTGTAATCTTACGCTTTTAAAACGAATACTGCGGTGACAACAATGCAAATAGCGGATATAATACGAAATTCAATGAAATCTCCGGCTAAATAAGCTCACTCTCTTGCTATGAACTGATACTTTCTTCAATCAATACTGAACCGAGAACATTGGATCTTGTGACGACTATACTACAAAATAAGCAACTAACATCATCCAACAATCCTTCAACATATATTCAGCTAGGAAGTTCCACAAACTATAGCGAGTAGAGGACTGTGCCAATAATGTAATGTTGGTAGGAACAAACAACAATACGATAACTGAGTTCCTAAACATGGGTGCACTGCACTAAAACTAGCTCTTTTTTATGGAACTGGGATTCAGTGAAAAACTATGGAAAATAGGGAGGGTACGGAAGAAAATGTAGCGTGATGTGCATAAATAGGCCGAGAAATCCAGTACTGTACGATAACACTATTGACGACAAATCAATAGAAATACAGCAGTCGAAAAAATCCAGGATGAAATTTTCACTCTGCAGCGGAGTGCAGATTAAAACTGTGTGTCGGACCGAGACTCGAACTCAGGATCTTTGTATTTCACAGGCAAGTGTTCTACCGACATTGTTTTAATTAATTTTTTGGTCCTTATTCCTCGTTGTGTTTGGTCGTAGCGGACGTCACATGACTTCCGTTGGAGTTCGTTGTTGATTCCTTCACTCAATTTTTTTTTATTACAGAGACGAGCCTGCTCTCTGAACAAACACGCTGAGCTACCGTGCCGGTATCCGACTCAGCTACCCAAACACGACTTACGACCCGTCCCCATAGCGTCATTTCTGATAGTACCTCGTCTTCTACCTGCGAAACTTCACAGAAGCTCTTCATTCTGGATACATCCCCCAGGCTGTGGCTAAGCCATGTCTCCGCAGTATCCTTTCTTCCAGGAGCGCTAGTTCTGCATCGTTCGCAGGAGAGCTTCTGTGAAGTTTGGAAGGTAGGAGACGAGGTACTGGCAGAAATGACGCTTTGGGGACGGGTCGTGAGTCGTATTTGGGTAGCACAGAAGTAAAGCTGTGAGGAACGGGCGTGAGTCGTGCTTCGAAAGGTCAGTCGGTAGAGCATTTGCCAACAAAGGTCCCCAGTTCGAGTCTCGGTCCGGCACACAGTTTTAATCTACCAGGAAGTTTCAGCCATAAAAATGTCTGTCACTCACCATCTGGAACAACCTAAAACTGGCGTGAGTACATAAACAGAATATAAGGAGAACCATATGGCAGGTTGGTACTGCTCATCAGTCTCAAATCGCATTAGTGGAAGAGGCATATAAGTGTCAACACATAGCATTATGTACGCGATAATTTAATTGTCACGAGGTGTGAACAAACTACAGCGGTTTTAGGCTGGAGAGCTGAATCGTTCGTGTACTTATCTCTAAGAAGCCATCAATTCTAAGTGATAGGAATTCCACACAGTGCAATGTTACAGAAGATGACTGACGCCAGTGTCTGTTTAGTAGATCTGAGTCGCATTCTAAGTGTTCTGCCAATAAAACGCCACCTTTGGCTCACGCTTCCATGAGATATTTAAGAATACGTTCCGGGCAATACGCTTCTCGTGAAACGACCACAGTGATAAAAATTCCCGAAGTCAGAGTTATTGTGAAGATTTTCTAACAATCAAAACTGTTTCACCGAATTCTTTTATCAACAAAGTACTTCACTGTCACTCTCTGTTGCAATTATTAGCTTCCTAAATACCGATATACGTAACTACAGATTTAGTTTATAACTCCAGATGCTATTCTTCCATATTACGTGTCACTGGAGGCAGGAACACACGACCTTTTTACCTAACCCTATAAGAAGATGAAACCCCGTGGATTTATGCAGGTGACAGTGGCATCCACCGTAGAACAGGAGAGTCATGGGAAGCACGTCCAGTCCAACGCTGAGACAATTTGATTTTGAGGAAATCACGGACGTCTGAAAGAAAGTGTGGTGGAACACCCTCTCTTTGCAAAAAGTATGTGATTCACATTTATTGTAGTTTTCGTGTAGTAGTCTTCTGAAATCCCCGGAGGAATGTAATGAAAAATCCCGTACAGGTTTCGTTCTCCGCCGCGCTCTGAAGCGACTGTTTCTCCGAGGAATGTGGGGAGGGAGAGGGCGGGGCGTAAAGTCCTAGCTCCGCTTGGTTTTGTTAGAGTCAGAGAGTTCGCTGTCGAAGCGTAGTTTTCTAACGGTCACTCAGTCATCGCCATGCGATGTGCATTCCGCCCTCATCTGAATATTGGACCTGTGGTCGTGTTACTAACCGTTAGTCGATTGTTTCACGGGTAAACAACTTCAGGGAAACTGGTGATGTGAAGAAAAGGAATCGTGGGCTTCCAGTACAAGTAAGGTCGCCCCAAAACGTTGGCATGGTAAGGCTCCCTCTCAGCGCTCTGCCCATAAACGTGCATCAGCTGCCGGGTTGTCTGCTCGCTATGTAAGGCGAATCCTTCATGAAGAACAGAAATTTCGTCCCTAAAAATTGCCGGTGGTGTAGCAGCTTAATCCACGTGATTTTGTTGCGCGAGAAAATGCATATGAAGCGCGTCTTGGCGTATCTCACGACACACTCGTTTTCTTTTGAGACGAGACTGATTTCCATCTTTCAGGATGTGTAAACAAGCAGAACATGCGCTGTTGGAGCCTTGAGACCCCAGACAATTTCATCAGCTTCCCCTACAGTCACAAAGTGTGACTGTTTGGTGTGCACTACCACGAGATGGAATAACTGGTCCATGGATTTTTGAAGAAAACGACGGGCAGTTACGGTCACTTAAGACCGTTATGTCCTCATTATGTAGGTGTTTTTCCAGCCGAAACTCAACGAAGTGCATCTGGGAACTGTATGGCTCCAGCAGGAGGGCACACACAGCGCGTGTGTCAATGACTGTTTTGAGGCAACACTTCCCAGGAGGTCTCGCCTCGCCCTTGAGGGGCGACATGCATAGGCCAGCAGGGTCGCCTGATTTAGCCCCTGCGACTTATTTTTTAGGAGGCTGTCAACCATCACTTATTTACAACGATCGTCCTAGCACCCTGGCTCAGCTGAAGAACCACATTCATCAAGCTGTCGCGAACATACCCATCGATATTCTGGAAAGAGTCGAACGAAACTTCAGCATTCCATTAACGCAGTATATTGAGAACAATTGACGCCATCTGCCTTATACCATCTTTAAAACTGTGTAAAGTAAAATTTAAATAGTACACTTGACGCTCCTCAAAGAATTGAATATACATCTGCATTAATTTCTTTAACTGAATTTCTAAATAAGCACGTTACTGTACTCCACCCTCTATTTTCCTTGGTATAAAACACAGGGGGTGCAAGTGGTGAGTTGTTGCAGGTGCAGCTGCATCTCAGAATTGTGGAGAACTGAGGATACAATGGGGCTTTGATCTTTCAACTTATGGGAGGTGTTGGAGGTATCTGATGAGAAGAGGGAATTTTGTCACCTTGCAGAAACCGGGCAGAAACTCAAAAAACCGATTCTCTGAGGCGTGGTGGCGGTGGTTAGTGTTTAACGTCCCGTCGACAACAAGGTCATTAGAGACGGAGCGCAAGCTCGTGTTAGGGAAGGATTGGGAAGGAAATCGGCCGTGCCCTTTCAAAGGAACCATCCCGGCATTTGCCTGAAACGATTTAGGGAAATCACGGAAAGCCTAAATCAGGATGGCTGGAGACGGGATTGAACCGTCGACCTCCCGAATGCGAGTCCAGTGTGCTAACCACTGCGCCACCTCGCTCGGTCTCTCTGAGGCGTCTTTCTAGTTTCTGCAGGGCTTTCTTTGAACGGGAAATATACCACCTTTTAATGAAGTGAAATAAGTATATCAATAAAATTTAACAGCTCATTAACAAATTTTTGTGACATTTCTGACTCCAACGGCTTCACCTTTTACAATTACCGTGATTAACTAGTACATTCAGCCATCCGTAGAGAGTGAAGGATCATTACTGGGCTCACATTCGGGAGCATGGCAGCTCGAATAGTCATACAGATTCTGATTTTGCTCAACTTCCTTAAATCACTTACCTTAGAGCAATTTCTGGGGTAATTCCGTTGGAAAGGACACGCTCAGTTTCGTTCCCCATCCTTTCCCGCAAGCCGAGCTAATAACCTCTTCGACGGGGCATTAATCTTTAATCTACCTTCCTTCTTTTCTATTCACTGATAATAACTGTTGTTCAAGGTAAAATCTTCTGGGTTGTTACAAGCGTCATCTACAAAAAAAAAAAAATGTTCTAATGGTTCTGAGCACTATGGGGCTTAACTTCTAAGGTCATCAGTCCCCTAGGACTTAGAACTACTTAAACCTAACTAACCTAAGGACATCACACACATCCATTCCCGAGGCAGGATTCGAACCTGCGACCGCAGCGGTCACGCGGTTCCAGACGGTAGCGCCTAGAACCGCTCGGCCATCTCGGCCGGCTGAACACACAAAGAGAAAGGATTCGTTCCGAAAGCTAGGAAGTGTTCTTCCTTATCTTTTTAGTGTGCCCGTCGGTGATTCAACACTTCTGCTTTTTGGTGAGTGGTCTCTTGTACACCTAAAGTGCTTAAGTGTTTACAAGTAACAGATGTGTCATCCGCTTAAAGAAACTAACAAGAAGGCTGTAGCGGCGCATTACTTGATGCGTGTGATTCAGAATTTTCTGTACAAATGTCAGCTGCTGCCGCCTGCAAAAGCGAACCCACAGCAACAATCATATTGCTGATAAAATTCTCCTTTGTATTTAAAATAGCTCGATCATAGAAATTATTCTATCAGGTCACACACGTCTGGAGCAACTTTGACCCCTATGATCTCCATAGTAATTGCCAATGGGATGTTAGTAAATAAACAGTTCACGTCGAAGCTTGTTAGAATGGCGCTCTCTGATATCGCCACAATACAATACATTAGGTATACGGGATAGGCAAAATAATGTGAACGGTGGTATTAATGGGATGGCTGTGTCTGACGGTCAACAACGCAGGTAAGGCACGTGTCGTGCGGAGCTGTGCGTGTACAGGTTGTTTACGAGTAGTGCACACTTCGTATTTGCGTTCAGGGGCCGAGGTCGACGTGCAATGAAAGACCTAAATGAGTTCCAAAGAGGTCAGATTGTGGGGGCCCGATTAGCTGGAGCATCAGTAACCAGGACAGCCAATTTATTGAATATTTCAAGAGCAACTCTTTCACAGCCATGACAGCCTACACAAAACATGGAAAGATTTGTTCAAATGTGTGTGAAGTCTTATGGGACTTAACTGCTAAGGTCATCAGTCCCTAAGCTTACACACTACTTAACCTAAATCATCCTAAGAATAAACACACACACTCATGCCCGAGGGAGGACTCGAACCTCCGCCGGGACCTGCCGCACAGTCCATGACTTCAGCGCCTAAGACCGCTCGGCTAATCCCGCGCGGCTGGAAAGATATCATCGTGGAAACGTAGTAGTGGGCACAAATCAAAGCTAATTGACAGAGATCCTAGGACGGTAACATAATTGACAGAGATCGTAGTACGCTAATACGAGCCATCGAGACCCCGTACCTATCGAAACAGTCGAGAACTCCATAAAGCGAATATTCATGGACGGGCTGCTATACCGAAACCATAAGCGACGACAACCAACGCAAAGAAGCGTAAAACATGATGTCCGGAGCATAAATCCCGGACGGCTGATCAGTGGTAACACGTCATATGGTCCGACGTGTCAACCTTTTCGTTATTTCCAATATCGGGCTGGGTTTACATCTGGAGAGCGCCAAAAGAAGCCTATAATGCGGATTGCTTGATTCCAACGGTTACGAATGGAGGTGAAAGCGCGATGGTGCGGGCAGCCACATCATGGTATTCTGCTGGCCCCATCATTATTCTCAAACACCGTGTTACAGCCAACGATTATGTGAACATTTTAAGTGATCAGGCGCTTCCCATGACTCTAATGTTGTTCCCCAACAATGATGCCATATTTCAGGACGGTAATGCACCCATTCACACAACCAGGACAGTACAATCGTGGTATGAGGAGCACGCAACTGGAATGCAGCGTCTTCCCTGGCCAGCAGAGTCCCCAGACTTGAACATTAACAACCCCTTGTGGCGGTATTGGAGCGCAAACTCCGGAGCGGAATTCCGTATCCCTCGTCACTACAGGAGGTAGAAGAGGTTCTGATCGAAGAGGGCCATAACATTCCACTGTACAATCATTACATGGCAGTATTCCAAGAAAAACTACAGCTGTATTACGGACAAATGGGGGTCCAACCTCTTATTAAACGAAACCATTCCCAAGTAAGAACAGATGTTCACATTAGACGGCCGGAGTGGCCGAGCGGTTCTAGGCGCTACAGTCTGGCGCCGAGCGTCCACTACGGTCATAGGTTCGAATCCTCCCTCGGGAGTGGATGTGTGTGATGTCCTTAGGTTAGTTAGGTTTAATTAGTTCTAAGTTCTAGGCGACTGATGACCTCAGAAGTTAAGTCGCATAGTGCTCAGACCCATTTCAACCATTTTTTTCTTCACATTATTTTGGCTATCCCCTGTATATGACACCACAGTAAAGAAGAGCTTCATAGGTTTTATAGTTTCTTAAATGATATTAATCCTTAAATCAACTTCTCTCTGGAGGTAGAGAGTCAGGTTGATCTCCCATTCGAGATGTGTTGATCTATGGAAGATATGGCAATATCCTGGGACACATAGTACACAGAAAGCCTACAAACACATATAGGTGTATATCTGTCCGCCGCGCGGGATTAGCCGAGCAGTCTCAGGTGCTGCAGTCATGGACTGTGCGGCTGGTCCCGGCGGAGGTTCGAGTCCTTCCTCGGGCATGGGTGTGTGTGTTTGTCCTTAGGATAATTTAGGTTAAGTAGTGTGTAAGCTTAGGGACTGATGACCTTAGCTGTTAAGTCCCATAAGATTTCACACACATTTGAACATTTTTTTGTGTATCTGCCACGTTGCATACCATCGATCACAGAATCGAGCAATTCTCAATACACTGTCTACACTTGTCTTCCTTATTAGTGACAATAACAACCTGGAATCAGAGCTTGAGTACTTAAAAGAGACATTGAAAGCCAAATCTATTATAATTTGTCCATAGGCAGGGCTTTCGGACTAAATTTTATTAACTGTGATAATAAGAACTAGGAACTGCCTTCTCACTGTGTTAGGTTACCGCTCGTTTCTAGAATTACTGGACGCATAAGCGTAATTCTGCTATTGAATGGCATAAAGACCACACTTTTCAGTCACAACAAAATAAAAGACTTTTCCGCCACAAAACGGACTCAACTGATCACCTGTATACTGGGAGAACGTGTGAAGTGACGAGTGGCTGTGCCAAAGTGTATGCAGGTGAAATTGAAGGAGCAGATTAAACTGAAACGGGCAATAGTGGCCGGCCGTTGTGGCCGAGCGGTTCTAGGCGCTACAGTCTGGAACCGCGCGACTGCTACGGTCGCAGGCTCGAATCCTGCCTAGGGCATGGGTGTGTGTGATGTCCTAAGTTACTTAGGTTTACGTAGTTCTAAGTTATAGGAGACTGATGACCTCAGATGTTAAGACCCATAGTGCTCAGAGCCATTTTGCAATAGTGGATCATCAAGAGAACTGCTGCCTAGACGGAAATTTCAACAGCATATTATTTTCGGTCAGGAATTCAAGATTTATAAAAGCTAAGTCCGAGAGGCTGTTGGGATTGCTAAGAAGGAAAGTAATTTCAATAGATATGACGGCAGAGGCTTCCAGTGTAGTCGCCTTCCAGCATCAAGGAAGTAAATACGCAGCCAAGGTGGGTGAGGAATACGTACATCGACCAGGAAGCCACCCCTGTGGCATGGCATTATTTTAATATACACTTAAAGTAGCTGTGTAATGGAATAACAATGAAGATTTGTGACAGACTGGGACTCGAACCCACATTTCCAGCTTATCGCAAGCGGTCGCCTTGCCATAAGGCTCTCTGAGCCAAACTTCCATGTGTCGTCAACCATGTGTCTATAACAGGGGTGGCTTAGGATTCAGCTCGCGGGCCATGCCACTACCACCTAGAGATGCTTCATACAGAGAGATCGCTTTTTAAACATGAAAACAGCAGTTTTAACATTCTTTAACACTCATGCTAACTAATGCGAGAGTGAAAAACAACACCCACTCACAAATAGAGAATAAAACGTATCGGTAATGCGTAACAAAATACAAACTGCAGAAAAATTTAGACATGAAGAAAATGTAACACGAGCCACAAATTTATATTTCGTTCTCAAAATCAAAATAAAGCCACTTGAAAACGAATACTATTTGCTGTGAACTTTTGCTCACAATAGTCAAATGTATCCAAACTTCAAGATATTCCACTAGAAAAAAATAATAACTGTACTAGGTATATAGTTTTTACATACCTTTGTGTGCTCAGTGGGTTGGAAATTGTCCCGATGAATCGCCGAAAGCCATTTCCGACGCAGATTCGCATCTTTCGGAATTGAAAACAACATCACTTTCAGTCCAGTTCCGTAATTCCCACGACACCTTGACACACAACATTTGTAAACCATCTTCACAGTAGCTTCATATACACGTAAACACTGTAATCGCTAGTTTTAAGCACGAATGTAGCACTCGATCCAACAAACGTGTAGATAAACAAACGCTTCGAAACACAACATGGTGGCCCGCTCGGAGTGACGTCACGACCTGCTATGAATTTCGCCCCGCGGCCTTGTCTCTAGGTGGTGGTGGCCGTGCCCTGGCACGAGGGCCACGCCGCTCAGCCCGGCTGGCCTATTTCCCCAACACCACGCCACACCATTTCTGAGCGTCAGGAGTGGGAAATACGAACGCGCCGCATTTAAATGACAATACAGCCGCACTGCGCCAACTTCGTGTTATATTTCATATTTCTCAATATAGTTCAAAAACAAAGCAAATTTTGAGTATCACTAATTTCTTTTTGGCGTTCTGAAGACGTAGTTTTTATCTGATACAAACTGTCAACACACGGGCAGACAATTCTACAGATTTTCGCGCCCAGGTTGCCACGTGATGTTTAATTATTTACTTTCAAAATCCAAAAAACCTCTTTCACAAACATACGTTATTTGAAATATTGTAGCGCTTTTGCAACCTCGTTATGGAGACGTGGAAACTACTTGAGGAAAGCAATCTAGATGTCCTGAACAGTTGTAACGTTAGAGGGATTTGTCTTTAAAACGGTAATTACATTACAGATCAGTTAGCTACATCTGCACATGCATAGGGGCACTTTAAACTGAAACACCAAATGGTCTCAAAAACAGCTCGGAAACAGATGTAAGACCGGCAGTGCTCTCAAAACGTTTAGGAAACTGTCGTTGTAATTCTTTGAACCTCGAGTTTTCTTTAACGCCTGTGAGCTTAGGGAACTGGGCTGTGTTTGTCAGAATACGTCCCTTCTACAACGCGATTTTCTTTTCGTAAATGCATCCCCATTAAATCAGAAAGAAGTTGTTTCTCATCCTGCAGTGCCTTACTGTAGACAGTGTGTAGTCAAGTACACTAAAAATACGAGGTCTGCAATCCATTCTGGATATTCTAATTTTCGTTTCTGCACTCTTTTCCTCGTTCTTAATTCAACAACAGTGAGTTTTAAATCGAAAAATCGTTCCAGGTATGCGCCTTGACCTAACCAATGTAGCTTGCAGTAATATATAAAGTCTCCACACACTTCGTTTAGTTCAGTCGAAAACTGTTGCAACTGACAGTGCAATAATTTGTTCGACTTCAGAAATTTTATTCGTACCACCAGTTTCCTCACGTGCTCCATGCCTGCAAATTTGGCACAGATTGCTTCTTGTTGTACGGAACAATGAATCCCTGTAACGTTTTATTTTTTCTTTGCCAGCTAAATACTTTAATTCTTTTTCCATGGTGTTGTAATGTTGTTTACAGCAGGTTTGGGGTACCCATCGCTTATGCGACTGCATAATTCGCATCAGGAATTATTATCCCTCTCTCCTGTCATTCTAATTAATTTGTAAAGGTTTATGACGTTAGAGCGGTGGACTGCGTTCTTTTGTGCAAACAACGTCCTTCATATCACGAAGAAATAACGAAGGCTAAACAGCGCTGGCATTTCGATTCTGAAACATGAAGTTGACAGGCCGTGGCCGGTCCTGGTGTACAATTTGCACTCGTACGTACATCGTGTATATTCCCGTACAGCGGAGACATTTTAATTGAAAGTCGCTTGCATGGACGTCCCAAGCAACTTGGCATCGTATTTCTGAACGACACAGGCACTGCAATATCGTATTTTCACAAATATTCCCCTTCCCCTTCCCTGCCTGTTTTGTTACCTAACCAGTGACGATGGTCCACCAACATCAGATAAATTTCACCCAACAATACCACTTCTTCAGAGTAAGCCCGGAGAAAGACACTTTAAGAAGTAGCTGTGACCGATGTTTGAGAATGTTCAGATAACTACGAACAGGAGAACATCCTGAAGAAGACCGCAGCAGAGGGACAGAAACGTCGATTGTATCAGAAGAAACTGAAGAGGAGCATGACGCTGTCGAATAACCTACAAGATTTTACCTTCATTGACAATGGCCACGAGAACCTTAGAGTTACACAACGGTGGTGCTTACTAAACACTTAATTGTAATAGAGTGTTCTGTTTCTGATTTTCAGAGCCGGAGACGACAATTTTGGGTGAGCCTTTTAGAACGCACTGGCAAGGCAGCGGTATCAACCTGACGTGCGTAGTCCAGCCCCGGCGACAGCCAGAAGATACCGTCCTGTGGATGCACGACGATTTGGTGGGTTGCAACGCCAGCGGTTTCAGTTTCTGCATGCTCATTAGCTAATAATGACGGTAAAGAAATAAGAAAGTCTAGTACTTGCATTGTTGACTACATCTGATGACGTAATAGCTCAGCTGCATAAGGATGGGGAAAGATATCACTTACCTTATTTAAGCAAGACCTTATTTGCTTGTCTGAGGCGCTTCAGTGGAAACACTAAAATCCTGAAACGGTTGGCCATATGAGGCCTGAACCACATTCCTTCCGAATAAGAATGCTGTCTACAAAGCCTCAAACACTGAGCCAAGTCGCTTAGATCAAGAGAAGGAGAATGGCCAGTTCGCTTATGCCATTTGTGCACTGGTAATCTTACGCAAGTGACCAAGATTCATATGATGCAGCGACAGGTATCAGACTGAACACATGAATTGTCGGACTTTGAAATGAAACTTTAAACCGCAGTTACTCGATGCAAAGTAAATTTTATCAGACATGATAGCGAATATTTGATGCTCCATCACCTATACATCTCCCAGTGACGCATTGGAGGATTAATCTAACAGTCAAAGACATGTGAGGTTTTAGAAAGAAGCTCCTGGATGGTCTTTTTGCAGTTGCTTCACGATCAAAATCAGAAAGAAAGAAAGACGTAGTTTTCACACTTGCAAAGGTGGCAGTCATGAGCTCAGGTCTGATGAGCTTGACGATGTGACCCTCTCTTCATAAAGCATCAAATCTGGCACGAGTACTCAGCAACCATCTGCCTTACCAAGTATACTGCCTGAAAAGTTAATACACCCTTTTAGAGGTAGCGCCTATACTCAAGAGTTATTGTTGCAACAACGAACATCGAGTGCATGAAATGATTACCTCTGTAGATCAATAGAGCAAGCAGTTCTGATGTACCAGGTATCGACCCTCGCTGAAACAACCATATTAGTATGTGGTGTAGCTTACACAGGCGGCTACGCAGGTGTTGACTCTCGTATCCAGTCGATAGTACACATCGCAAATTCTGTATACGTTATTCTGGGCCTGCTCGACCTGTTCGCGTAATTCTGTAAGAGTTGTTGGATAATGAGTGACACGAAGCACTTCTCATCCCATCAAATCCCACACGTGCTCGATTAGAGACAAGTCCGGAGATCGTGCTGGCCAAGGAAGTCGATGCACGTCTTGCAGTGCACGATGAGTTTCACAGGCAGTAAGTGGCCGAGCGTTATCCTGTTGGAATTACATATCGGTCGGGTCTAACAACTTTCTGCACATACCGATCAGCAAAGGTGAAAGAGATTTGTAGCTTATTGCATCCCAGACCATTAGGGGGGAAGGGGAGGGGGCAGCGTGTTTTGGAACAATGCACTCTACGAGATAGCTCTCACTAGACCTACGTCGTACGCGCAAATGACAATCATTTGCATGAAGGCTGAATCTACTTTCATCACTGACAACGGCGCGCCATTCCATGTTCCAAGTGATCCGCTGACGGCACCAGCCGAACCGTGAGCGTCGTTGCTGTTGCGCAAGTGGAAGATGGGCAAGGGGTGTGCGTGCCCCTAGTCCTACTTCTAATATCCAGTGACCAACAGTTCTTTTTGACACGTCTAGGTTCTCAAGCCCTCTTATCCGTGCTGCGGCAGCTGTACGATCTGCCACTGCTGCTCTCACAATACGACGATCCTGGCGGGCGTCTGTGGTGCGTGGACATCCAGAACCTCGTCTACGGGTCTGCAAATGTCCACGCGACCAATGATACCAGCATCGTTGCATAAATGACATAACAAGTCCAACATGAGTGACAGTTCTCCGAAAGGACCACCCCGTCACTCGGAAGGCCACAAAATGACCGGTTTCACACTCGTACCGTCGGCTGTAGGAAGCACGAGTGTCTCTGTGATGTGGTTGCCTGCGTGCTTCACACGCTGCACCACACTGAAGCTTCTGGCTGTGAGGATTCTCTGTTTGAGGGTAGGCACAGATGGCACTCTGTTAGCTATGACACTACGCTATTTGTTGGCGGGCGACGCTCAAACCATTATCTGCACATCTAATGTCTTCCAGGCAACGGCCTTGCCGCAGTGGATACACCAGTTCCCGTGAGATCACCGAAGTTAAGCGCTGTCGGCAGTGGCCGGTACTTGGATGGGTGACCATCCAGCCGCCATGCGCTGTTACCATTTTTCGGGGTGCACTCAGCCTCGTGATGCCAATTGAGGAGCTACTCGACCGAATAGTAGTGGCTCCGGTCAAAGAAAACTATCTCAACGACTGGGAGAGCGGTGTGCTGACCACACGCCCCTCCTATACGCATCCTCAACTGAGGATGACACGGCGGTCGGATGGTCCCGATGGGCCACTTGTGGCCTGAAGACGGAGTGCTATAATGTCTTCCAGGTCGCATAAGCTGTCATAGAATCAAAATCGACGTCGTCTTCCCAGGTGTACTAGTTTCTTCTGGGGGTCTACGTTCACCAGTCATCAACTATTTATTTACTGGATTTATGTTCTGTATGGAATTGTAACTTGTCAAAATGAACAACGTACTCTAAACTCCTGTAAATTTAAGCTGGTCGGTTAAGTTATCCGTTTCATTCTCACATTGCAATGGTCATGGAATAAATGTATATAATCGCAAACGCCATGAAATGTGAGAGATATTTCACGAATATGTTATTTAGGCTATTCATGGTGCAAAATTACGGTTTGTCTACCAGTATTAATTTTGTTTTGAACCGATTTAAATCATCGTAAGATAACAACTGGGAAGTGTCCACAACAACGCTCTGTGAGTAAATCTAATGTCAGTATCTATAACTTAATGTCAGGACAGATATTTAAAAAACGAAGCTATACATCTACACCTAATTACATTCTTACATGTGTAAATCGTTAATTACAACGTAGCGATTGAATTATCGCCAATTGCAGCATGTACAGTACGTGAAAATAACTTTGCAGTATAAAAGACTAATCTTGATACCTAGCTACATCATCAGCTTTGAATGTTTGCAAATTGGGTTATAGGAATAATATGAGTATTAAGAATAAACAAACATCACATGCGGTTCATAGGAGGCTTATGTATAGCAGTAAAGTGTACATTTTTCTTACATGCTGTGTTATAGTGAAGGGGTTGTGACAGAGTTTGAGATTGTGTAAACGGCGATGAATGAAATAAGAATCACTATATTCAATTGGCAACCTAGAATTCAGCACTATACTATTTAGTATTCAGTGGTTAACACAAACAATAAATGTGATTTCTTTTTTTATTTTCATCAATAGGTCATCCACGCAGACCACGACTCCCGCATCACCATAATTACAGAGACGGATACCTCCACAATAAGCCAACTGCTGCTCGAGGATGCCCAGCCAACGGACTCCGGGACCTACACCTGCAAACTCCCCGATGGCAGCAGTGACAGCGTCGAAATAGAAGTGATGCAAGGTGATGATCCCACTTTATATTTATATCGTTGTCAACGACACATTTCTAAAGGGCACAAACAGATGTTCTTCAGAGATACCTTCAGAGTACTTTGGCATTAGGGATCCTCGGCCTCTGGCGACTCATTACAGAACAATGTAATTATGATTCATTCGGTTTGTTAGCCCAGGTACCCTTGGTTCTCTGAAAATACCTTCACAGCAGTGAAGATGCCTGTTATATGTAATTAGCAAAATGTACAATACAAAACGTACACTATTGGCCATTAAAATTGCTAGACCACGAAGATGACTTGCTACAGACGCGAAATTTAACCGACAGGAAGAAGATGCTGTGTTATGCAAATGATTAGCTTTTCAGATCATTCGCACAAGGTTAGTGTCAGTGGCGACACCTACAACGTGCTGACATGAGGAAAGTTTCCAACCGATTTCTCATACACAAACACAGTTGACCGGCGTTGCCTAGTGAAACGTTGTTGTGAGGCCTCGTGTAAGGAGGAGGAATGCGTACCATCACGTTTCCGACTTTGATAATGGTCGGATTGTAGCCTATCGCGAATGCGGTTTATCGTATCGCTCGCGTTGGCCGAGATCCAATGGCTGTTAGCAGGAGGGTAATACGGAACGCCGTGCTGGATCCCAACGGCCTCGTATCACTAGCAGTCGAGATGACAGGCAGCTTATCCGCATGGCTGTAACGGATCGTGCAGCCACGTCTCGATCCCTGAGTCCACAGATGGGGACGTTTGCAATACAACAACCATCTGCACGCCAACAGTTCGACGACGTTTGCAGCAGCATGGACTATCTCAGACAGGAGCGCCTGCGATGCTGTACTCAATGACGAACCTGGGTGCACGAATGGCAAAACGTCATTTTTTCGGATCAATCCAGGTTCTGTTTACAGCATCATGATGGTCGCATCCGTGTTTGGCGGCATCACGGTGAACGCACATTGGAAGCGTGTATTCGCCATCGCCATACTGGCGTATCACCTGCCGTGATGGTATGGGATGCCATTGGTTACACGTCTCGGTCAATTCTTGTTCGCATTGACGGCACTTTGAACAGTGGACGTTACGTTTCAGATGTGTTACGACCCTTCATTCTATCCCTGCGAAACCCTATATTTCAGCAGGATAATGCACGACCGCATGTTGCAGGTACTGTACGGGCCTTTCTGGATACAGAAAATGTTCGACTGCTGCCCTGGCCAGCACATTCTCCAGATCTCTCGCCAATTGAAAACGTCTGGTCAATGGTGGTCGAGGAACTGGCTCGTCACAATACGCCAGTCACTACTCTTGATGAATTGTGGTATCGTGTTGAAGCGGCATGGGCAGCTGTACTGTACACGCCATCCAGGCTCTGTTTCACTCAATGTCCAGTCGTATCAAGGCTGTTATTACGGCCAGAGGTGGTTGTTCTGGGTACTGATTTCTCAGGATCTCTGCACCCAAATTGCGTGAAAATGTAATCACATGTCAGTTCTAGTATAATATATTTGTCCAATGAATACCTGTTTATCATCTGCATTTCTTCTTGGTGTAGCAATTTTAATGGCCAGTAGTGTAGTATAATGCAGTAACCGTGAGACAGATACAAAAGCGCTGTCATGTTGTTGCCATAGGTGCGGGAATCGTTCAGAGCAGCGTTGTTGTGCCGCTCTTCCACTGCATTTAGTGAATCGATACACGAGGTGCAATTCATTGACAGTAAAGCTATTGATAGAACTTATGCATAACAATGTTAATACACAAATATAGGAAACACGCATGCAGGGTGTATCGAAAATTAATGTAGAAAATAAGAGGGTTGGTAAAGAAGGTCATAACAAGCATATTTCATGTAACAAGCCATGCCAGCATCCCTTAGATTACGGCGCTGGGCGCCGCCTAGAGGGTAGGAACGCAACATGCCATCCGAGCTGTCAAGGTAGCAGGTCTGCAGGGCAACGATTTCGATGCATTTGTGACATCAAGGTAAAAGAGACGTCGGGTTGAAGTTTCATGACCTTCATTTGCAAACGCTTTAGTCGACATAGCTACGTATATTTCAGGCGGGACAACACTAGGTGTTATGTGCCTCTTACAGGGATGTCAGTCAACGCGTTGCTTTTGGCATAGAGGCCAGCATCTGTGCACACTGAGAAATCCGGTTCGCCCTGCGTCAGTTCATCGTCAAATGGGGGTATTCTTGTGATGCTACTGTATGGACGGACAGAAATGGACCGCTGTTCTTGGGAGGAACGGACAGACATGCGCTTTGTTTACGGGGAGGATGATGAAAATGCTCACGCTTCCCAACGTCTGTAAGTTCGGCGGATTCCAAATCGTCGAGCGCCAGACCGACGCACATTTACTGCCATCTTAAGGTCCCTAAAAGAGACAGGCTCACCTGAGGTACGCTTTCCCCTGGCACGTTCTCGCAATGGCACTTACGCATTGAAGATCTACTTCGAAACGCAGTGTGTTCATTTTGCGAAGGCCTCATGGACGCGGTCGTCGACGCACAGTGCGTACGCTGGGGTTTGAAGAGGAGGCCTTAATACTGCTGGCGAACACACCTCAACAAGCTTGGGGCGTGTTGCACGGGAAATGGGTGTAAGCCATTCCATAATTTGGCGCGCGTAGCATGAAGATTACTTGCACCCGTTCACCTTCAATAGGTTCATGCCCTTAACGCAGACGATTTTCCGCGTCAAACTGAATTCTTCCAGTGGTTTTTGCAAAAGTACGCCATTCAGCCGAACTTTCCGAACCGTCTACATTTTACGAATGGGGCATCCTTTACACTAGAGGGTACGTATGTTCAACAGCCACAGTCAACAAGTGTGGGCACGGAAAAATCCGCACGCTGCCTTTGTTCGTGGTCACCAGGATCGCTTCGCTGTCACCATTTGGGCCGAGACAACAATCTGGTTGGTCCCTACATGTCCCCCCCCCCCCCTTGACTGAACACAAAATGATATTTAGTGTGGCTACGGAAAACTCTGCCAGAGTTGTTGGAACATGTTCCACTCAACGTGTAACAGTGAATGTAATACAACACGATGGTGCACCTGCGCACTTCACATTTGGATGAAACCTTTGGTGTGAACTCGACAAGGAACGATGGGTCGGTGACACGGCCTGCGCGTTCCCCCGACTTGATGCCCAGTGATTTTTTCTTCTGGGGCCACCTGAAATCTGTTGTCTATGAAACATCCATTTAGATCATGAAGAGCTAATAGTGGGAATTGTGGTAGCCTCTGATGCAATTTCCATTTACCCAGAAGTGTTTGAAAGAGTGCGATAGTCACTCCAGCGTCGTTGCACGGCGTTCATTCGAATAGGAGGGGTAACTGTTTTCAAATAAAGGTTATGAAACTTCACTCCGACTTCTCATTTCCCTTGATGTCACAAATACATTGAAAACGTTGCCCTGCAGACCTGCTACCACGACAGCTCGGATAGTATTTTGTGTGCCTACCCGCTTGGCGGGGAACGCCGTACGCTAAGGTATGCGGACATGGTTTGCTATGTGAAATGTTTGCTATGACCCACTCTACGCAAGCCTTCTGATTTTCTTCATTCATTTCAGATACATCCCATATACACATACACAGGGTGTTTCACAATTCGTGTTACACACTTCCAGTTCCTCCGATATGCTTTTTAGAGCCCATGTTTACCGGATATTATTGTCTTCGCTCTGGTCCATACTACCACCTCTGAAAGTAGCCTATCCTACAATCTTAGCAACAACAGTACCGGTACATGTATTCCACTCCTGGAGGTATCAGAACGGTTTTCGCTTATAATTAACGACTCCATCATCCAACAATCCTTCAACATATATTCAGCTAGCAAGTTCCACAAACTATAGCGAGTAGAGGACTGTGCCAATAATGTAATGTTGGTAGGAACAAACAACAATACGATAACTGAGTTCCTAAACATGGGTGCACTGCACTAAAACTAGCTCTTTTTTATGGAACTGGGATTCAGTGAAAAACTATGGAAAATAGGGAGGGTACGGAAGAAAATGTAGCGTGATGTGCATAAATAGGCCGAGAAATCCAGTACTGTACGATAACACTATTGACGACAAATCAATAGAAATACAGCAGTCGAAAAAATCCAGGATGAAATTTTCACTCTGCAGCGGAGTGCAGATTAAAACTGTGTGTCGGACCGAGACTCGAACTCAGGATCTTTGTATTTCACAGGCAAGTGTTCTACCGACATTGTTTTAATTAATTTTTTGGTCCTTATTACTCGTTGTGTTTGGTCGTAGCGGACGTCACATGACTTCCGTTGGAGTTCGTTGTTGATTCCTTCACTCAGTTTTTTTTATTACAGAGACGAGCCTGCTCTCTGAACGAACACGCTGAGCTACCGTGCCGGTATCCGACTCAGCTACCCAAACACGACCTACGACCCGACCCCATAGCGTCATTTCTGATAGTACCTCGTCTTCTACCTGCGAAACTTCACAGAAGCTCTTCATTCTGGATACATCCCCCAGGCTGTGGCTAAGCCATGTCTCCGCAGTATCCTTTCTTCCAGGAGTGCTAGTTCTGCAACGTTCGCAGGAGAGCTTCTGTGAAGTTTGGAAGGTAGGAGACGAGGTACTGGCAGAAATGACGCTTTGGGACGGGTCGTGAGTCGTATTTGGGTAGCACAGAAGTAAAGCTGTGAGGAACGGGCGTGAGTCGTGCTTCGATAGGTCAGTCGGTAGAGCATTTGCCAACAAAGGTCCCCAGTTCGAGTCTCGGTCCGGCACACAGTTTTAATCTACCAGGAAGTTTCAGCCATAAAAATGTCTGTCACTCACCATCTGGAACAACCTAAAACTGGCGTGAGTACATAAACAGAATATAAGGAGAACCATATGGCAGGTTGGTACTGCTCATCAGTCTCAAATCGCATTAGTGGAAGAGGCATATAAGTGTCAACACATAGCATTATGTACGCGATAATTTAATTGTCACGAGGTGTGAACAAACTACAGCGGTTTTAGGCTGGAGAGCTGAATCGTTCGTGTACTTATCTCTAAGAAGCCATCAATTCTAAGTGATAGGAATTCCACACAGTGCAATGTTACAGAAGATGACTGACGCCAGTGTCTGTTTAGTAGATCTGAGTCGCATTCTAAGTGTTCTGCCAATAAAACGCCACCTTTGGCTCACTCTTCCATGAGATATTTAAGAATACGTTCCGGGCAATACGCTTCTCGTGAAACGACCACAGTGATAAAAATTCCCGAAGTCAAAGTTATTGTGAAGATTTTCTAACAATCAAAACTGTTTCACCGAATTCTTTTATCAACAAAGTACTTCACTGTCACTCTCTGTTGCAATTATTAGCTTCCTAAATACCGATATACGTAACTACAGATTTAGTTTATAACTCCAGATGCTATTCTTCCATATTACGTGTCACTGGAGGCAGGAACACACGACCTTTTTACCTAACCCTATAAGAAGATGAAACCCCGTGGATTTATGCAGGTGACAGTGGCATCCACCGTAGAACAGGAGAGTCATGGGAAGCACGTCCAGTCCAACGCTGAGACAATTTGATTTTGAGGAAATCACGGACGTCTGAAAGAAAGTGTGGTGGAACACCCTCTCTTTGCAAAAAGTATGTGATTCACATTTATTGTAGTTTTCGTGTAGTCGTCTTCTGAAATCCCTGGAGGAATGTAATGAAAAATCCCGTACAGGTTTCGTTCTCCGCCGCGCTCTGAAGCGACTGTTTCTCCGAGGAATGTGGGGAGGGAGAGGGCGGGGCGTAAAGTTCTAGCTCCGCTTGGTTTTGTTAGCGTCAGAGAGTTCGCTGTCGAAGCGAAGTTTTCTAACGGTCGCTCAGTCATCGCCATGCGATGTGCATTCCGCCCTCATCTGAATATTGGACCCGTGGTCGTGTTACTAGCCATTAGTCGATTGTTTCACGGGTAAACAACTTTAGGGAAACTGGTGATGTGAAGAAAAGGAATCGTGGGCTTCCAGTACAAGTAAGGTCGCCCCAAAACGTTGGCATGGTAAGGCTCCCTCTCAGCGCTCTGCCCATAAACGTGCATCAGCTGCCGGGTTGTCTGCTCGCTATGTGAGGCGAATCCTTCATGAAGAACAGAAATTTCGTCCCTAAAAATTGCCGGTGGTGTAGTAGCTTAATCCACGTGATTTTGTTGCGCGAGAAAATGCATATGAAGCGCATCTTGGCGTATCTCACGACACACTCGTTTTCTTTTGAGACGAGACTGATTTCCATCTTTCAGGATGTGTAAACAAGCAGAACATGCGCTGTTGGAGCCTTGAGACCCCAGACAATTTCATCAGCTTCCCCTACAGTCACAAAGTGTGACTGTTTGGTGTGCACTACCACGAGATGGAATAACTGGTCCATGGATTTTTGAAGAAAACGACGGGCAGTTACGGTCACTTAAGACCGTTATGTCCTCATTATGTAGGTGTTTTTCCAACCGAAACTCAAAGAAGTGCATCTGGGAACTGTATGGCTCCAGCAGGAGGGCACACACAGCGCGTGTGTCAATGACTGTTTTGAGGCAACACTTCCCAGGAGGTCTCGCCTCGCCCTTGAGGGGCGACATGCATAGGCCAGCAGGGTCGCCTGATTTAGCCCCTGCGACTTATTTTTTAGGAGGCTGTCAACCATCACTTATTTACAACGATCGTCCTAGCACCCTGGCTCAGCTGAAGAACCACATTCGTCAAGCTGTCGCGAACATACCCATCGATATTCTGGAAAGAGTCGAACGAAACTTCAGCATTCCATTAACGCAGTATATTGAGAACAATTGACGCCATCTGCCTGATACCATCTTTAAAACTGTGTAAAGTAAAATTTAAATAGTGCACTTGACGCTCCTCAAAGAATTGAATATACATCTGCTTTAATTTCTTTAACTGAATTTCTAAATAAGCATGTTACTGTACTCCACCCTGTATTTTCCTTGGTATAAAATACAGAGGGTGCAAGTGGTGAGTTGTTGCAGGTGCAGCTGCATCTCAGAATTGTGGAGAACTGAGGATACAATGGGGCTTTGATCTTTCAACTTATGGGAGGTGTTCGAGGTATCTGATGAGAAGAGGGAATTTTGTCACCTTGCAGAAACCGGGTAGAAACTCAAAAAACCGATTCTCTGAGGCGTGGTGGTGGTGGTTAGTGTTTAACGTCCCGTCGACAACAAGGTCATTAGAGACGGAGCGCAAGCTCGGGTTAGGGAAGGATTGGGAAGGAAATCGGCCGTGCCCTTTCAAAGGAACCATCCCGGCATTTGCCTGAAACGATTTAGGGAAATCACGGAAAGCCTAAATCAGGATGGCTGGAGACGGGATTGAACCATCATCCTCCCGAATGCGAGTCCAGTGTGCTAACCACTGCGCCACCTCGCTCGGTCTCTCTGAGGCGTCTTTCTAGTTTCTGCAGGGCTTTCTTTGAACGGGAAATATACCACCTTTTAATGAAGTGAAATAAGTATATCAATAAAATTTAACAGCTCATTAACAAATTTTTGTGACATTTCTGACTCCAACGGCTTCACCTTTTACAATTACCGTGATTAACTAGTACATTCAGCCATCCGTAGAGAGTGAAGGATCATTACTGGGCTCACATTCGGGAGCATGGCAGCTCGAATAGTCATACAGATTCTGATTTTGCTCAACTTCCTTAAATCACTTACCTTAGAGCAATTTCTGGGGTAATTCCGTTGGAAAGGACACGCTCAGTTTCGTTCCCCATCCTTTCCCGCAAGCCGAGCTAATAACCTCTTCGACGGGGCATTAATCTTTAATCTACCTTCCTTCTTTTCTATTCACTGATAATAACTGTTGTTCAAGGTAAAATCTTCTGGGTTGTTACAAGCGTCATCTACAAAAAAAAAAAATGTTCAAATGGTTCTGAGCACTATGGGGCTTAACTTCTAAGGTCATCAGTCCCCTAGGACTTAGAACTACTTAAACCTAACTAACCTAAGGACATCACACACATCCATTCCCGAGGCAGGATTCGAACCTGCGACCGCAGCGGTCACGCGGTTCCAGACGGTAGCGCCTAGAACCGCTCGGCCATCTCGGCCGGCTGAACACACAAAGAGAAAGGATTCGTTCCGAAAGCTAGGAAGTGTTCTTCCTTATCTTTTTAGTGTGCCCGTCGGTGATTCAACACTTCTGCTTTTTGGTGAGTGGTCTCTTGTACACCTAAAGTGCTTAAGTGTTTACAAGTAACAGATGTGTCATCCGCTTAAAGAAACTAACAAGAAGGCTGTAGCGGCGCATTACTTGATGCGTGTGATTCAGAATTTTCTGTACAAATGTCAGCTGCTGCCGCCTGCAAAAGCGAACCCACAGCAACAATCATATTGCTGATAAAATTCTCCTTTGTATTTAAAATAGCTCGATCATAGAAATTATTCTATCAGGTCACACACGTCTGGAGCAACTTTGACCCCTATGATCTCCATAGTAATTGCCAATGGGATGTTAGTAAATAAACAGTTCACGTCGAAGCTTGTTAGAATGGCGCTCTCTGATATCGCCACAATACAATACATTAGGTATACGGGATAGGCAAAATAATGTGAACGGTGGTATTAATGGGATGGCTGTGTCTGACGGTCAACAACGCAGGTAAGGCACGTGTCGTGCGGAGCTGTGCGTGTACAGGTTGTTTACGAGTAGTGCACACTTCGTATTTGCGTTCAGGGGCCGAGGTCGACGTGCAATGAAAGACCTAAATGAGTTCCAAAGAGGTCAGATTGTGGGGGCCCGATTAGCTGGAGCATCAGTAACCAGGACAGCCAATTTATTGAATATTTCAAGAGCAACTCTTTCACAGCCATGACAGCCTACACAAAACATGGAAAGATTTGTTCAAATGTGTGTGAAGTCTTATGGGACTTAACTGCTAAGGTCATCAGTCCCTAAGCTTACACACTACTTAACCTAAATCATCCTAAGAATAAACACACACACTCATGCCCGAGGGAGGACTCGAACCTCCGCCGGGACCTGCCGCACAGTCCATGACTTCAGCGCCTAAGACCGCTCGGCTAATCCCGCGCGGCTGGAAAGATATCATCGTGGAAACGTAGTAGTGGGCACAAATCAAAGCTAATTGACAGAGATCCTAGGACGGTAACATAATTGACAGAGATCGTAGTACGCTAATACGAGCCATCGAGACCCCGTACCTATCGAAACAGTCGAGAACTCCATAAAGCGAATATTCATGGACGGGCTGCTATACCGAAACCATAAGCGACGACAACCAACGCAAAGAAGCGTAAAACATGATGTCCGGAGCATAAATCCCGGACGGCTGATCAGTGGTAACACGTCATATGGTCCGACGTGTCAACCTTTTCGTTATTTCCAATATCGGGCTGGGTTTACATCTGGAGAGCGCCAAAAGAAGCCTATAATGCGGATTGCTTGATTCCAACGGTTACGAATGGAGGTGAAAGCGCGATGGTGCGGGCAGCCACATCATGGTATTCTGCTGGCCCCATCATTATTCTCAAACACCGTGTTACAGCCAACGATTATGTGAACATTTTAAGTGATCAGGCGCTTCCCATGACTCTAATGTTGTTCCCCAACAATGATGCCATATTTCAGGACGGTAATGCACCCATTCACACAACCAGGACAGTACAATCGTGGTATGAGGAGCACGCAACTGGAATGCAGCGTCTTCCCTGGCCAGCAGAGTCCCCAGACTTGAACATTAACAACCCCTCGTCACTACAGGAGGTAGAAGAGGTTCTGATCGAAGAGGGCCATAACATTCCACTGTACAATCATTACATGGCAGTATTCCAAGAAAAACTACAGCTGTATTACGGACAAATGGGGGTCCAACCTCTTATTAAACGAAACCATTCCCAAGTAAGAACAGATGTTCACATTAGACGGCCGGAGTGGCCGAGCGGTTCTAGGCGCTACAGTCTGGAGCCGAGCGTCCACTACGATCGCAGGTTCGAATCCTGCCTCGGGCGTGGATGTGTGTGATGTCCTTAGGTTAGTTAGGTTTAATTAGTTCTAAGTTCTAGGCGACTGATGACTTCAGAAGTTAAGTCGCATAGTGCTCAGAACCATTTGAACCATTTTTTTGTTGACATTATTTTGGCTATCCCCTGTATATGACACCACAGTAAAGAAGAGCTTCATAGGTTTTATAGTTTCTTAAATGATATTAATCCTTAAATCAACTTCTCTCTGGAGGTAGAGAGTCAGGTTGATCTCCCATTCGAGATGTGTTGATCTATGGAAGATATGGCAATATCCTGGGACACATAGTACACAGAAAGCCTACAAACACATATAGGTGTATATCTGTCCGCCGCGCGGGATTAGCCGAGCGGTCTCAGGTGCTGCAGTCATGGACTGTGCGGCTGGTCCCGGCGGAGGTTCGAGTCCTTCCTTGGGCATGGGTGTGTGTGTTTGTCCTTAGGATAATTTAGGTTAAGTAGTGTGTAAGCTTAGGGACTGATGACCTTAGCTGTTAAGTCCCATAAGATTTAACACACATTCGAACATTTTTTTGTGTATCTGCCACGTTGCATACCATCGATCACAGAATCGAGCAATTCTCAATACACTGTCTACACTTGTCTTCCTTATTAGTGACAATAACAACCTGGAATCAGAGCTTGAGTACTTAAAAGAGACATTGAAAGCCAAATCTATTATAATTTGTCCATAGGCAGGGCTTTCGGACTAAATTTTATTAACTGTGATAATAAGAACTAGGAACTGCCTTCTCACTGTGTTAGGTTACCGCTCGTTTCTAGAATTACTGGACGCATAAGCGTAATTCTGCTATTGAATGGCATAAAGACCACACTTTTCAGTCACAACAAAATAAAAGACTTTTCCGCCACAAAACGGACTCAACTGATCACCTGTATACTGGGAGAACGTGTGAAGTGACGAGTGGCTGTGCCAAAGTGTATGCAGGTGAAATTGAAGGAGCAGATTAAACTGAAATGGGCAATAGTGGCCGGCCGTTGTGGCCGAGCGGTTCTAGGCGCTACAGTCTGGAACCGCGCGACTGCTACGGTCGCAGGCTCGAATCCTGCCTCGGGCATGGGTGTGTGTAATATCCTTAGGTTACTTAGGTTTACGTAGAACTAAGTTCTAGGGGACTGATGACCTCAGATGTTAAGACCCATAGTGCTCAGAGCCATTTTGCAATAGTCTATCATCAAGAGAACTGCGGCCTAGACACAAATTTCAACAGCATATTATTTTCGGTCAGGAATACAAGATTTATAAAAGCTAAGTCCGAGAGGCTGTTGGGATTGCTAAGAAGGAAAGTAATTTCAATAGATATGACAGCAGAGGCTTCCAGTGTAGTCGCCTTCCAGCATCAAGGAAGTAAATACGCAGCCAAGGTGGGTGAGGAATACGTACAACGACCAGGAAGCCACTCCTGTGGCACGGCATTATTGTAATAAACACTTGAAGTAGCTGTGTAATGGAATAACAGTGAAGATTTGTGACAGACTGGGACTCGAACCCACATTTCCTGCTTATCGCAAGCGGTCGCCTTGCCATAAGGCTCTCTGAGCCAAACTTCCATGTGTCGTCAACCATGTGTCTATAACAGGGGTGGCTTAGGATTCAGCTCGCGGGCCATGCCACTACCACCTAGAGATGCTTCATACAGAGAGATCGCTTTTTAAACATGAAAACAGCAGTTTTAACATTCGTTAGCACTCATGCTAACTAATGCGAGAGTGATAAACAACACCCACTCACAAATAGAGAATAAAACGTATCGGTAATGCGTAACAAAATACAAACTGCAGAAAAATTTAGACACGAAGGAAATGTAACATGTGCCACAAATTTATATTTCGTTTTCAAAATCAAAATAAAGCCACTTGAAAACGAATACTATTTGCTGCGAACTTTTGCTCACAATTATAGTCAAATGTATCCAAACTTCAAGATATTCCACTAGAAAAAAAATAATAACTGTACTAGGTATATAGTTTTTACATACCTTTGTGTGCTCAGTGGGTTGGAAATTGTCCCGATGAATCGCTGAAAGCCATTTCCGACGCAGATTCGCATCTTTCGGAAAGGAAAACAACATCACTTTCAGTCCAGTTCCGTAATTCCCACGACACCTTGGCACACAACATTTGTAAACCATCTTCACAGTACCTTCATATACACTTAAACACTGTAATCGCTAGTTTTAAGCACGAATGTAGCACTCGATCCAACAAACGTGTAGATAAACAAACGCTTCGAAACACAACATGGTGGCCCGCTTGGAGTGACGTCACGACCTGCTATGAATTTCGCCCCGCGGCCTTGTCTCTAGGTGGTGGTGGCCGTGCCCTGGCACGAGGGCCACGCCGCTCAGCCCGGCTGGCCTATTTCCCCAACACCACGCCACACCATTTCTGAGCGTCAGGAGCGGGAAATACGAACGCGCCGCATTTAAATGACAATACAGCCGCACTGCGCCAACTTCGTGTTATATTTTATATTTCTCAATATAGTTCAAAAACAAAGCAAATTTTCAGTATCATTAATTTCTTTTTGGCGTTCTGAAGACGTAGTTTTTATCTGATACAAACTGTCAACACACGGGCAGACAATTCTACAGATTTTCGCGCCCAGGTTGTCACGTGATGTTTAATTATTTACTTTCAAAATCCAAAAAACCTCTTTCACACACATACGTTATTTGAAATATTGTAGCGCTTTTGCAACCTCGTTATGGAGACGTGGAAACTACTTGAGGAAAGCAATCTAGATGTCCTGAACAATTGTAACGTTAGAGGGATTTGCCTTTAAAACGGAAATTACATTACAGATCAGTTAGCTACATCTGCACATGCATAGGGGCACTTTAAACTGAAACACCAAATGGTCTCAAAAACAGCTCGGAAACAGATGTAAGACCGGCAGTGCCCTCAAAACGTTTAGGAAACTATCGTTGTAATTCTTTGAACCTCGAGTTTTCTTTAACGCCAGTGAGCTTAGGGAACTGGGCTGTGTTTATCAGAATACGTCCCTTCTACAACGCGATTTTCTTTTCGTAAATGCATCCCCATTAAATCAGAAAGAAGTTGTTTCTCATCCTGCAGTGCCTTACTGTGGGCAGTGTGTAGTCAGGTACACTAAAAATACGAGGTCTGCAATCCATTCTGGATATTCTAATTTTCGTTTCTGCACTCTTTTCCTCGTTCTTAATTCAACAACAGTGAGTTTTAAATCGAAAAATCGTTCCAGGTATGCGCCTTGACCTTGACTTAGTTTGCAGTAATATATAAAGTTTCCACACTCTTCATTCAGTTGAATCGAAAACTGTTGCAACTGACAGTGCAATAATTTGTGCGACTTCAGATAGTTTACTATTCGTACCACCAGTTTCTTTACGTGCTCCACGCCTACAAATTTAGCACAGATTGCTTCTTGTTATACAGAACAATGAATCCCGTTTGTCGATCCCTGTAATGTTTCATTTATTTTTTGCCAACTAAATATTTAAATTCTTTTTGCATGGTATTGTAATGTTGTTTCCAGCAGGTTTGGGGTACCCATCGCTTATGCGACTGCATAAATCGCTTCAGGAATTATTATCCCTCTCTCCTGACATTCTAATTAATTTGTAAAGGTTTATGACAATAGATCGGTAGATTGTGTTCTTTTGTGCAAACAACGTCCTTCATATCACGCTACGGTCGCAGGTTAGAATCCTGCCTCGGGCATGGATGTGTGTGATGTCCTTATATTAGTTAGGTTTAAGTAGTTCTAAGTTCTAGGGGACTGATGACCTTACAAGTTAAGTCCCATAGTGCTCAGAGCTATTTGAACCATTTTTTTTTCTTATCACGAAGAAATAGCGAAGGCTAAACAACGCTGGATTTCGATTTTGAAACATGAAGTCGACAGACCGTGGCCGGTCCTGGTGTACAATCTGCTCTCGTACATACATCGTGTATATTCCCGTACAGGGAAGACATTTTAAATGTAAGTCGCTTGCATGGACGTCCCAAACAACTTTGCATCTTATTTCTGAACGACACAAGCACTGCAATATCGTAATTCACAATGATTCCCCTTCCCTGCCTGTTTTGTTACCTAACCAGTGACGATGGTCCACCAATAGCAGATAAATTTCACCCAATAACACCACTTCTTCAGAGTAAGCGCGGGGAAAGACACTTTTACAAGTAGCTGTGACCGATGTTTGAGAATGTTCAGATAACTGCGAACACCGGAAGATCCTCAAGAGGACCGCAGCAGAGGGACAGAAACGTCGATTGTGTCAGAAGAAACTGAAGAGGAACATGACGCTGTCGAATAACCTACAAGATCTTTGACAATGTCCACGAGAACCTTAGAGTTATACAACGATGGTGCTTACTAAACATTTAATTGTAATAGACTATTCTGTTTCTGATTTTCAGAGCCGAAGACGACAATTTTGGGTGAGCCTTTTAGAACGCACTGGCAAGGCAGCGGTATCAACCTGACGTGCGTAGTCCAGCCCCGGCGACAGCCAGAAGATACCGTCCTGTGGATGCACGACGATTTGGTGGGTTGCAACGCCAGCGGTTTCAGTTTCTGCATGCTCATTAGCTAATAATGACGGTAAAGAAATAAGAAATTCTAGTACTTGCATCGTTGACTACATCTGATGACGTAATAGCTCAGCTGCATAAGGACGGTGAAAGATATCGCTTACCTTATTTAAGCAACTATCCATTTGATTGTCTGAGGCGCTTCAGTGGAAACACGAAAATCCTGAAACGGTTGGCCATATGAGGCCTGAACCGCATTTCTTCCGAATAAGAATGCTGTCTACAAAGCCTCGAACACTGAGCCAAGTCGCTTAGATAAAGAGAAGGACAATGGCCAGTACGCTTATGCCATTTGTCCACTGGTAATCTTCCGCAAATGACTAAGATTCTTATGATACAGCCACAGGTATCAGACTGAACACATGAATTGTCGGACTTTGAAATGAAACTTTAAACCGCAGTTACTCGATGCAAAGTAAATTTTGTCGAACATTATAGCGAATATTTGATGCTCTATCACATATACATCTCCCAGTGACGCGTCGGAGGATTAATCTAACAGTCAAAGGCATGTGAGGTTTTAGAAAGAAGCTCCTGGATGGTCTGTTTGCAGTTCCTTCCAGATCAAAATCAGAAAGAAAGAAAGACGTAGTTTTCACACTTGCAAAGGTGGCAGTCATGAGCTAGGTTTAATGAGCTTGACGATGTGACTCTCTCTTCATAAAGCATCAAATCTGGCATGAGTACTCAGCAACCATCTACCTTACCAAGTACACTGCCTGAAAAGTTAATACACCGTTTTAGAGGTAGCCATTATACTCAAGACTTATTGTTGCAACAATGAATATCGAGTGCATGAAATGATTACCTTTGTAGATCAATAGAGCAAGCGGTTCTGAGGTACCGGGTATCGACCAATGGTGAAAAAAACCGTATTAGTCTGTGATGTAGCCTCCGCGGGTGGCTATGCAGGCGTTGACTCTGGCATCCAGTCGATCGTACACATCGCAAATACTGTATGCGTTATTCTGAACCTGCTCGACCTGTTCGCGTAGTTCTGTAAGAGTTGTTGGTTGACGAGCGACACGAAGCACTTCTCATCCCATCAAGTCCCACAGGTGCTCGATTAGAGACAAGTCCGGAGATAGTGCTGGCCAAGGAAGTTGCTGCATGTCTAACAGTGCACGATGAGTTTTACGGGCAGTAAGTGGCCGAGCGTTATCCTGTTGGAATTACATATCACTTTCCTGTCCAAGAAGGGCAAGAGGACGGGTCTAACAACTTTCTGCACGTACCGATCAGCAAAGGTGAAAGAGATTTGTAGCTTATTGTATCCCAGACCATTAGGGGGGAAGGGGAGGGGGCAGCGTGTTTTGGAACAATGCACTCTACGAGATAGCTTTCACTAGACCTACTTCGTACGCGCAAATGACAATCATTTGCATGAAGGCTGAATCTACTTTCATCACTGACGACAACGGCGCGCCATTCCATGTTCCAAGTGATCCGCTGACGGTACCAGCCTAACCGTGCGCGTCGTTGCTGTTGCGTGAATGGAAGACGGGCTAGAGGTGTGCGTGCCCCTAGTGCTACTTCTAATATCCAGTGCCCAACAGTTCTTTTTGACACGTCTAGGTTCTCAACCCCTCTTATCCGTGCTGCGGCAGCTGTACGATCTGCCACTGCTGCTCTCACAACACGAAGATCCTGGCGGGCGTCTGTGGTGCGTGGACATCCAGAACCTCGTCTACAGGTCTGCAAATGTCCACACGACCAATGATACCAGCATCTTTACATAAATGACATAACAAGCCCAACTTGAGTGAGAGTTCTCCGAAAGGACCATCCCGTCACTCGGAAGGCCACAAAATGACCGCTTTAACACTCGCACCGTTGGCTGTAGGAAGCACAAGTGTCTCTCTGTGACATGGTTTCCTGCGTGCTTCACACGCTGCACCACACTGAACCTTCTGGCTGTGAGGTTTCTTTGTTTAAGGGTAGGCACAGATGGCACTCTGTTAGCTATGACACTACGCTATTTGTTGGCGGACGACGCTGAAACCATTATCTGCACATCTAATGTCTTCCAGGCAAAGGCTTTGCCGCAGTGGTTACACCAGTTCCCCTGAGATCACCGAAGTTAAGCGCTGTCGGGCGTAGTCGTCACTTGGATGGGTGACCATTCAGCCGCCATGCGCTGTTGCAATTTTTCGGGGTGCACTCAGCCTCGTGATGCCAACTGAGGAGCTACTCGACCGAATAGTAGCGGCTCCGGACAAAGAAAACCATCATAACGACCGGGAGAGCAGTGTGCTGACCACACGCCCCTCCTATCCGCATCCTCAACTGAGGATGACACGGCGGTCGGATGGTCCAGATAGGCCACTTGTGGCCTGAAGACAAAGTGCTTTAATGTCTTCCAGGTCGCATAAGCCGTCATAGGATCAAAATCGACGTCGTCTTTCGAGGGGTACTAATTTCTTATGGGGGTGTACATTCACCAGTCATCAACTATTTATTTACTGGATTTATGTTCTGTATGGAACTGTAACTTCTTAAAATGAACAACGTACTCTAAACTGCTGTAAATTTAAGTTGGTCGGTTAAGTTAGCCGTTTCAGTCTCACATTCCAATGGTCTTGGAATAAATGTTTATAACCGTAAACGCCATGAAATGTGAGAGATATTTCACTAATATGTTATTTTGGCTATTCATGGTACAAAATTACGGTTTGTCTACCAGTATTAATTTTGTTTTGAATCGATTTAAATCATCGTAAGATAACAACTGGGAAGTGTCCACAACAACGCTCTGCGAGTAAATCTAACCATGTAAACTGAAGACATCACAAGGTGTTCATAGTTCATGGTAATAGTAGTGGGCAGGAAAGGTCATACCGAAAGCTCTTTAAAGCGTTGATGGGTGTCATATTTTGGGCTTCGTTTCAACTAAACACTTTCACAAGAATACAGAAAATACAGAGTTGAAATTCAGTTTCGGGGAGGGGTGTATTTGGGAGCAGGAGGGTAGAAGGCGATGAGAATGATGCGACTGAGTAGCATAAAACACTTAATGTCAGTATCTATAAGTTAACGTCAGGACAGATATTTAAAAAAAACGAAGCTATACATCTACACCTAATTACATTCTTACATATATAAATCGTTAGTTACAACGTAGCGAATGAATTAACGTCAATCGCAGCATGTACGGTACGTGAAAATAACTTTGCAGTATACAAGACCAATCTTGATACCTAGCTGCATCACCAGCGTTGAATGTTTGCAAATTGGGGTATAGGAATAAGGTGAGCATTAAGAATAAAAAAATACCACATGTGGTTCGTAGGACACTTATGTACAGCAGTAAAGTGTAAATTTTTCTTACATGCTGTGTTATAGTAAAGGGGTTGTGATAGAGTTTGTGACTGTGTAAACGACGATGAATGAAACAAGAATCACTATATTCAATTGGTAACCTAGAATTCAGTACTGTACTATTCAGTATTAAATGGTTAACACAAATAATAAAATGCGATTTCTTTTTTTATTTTCATCAATAGGTCATCCACGCAGACCACGACTCCCGCCTCACCATCATTACAGAGACGGATACCTCCACAATAAGCCAACTGCTGCTCGAGGATGCCCAGCCAAATGACTCCGGGACCTACACCTGCAAACTCCCCAATGGCAGCAGTGACAGCGTCGAAATAGAAGTGATGCAAGGTGATGATCCCACTTTATATTTATATCGTTGTCAACGACACATTTCTACAGGCGACAAACAAATGTTCTTCAGAGATACCTTCTGAATGCTTTGGTATTAGGGACTCACTGTCTCTGGCGACTCATTATAGAATAATGTAATTATGATTCATTCAGTTCGTTAGCACAGGTACCCTTGTTTCTATGAAACTACCTTCACAGCAGTGAAGATGCCTGTTACATGTAATTAGCAAAATGTGCAATACAAAACATAGTGAAATGCAGTAACCGTCAGACAAATGCAAAAGCGCTGTCATGCGGTTGCCACAGGTGCGGGAATAGTTCAGAACAGCGTTGTTGTGCCGCTCTTCCACTGCATTTGGTGAATCGACACACGAGGTGCAATTCATTACGTAGACGATTTTCCGCGTCAAATTAAATTCTTTCAGTGGTTTTTGCAAAAGTATGCCATTCAACCGGACTTTCCGAACCGTGTACATTTTACGAAAGGGGCATCCTTTAGACTAGAGGGTTCAACAGCCACAGTCAACACGTATGGGCACGGAAAAATCCGCTCGCGGCCTTTGTTCGTGGTCACCAGGATCGCTTCGCTGTCACCATTTGGGCCGGCTTTGGAGGCGATACTCTGGTTGGTCCCTACATGTTCCCCCCGTCGACTGAAAGGAAACTAATACTTAATCTGGCTACGGAAAACTCTGCAACAGTTGTTGGAACATGTTCCGCTCAACTTGTAAGGGAGAATGTGATACAACACGATTGTGCACCTGCGCACTTCACATTCGGATGAAACCTTTGGTGTGAACTCGACAAGGAACGATGGGTCAGTGGCATAGCCTGCGCGAGGGATTTGTATGTGTGGAGGATGGTAGAAGGATGCAATCCCCATGTCCGGTCAGACAGGAGTTTGTGACAGTCGAGGTTGAGGCCAAGGTATCTCAGGGTGGAGGTGAGCTGGATGGTATGACCATAAATGGTGAGGTAGACATCGTGGAGACGGAAGGAGAGGGTGATATGGCCTATGATGATTGCCTGGGTTTTGGAGGAGTTGATACAAAGGAACCACTGGTTACACCAAGTAGTGAACTGGTCAAGGTGGGTTTGTAGGGCGCGTTGGGACTGTTGAAGGGAAGGACAGAGAGCCAGGAAGGCGATGTCATCAGAGTATTGGAGAATGTGGACTGGAGGGGGTGGCTTGGGCATATCGGCAGTGTACAGGAGATAGAGGAGAGGGGAGAGGACACAGCCCTGGTGGACGCCAGCGGTGGGATGAAAGATGGGAGTTAGTGTCATGGAGGGTGACATAGGAAGGAGGGCATGAGAGTAAAGAAGCGACCAGACGGACAAAATTGATAGGCAGAGCATAGGTTTGGAGTTTAAAGAGGAGACTGGGATGCCATATGCAGTCGTAGGCATTTTGGAGGTCGGGGGAAACAAAAATGGTGGAGCGATGGGAGTTAAGCTAAAGGGAGAGGAGGTGAACTAGGTTAAGGAGTTGGTCTCCAGCGGAGAAGGAGGCTCAGAAGCCACACTGTGTAAGGGGTAGGAGGTGGTGTTGATTAAGGTGCTGATGGATGAAATGGGAGAGGATGGATTAGAATACCTTACTGAAGACGGTGGTGAGGCAGATGGGACGGTTGTAAGAGGCTACATAAGGGGGTTTGTTGGGTTTGAGGAATAAAAGGACGCAGGAAGCCATCCACAGGTCGGGGTAGAAGCCGGTAGAGAGGATGACATTATAGAGATGGGCAAGGAAAGTCAGGAAGGAGAAGGGGCTTTCTCTAAGGTGGTGGTAGGTGACACAGTCGTGACCAGGGGCCGAGTTGCGTTTGGACCAGAGGATAAGTTTAATGTCTTGTGCTCTAATTGCAGTGTTGATGTCGGAGGGGTGCAACTGCCCCAAGTACTGGAGACTAGGAGCAAGTGGAGCGACTTAGGTATCGGCGTGTTCCATGACGGTGGGGAAAAAGGGAATAATCAAAGTGTGGATCATCAGGGACGGAGAAGACCTCTGAAAGGTGGAAAGCGAAGTGGTTGGCCTTACTGAGGTTGTCAGGGAAGGGGCGGTCGTTAAGGAGAAGTGGGTAATTGAGTGTGGAATGAGAACCAGTAAGGCGATGGAAGGCGGACCAGTACTTGGAGGAGCTGATAGGGAGGGTGGCGTTGAGTCGTGTACAGGTCTGGCGCCAGTTCCGGTGTTTATTTGCTGTAATAAGGTTCTGTACGTGTCACTATATTTGCCGGTGGCGTTGGAGTGTATCGGATCCCGATGTATTTCGCTATGAAGGAGGTGGTCATAATGTTGTGGCTCATGAGTGTATTCGTATATACGCGACCCATTGACATTAATATGAGTGAACTCCTACGTGTATATTGGCACAAAAGCCATGATTATGCCCTTTGGATGTGAGACAAAGCGCTCAATTTCCGCATTAGGACATCACTGTTTTCCACGTCTCACCGTCACGTCGGCCTCAACTTGTAGTAAACACTCACAGATGGCAGGAGGCAGCACCAGCTGGGAGAGCCTATATAAATCGTGTCGGAGGGGTTATGGAGATGAGAACCTGTGCAATGGTTTTTAGCAATGGAATTCACCAACAGCCACATTCCTATCGCGATATAACTTGCTATGTGTCAGTTACTATTTAGATGGGTTCGTCGTTTGGTAGATAGGTCCTCAGGGTGATACCTTATACTACCAGGAAATAATATGACGTTGTCGGCTGAGAACTAGGAAGATTCCCCGTAGTTAACTTGGATTTGAGATCCTTGTTTATTTCACCATGGTAGTGCCCGCTTGTTAAGTGATATAAAGGATAACAAGTTGTATATTTTTACTTCGATTTGGTGTATAACGGATGCTCGCAAGGTATCTGTGACTATTCTTCGCGTGCTCTTTGAAGTCGGTTTTTTGGGGGTTTGGGTCAAGTTGCATTTTTGCTGCTGTGAAAACTAATTCCATCACCAATTGTGATAGTACTTAGATATGCACATCATTGTACGTCATAGATTATAGTGTGACAGTTTACTTTAAATGAGGATAGGTCCTCATATATTCTAGGGGTTTTCTCATCTACAAGAATTATACAGGATTTTTATATTGAAAAGAAAGAGAGAGAGACCAGGTTTGTTCGTTTGGTCTTCTGATTGTATGCTGTTTAATTCTGGGCTTTTAATGTTTTTCATGTTCTCTTATAAATCCGCGATGTCAAATAGTTTCACGACTAACAAGTATATGTATACATTTTACTCTGTTGTGCTGGATGTACACAGAGACTCGTCTTAACTCTGCTACTTTCATTTTATAGTTTTAAGTGTTTCTATTACCCACCACTTTATGTAAAGCTTGCTGGAGTACACCTCGATATACACTATAAGTATACTCTTTTATTATGCTGCGGCCTGAAGATGTCATAATGGAATGTCGAAACTGGTAGCAAAAATAAAATAAAATTATATTGCATCTCAACTGCACGGCTGTTGTCGAAATTTTGTCAAATATTTGACCAGCCGCTGTCCCATGTCCACAAGGAATCAACAGACGCGATTGCGGAAATGGAGCGATTTATCTGACGTCCAAAAGGGCATGATCATTAGCTTTTGGGCAAAGAGTAGAAGCGTTTCCGAAAGGACTAAGTCTGTAGACTGCTCCAGTGCCTACGTGGTTAAAATATACCATCCACGGCACAATGGCGCTATCCAAAACCAGCACCGAGCCAACTGCGATGCATTACAGGCCATAGATGACAGGGGTGAATGACGAATACTGAGATATGTATGGGCGAATACATGAGCAACTGTTGAGCAATTGACCACCCAGATGAACCAAGGGGTTAACAACAGTATCTGCTTGACGACTATTTAGAGAACGTTGCTGAGAATGGGCCTCTGCAGCGGGCGTCCGGTTCATGTACCCATGCTGACTGCTGCTCATCGGCGACGAAGACTGGAATTTGCGCTCCAGTACCTCAACTGGACGTCCTCTGAGTGGCGACAGGTGGTCTTTTATGATGACTCGCGTTTTATGTTCCATCGCCGTTCGCGTGTACGGCGTTAAATGTTTGAAAGCAAACACCATGCAACGATCGTCGGAATGGTCCACGCTGGAGGAGGGAGCTCTGCGGAATATTTTCACGCCACTCCCTGGACAATAGGTCAGTGCAACTACAAGTAAGTATCTATCCTTCGGGACCATGTCCACCGCTACATGCAGTTTCTTTTACCTCGTAACGATGCCATCTACCAGCAGGACAACGAAACGTATGACACAGCTCGAAGTGCACGTGCGTGGTTCGAAGAGCACCAGTATGAGTTCACCGTTCTCCCCTGGCCACCAAACTCCCCGGATTTAAATTCAACAGAGAATCTGTGGGACCACCTCGATCGATCGGGCTGTACGCGCTATGGATCCTCAAACCTAACTCAGGTGGTCACGACACTGGAGTCGGCATGTCTTCACATCCGTGTCGGTACCTTCCAGAAACTCACTGACTCTCGTCCTGAATGTCTTGCAGCGGTCCGCGCTGCAACAGGTGGTTATTCACGGTTATGACAGGTGGCCACATTAATGTGACTAGACAGTTCATATTGGTTAACTCTGCTACGAACATATGCTCTTGGTCTTTTTAATAGTAAACTACTCTGTGATGCCAAACGCCTCTTTGCAGCTTCCGTCAGTGGAGTTGGCTCAGTATCTCCGACAAACTTCCGCGCTTATTAACGAACCTGTAACTCAACGCGCTGCTCTTCTTTGGATTTACTCTGTTTCCTCTGTCAGTTCCATCTACCAACTGTTTCCGGACAGTTGTCAATTCCTCTGGTGTCCGTTGTCAACAGGTGCAGTCCCTATCCATCTTTAATCTGTGTTTATCCATGCAGCCTGGAACATAAAACTAGCCAAAGCAGTCACTAGATTAAATCTAACTAATACCGCTACGTTGCTTCTGGTTGTCACTATGCACCAAACTCAGCCCATGCTACACTAATGCTTGAAACATACACAGTCACTTAGAATTAGTTAATCAACAGTAGTTAACAGAGTCAGATATACAGTCACTATCCACTTTTCCAGAGCAACAGTGGAGAACAAATACTTAACTAAATACGGTCTAGAAACAAACTGTTGGCGTCTGCACTCGACTTCGCGGCTGCTGACTCCGCAGATAAAAACTGGGCGTATTGTAACGGCTGTTCGTTGATAGACAGTCCACATTGTGCGGTGGTGCGCGCACTACAAACGTTGCTTCCTGTGAAGAGAGGTATACATATTGCTGGTTGGCTTTCACCTAGGATGCCGACACGACCTTATAGCTTAGGTTGAGTAACAAGAAGTATCAGCCTCAACACTTTACCGTCCTCGGCTGAAACATCTGCATGCCAAACTTGCGGTGATAAAGTGCTTGCACAATGTATTGACAAAAACAGGACGAGCACTTAACTACCTAACCACATCTGTATGACTCTGAGATGAGTTCATTCTAATAGCCGTCCATGTTACAGCCAATTTTTCTAGTAAATACACAACTCAAAAAAAGTTTTGCATCACCTCGGATCTGGAAGTTCCGGAACGTGTACAGAAAATTGGAATAGAGGTCAACATAACCATCATTTCTGCCCTTTTTATTCCTCATGAAAACCACACATTGCATGTTGTACCACCATACGGCGAGACCTTCAGATGTGGTGGCCCAGACCGCTGTACAAACCGGTACCTCTAATACCCAGTACCACTTCGTCATGCATTGATGCATGCCTATATTCGTCATGGCATACTATCGACAAGTTCATAAAGGCACTGTTGGTCCAGATTGTCCCAATCCTCAACGGCGATTCGGGGTAGATCCCTCAGAGTGGTTGGTGGGTCACGTCGTCCATAAACAGCCCTTTTCAATCTATCCCAGGCATGTTCGATAGGGTTGATGCCTGAAGAACATGCTGGCCCTCTAGTCTAGCGATGTCGTTATCCTGAAGGAAGTCATTTACAAGCCTTGCACGATGGGGGCGCGAATTGTCGTCCATGAAAACGAATGTCTCGCCAAAGTGCTGCCGATATGGTTGCACCATCGGTCGCAAGATGGCATTCACGTATCGTACAGCCGTTACGGTGCCTTCCATTACCACCAACGGCGAAGGTCGGCCCCACATACTGCTACCCAAAAAGAGCAGGGAACCTCCACCTTGCTGCACTCGCTGGATAGTGTGTCTAAGGCGTTCAGCCTGACCGGGTTGCCTCCAAACACGTCGCCGGCGATTCGGCGATTGTCTGGTTGAAGGTATGTGCGACACTCATCGGTGAAGAGAACGTGATGCCAGTCCTGAGCGATCCATTCGGCATATTGTTGGGCCCATTTGTACCGCGTTGCATGGTGCGGTTGCAAAGATAGACTTCGCCTTGGACGTTGGGAGTGAAGTTGCGCATCAGGCAGCCTGTAGCGCACCGTTTGAGTGGTAACACGACGTCTTGAGGCTGCAAGAAAAGCATTACTGAACACAGTGGCATTGCTGTCAGGGTTCCTCCGAACCATAATCTGTAGTAGCGGTCACCCCCTGCAGTAGCAGCCCTTTGATTCATTCCGAGACGCCTGGACACTTCCCTTGTTGAGAGGCCTTTCTGGCACAAAGTAACAATGCGGACGCGATCGAACCGCGATATTGACCGTCTAGGTACGGTTGAACTACAGGCAACACGAGCGGTGTACCTCCTTCCTGGTGGAATGACTGGAACTGATCGGCTGTCGGATCCCCTCCGTCTAATAGGCGCTACTCATGCATGGTTGTTTACATCTTTGGCCGGGTTTAGTGACATCTCTGAACAGTCAAAGGGACTGTGTTTGTGATACAATATCCAAGTCAAGTTCTGGGAACCGGGGTGATGCAAAATTTTTGGTTATGTGTGTAATTCTTTTATCAGGATGGGTATAGTAGTTGCCTTCTGTTGCTGGCGTCTAAATTAAAGTGTTTATTCAGCGTAAGTAAGCAGTAAGAATATTGTATAGAGTAGATAACCAAACATCTTGCAGAAATATTTTTGAGGCTTTGGAAGTTTTACGCCCACTTTTAAGTACATTTAATAGTTAATTTTTATACTGTTTATAATAGATATAAATTTTTACTGGAAATTTATCATCGTAATCACAGTAAAGACACAAAAATAATTTTCCTTTCGACTTTGTCTCCTTGTGCGGTGTTCAGAGTGGAATTATGTATGTTCTGATGCAAATGTATCCAACAAGTTACTAGCTATTATAAAAAATGAAGAATGCATACAAATCAAAAAGAAAATTAAAAACAGATTTCATTAATCACACATTTTTTTAAACTACTTACATTCAAGCATTGATAATTCCAGCGGGTTATAAGGGAAATAACAGTGTCAATTATAAAGTTGCACAGGAAGCCGCCGTTTACTGTAAACACGTCGGTTGATGTAAATGTACGTAAATATTTTATTTGAAAATGTTAAGTGGGGTCATAAGGGGCATGATAAAGGTAGCTACTCAAAAAAAAATTATTACAAGACTTGTTAACGTATTGTGGTATCTAAATGTTTATATCACAATTTAGAAATAAACAAAAAGGACAACATCTTGACATAATTCAGTGGCGATCACTGCAAACAAACACAATAAGGAATAATAAGGGTTAATCTCCCCTTCATCAGTCACCAAAGATGGAAAACAAAATGAGAATGGCCAACGATATGTTGACAAATCGCTTCATTATTCTTCAAAGCAACCATCATTCCATTGTCCATAAGTGATATAGGTAAAGTTAATAACTCAGTGCGGACCGCTACACGCAGGGTTTAATGACCCAATGATGACGAGGTTAGTGATGGAGCACAAGCTTGTAATGGGTAAGGATAGTGTTACAAATCTTTCGTTGGTTGTTGAAAGCAACCGTCCAAGATTTTTCTATGATCATTTTATCTAAGTAACAGATAACCCTTATCTGAATGGTTGTACAAAGCTTTGAAACACACTTCTCTCGTAAGTGATTATAGTGTCGCGGTGACCGTGTCAATCAGTTTTGTACAGACAGCGCGGTGACGATACTCATCTGGATATCGACCTGGAGAGTGTCTGCAGTGCTGACAGTTGCAGCGGCCAGGAGTAGCCACATTCTGTAACCAGATGTAATACTACGCCGCTAGCCACCTTCTTTTAATTTCGAACCTGAAAGGTCTACATATCGCGAGAAATAGTTATGAAAGATGTGAATATCATAAGAAACATCAGTTTTTTTGGTCTGTTTAGCATTATAAGTATCTTTGCATGCCTTAACAAATGAGTAATGCGTATTCTTTGCTACCAGAGATTGTAGGATTGGGCAGAGCTCAGCCGAACGAGAGGGTCATTTGCGGAAAAAGAGAGAGAGAATGTTGTATCGTGGCGGAGTAATGAGCCTGGTTGGCCGACGTGAAGCGTTTTATTTGAGAGGCTGTCTAGTATGTAACTGAGGAAATAGGACGATTTTGAGAGGATCTTATAGACAGACGACAATTTTGGGAAAACGTAATATGCAGTGAGTTTTACTTGCAAGCCGAGTAATTACTGTAGTGTAAAGTTTTCACTGTGATTAACAACATTTATATGTTGGTATCCAGGATGAATTATCAGTCATGTGTTTGGTATTCTAATTATCTTTCTCCAGTCACTGTTAGTTAAATGTATTTCATTAGGAAAGCAGTAAGTAAGTCTTTGTTGTTGTTGTTGTGGTCTTCAGTCCAGAGACTGGTTTGATGAAGCTCTTCATGCTATTCTATCCTGTGCAAGCTTCTTCATCTCCCAGTACCTACTGCAACTTGCATCCTTTTCCATGGATTTTAATTCCTACTCCGAATTTTTCTTTTCTTTCCTTTACTGCTTCCTCAATATACAGATTGAATAACATCGGGGAGAGGCTACAACCCTGTCTCACTCCTTTCCCAACCACTGCTTCCCTTTCATGCCCCTCGACTCTTATAACTGCCACCTGGTTTCTGTACAAATTGTAAATAGCCTTTCGCTCCCTGTATTTTACCCCTGCCACCTTCAGAATTTGAAAGAGAGAATTCCAGTTAACATTGTCAAAAGCTTTCTCTAAGTCTACAAATGCTAGAAACGTAGGTTTGCCTTTTCTTGATCTTTCTTCTAAGATAAGTCGTAAGGTTAGTATTGCCTCACGTGTTCCAACATTTCTACGGAATCCAAACTGATCTTCCCCGAGGTTGGCTTCTACCAGTTTTTCCATTCGTCTGTAAGGAATTCGCGTTAGTATTTTGCAGCCATGACTTATTAAACTGATAGTTCGGTAATTTTCACATCTGTCAACACCTGCTTTCTTTGGGAGTGGAATTATTATATTCTTCTTGAAGTCTGAGGGTATTTCGCCTGTCTCATACATCTTGCTCACCAGATGGTAGAGTTTTGTCAGGACTGGCTCTCCCAAGGCCGTCAGTAGTTCTAAAGGAATGTTGTCTACTCCCGGGGCCTTGTTTCGACTCAGGTCTTTCAGTGCTCTGTCAAACTCTTCACGCAGTATCTTATCTCCCATTTCGTCTTCATCTACATCCTCTTCCACTTCCATAATATTGTCCTCAAGTACATTGCCCTTGTATAAACCCTCTATATACTCCTTCCACCTTTCTGCCTTCCCTTCTTTGCTTAGAACTGTGTTGCCATCTGAGCTCTTGATATTCATACAAGTGGTCCCCTTTTCTCCTAAAGTCTCTTTAATTTTCCTGTAGGCAGTATCTATCTTACCCCTAGTAATATGCGCCTCTACATCCTTACATTTGTTCTCTAGCCATCCCTGCTTAGCCATTTTGCATTTTCTGTCAATCCTATTTTTGAGATATTTGTATTCCTTTTTGCATTCTTCATTTACTGCATTTTTATATTTTCTCCTTTCATCAGTTAAATTCAATATATCTTCTGTTATCCAAGGATTTCTACTAGCCCTCGTCTTTTTATCTACGTGATCCTATGCTGCCTTCACTATTTCATCCCTCAAAGCTACCCATTCTTCTTCTACTGTATTTCTTTCCCCCATTCTTGTCAATTGTTCCCTAATGTTCTTCCTGAAACTCTCTATAACCTCTGGTGCTGTCAGTTTATCCAGATCCCATCTCCGTAAATTCCCACCTTTTTGCAGTTTCTTCAGTTTTAATCTACAGTTCATAACCAATAGATTGTGGTCAGAGTCCACATCCGCCCCTGGAAATGTCTTACAATATAAAAACTGGTTCCGAAATCTCTGTCTTATCATTATTTAATCTATCTGCAACTTTAGAGTATCTCCAGGCCTCTGCCATGTATACACCCTTCTTTTATGATTCTTGAACCAAGTGTTAGCTATGATTAAGTTATGCTCTGTGCAAAATTCTACCAGGCGGTTTCCTCTTTCATTTCTTACCCCAAATCCATATTCACCTACTACGTTTCCTTCTCTTCCTTGTCCTACTATCGAATGCCAGTCACCCATGACTATTAAATTTTCGTCTCCCTTCACTATCTGAATAATTTCTTTTATCTCATCATACGTTTCATCAATCTCTTCGTCATCTGCGGAGCTAGTTGGCATGTAAACTTGTACTACTGTGGTAGGCGTGGGCTTCGTATATATCTTGGCCACAATAATGAGTTCACTATGCTGTTTGTAGTAGCTTACCCGCACTCCTATTTCGCTATTCATTATTAAACCTATTCCTGCGTTACCGTATTTGGTTCTGTATTTAGTTAGCATAATGGCACAATTTCTCGTCACCAGGAACAATACGGGATATGAATGGTCGGTGCTCTTCACGAGCCATTGACGTCGAGCAAGTAGAGACCCACATACAGCCACCCCGCCGGTTTTAGTCATTGTGGCTTAGAGCGTGTTGTACCCATAGACCCGATTTCGCAACCTTCCCCATTGCATGCAAATGTCACATGACGGAGGAATGATTACATTTCATCGCATTAGACAGTTCTCGAGTACAGTGACATGTATCATTGTGGGTTAATGCGTTTAAACGATCTCCACCAAACCGTGAAGGTCTTCCTGAAGGTGGAGAGTCACTATCGTCAAAACAAACCTCCTTAAAAAAGAGAAAACCATTTTCTTGCCACGCTCTGTTCAACGCCCCTTGCAAGGAGAAAATGTTTGTGGCTTCCTCTGATTTTGCACCCATCGATTGCACTCAAACAGAAGAACGTCGAAAATGTTCCGATCGCACCACTTGGCACTGCATCTTCTAGCGTCCACAGCTTCACTAACTATCTCTAAATCCGAAAAAGACAATATGTTAATTCAAATAGCAACAGTGAACTACAGATAAAAAATGGCAATCGATACATAAATACTTGACAATGGAATGTTGTTGTTGTGGTCTTCAGTCCTGAGACTGGTTTGATGCAGCTCTCCATGCTACTCTATCCTGTGCAAGCTTCTTTATCTCCCAGTACCTACTGCAGCCTACATCCTTCTGAATCTGCTTAGTGCATTCATCTCTTGGTCTCCCTCTACGATTTTTACCCTCCACGCTGCCCTCCAATATTAAACTGGTGATCCCTCGATGTCTCAGAACATGTCCTACCAACCGACCCCTTCTTCTAGTCAAGTTGTGCCACAAGCTCCTCTTCTCCCCAATTCTATTCAATACCTCCTCATTAGTTATGTGATCTACCCATCTAATCTTCAGCATTCTTCTGTAGCACCACATTTCAAAAACTTCTATTCTCTTCTTGTGCAAACTATTTATCGCCCACGTTTCACTTCCATACATGGCTACACTCCATACAAATACTTTCAGAAACGACTTTCTGACACTTAAATCTATACTCGATGTTAACAAATTTCTCTTCTTCAGAAACGCTTTCCTTGCCATTGCCAGTCTACATTTTATATCCTCTCTACTTCGACCATCATCAGTTATTTTGCTCCCCAAATAGCAAAACTCCTTTACTACTTTAAGTGTCTCATTTCCTAATCTAATACCCTCAGCATAACGCGACTTAATTCGACTACGTTCCATTATCTTCGTTTTGCTTTTGTTGATGTTCATCTTATACCCACCTTTCAAGACACTGTCCATTCCGTTCAACTGCTCTTCGAAGTCCTTTGGTGTCTCTGACAGAATTACAATGTCATCGGCGAACCTCAAAGTTTTAATTTCTTCTCCATGGACTTAAATACCTACTCCGAATTTCTCTTTTGTTTTCCTTTACTGCTTGCTCAATATACAGATTGAATAACATCGGGGAGAGGCTAAAACCCTGTCTCACTCCCTTCCCAACCACTGCTTCCCTTTTATGTCCCTCGACTCTTACAACTGCCATAACTGCCATAACAGCATGAAAACATAAACGATACGAACATCTGCAGCAACCTAATAGACCAAAGTACACGGGGAACATTGTAATCGGAATTTAATATTACCTGCTTTCACATTGCTAGTGGGAGGCTATATCATACACAGCTTCCACCTAGCAATTAAGTTTCAACCTCGTACATCTGTTTCTACTTGATCCGCCGTGCCCAATGGCCGTTGTCTTCTACACTGTGGCCTGCGTCTTTCTAGTTCTGTTAGTTTCAGTTTGTAAACAAAAGGTCTCATGTTACAGTGGTCAAAGACGATTTCCATGCTGCCATGTCCGGGGGACACCGACCTCTGTCTGCGGTGCCACCAGCGGCTCTCGTGCTCCCCGTCATCGCCGCCGCTGTCGGCAGCGTCTGCCGTTGACGGAGACGCCGCGGGAGACCCAGACTCTGGCTGTGCAGCCTGTGGCGGTGCTACCAACTATGCGTTCCTCATCTCTCAGAAGACCAAGAAATCTGATAGTCATTAGCGGTGTGTCGGCTGAATGTCGAAGGGTTGACTTCTGCTGCAGGAAAGTCGAATAAGATGACTTTGACTCGACCTTACCACAGTAAATTACGCTGTCTCCTACAAAAGTGATGAAGTTACCAGTTATTGATGATTACAGAGTGAAGAACTGGATACGACAATGTGGATGAATGCCCAAAGAAACAAACTGGATTAAGCACACTCTTTAGGCTAAAGAATATCTACTTTCTTTGGTTTTTACTTTATTTGGACAACTGAAAGTTGATATGTTTTCGGTGGATAGTTCATCTGTATGTTGATACAAAATTACGTATTATAATACGACAAGAATAAAAAGTAAAACGGAAAACTTTTTAGTAGTTAGTACTACTGATTTCTTATTTTCATTTGGATAACGAGAATTGAGGACTAAGAAAAAAAAACAATAATTAGAAACATTACGAGAGTAGCGTGTTCTTGGTTTCACACAAACGTTAAGGGGCGTTTAATAACGAAACGAAGAACAATGTCAGAGTAGCTACATCAGCTACCGACCGTAGGGGTTCGAAGTGAACAGTTCCTTGTACAGTGGCATATTACAGATCACGATTGCATGTATACCCACTAACATTTGGAGAAAGTTGTTCCCTTTCTGTTTATGCCACATTTAATAGTCAGTCCATTTTATGAGGGGCAGTCAAATAAAAACCGAAGATCTTCCCAAACGAGAACAGAGAATGGGTACATTCAAAAGTAATCACCACACGCGCTAAGACATTTGTCCCACTTGGAGGCCAGTCGTTTCGCAGAACGCGGTCAGTCGCTAACGGATCCAAAACCGCACCCAATCTGGCACTTTCTCGTTTGACTGAAACCAATGTTCATGCATGTCTTTTTCAGGTCGCCAAAGATGCGAAAATCACGATGTGAAAGATCCGAGCTGTACGGAGGTTGTTGCAGAGTTTCCCCCGTTTGGCAGTGCGGGGGCGGGCGTTATTATGCAACAGTATGACTCCGCGCGGCAGCATTCCGAACAGCGAGAGGGCATACAGCAAACTCAATAGCGGAAATATCCCACATCTCCTCCCTACGAAGAAAGCTTTTCACACAAGTTCCGATGAGGTCATAATGACCTTCTTCTTCTACTACAGGGGCCCTCTGCTCGTCGATTTCCTCGAGTGTGGAACCACAATGAACACGCAGCGCTATGAAAACACTTTGCAGAAACTGTGTCGCACCATGATGTCAAAATGCCCGGGAATGCTGTGGGACGGAATCATCCTACTGCACGATAACGCCCGCAGGCAATCGGACGAAGGCTACGCTTCATCGGTTTGGTTGGGAAACACTGTAACATCCTCCGTACAGGCCGGATCTTTCACCGTGTGATTTTTACATCTTTGGCGACGTGAAGAAAGCCGACGTGGACGTCGGTTCCAGTCGGACGAGAAAGTGCAAGGGTGGGTGCGGTTATGGATCCGTCAGTGACCGACAGCGTTCTGCGAAACAGGAATTGATCGATTCATCTTCAAGTGGGATAAATCTTAAGGCCTTTGGTGATTACCTTTGAGTCGAACCATTCCACAGACAAGTTGTGACGGGTGTTCCTTTTTCGTCTGACTGTCTCTTGTATTTACAGTTTGTTTTATTCTGTGGTTGCATTTTCTGAGTTACTATGACGCTATTTGTCGGTGAAGATGTAAATCTCTAGGCAATAACTTTTTTAATTAAATTAATCCTAGGCTATTTTAATATCCGTGTAAATAGCATCTATCTACTGCCGATGTTCTTGAACCATTTTGGATGAACGAACCTCTTTAGTATAATCTACACTCCTGGAAATGGAAAAGAGAACACATTGACACCGGTGTGTCAGACCCACCATACTTGCTCCGGACACTGCGAGAGGGCTGTACAAGCAATGATCACACGCACGGCACAGCGGACACACCAAGAACCGCGGTGTTGGCCGTCGAATGGCGCTAGCTGCGCAGCATTTGTGCACCGCCGCCGTCAGTGTCAGCCAGTTTGCCGTGGCATACGGAGCTCCAACGCAGTCTTTAACACTGGTAGCATGCCGCGACAGCGTGGACGTGAACCGTATGTGCAGTTGACGGACTTTGAGCGAGGGCATATAGTGGGCATGCGGGAGGCCGGGTGGACGTACCGCCGAATTGCTCAACACGTGGGGCGTGAGGTCTCCACAGTACATCGATGTTGTCGCCAGTGGTCGTGGAAGGTTCACGTGCCCGTCGACCTGGGACCGGACCGCAGCGACGCACGGATGCACGCCAAGACCGTAGGATCCTACGCAGTGCCGTAGGGGACCGCACCGCCACTTCCCAGCAAATTAGGGACACTGTTGCTCCTGGGGTATCGGCGAGGACCATTCGCAACCGTCTCCATGAAGCTGGGCTACGGTCCCGCACACCGTTAGGCCGTCGTCCGCTCACGCCCCAACATCGTGCAGCCCGCCTCCAGTGGTGTCGCGACAGGCGTGAATGGAGGGACGAATGGAGACGTGTCGTCTTCAGCGATGAGAGTCGCTTCTGCCTTGGTGCCAGTGATGGTCGTATGCGTGTTTGGCGCCGTGCAGGTGATCGCCACAATCAGGACTGCATACGACCGAGGCACACAGGGCCAACACACGGCATCATGGTGTGGGGATCGATCTCCTACACTGGCCGTACACCACTGGTGATCGTCGAGGGGACACTGAATAGTGCACGGTACATCCAAACCGTCATCGAACCCATCGTTCTACCATTCCTAGACCGGCAAGGGAACTTGCTGTTCCAACAGGACAATGCACGTCCGCATGTATCCCGTGCCACCCAACGTGCTCTAGAAGGTGTAAGTCAACCACCCTGGCCAGCAAGATCTCCGGATCTGTCCCCCATTGAGCATGTTTGGGACTGGATGAAGCGTCGTCTCACGCGGTCTGCACGTCCAGCACGAACGCTGGTCCAACTGAGGCGCCAGGTGGAAATGGCATGGCAAGCCGTTCCACAGGACTACATCCAGCATCTCTACGATCGTCTCCATGGGAGAATAGCAGCCTGCATTGCTGCGAAAGGTGGATATACACTGTACTAGTGCCGACATTGTGCATGCTCTGTTGCCTGTGTCTATGTGCCTGTGGTTCTGTCAGTGTGATCATGTGATGTATCTGACCCCAGGAATGTGTCAATAAAGTTTCCCCTTCCTGGGACAATGAATTCACGGTGTTCTTATTTGAATTTCCAGGAGTGTATTTCCATCTTCTCGATGGTGGTGATAAAAATTGATCTGAAAAACAGTCATTCGATTTGTACAGGCGTGATTAGATTCGGTTATGAATTTTCTTGCTAAGCCTTAGCCCATACATTCAGTTCCAGTGTTTGTCAATGGATTGCGACAGTGCTATACCCTCACCTCCACGATCAGTTATAAATCCATTATCCAACCACAGCAGACGACGGTAGTTTCTGTTGCGTCTCGGTGACGCACTATATCCACTCCAAAATAGGCGAAACAGCACAAAGTGACGTGTATCTTGAAGGGATGAGAACACCAAACTCACGCACACCCCACTACTGGAGCCAGCCAGAGTGGCCGAGCGGTTCTAGGAGCTACAGTCCGGAACCGCGTGACCGCTAGGGTCACAGGTTCGAATCCTGCCTCGGGCATGGATGTGTATGATGTCCTTAGGTTAGTTAGGTTTAAGTAGTTCTAAGTTCTAGGGGACTGATGGCCTCAGAAGTTAAGTCCCGTAGTGCTCAGAGCCAATTTTGAACACCCCACTCCTGGGAACATTAGAACCGCCGCTTCACCTGGGATGACGCTCCTTAGAAGCCAAACTGATTGTCAAGCAGAGCTACTTCAAGAGCTGGACAGTGTCAGTGACAATACTGGAGTCTACTTCACCAGCGCTATTACATTAACAAATATTCACCTCCCTATGCTCTCTAGCATGCCGAAGCCATTAACCACTGGAAGAAAGTTGTAAACTGTTGGCTAACTACCGACAAACTGTTCTACTTGTCTCTTGTGACACCTCCTATCAAGAATGAACTACCGGAGAGCATTAACAGCACGGAACACGTCGATCTAAATAAACAAAAAATTCAGTTGTCGTATGCATGGAAGATCATCACTTGAGAATGGCTCAACTGATATGGCTGATTTATTTTTGTTTTGTTTTATTTGTAACTGTGAGGACAAAGTTTGTATGAAGTAAAACTTTTGGTTAATCCACCGGAGACGTCGGAAATATGTATAGTATTTTTATACGAAACTCTCAGTGAAAGAAATGTGACAGACAAATACGAAAATCTCAGTGAAAGAAAAGTGACAGACAATTTGGAAAAACTTTTGGTTAATCCACCGGAGACGTCGGAAATATGTATAGTATTTTTATACGAAACTCTCAGTGAAAGAAATGTGACAGACAATTTGGAAATTCTACTGTCACACGTTTTCATAACAAACAGGTGACGTTCAGTTTGACAGTTCTGCTGCCGCATGTTTTCATAACAAGAACAAATTCCGCATTGAATGAGGACAAAGTATGTATGAAGTAGAACTTTTGGTTAATCCACCGGAGACGTCGGAAATATGTATAGTATTTTTATACGAAAATCTCAGTGAAAGAAAAGTGACAGACAATTTGGAAATCTACTGTCACACGTTTTCATAAGAGAAATAGGTGACGTTCAGTTTGACAGTTCTGCTGCCGCATGTTTCCATAACAAGAACAAGTTCCGCATTGAATGTTGATATTTTTTGAAGAAGAATGGAATTGAAAGTAATATTTCAGGGTGTTATCTAGCAGTGGCGATCATACAGTTCGTGGTAATTTGCTGTGTTGCAAACATAAACCGGCTGCGAGAAACAATATGCACGCTGTACTGTGAAAGTGTGCGTCCTTGTTTTCCTTTACGCGGTCATTATTGAGATAAAACAGAAAAGCTGTGTTGATGGCTAACTTTGTAGTTCTACCTGTTCGTAGTTGAAAACCATGCGAAATACTGTCATTAAAGCCACTGTCCTCACAGATGCAGCAGCTGGAGAGAACAGGCTCTGCCACGGTATACTACGCCTTTCACATCGCTGGCAACGGGTTCTACACAACGCCGGTGACTACTTTGGACAGTAACAGGTGCAAACATGTAACTCTTTTGTATCGGTTGTGAATAAATAGTTGCCACTATTAAAGTTCCAACCCTCGTATGTAGCCAGACGAGACTTTCATCGATCGAAAACGGATAGTCTTTCACATTTCGTGCTATTGGTTGTGATCTTAGAAGAAAAATCGACTGACCGAAATCACTAACAACACTTCTCCATCTCATTGGTTCCACAGTCCTAAGCAAGAGAATACCAGGCATCTCTTGAGGGTGTAGCCGTACCGTATCTGTGTCTAGCTTACTTACTATCACATTGAGCTAAATGCCTCACAGGTCCATCTGACGTTAAACCTCAGAAGAAATACGCTGGGGATATTGGAAGCTGTATGTGCAACGTAAAGAATTATAATGCACCTGGGGAATCGCTTAAAAATTGCGATGCTGGCTTGAATACACTCCTGGAAATGGAAAAAAGAACACATTGACACCGGTGTGTCAGACCCACCATACTTGCTCCGGACACTGCGAGAGGGCTGTACAAGCAATGATCACACGCACGGCACAGCGGACACACCAGGAACTGCGGTGTTGGCCGTCGAATGGCGCTAGCTGCGCAGCATTTGTGCACCGCCGCCGTCAGTGTCAGCCAGTTTGCCGTGGCATACGGAGCTCCATCGCAGTCTTTAACACTGGTAGCATGCCGCGACAGCGTGGACGTGAACCGTATGTGCAGTTGACGGACTTAGAGCGAGGGCGTATAGTGGGCATGCGGGAGGCCGGGTGGACGTACCGCCGAATTGCTCAACACGTGGGCCGTGAGGTCTCCACAGTACATCGATGTTGTCGCCAGTGGTCGGCGGAAGGTGCACGTGCCCGTCGACCTGGGACCGGACCGCAGCGACGCACGGATGCACGCCAAGACCGTAGGATCCTACGCAGTGCCGTAGGGGACCGCACCGCCACTTCCCAGCAAATTAGGGACACTGTTGCTCCTGGGGTATCGGCGAGGACCATTCGCAACCGTCTCCATGAAGCTGGGCTACGGTCCCGCACACCGTTAGGCCGTCTTCCGCTCACGCCCCAACATCGTGCAGCCCGCCTCCAGTGGTGTCGCGACAGGCGTGAATGGAGGGACGAATGGAGACGTGTCGTCTTCAGCGATGAGAGTCGCTTCTGCCTTGGTGCCAGTGATGGTCGTATGCGTGTTTGGCGCCGTGCAGGTGAGCGCCACAATCAGGACTGCATACGACCGAAGCACACAGGGCCAACACCCGGCATCATGGTGTGGGGAGCGATCTCCTACACTGGCCGTACACCACTGGTGATCGTCGAGGGGACACTGAATAGTGCACGGTACATCCAAACCGTCATCGAACCCATCGTTCTACCATTCCTAGACCGGCAAGGGAACTTGCTGTTCCAACAGGACAACGCACGTCCGCATGTATCCCGTGCCACCCAACGTGCTCTAGAAGGTGTAAGTCAACTACCCTGGCCAGCAAGATCTCCGGATCTGTCCCCCATTGAGCATGTTTGGGACTGGATGAAGCGTCGTCTCACGCGGTCTGCACGTCCAGCACGAACGCTGGTCCCACTGAGGCGCTAGGTGGAAATGGCATGGCAAGCCGTTCCACAGGACTACATCCAGCATCTCTACGATCGTCTCCATGGGAGAATAGCAGCCTGCATTGCTGCGAAAGGTGGATATACACTGTACTAGTGCCGACATTGTGCATGCTCTGTTGCCTGTGTCTATGTGCCTGTGGTACTGTCAGTGTGATCATGTGATGTATCTGACCCCAGGAATGTGTCAATAAAGTTTCCCCTTCCTGGGACAATGAATTCACGGTGTTCTTATTTCAATTTCCAGGAGTGTATTACATCGCTTTCTCTTTACAGAAGGGTTAACTATAGTTTAACGTATCAGTGAACATGTGAAATTATTGTATAATTTTAAGCGAAAGATTTTGATGCTGTTTCTGCTAACAATCTCACATCCTCTTCAGCCCAGTGGTATTATATATGATATCTCCAGGTTTTTTTCTGGGGTGCGTAGGCAGCTGAAGTTTTTCTGGCCTGTGGTATCATGTACGACAGGCATTGTGGTTATGGAATCACAATTGTTCTTTCTACTGCTGAGCACCATGAGGTGACAGCACCGATTATAAACTTCGGATTCTGCAATCGCACAGCATGTCTGGGCGAAATAAAGATAAGGACATATCTTTTTCTAATTACAAGTGTTTTCACATGCTTTAGCATTGTTTTAAAACTGTACAGACATACCTCAGTTAATAACGAAATATAAATTAACATTATGACGGATTTATAAGCTTTAAACTTGGGTATCACATATGACACCTCGGGACTCAATTCCTACTTTGTTTAGATTAGATGATTTGTTGTTATATTTTGTCCACTTGATTATCAAGCTTGAAAGATGACGAGATCAATGAGTTGATCAACTGAATTAATCCAGACGAACCTGAGGGTGTTTGGTGAAGATGATGGTTTGATGCAAAGAGATCAAAGAGAAGAAAGTGCATCAGAAGAGGAAACTGTACTTCACGCTCAAATCATAGAAAGAAATGTTCTGGAGGCATTCAAATGAGAAAGAATAAAAGTGCTATTAAAAGAGTTACTCTCTTCCAATAGGTACTTTACTCAGAAAACTTATTTGCCTGAGTCGCACTTGTGCTAACCTCCAGTCTAATACTGCTGCCAGCAACTCAGCAAGCACAGATGAACTCAAGAACCCATTTGAATATTTTCCATATGCTTTCTTCGTTCATCTTTTGAGGATATGTCTCAGTTCACAAATATTAGGTGTGTCGGTAGAATAGGAAAATTACTTCATTCTACCAAAAGAAAAAAGCAGAAGTTTTGGGGAGTCAGTATTTTTGCAGAACTTTTAGGTGTACCACCACTAAGAATGTGCTGGCAGAGGTAAACTAGATACCCACCTACTGCAGACAATGTTTTAAAGGGAGAGGTTTTATCTCTTACTGATTATTCTAAAATTAGTTGATGACTTGCAGCTATTGAAAGTTGTGGTGCCAAGTGTGTAGTTTGGCCTATCTTGAAACTGCCAGCAAATATGAACAATATGCGTAATGTTTATGACGCCTTTTTGGTTGGTAACAAAGCAACATCAATCTGTACAGTTGTGTGTATAATTGTCCTGGTGAAGTCCCAAGCTATCTTACCTACAAAGTATTCACTGTTGTTTCAAATAAATTTGAGGGTCATTCGTTGTTGATTAGCATTAACACAAAGCAATTAACACAAATGTATCTCACTTGCACTTTTAATATGTGCTTCGGACTGAAGAGGATTTAATATTCTGATACTTTTGATCACATATCGACGGCGTAGAATGAAAACCTGGTATTTAAGAAAAATTATGCGTGGTTTTCTCCCTTAATATGGTTGCCTAACAATAGAAGGGTTTATTCTCATTAGAGCGTAGAACATAGGTCATTAACTGTCATTAGCTTTCATGTCACTGAGATCGAGGTTTCCTACCTAGTAACGCTATAAAAATATTTTTGTTTTATTTTTTAGAGACGAGTTTATCATTATAAGCTGGCGATGTGTAGTTAATGTTGTTTACATATTCCTAAAATTGAAGCAGGCTGTAATTTTTTTCTAATGACAGCGGTGCACTGCGTGATGAAAATCGCCGTTGTCACCAAAAGAGGCTTGCTGATAATAGCGTAGTCTTGTCTGGGCACACAGTCACGCTGCAACCGCACGTGTGTGGCTGCAACTAGGTACATTTTCTTGCCATTCTGTGGCATTACCGTTACGTGTTGAGAAATATTCCTCTGTATACATGTCTTGATTCCGACTAATCTGTTATACACTCTTCCATTAGCCTGTCTTTCCGTTCTTGACGTAGATGCCTGTGAATGCGTTTACCTGATGGATGTTTACAGGAAATGTAGTTGTTAAAGACCTCCTTGATCAACAAAAAAGTGTCTCGTCAAATGAGCACATGAGATCTTGGGGCTCTGAGAACAGACTCGGGGGCTACAACATTACAAAGAAGAATCGCTTCTCAGCCCATGAGCTACTTATTAATGCACATAGAACCCCAAAGAGCAGGGAAGCCTCGCAGTTATTGGCCGAGGAAAATAGTTGATAATTGATAAATTGCATGAATTTCCTCAATAGGCGGATAAAAACACGCTTTAAGTGTCGCGAGATGGCATGCAACCTGTGTGCAAATTGCATGCGACATGTCTGCGACGTTTGGTAAAAGGAAGCATTGGAATTAATTTGTTGGTATTTTAATATCAGGCAGCTAATTATTTACAGTGTACAGTTATAGCTGCATTGCACGTCTCTTTTCTATAAGAATGGACGCATTTGCAGACATCATGCCAACTGAGCAAATTAATTATGGTCCTCTCACTAGAGGACATGGACCCCACATGATCCCTGCCAGCATGATGGTGTGATTGGCCAACCTCGTTCCCTTAACCTCTGCACCTTTTCCAATCCCTCTACTCCCCTGCCCTTCCCTACCCAGTAGTGACCTTGAATATAATAACCACAATTGCATTAGCTGTAATCTGACACTGAAAAGTACTGACTTTAGCATTCCAAAACACCCACTGATACAGTACTATTGTGCATGAGGAATAAAAGGAATGGAATATAATGGTTCAGCAGCTCCTCTTAAGCCATACTTTACTGTAATGAATGCTAAATGTCACTCAGGATGTTGTAAAGAGTAACTCCACTGAACAGTGGAAGACTGAAAACGAGTGATTTGGAGTAGCGAATCACGCTATACCCTGTGGCAACCAAATGGAAGGCTTTGGGTTTGGTGAATGCTTGGAGGACGTTAGATGCCATCAAGTGTGGTTCCAGTAGTGAAGTACTGTGGAGGTGTTGTTACGGTATGAGAGGGTTTCACGTGATTACATTTTGGTCCTCTTAAATTTGGAATGTTATGAACGCATTCTACAGCATTGTGTACTATTCATAGTAGAGAAACAATTCGGAGGCGATTTGCATCAGCATGACAGTACACCTTGTCATAAGCTGTCATGAAGTAGTACCATTGCCGACCGCGGTGGTCTTGCGGTTCTAGGCGCTACAGTACGGAACCGCGGGACTGCTACGGTCGCAGGTTCGAATCCTGCCTCGGGCATGGATGTGTGTGATGTCCTTAGGTTAGTTAGATTTTAGTAGTTCTAAGTTTTAGGGGACTGATGACCTAAGATGTTAAGTCCCATAGTGCTCAGAGCCATTTTGAAGTAGTACCATTGAGGCAATGGTTAGTGAACAATAACATTCCTGGAACTGGCTAACCTACCCAGACTCCCGACCTGAACTCAATGGAACAAGTTTGGGATGAGTTAGAACCTAGAGTTCGCTTTAAACCGCAGCGTCCAACATCGCTACTTTCTCCGGTTTTGGAGAAAAAATGGGCTGCCATTCATCCACAGATATCCAGACACCTCACTGAAAGTGTCCCCAGAAGAATTCAAGCTGGTCGCACCCCATGTTAATGTCTACTAATAGGTGTCCAGATACTTTTGGTCATATTCTTCACGAAGGTTTCGAGGCACGCTGTTTTTCGCTCTGTAGGGGATCAGCACATGCACCTTACGAAAAGTTGGGTGCAGGTGTGGGACATAAACATAACGGACCTTTTTTTCCAAAATGAGTTAACGAAGAGAACTGAACACGTAAGGTCTGGTGGGGCACGATAGCAAGGAATCAAAAAATGTCTGCAGTAAAATTGGTAGCATATTGTTGCCCTGTATTATTATCTCACATATTCAGAATTCACAAAAAGCAAAACCTTGAAATTATTCATTATTGGTCACTACAGGTAGAAAGGAATTTAAGTGCTTAATGTGCCACTGACCATGAGGTCATCATAGACGGAGTGGCGAAGAGCCGACTTCTGCGACAGGAAAATCGAATGGAACGACTTTGAAACAGTCCTGCCTCAGTAATGTATTCTATCTCACACAAGGATAATGAAGAATCAGACTAATATATTACATTAAATTATACATTATAAAACGATGAAACAGTATGGTTGGGCACATGAATTGTTGGTGCCAATTGCGACTACCTAGAAGTTACTCCAGGGTGCAGAGTGTTGACGACACAAGACGCAGAAGTCATCATGCAGTGGAATGCATAGCTAGCAAGCGACCGGTATGAGAAGTGCCTGAAACCATCCTTAGGGTTTCTGTATGGTCGTCACAACACTAGTGAAAGCATGTTTTTGGTTACGGTCGCATTTGCATAATCACATGTTTTTAAGCACTCAGTTGTATCCATCGCGCAGCTGTTAAAAGATTAAATTGTATTTCGTAGATAAAATCACGATCTTCAAGCAAACACCCGATATGAGTTTAGTACTCAGAGTGTGAAAAGTTGAAAGGTGCAACGAATGAATGTCACGTAGAGCATCATGTCTCCAAACAGTGTCAAATAAGAAAGCGTCCTACATCAGAACCGAAGAGCGAGAATGCGAAAAGACAACTGAACACAGAGTTATGTATACGCTATATGATAAGAATCACTACAATAAATTCACGGTGCATCTAATGCAGCACATGTGACACATTAACACAGCATTGCGTCGAGGGAGCCAAGCGGCTATTATCTGTAACACTACACCAATACTCAGTGTAATTTCCACAAAGTAGGGGAGACCGCATCTAATTGACATATTATATTTTGGTTGTTGACTTTTCTATTATTTTGTTCAATTTTTGGAGAAATTCTGGTGAATGCTGCAGGCAGCTTAACGTTTTTACTACCAAATAACGTAGTGTGCGGTTAGTTGGCGTACCCGCAGGTGTCAGTTTGCATAAGCTGATATGAATAGGAATACTCAGGCAGAACACAGCAATTTTCTAGGCAAAATATTCTTTTTTATCAAAACTTGGAGTAACTTCCGTATCATTAAATCCTTTTTTTAAAAAAAAAAACTGCTCATGAGGAAATAATCCTTGAACAAATAAATTCCGATCGAATGAATAAACAACAGTATGAGCTTAATGTATCAACAAAAAATGAATTCTTCAAGAAAAATAAATTCTGATTATTATTATAACTAATTATTGCTGTTCAAGCAGAATTAGCTCCATGTTTCAAATCAGCCGAAAATGTAGGACCGGGTGCTCGTTTATTTGAACACATGGATCAATTTTCGCACAGTCTTACTTTGCTTATTGCCAACTAAATGATCCTCTTAGCCTTCTCCAGATTCCCCCCTTTTTGACCATGGTGGAGACACAATCTTGTTTTCATCGGTTTCGACTATCTTCCCAGGCTAATATCGGGTATTGTACTTCACCAAAACAAAGATATTTACAAGGAATTCAGGGTGATAAGAAGGCTGTTGTGAATGTGGGAGAGTCAATGTTGATCTTGTTCGATATGACATGTTGGCATCTTTGTGAGGATCTCCACTGTTTGTGGTAACTGTCGAATGAAAACCCTCACCATTGCCTTGGCAGGAGTTTGAGGGTGAAAGCTCTTCGCCATGGTGTGTTTCTTCAACCTCTGAACTATCACCAAGGAAGGCCAGACCGTCGTCACTTTCGGCATCTTTAATGTATGACACTCCGCCAACACAACACGTAGTAGAAAATTCAAATCAACACGCAATCACAAACATCAGAAGATAGGGAAAGAGGGAAAGAACATTAGGGTTTAACCTCCCATCGACATCGAGGTCATTAGAAACGGAGCACAAGCTCGGAGTTTTTCAAGAATGAGGACGGAAATTGGCCGTGCCATTTCAAAGGAACCTTCTCGCTTCTTGGCATTTGCCTGTAGCAATTTAAGACAATCACGGAAAACCTAAACTTGGATGCCCAGCCGCGGGTTTGAACCGTCATCCTCCAGAATGACAGACCAGTGTGCTAGCTGAAGCGATAGGCAGCTACTAGAGTGAGTGGTAAGGTGCTGGGACAAGAAAGGCATATAACATTTTAACAACAATTTATTAACATTATGAGTCACTAAATAAACAAATAGTAAACGCTTAATGTAGAAGTTCTTATGGTTCTCGAGAAAACGCCTAGCGAGGCACGATAAAACACTGTCACAATTTTTCACCGAGAAAATAATTTAGAAAGACATTTGCTTACTGTTCTTTTAGCGCCACAGACAAATACAAAGCTTAATAACAAACAGAAACTTCTCATGAAAATATTAAGGAAACATGGAATTCCAAAATTTTGAAAATGATCAAGGCCTTCTGGCAGGTAAACAAATAAATAATAATTTAAAAAACAATGTTTACCGCCATAGGCCAATGAATGGCTTGCAGTAAGTGGGGCACCTCAAAATTGTAATTAACAATCAGAATGCCAGACTAGAATACAGACGAGGCCCACTGAGTATAAGAAAAATAATTTTAGATCCAAATTCACCGACAGTGGCTAGTTAGATTTAGAGACTGAAAACCGTCTCACGACAGTTTCAGTAAAGATTTATTTTAGTTTCTTTAACCAAAAGGAACCGCCATCAGCGTCCACGTACAATCGATATATTTAAGTAAAATGCCTTTTGTCACCAAGTTTAAAAATCAAGTAAAACTTTTGCAGCAACAAGCAAATTAAAGTTCTGAAAACAAAAAGGAATTCTTAATAGTCAATTACATAAAAGAAAATAAACAATTAGAAATAAACAATTAGTGAAGTTGAAGGGGCAGAAACAGTAAATGCAAAATCATTAAATTAACTTTCGCTCATTGGGGCAGGAGGGGAAGGCAGAATAACGGATAACAACAGAAAATGGTGGTAATCTCAAAAAGGGTCGGGCCATCCCAAAATGTGGCTCAAGCGTTCAAAAAATACAATAAAGCGTGCAAATTTAACTACCTGGCCAGCTGCTTGAAAAAAAGTAGATAGATATCTGAAAAATGGTTCAAATGGCTCTGAGCACTATGGGACTCAACTGCTGTGGTCATAAGTCCCCTAGAACTTAGAACTACTTAAACCTAACTAACCTAAGGACATCACACACATCCATGCCCGAGGCAGGATTCGAACCTGCGGCCGTAGCAGTCGCACGGTTCCGGACTGCGCGCCTAGAACCGCGAGACCACCGCGGCCGGCTAGATATCTCAATTAGCTACTGCATTCAGAAATTAAATAGTGCATCAAGGTGGCTCTTTGTTTTAAATTAATTGCCAACTATAGCGCTTTCCGGCCGGAGTGGCCGAGTGGTTCTAGACGCTATAGTCTGGAACCGTGCGACCGCTATGGTCGCAGGTTCGAATCCTGCCTCGGGCATGGATGTGTGTGATGTCCTTAGGTTAGTTAGGTTTAAGTAGTTCTAAGTTCTAGGGGACTGATGACCTCAGAAGTTAAGTCCCATAGTGCTCAGAGCCATTTTTTTTAAAACTATAGCGCTTGATAGCAGGTACGTATAACTGTACATCGAGGCTCCCATTTGGACTGCTTCGCCATCTACGTACAATAACAATAAAAAAATTTGTAATCCCATGTTTCCCTGCAACATAGGAAATTATATTAATAAAGTTGCCAGTAACAAGCTACACACGCACAAATCATCTTCATAGCATAGACAAGTGTGTAGTTTGGCCTATCTTGAAACCAGTAAGGAGGTTTTAAAACAAACCTCTTAACAACACAATCACCAAAAGAATAACAACATACACTGATGAGCCAAAGCATTATGACCACCTGCTTGCTTGTCCGACATTGGAACGTAATACATCGCTGATTCTGCGTATCAGGGACCCGACAGTTTGTTAGTAGGTGTGCGGAGGTATGTGGCGTTAGCTGTCTACGCACAGGTCATGTAATTCGCATAAATAATGGGCTGCTCATTTGAGTAATCGGTGATGGCGCCAGATAGCGACCCAGATGGGTTCGATAGGATTTACATCAGGCGAATTTGGTCGCCGAGACATCAAAGTGAGTTCACTGAAATGCTCCTCAAACCACTGCAGTATTACGGTTCTGGCCCCGAGACACGAACAATAGGGTATTTTCATCTTCATTTTATGCTTCTAACATGTTTTTTTCCCTCTTGGGTTTAATATTCTTCTATGAAAACGAAATAGAAATTCAAATAATTTGACAGCCCGCTAAAACGACCCATTCGAGTCATGTGATACCTATGACGTCACTGCCTAGCTCGCTGCTTCTACTGTTATAATACTAATTCACAGGTGATGTCTAGTTTTGGAATTTACGTTCCGGAAAATGGGTTACAAATGACGTGCAGTAGTGTACTGTACAAATACACCTATAAAAACTCCTGAAAAGTTGTTTTTGAGCGTTCCAGAAAATGAGATGCATAAAATGTAGTTGCACTGTACGGAAAATTACCACCACGTCAACCTTCGACCATAGATATTATATTTGTGGTCGAAGTCGTCAACACACAAGTTCACTAACTTAATTAAAAATGTATTGCACTGTGAAGTTAACATTAACTTACCTCCAAGATACGGTCTCCCACTGTTACAAAGAAGGATAGCGTCATTCAACGAAATTAAGCTCCTAGTGAAAACTGTCGTTTTTCCCAACTACACTGGTCTCGATTCCTCACAGTCCCATTCTCCCTGACATGGGGATCCTGTTAATTATGTTGGTGAGAATCAGCTGGAATGTGGCATACGCATGTAGACTATGTGACATATGGATGTTTGGGTTGATCTGAGGGGCATGCACGGACAGCCAAAATGTTTGATTGTGAACCAGCTGCCAAGATGGGCATCCTCAAATGTTAACAACAGTTGTGTCACTGCCTACCAGGTTAGCCAGTAACTGCTCTGTGTGATTCACCACATTGTTCTGGAAAAGGTAAAATGAGTTTTTTTTAATTATTAATGAAAGGATACCATGAAGTTTGCTTTTGACCCAAATTTTGTAAGGCCTAAGGCTATGTAGATCAAAATGTGGGTAAAAAATGTTGAAATACTTGAGCATAATATTTTGGGCGTTTATTTATGTTTGTTTTAAACACTGTCCTTAAGCTGTTGAATCATGGGCAGTTTTGAGGTGTAATTAAGTTAATTTACTCTGATTGTACAATTAGTGCTGTTACTATGTATCGTGCTTGGTTCAGTAATTGGATGATTATAATTTGTGAACTCCTTGTCAAAATCCCTGCTGAGAAAACTAAAGGGTATGGTAGAATCACTTCGAATTTTGCAGAAAAATGGTCTCAACCATGTATGTTCTCTGTCCTGAATGGGGTTTGGCGGTCAAAGTAGACCCACAAAAGCTTACTCCATCTTTCAAAAATGTATGTGGGTACTGCACACTAGTAATGTGCGACAAACAGCCCTTAACCTATGTGTTGTGCAGGTCTACTGATAACTTTAGTGCTGAGAGTATCAGCTGGTGGGTGAAGCAGATTTCCACTGGTGAGGCTCCATGCCCAAGCCCTACAACCAGCCCTATGCAGATGCAACAGCTGTCCACAATTTCTGTTAACAACCATCAACAGACCTGAAAGATGATTACAAGATGTAAAGGAATTTGCATGAAATTTACAACATATCTTGAATACAATGAATATCAGTGGTACTACAGCTTCCTTTCTCACCAAAATGGACTATAATGAATCCTCAGCATGAATATTAGACTGAGCAGCTGCTCCTAGTACAGGGTACTACAAGAAATCTATCCCAAGCTGGGTTCTCAAATGAAAATAAAGCTAGACCAGTAACACTTGAGGCTCATAGTAACCAATTAATAAGAACAGAATTACCTGATCTTAACGAGGTATATGAAGAAACAGAGGAAAAGAACCAGAGAAGGGACAACAAAAGAACGTGAATTGAACCAAGGCAAAGGAACAGAAGTACAAAATGTACAGAATATTGACACATCTACATGGGGAGAAAAGACCTATGATGCCTTCATGTTACATAGGAAAGATGGAAAGAAGTCACCAATAACATTGCATTTGAGATTGCCAACGGAGTTCTCACTGTGATCTTCAAGGAAATCACCAACTAACCAGAAGTGAATGAGAAAAGGATGACCATGCAGTGGAAGAGGACAAAGAAACAATGCTTTTCATAACAAGTCAGGCAGACATCAACACTGTAACAAGCACTACAAACAAGATTAAAAAACTGGGAGGAAATGACAGAACTCAGTATGGACATACCTGGTCTGACAATCAATACCAATGGGCAGATGTTTCTGGAGAGTAGATGGAGGAGATCTATGAAATGTAAACTATAAGTGCAACAACACAGCTACAAACAACTAGGTGAGTGCCAAATGAAGTTGGTAGTCTAAATACCTTCAGCCATTTCACTACCACTGAAGTACTGAATGACTGGAACAAACATATAATATAACTATGCTCAACATAAGTAGGTTACATAATGACATGAAGTTCATAGAGTTAATATTAAAAACTTACATGTTCCTGGTTTTTAAAGCAGTATAAAATGTAACCCAAGAAAGTGTGTATAGTACAGCAATTCTGGTGACGGATAGGACAGAGACCAAAGATGTCAGTTATTTAGAATCTGGACAAGGCATTAATTGTAGGACTTTTAATACAACTATAATTCATGTCTATCTTCCCTTTGCTAATGATCTTAGGGAAGGATGGGCAAAGTCTTTTTTTTTTTTTTCTTTTTTTTTTTAAATTGTGGTATGGTCTATCTGCTTAAGGATAACCAAATAGAAGTTTTAACTGGTAGCAACTGCAACTGTGTCCTATGGTGATAGGATCAGTACCCAAATTTTAACTCCTCCAAAGAACTTGAGGGACAAGTTAAAAACTTGGGTTGGAAAGCTGCTTGGGAAATAAGGCTTTGGTGTTAAATCACAAAGCAGGATTGATAGAATATATGTTTCTGGTAATTTATAATTTAAAAACAAGATTAGTGCAACTGAAATGACACCTTTGGCCTTTTCTGACCATCTGGCAGTGAAGTGTGACATCCCTCTGTTAAGCAAAAACATCCTGGGGACATCCTACATGGAAACTAAATATGAGTGTGTTCCACAATAATTACCTAGATATGTGATACCTCTTCTTGGCAGGTTTCTCTAAGATTATGCCACAAATTTAGGATGAATGTAGACTGGTGGACATTGTGCACAAAAATGAAACTAATATCTACATTAATAGCTCACAGAAGAGAAAGTACGAGGTGACAGAAATATACAGTTGAATTTCACTTCATGTCTGCATGAGCTCTTCAAATAGCCAATGTCTCAAAATGTCATAACAAACATAAAAAATGAGTAAGGCTACACTTATAAGTTTTAAAAGAACAGCTAGGGGGATTGAATTTAAATCACATGTTAAGACAATTCTAGAGGAAGAACACACATCACTCTTCCATTTAATACAACATGAAAAGAACATGAGAAGGAATTTTATTGCTCATTATTTGTGTTGTTAAACTCCTACTTTGCTCTTTAGTTTTATATACTATAGACCACTCTTTTTCAGCAGCTTTTGTATAAAGCATGGTTTAAACTGATTTTCACTGTATAAGCAAAGCAGCACTCTTTCACTCACTTTCACGACCTATACTTAATACTGAGTAACATAGACTACTGAATCCTTGCAAAAATAGGATGGTACAGATTATCACAGGTTTGACTGACATAGAAGAGTAATCATGGAAATTTAAGAAATAAGTGAGGCCCATACTTGAATAATGACATTATTTTTCTCCCTGAAACTAATTTACATAACACAGACATCAGAAAAAGTTTTGCTTCACCTCTGTTCCGAGAGTTCCGGAACCTGTACAGAAAATTGGAACAGAGATCAACATAAACATCATCTCTATGCTTTTTATTCCTCATAAAAACCACACATTGCATGTTGTACCACAATACAGTGAGACCTTCACAGGTGGTGGTCCAGATAGCTGTATACATCAGTTTCTCTAATACCCAGTAGCACATACTCTTGCATTGATGCATGCCTGTTTTTATCATGGCATACTATCCACAAGTTCATCAAGGTACTGTTGGTCCAGATTGTCCCACTCCTCAATGGTGTAGATCCCTCAGAGTGGTTGGTGGGTCACGTCATCCATAAACAGTTCTTTTCAATCTATCCCAGGCATGTTTGATAGGGTTTATGTCTAGAGAACATGCTGGCCAGTCTAATTGAGCAATGTAGTTATCCTGAAGGAAGTCATTCACAAGATGTGCACAATGGGGATGCGAATGGTCATCTGTGAAGACAAATACCTCACCAATATGCTGCTGATATGAATGCACTTTTGGTCAGAGGATGGCATTCACGTATCGTACATCCGTTACGGCACCTTCCATGACCACCATCGGCATACGTCAGCCCCACATAATGCCACACTGAAACAGCAGGGAACCTCCACCTTGCTGCACTCACTGGACAGTGTGTGTAAGGCATTCAGCCTGACTGGGTTGCCTCCAAACACATCTCTGATGATTGTCTGTTTGAAGGCATATGTGACACTCATCGCTGAAGGGAACGTGATGCCAATCCCGAATGGTCGATTCGGAATGTTGGTAGGCCCATCTGTACCACACTGCATGGTGTTGTCGTTGCAAAGATGGACCTCACTGTGGACATTGGGTGTGAAGTTGCACACAGTTTGAGTCATGACACGATGTCCTGTGGCTGCAGAATTATACAACATGGTGGCGTTGCTGTCAGTGTTCCTCCAAGTCATAATCCATAGGTAGCAGTCATCCACTGTAGCAGTAACCTTGGGTGGCCTGAGTGAGGCCTGTATCTCCTCCATGTCTGAACAACATTGCTTTGGTTCATTCCAAGATGCCTGGACACTTCCCTTGTTGAGAGCTTTTCCTGGCACAAAATAATAATGTGGCTGTGATCAAACCACAGTATTGGCCTTCTAGGCATGATTGAACTACAGGCAACATGAGCTGTGTACCTCCTTCCTGGTGGAATGACTGGAACTGATCGGCTATCGGATCCCCTCCATCTAATAGGCTCTGCTCATGCATGGTTGTTTACATCTTTGGGTGGGTTTAGTGACATCTCTGAATGGTCAAGACGACTGTGTCTGTGATACAACATCCACAGTCAATGTCTGTCTTCAGGAGTTCTGGGAACCGGGGTGATGCAAAACTTTTTTTGATGTGTGTATAAAGGAAAACTATTTATTGGCAGATTCGGGGATTTATTTCATAATGATTTTAAGATAATTTTACAACAATTGAAACTCTCAAATGGCATAAAAAGCAAATTTATGGGTGCTTTTGTTGGTTTTTAAATCTTTTTCTGTAAGTCATCCTTACCTTGGCAATCCTCTTAGAGCAATTTGAACATGGAGAGATCGCCATGACACTTCTCAGTTAGAGCCCACATATCCTGTGAATACACTTTCAGTGTTCTTAAAACAGTAATTTCCTCAGTTGTTTTCTGCATCTCTATGCTTATGCTTCCATATGTTAAGGACAGTTTCTCTTCCCTAGGGCAAGAATATGCTCTGATCCTTTTTGGTTGCTCTTTTACCATCTTTTTAGAAGGCCTCAGGAACTTAATGTTGACTGCTGATATAAGTATCGTGGCTCTCACAGAGATAAAGAATCATGCCAAGTGCATTTCATTGATAAGAGGAATAGGAAAAATCTGTAAATTCTAGTGTAATGCAAAGTATCCATTGCTTTCAATTTCATCTATTGAGTATACATGTAAAGGTACGGTAGATATTTCAGACATTAATTCTTATTTATTATTAATTGTAGATTTATTAAGGCTTGGATTCATTCATTCACATAATGGAAATTCAAAAAGCCCTCTGTTAACTAAAAAGTAAGATTTCTGTAGGTGTTGGTAATGTGTCTCAGAATTTACTGAAGTATTCTTGCTTGTGGATAAGTGGCATTCTCTGTCATATTTTTCATTCTTCACTTGAAAAGGCTTAGTTCTTGACAAAATGAAGTATGTTATTGTGAAGCAAGATGGCTGATAAAACTGAGCTTCTTATTGACCTGTTTCTTTGTTAATAACTTTCTACAAAATTCTAGAAAGATTAAACAATGGAAACTCCAGGTAGGAACATCAACAATGTAGAAAAAGACAGATTTCTACTTACCCTAAAGAAGACACATCAAGTTGCAGACAGGCACAATTAAAAGACACTTACATAAAGCTTTTGGTCACAACCTTCATCAGTAAAAGGAGAGACACGCCATTAACACACACCTCACCTACATACGACCGCCATTCCAGCATTATGCTGGAGTTTGTGGTCATGTGTGCCTGAGGTGTGCTTGCTTGTGTGTGTGATTGGTGTGTGTCTCTCTTTTACTGATGAAGACTGTGGCCAAAAGCTTTACGTAAGTGTCTTTTAATTGAGCCTTTCTGCAACTTAATGTGTCTTCTTTACGGTAAGTAGGAATCTGTCTTTTCCTACATTGTTGATATTCTAGAAAGGTTACTGGATATAAAAATTACTGAACACCTCTTGAGGAATGGAGTTCACAACAAGAGCCAATTTGGCTTCCAAAAGGGCTGTTCGACAGGAGATGCAATATTTATACTTGCAGATAATGACAAAAACTGGTGTCTTCTGTGATTCACCAAAAGCTTTTGATTGTGTCAGACACCATATTCTTAGCTGCCTCACACAATGGATGTGTTTTATTGTGCTCCACAGCTTATATTGTTTTAGTGAGAAATGCTGACACTACAATGTCTCTCATTGATATGCTGGTGTAGACAGAAACCAGCTAACTGCAACTGGTGAGTTTGATTTCTAACTGTAAAATCTATTATTATTATTATATTTATATAAATAAGCTGGCTTCTGGGATTCCCTTTATGTCTAATTAAAATTATGTGTGTCAGGTAAGTTTTTTTCTATATTCTAGATCCTAAAACTTCAAGTAAAATTTAACTTCCTTTGTATATTAACTATGTCAGAAATCATTTGTATGCAGAGACACATTGATGAGCCAAAATGTTATGCCCACATGCTTAACAGCATATTGGTCCATCTTCGGATCGGCATGGATTTTACTAGTCCTTGGTAGTTTGATGGAGGTATGTGGCACCAGATGTCCATGCATAGGTCATGCAATTCCTGCAAATTAAGGGTCAGTGGTTTGTGGTCATGGCAATGGCATTTGCTAGTGTCCTAGATGTGTTCCATTGCACAAAGACATGAGAAATTTGATGGCTAAGACATCAAAGTGAGTTCACATTCTTGCTCTTAAAATCACTGTAGCACAATACTGACCTGGTGACACAAACAGTTTAGGCTAGATAATGGAAAGCCACACACTGAGAAAAATGGAAATTTTTAAACTTTTCATAACTGGTAGGGTATGGCAAGTCACTGACAGAGTAGTATTTGAAGAAATCAGGGGATGTCAGCAATACACAGCTAATAATTTTTGTGCTTTAGAATGGCAATCTACAGCCAAGATGGTGACTTTCAGAGGAAACAGCACTAACTGTTCAGATTAAAAAATGCGCTGTAACCATTAAGGAAACCAGTTGTTTTGAGTTTGAATACCTGTGTGATGACAGTGTTGTAGATGTGAATTATTGGCCAAATCCATTTGGTTTTGCACTGTCATCAAAGGTCAGCATCAACAAAATGTTACTGTGCAGCAAGCCACATTGTAGCATATGGCTGTTGCTTATCATGACAGTGTAATGCACGCTTAATGCTAATATTTAATGGACTCATCTTGTAAGTGATAATTTCTAAGAGATTTCTATTGAGCCCATTAACCATAAATGATTATAATATGTGAGATGGAAATTAATAGATGCCTGCTATAGGGGTTATTTTGGCCTGCCATTATATAGGCATTACATTGTTGTATTATTCAGTGTAGGTGCATTTTTTTCTTCTGTAAGGAGCAAGACTTAACTCCTAATGTAACAAAAAGAAATATAGAAATGGTTGCACATCCTATTAACTTTCCAGAAGCTAAAGTATTCAAATGTTTGGCCTTGTGGGTTTTTATGGCTATAGTGACGGTCCACGCACCAAAAATTCCAACTTATTACGGTAAGGCACTTTTATTACAGTTCGTTTACAGAAACACAAGAAAAACAATGCACAATTTCATGACACGTGTATCACCAGTCAAGTCGCAGACGGGACTGTCAAAGAAGCTCGAGTCTCCAAAGACCTTTTACTCTGCGCTTCGCCGGTGAAGTTACTGGCAGTCGACTGTCGCCACAGAGCCCCCCCCCCCTCTCCCTCCCCCCAGGAGTGCGGAGCACTGGGGGAAGGACGTGGGTGTCTTCCTGTGTAGTGGCATTGTGGGATGCTCGCTGGTTGATAGCAGCGTGTGCTAAGTGTCCATACTGTCTGTGCAGGGTGGACTAGCGCTCGTATAGTCCGCCATCCAGTGGGGGGGGGGGGCGGACTGGTCGACCAGCACGCGTGAACTGGACGGGCACAGGAGATGTTGTTGCAGTACCGGCGGAGAGGGGGATGCGAATCTTGAGCATCCCGTCGGTGCTGAATGTTGCGGTTATGGCAGCCGTATCCACCCCATTTGGGATAGGGACTGTGCGCAGGATGGTGATGTGTGACATGGGTGTGGACCCACGTGAAGTGTCCCCTATGTGGAGGACGAAGATGGATCCCTCGTGGAGCTGCAAGGAAAGCTCATCGTGTTGGCACTCAGAGGCGTTGATTGTGATGCAAATTTTATCGACAGTGGGTGTAGGGTGCACTAGGGGGGGTGGGTGCGAAAAGTAACGTAGTTCAGGACAAACATTGGAACACTCTGTGGAGGTATTGGGTACCAACACTTGGGACGGTGTAATGTCACACGCAACATGAGATTGAGCCTGAGGTTGTGGATTGTCACACGCAGTGCCTGTTTGGAACGAGGGTAGCATATCATCGTACGCAACTGCTGTGTTGTCCTCGGGTGTAGGCTCGGTGCACATACGATCATGGTGGGACGCAGGAGGGTGCGTGGTCTGTGTGGGATCGGGGTCATCACCATCTGATGGAAGAACACTCGACTCGGGGGGGGGTGTGTTACAGATTCTTCGATCGTCCAGGCTGGTTTCACGCGTTGGAGGGAAACTGTCTGCCGGCGACCACTGACGAGAATGTCCGTAGTATTGTCCCTGCGAGCCACTACTCGATGTGGGCCAGAGTAGGGTGGTTGTAATGCCGGTTTGACTGTGTCATCCCGTAACATAACGAACTCACAAGAGTCCAGTGCCGCATGCCTGAACACGCGAGGGCGGGTATGTGGCCGTGGAGGAGGCATGCAGATCGCAGCTATGTGCGTCCGGACCCGTTCAACTAGCATGGGGAGGTCGGACAGGTCGGCGATTGCTTCGTCGTTGACGAACTCTGCGGGGAGGACTAGGGTCTCACCATACAGGAGCTCTGCGAGTGAAGCCTGGAGGTCTGTCTTGTAAGCCGTGCGTATTCCTAGCATAACCCAGGGAAGGGCATCGCACCACTCACCACCATGGCACATGAGTGCCGTTTTCAGCGTTCTGTGCCACCGCTCGACCAGTCCATTGCTCTGGGGGTGGTAAGCTGTAGTGCGGAATCTATCCACCCCACAGAGGACGCAGAGTTTGTTAAACAGCAGGGATTCAAACTGTCTTCCCTGGTCGGTGGTGATGGATGTGGGACAGCCAAATCGAGCTATCCTGGAGGATACAAATGCGCGTGCTACGGAATCTGCTATGATGTCCTGCAGGGGGACTGCCTCCACCCAACGTGTAACGCGATCAATGCCGGACAGGATATACCTGAAACCATCCGACACGGGTAATGGTCCTACGAGATCCACATGTACATGACGGAAGCGGCCTTTCGGGATGTCGAATTTACCTAGACTGTGTTGTGTGTGCCTGCCGACTTTGCTGCACTGGCACTGTAAACAAGCACGAGCCCAAGTACGACAATCCCTCTTCACACCTGGCCACACAAAGCGCTCTGTAACCAGGCGCATAGTAGCCTTAGCACCAGGATGTGCCAGGTTATGTAAAGTAGTGAACACTTGGTGACGCAGCGCAGGGGGAACAATAGGCTGAGCGGTGCCCGCGGATGTCTCACACCACAGTGGCTTGGCCGAGCCCGGTAGGTTGAACGAAACGATCTGAAGGGAAGTATCTGGGTCCTGTCGGAGGTTGTGCAATTCGGTGTCACTGTCCTGTAAGTGGGCCAATTCATCGAAATTAATGGGGGATGAAATTGCAGTGATACGTGATAGGTAGTCAGCCACCACATTTTCTGACCCTCGAATGTAACGGATGTCTGTTGTGTATTCGCAAATTAAGTCCATTTGCCGGAACCTACGTGGGGGAAGGTCAGTAGCGGGGTTACGGATAGCCTCCGCGAGGGGACAGTGGTCCGTGAAGATTGTTATATTCCTTCCTTCAATGGCTGTGCAGAAATATTTTACAGCTTCATAAACTGCAAGCAATTCTCTGTCGAATGCTGACCATTTACATTGAGCTGTAGATAATTTTTTGGAAAAAAAAACGGAGTGATTGAGTCGTGTCATTGACATGCTGTTGTAGGACTGCACCGACTGTGAAGTCACTTGCATCCACTGTAATCGAGATGCAGGCATCTGGCAAAAGATGGGCGAGAGTGACACCATGTGCTAATGCTGATTTAAGGTCTTCAAAAGCTCTCACCATGTCGTCAGACCATGGTACTCGGCAACTGCCTGAGGTTTGTTTTCCGGCCAATGCATCAGTCAAAGGGGCTTGAATTGCTGCCGCCATCGGCAGGTTACGACGGTAGAAATTGACAGTTCCTAAAAACCGGCGTAATTCGCGAAACGACACTGGGAGGGGTAGCTCACGAATGCAGTCAACCCGCTCCTGCAGGGGGCATATACCATCTGGGGAGACTGTGTACCCCAGAAAAGTGACAGCGGTGCAGCGGAGTTGTGACTTGTCATTTTAATCTCAATTTCGTTACGTGTCAATAAATCATGTATCATGGCCAGGTGGAGTTCATGTTACCTGTCAGAGGGGGAGAAAATTAGTATGTCATCAAGGTATGCGTAGCAATATGTGCAGTTAAAAAGAAGTGAGTCTATAAAACGCTGCCAAGTTTGGGCCGCGTTTCTGAGACCATAAGGCATGTAACAAAATTCATACAGGCCAAAAGGTGTGATTACTGCTGTCTTTGGGATGTCACTCTGTTCCATTGGTATCTGTAAATACGCCTTGCGGCAGTCCAAGACACTGAAGATGCGTGCTCCACTAAGTACTTGCGCAAAGACTTGTATGTGAGGTATCGGGTAATTGTCTAATACCGTCCGCGCGTTGAGGTGACGATAGTCGCCGCACAGGTCCACAGTGTCATCCTTTTTGGGAACTAAATGTATGGGGGAGGACCAGTTACTGTCCAATGGGTGAACAATGCCTGTCCTTAGAAGTTCCTCCACTGCGGCTTTAGCAAGGCGTAGTTTATGTGGTGGCAGTCGGCGCGCTTTATGGCGCACTGGAGGCCCATCTGTCGTGACAATTTTGTGTGTCGTGCCATTCGTAATAGCGTTCAGCTTGGCTGGCGAACTCATTTGGGGGCCGTCGTGAACGGGGATCAGTAGCACACAAGAGTCACTAACCTGATGTGCCAGGGAAGCAGTCTGCTTCGGTGTCGACAAAGTTCCACGAGGTGCATCTCCAGTGTCAGGTGGTTGCAGCGTTGGCAGGTGTTGTACAAGGCGTCGTGCCTCGGTGAGGGCTTGCGTAGCCGATGATCTGGCATGGTTCCGTTTGACGTTGTGAGGACGGAGATCGTCGACTGCAGGGTGTTCAGGCTGGAGATGGGCGGTGGAAATTGTGAGGCTGTCCGCTGATGAAGAGCACTTGGTGGGAGCTGTGCCCAGGTCGTTGGGCAGCCGAGGGGGAGGGGGGGGCCGAAGAGGCGACTGAACATGCAATGTGCGTGGACGAGGCGTGGTGCAATAATGTGGCTGACTGAAAATCTGGAGACAGTCCGAAGTGGAAAAGGAAGTCGATGCCTAATACTGGATCTTCGACATCAGCCACGTAGAAGGACCAAGTGAACTGTTTACCAGGTATGAGTTCAGTAGGTAACTTGGCCAAACCCTCGACACGAAGTGTCGACTTATTTGCTGCTCGAAGGGACAGTTTGGTTGGTGTCGTATCCTTTACAGAAAATGTGGGAGGTATGACACTAATGTCTGCTACGGTATCGACGAGAAAATACCGGCGTGAACCTACATCCAAGGCGTACAGACGTCCTCATGGGGTGGGGGATCTGACAGAATGCAATGTCTGTGGGCGCCCCTGCCTGTATCCGCGGGCCGTGGCGCCTACTGCGGCCCGCGTGCGACGTTTGGGAACACGCAGGGCGGACGGCAGTTGCGAGTGGCGTCCCTGAAAGTGGTGTGAAACCAGCATATGCGTGAGTCAGCTGTACTCGTCCCGCCAGCCGAAGTGTCAGGCGGGGGGAAGGCGAGGCGAGCTGGCACTAGCCCGGTTGGGGTGGGGAGCGGCTGTTGCCGACCCACTGGCGGTTCCCCGTCTTGGCCGCTAGGTGGCTGCTGTTCCATGTGCTGTCCGCGATACGCACGCACCCGGCCTCTACCGCCCGACAGTGGAAGTATACACACAGGGTTACCAACCTCGGCGGTGTTAGACACTAAGCTGTGTCGAATAATGGTGTATGCCTGATCCGCCAGCCGTACTTTATCCTCGAGTGACGCTGCGGTATGTGGAAGCAAATGTAACTGTAGTTCTTGCGGCAGCTTCACCAACCACAATGCCCAGAGCACTAAGTTCGGCAGGATCTCGGTACTGACCTGTGCACGCAAGCGTCGCCACAGCTGTGAGGGTGTTCTGTCGCCTAAAGTCTCGTCGCAAATTATGTTGTGAATAGTATCGGCCGGCAGATGAGAGAGGCGTTCGGTAAGTGCATGTTTGTTGCTCTTAGGTGGGTTCAGCAATAAGTCACTGATGAGATCAGGGTGGTCGTGCAGGTGGTTCACTAAACACACGATTCGGATGCTGTCATCTGCAATACCGTGTATGTCCAACATGTTGTCCACCAAGGTAAACCACGTCACTGGGTTGTCCGGTTGTAATGGCGGCAGCTTCGGAAAACGGCCGGGGGCCAGTGTTTGCGGGGCTGTAGGAGAGGCACGAAACGCACGGGGACTCTGCACGGTGTTCACTGGTGCGAAATGTGCCTCAGTGGCAGGCAATGTGTTGCGTTGAACATCCGTTAGCTGTGTAGGTGAGACGTGGTATCCAGTCCATGAAGGCATGGAATATGTGCGGCCACACGACAAGCACGGCGCGGCAGGCGCGGGCGGGTCAACTGCCGGTGCAGCTGGAATCTCGAGCAGAGGTGCAAGATCGCGATTCAGCGCCGAGTGACAGGGTGGAACCACGGCAGGTGCGTCGCCCGAGGTGTGCGCGGGACGGCAGGACGGGTAGGTATATAAATGGTCTGGCGCGGTTGACACAAGTGTCCCTTCGACCGGCGCGAAGGGGGGCACGTTAAATGGCGGCTGTGCATGTGGACCCAGAAACTGGCCAGCCGCGTGGTCCATGCTGTGCGGTAGAAACTCGGGGTTTCCGGGGTCCAGTGCTGAAGGGGTATTCTGTTGACCGTAGAATGCCGTAGAAGGTGTCCGCGACGATGTGTACAGCGCCCGGTGTGGTATGCCAGCAGAGGTTAGAGTCGTCCAGCCAGGCGAGGCAAACACGGGAGATACGAACATTCCCGGTGTATTAGTGGCACACGGGGTGAAGCATTGCGCTTCACAGTCGAATGGCCATTCTGCGGTCGTGGCGTCGTGCACTGCCATAAAAACTGGAGGCTGCGACATTGTCTATTGGCGCGAAACCGGTGATACACAGTGAGCGACTGCAATGTATTTTCGTGACTCGGGGTCACCAATGTGGGTTTTTATGGCTGTAGTGATGGTCCACGCACCAAAAATTCCAACGTATTACGGTAAGGCACTTTTATTGCGGTTCGTATATTTACAGAAACACAAGAAAAATAATGCACAATTTCACGACACATGTATCACCAATCAAGTCGCAGACAGGACTGCCAAAGAAGCTTGAGTCTCCAAAGACCTTTTACTCTGCGCTTCGCCGGTGAAGTTACTGGCAGTCGACTGTCATCACAGCCTCATATCCTGATTCAGTTTTTATGAAGCACAATGTTCACAGAGATTTCTGTTAAATTAATGTCAAGAAGACATCATGGATTATGACCTTAACACCATATCGTAGACCAATTTTGGTATAGCATAAGAAACTGTCAGATGTCATAGACCTGTTTCCCTATGTACCTGCAGTGCATCATGGATATTATTTATCCCTGACTCAGTATAAAGCTGCAGAGCATATTAATCAACCTGAAAGAATTGAGGACAGTATCTTAAGCTCAGAGCAACATGAACTGTGATCAATGAAGCCAAATGTTGGCACTGAAACTTTGGTGTGAGCCACATAATTATGAGCATTTGTATTCCTTATACTTTGTGATGTTTTTCACTAGTTGTAGTAATTAAAAATGTTCTGCTTCATGTGAGGAGAATACCTTAATGCATATAATACCTTATAATACATTAACTATATAAATATATCTCTTATGTCTGTCACTTGATTCATAGAATTTTTTGAACCTTCATATGTCTCTTCTGTAAAATTTACTTAATGTGGCTTACCATTATCTAACCCCAAGCACCTCCAATGCCCTGCTGGAAGATGCAATTACCTTTGTGGAAGACATCAAGGAATCTGCTAATCATCAGCAGTTCAAACATATGCCAAATAATGGCACCCCTACAAGAAACGACAGTAAGTGATGTGAAGGAACTCCAGTTGTCCTCATTGTGTATGCCAGGGGCCTCATTCAACATGTTGAAGAGCTTGTTACAGCAGCTACTGAGAGAACAGAGCACAACCAACTGTACTGTGTGGCACACAGTGAAACAAACAGTGTCCATTGTTTGGGATCTAATGTCCTACTTGGATCTTTCCAATGACTGGCAGAGAAATTAAAGAATACCATCTTTTCTCACAGAGCTTCAACAACACTCACAATTTGCAGTAGTATCCCCAGAACTGATTACAACCCCCTGTTTCAAGAAAGGCTCGAACCAGTGACCTTGTTCTGTGAGAAGATAATCAGCAACTTTCAAGACTTATGCTGTAGGCTTGAGAACTGTGAGTTACCCTAAATTGGCCAGGTGTGCATTACTCATCACAACCTGTTTGCTAGTTAGTGAGTGTCTGTGACCTTTATTTTTTTTATTTTTATTTATTTATTTATTTATTTATTTTTTAAGGCCACTATCCACCCAAAGGGATGCCCCTCAATCCCAACCCAGATGAGAGTATTAAAATTCAAATGATAAACTTCAAAAACAGTCACAAAAAGTGCCATAGTTTGAAGTGCACCTTAAAAGAAGTACCAGGTTCAGAAAGCTTCTTAAAACCTAATGTTTATAGCAGTGAGATTTTTTGGGGATAATGTAAATATAAAGTGAAAGTATGGCCTAAGGGGAAATAGAGGTGGGTATTTTTTGCAGCATACAAAAACCCCAAATCCCCCAAGGTAGAAATTTAAGATGGATGGGAGACTGTTTAAGCAGTACCAAATATCAAAGATGGACGTTACTATAGTAAGAACAAACACAATTTACTGAATGTAATAGTTAAGAGAGCAACACCTAAGATAGAATGAGTACAGGTTATGCTCAGCACTGAACAGATTAACTGGGCAACAGTAATGCAGGTTACAGAATAGGCTGAGTACTCGTTTGCAATACTTAAAAAATACTGTTTCTCTAGCAGCTCACCAGAGCATGCCAGGGGCCAATCCAGGTGGCCTCTATAAGCAGTCCTGCGAAATGTATGGACATCCACATCATGACTGAATGTACGTTAGGCATAAACTTATAACAGGATCTTCTTATTGAGCTTGAGACCCCATATGTAACTAAAAACTTAAAAAAAAACACACAGTTCTCTAGTACATCAGTTCCCTGATCATACGACCATCACTGGAGGAGACTTTACTCATTCAGAAATCAATTGGGAAAAGTCTTGTCAGTGATGAGCATGAAAATATATTCTGTGAAACCTTAGTAAATGCCTTCCCTAGATACTGAGCAGAACATATATTTCAGAAATTCACTCATGATGGAAAAAGAAGTGTGTGGAACAAGTAATGAGACTGAATTTCTGTCTATTAAACTTGTTATTTTATTTTTTTAAATAACAATAATGTAGTAAATAGTTCCCTTCAGTAGCTACATACTGGAGTCATCATTCCCAGTCTTAGTAGCAGTGCTTAAAGGCTTCAACTGGTATGGGTTTAAACATGTCAGTCCCATTCTTTTGAATGTCCCCCAGAGTCCCAAAATGATGTCCTTTTAAGGCATTTCTCAATTACTGGAAAAAAATGTCACAATAACTCAGATTAGGTGAATACGGGGGGCTGTGTAACAACAGGCACCTCTTTAGAGGTCAAAAACTCTGTGGTGGAAGTGATTCTGTGACATGGGGCATTATCATGATGCGGCATCGACTTGCCTGCAGTGTCTGGTCTCACTCAATTCACCCTCTTCCTGAGCTTTTCAAGGACATCTTTTTAAAGCACTTGGTTGACAGTTTGTCCTGGAGGAACAAATTCTTTGTGTACAATATCCCTAATGCCAGAAAAAGAAATCAACATTGTTTTGGTCCTTGATGGACTTAGTTGAGCTTTTCTCAGTTGAGGAGGTGTCTCAGTGTGCCATCCCTGACTTTTCCACTTTGTCTGAGGATCATAACAAAAAATATAGGCTTCATCACACATGATCACATGACTGAACCATTTGTGGTCATTGGCATTCTTCTCAATCAGATAAATGCACACGTTTCTTGGTTATTCTTCTGCTATGCCATGAGATTTCTGGCACCATTTTTACACAAACTTTTTGCATGTGCAAAATTTCAGTCAAAATTTGATGTGTGGTAAAAGTTTTAATGTTTAACTGGTCACTCATCATCCTTATTCTCAACTGTTGGTTTGATCTCACAAGAGCGCACACACTTTTGACGTTTTTGTCAGTTTTTTATGTTGAAGGTCTTCCCGAGTGAAGCTGTTCTTCAACTTGTACTCAGCCTTGCAAATATTGTGTGCCAGCAAAAAATTTGTGCTCTTCATAAGAAATGTTCCCCATAGGCCTTTTCTACTTTTCAAAGGTCGCACTCATAGACTCCTTAAGTTTTACACAAAATGTGAGGGCATAATGTTGCTCTAAATTCTGCTGTTCCATTTTTATAACACACAAAAAAAGCAAAACTTTACTGATGGGACTCTCAAAAATCATGTGATGGCTTAACAGAGCTGAAACTCGGACTGAGCATCTGGGAGCAATGAACACACTGGTACACACAAGTAGAACAACATAAGATTGGCAGATTGCTCGCAATGTTGTCAGTCTCATTACTTTTCTCATACACCTCATATGTTGGATCTAATGACAGCAAAAAGATCTAAACTCTTTGAGGGCATCCACACTGAAACTGTTATCAGTGACCATGAGCCAATTGTAGCAGCAATGATTACTGAAGTACAAAGAGAAATTAAAGTGAGTAAAAGATTTGTCTCAGTGAGGAATTTGAAACATTTAGTGCTGGACAGATGGACATAGAGCTGGACATAGTGCTTCAAAGAATGGTCACACACATGACAGATTTGTACACAATGGAATGTTATGGATTATAGGGACTTTCCACAGTATACAATTACTGTAAAGAAACTTTAAACAAACAAAGACTACTACATAACAGGCATAAAATAAAGCAAATGAAATACATTTGGTTGTCGGGGGGCAATTTCATGAAGCCTTCAACAACTACCATAGCAGACTGTTATCAAAATATCTCTCAAGATATTTGGTCATATGTCAAGGCTTTTAGTGGCACTGAAGTTAGCTTCCAGACTTCTACACTAGGATGAACATGACTAGATTTGAAGGTAGAACTCAAAAGCAGAAATGCTGGACTCAATTTTCAAGTTTCTTTACAAAATAAATCCCAGGAGTATTAACCCCAAATTAATTCTTGCACCATTGTGTAGAAGAGTGAGATTGATATTAGTGTGATTGGCACTGAGAAAGAGCTGAAATCACTAAAAATAAACCATGTTGATGGAATCCATATCATATCTGTTGTGACAGGACAAAACTGCTTTCTACTGGCCATAACTGTGGATGCTTTGATTCCTCTGGTAGAAGGCTCATCAAACTAGGACACACAAATATTAGACCGCTTTATTACATAGTGAATAAAAGATTTTACTTAGCTTTATCATATTTCTTTTTCACAGGATTGTTGTATAATTTACTACTGTCATTGACTATGAAAGCATCACTTAATGAACTAAGTAACAAACTGTTCATTTGAGGTACAATGTTCAACATTTGCAAAAGTACAAGTTCATCTGAACTTTAACAACTCATCGGTCCTAAACTATGATACTGTCTCTTTCAGATGAGGTCATGAACTGGAGCTGAATCTTTTGGATGCTCGACACTATATTGAGCTCAGTGTGAGGTGCTGATATGCTTAGAGGGAGGTGTGGTCTTCTAGAGTGCCTCTCACTGGTGGTTGCGGATTGCAATGAGCCCTCGATAGTGTCTGTGGTATCAGTTTGTGTTGCTGACTTTGGTGTGGCACCATGATCTCTGGACCATACCACAGATTCTGTTCCAAATTTAAGGCATCCCTAAACAAAACACCATGCTGCATAGTTTGAAGAAATTACAGATCTCACCACTCTGCAAAAAGGGTAACAGAAGTGACACAAAAAACTACTGTCCAATATCTTTGAAGTATATTATAAAATATTCTGAATTCAAACATAACCATATATTTCCATGCCATCTGACACATGTTCTGAAAACAATGATCGTGTGAAACACAACTCATGCTTATCATATGTAAACCCTAGTTGTCAATCACAATGTTGACTCCAAGAAAACTATTGTCATTCTGTCTCATTTAGATTTTACTTTCATTAACCTGTCATTCTAGCCAGCTAAATGTGTCACTATATTTGTGCTGAATCGATGGATCAGAGTCCAAGGGCTGGAAGAACCCACTTTAAGATGCACTGTAGCCCAGCATTCATTCAATAACCAGTCATGAGGGTGGGAGAGAGGCTCTGTGGTTCCCTCCCATGTCCGGCTGCAGAGACACACTTTTGACTTACACTCTCTCGCATATGAGACCTCCTACAGGGCAGACAGCTTTATGACATCTTCCTTTGTCTCACTTGTGCTCTGGGTCTTCTAAGGGAACCTTGACCTGCCTATAATTGAATATTGGTAAATAACTGACCTAACAAAAGTACAGCTGCAAGACTCCAAGAAATTTATTGTCATTCTGTCTCGTTAAGATTTTACTTTCATTACTACTAGACATGCGAATACATTTACAATATAACTCATAGTGGTACATCAGAGACAAGTTACATTTCGACTTCTCTCCATCACAGCTCACATCCAAATCTCATCTAACTAGCCAGAGAAAAACATAAACCAAAGATACAAAAGCTTTACATCAATAACTCATAGTGTGGTACACATCAATATTTGTTTCCACATGATATTTAGTAGAATATGTTACATTAAATTCTAATTGCCTTTTGTTAGGTTTTGAATAATATGTTTAGTTTTGGATAGTCTTCCATAATGTAAGAAGATAAATAAAAATGATATAAAAAATATGGGTCCACAAACATCAAAATAAACCAACAATTTCATATTGAAAAAAATGTCCATTACCAACGTTACAAAATGTTGCAATAGCAAAATGATGTATTAAGGTCTACAATTGGTTACAGTTATGTCACTAGCTACTGTACTCCATATTCACATAGATATAGAATTGTTATAATCTCCTCTATCACAGATAACTTAAGCCATCTGCTTGTGGCTCTCTTGTCACTTAGTGTTGCATCAGGGCAGGGCACACAGTATATACTGCCTGTCCCTGCCTCCTTGTAGACTGTGTCTGCCTCAGTCTCAGCTTATTATTGTGCATTCGTCATGTAGTATCACTGCTCCTCTTTAAAACTTTTTAACTTTTGGCCACCCATCCCTGTTGCCTATGTGACTGGCATATGGAAAATCTATGTCATCCCTGGAGGGTCCTGTTGTAGATGTAATCTGCAATAAATGTAGATTTTTCTTTAAATGTATGACTTTAAATAACTCATTTCAGATGCCCATATCCTCATTCATCATGATCAGGACCCAATGCAATACTAAAACTGCTACTAGAAGTGTGATCCACCCACCTTTTGGTCTATAAATGAGGCCATAATTCTTGTGGTAACATTTGCTATGAGTTGTGGTTAAAAATGTAGTTGGGACTGGTAAGAAGTAGTCAGAGTCCTGAGCCAGTGAAGCAATGCATCACTGGCAGCTGAGCCAGCTGTTTCACCACCATCTTCCCATGCTGTGTCATTGAGGTCGGCACATTCCACGCTACTGCCACCCCAGATAGCGTGCCATACTTCACTCTGCTGGTAGCAAAGCCAGCCAAGTCAAGTACCTCTGCTGCCCACAGGCCAGCCATGCTGTTCAAACAGTATTGAGGCGTCTGCTCCTCACAATTTGTGCACCTACAACCTCACTGCATTGACTCATACTCAATCATGATACAGCTTCGGTGTCATTAAAGCACAGATTTACAGCTGCCAACCTGCTCATCTGGACTGCGGGAGATGCATCTGCTTTCTGAGAAGAAGGCAGTGAAGGATAGTTAAGTAATCTATCACCCTGACACAGCGAGTTTCCAGTACAAAAGATTAAATCCAAACAACATGAGTTTACTTTGGATAGCACCACTAATGTCTGAATGTCTGTTCTGTTACAAATGTTAGTTATACAACACATATCTGAACAGCCTCATGGAATGAACACCTCTTTCAGTATTTCTAAGCATTTTTTCTAGCTTTTGATCTAAATCAAATAACACAGTGATATTAACTCATGGAATTACCTACACTGCAGTTTGAATACTGATCATACAATGTATTTTAGCATGGTATTTTAATGCCAACATACAAGGTTTGTTGAAAAAAAATCCAGAACTTTCTCCACAAAATTTTTCTATACTTATCTTTTACTTATTGTGCATGGTCTCCTTTGAAATATTCCCCTCTGCAGCTGATACACTGCTCCCAATGGCGTTTCCACTTCTGGAATCGGACTTGGTACACCTCTTCCTGGATCACGTGAAGTGTTATCTGCAAATTTTCTTTCACTCGTCTATCATTCAAATCTTCATCCTTTGAGTTGGGTTTTCAACTTCATAAATAAAAAAAATAAAAAGTTCTGAGGGGCCAGGTCAGGAGAGTATGGAAGACGAGGCAGCACAGAAATTTCATTTTTTGTGCAATAATCAAGCACCAAGACGAATGAATGTGCAGGTGTGTTCTCATGATGCAAGAACCACGAACTGTCTCACTGGATTTCAGACCATTTCCTTCTCACATTTTCTCGCATGTGTTGCATCATGTCCTGATAGTACCATTGGTTAATATTTTGTCCCTGTGGCTGAATTCATGACAAACTAATCTTTCAGAGTCAAAGAAAACTATCAGCATGGCTCTGGCATTTGACCTGACCTGACCTGACCTGATGAGCTTTTTTGGTGTAGGAGAACCTTTTCTGACCCAATGTAAAGACAGAATCTTTGTCTCAACATCATAACTGTAGAGCCATGTCTCATCACCTTTTATGATTCTCTTGAGGAAAATCTTGTTCTCATTTGTGTGATCCTAGAGCTCTTCACAGATTGCGAGGTGAAGATCTTTCTGATCTGGACTCATGAGCTGTTGGATGAACTTGGCAGCAACACAATGCATTCAAACATGCAGTGTCAGGATTTCATGACATGATTCAACTGACGTGTTACATTCATCTGCAATCTCTCAGGCAGTCATTCTTTGATTGCCATGCACGATTTCTTTGATGTTCCTGACATGAGCATCACTGATAGATGTTGGAGGGTGTCCTGAATGAGGCTCATCTTCAACTTCTGTCTGGCTATTTTTAAACCATGTGAACCATTTATCACACAAAGTGCAGCTGAAGAACTCATCATCTTATGTTTTCTGCATCATTTGGAGTGTCTCTGTAAAGGTTTTCTTGAGTTTCATACAAAATTTAAGGTAGACACATTGCTCCTCTAATGCTGCCATCTTATAATTTACAAACTGTCTGACATATGTTCTAGTCAATACAGCACTGAACACAACCAACAAGCATATGACAATTAAACTTCCAGCAGTTAGGCATTAAACACAGGCATGTGCAGGGATGCCAATCACATTTTGCTCCAACATGCCATTTGCACAAAATTACGAATGTTCTGGAATTTTTTGAACAGACCTCATACATAATGTTTGTCAGCTATTTATATGAAGTCCCCAAGATGTCAGAATTTTAATGTCTCTACATCCTGATTATGTAGCTCACCATCTAATTTCTTGTGTTTTATTTATTAAGCTTTCTTTGTCAATGAAAAGAATGTATCAGATTTTCTGTACCCTTAAACATATGGATTCCCACTTATTGTACCTTTATGACATTGTCACTGAACATCCTGTCAGCATACCCCAGTCTTCTGTGTGGTCATTAGTTGCCTTTGCATACTGATAATGTGCCTCCCTGCACACAGCTATTGTAGTTTATGTTATGCACTGGGTGTGCAAGGCCGGAGGCCAGTCATTATTGGAAGCTGGAATGTGATAACAATAAGCTGCTGGACTGCCTTTCATCTCATCACTCCATGGAGCCCCAAGGATAAAGTTGAGATACAATAGTACACTTGTGTCCTGCCCTTGTAATAAAGAAAATTCACTCAAAGAACTGGAAACACCCAATATTATACCTGCCTCAGCCTGTAGCCCCTCAAAGCCAACCTATAGATTTATTGGTTTCCTTCAAACTCCTGATTTCTGATCCATGTGTAAAATAGGTACCCAACATAAGTGCACAAACAATTTGGCTTTCATCACACCATCATGAACTGAACAAGTAATCACACCCTTCAAAACCCTTCATAAAAAAAATAATTCTTATACAGTGTGTCCTTTCATGAAGTGACATACTCTCTCTCTCTCTCTCTCTCTCTCTCTCTCTCTCTCTCTCTCTCCGCTATTGCCGAATTCTAGTCTCTATCACATCAAGTTCCACTTCACCTAATATCACTTTTTTCCATGTGTTGCTATGGACAGGCTTGAAAAAGTTACTATAGCAGCTAAGCAGCAGCATGGAAGTGAGTCTCAGAGATAGCGATAGTGCTATTCTATAGGGTTAGCATAATTCATTCACACAATGCAGACCCTGATACTCCAAAATTGAGCATCCTGACTTGGTTCATTGTTCGTGCAAACACCAAGTGGATGCAATGTGTGTTACAGAGCTGGCCAGTACTATCCTCTTGCTGAGAAGGCACCTTGGGTTGGATCACTTGTAGTTGCATAAATATGATGCCCACAGTCTCAAATGGTTCAAATCACTCTGAGCACTATGGGTAGTTGCATAAATATGATGCCCACAGTCTCAAATGGTTCAAATCACTCTGAGCACTATGGAACTTAATCCCACAGTCTCCTATGAGGACATGTATGCTACATGCTTTTTCCCATTTAATTAAACTTATAGCGTTACCTTTTATGTAATAGATATTTTACCTCATGTTAATGTCATTTTGAATATTGGGTTTTATTATAACCAGTTTTTAAGAACTGACCACTGTGAGTCTTAGTTCTTTTCTGCAAACCCTATGAGAAAATAGGTTAATTCTCAGGCTTTTTCTACATTTTTCATAGAATTTGTTCATTTAATGTTTAGGAAATATTAATGATGTAGATAATTGATTTACAATGTTAGTACATTTTTAGTGAGAATCTCTCATTTTATAGGAAAGCATTATTGATTTAACATTGAGTAAGAAATCTTTAGAATTCATCTCAATCCTAACAACATTATAACAATGATGAATACATTGACATTGATATTTTGATTCTGTTCTGTGTGCCCCATATTACTTAGCATTTTATTAATGATTAAAGAAATTAAATTAAAGCATTGATTGTTAAATTTGGCCCTCAGTATCCAAATACCATATTAATTTCTAATATTTCCCCCTAGGTATCCTCTCAATTAGTTGTCCAATTGTATTAGACATTGTCTTCATTAGCAGCTCATGTCTACAGACAAACTGGATCTGGAACACCACAGCAATGATGCTGGCTATTATAAAGGCCAGAAAAGAATCATGTACAATGTTTCTTGTATTTCTGATACTTAAGGATCATTCCATGGCTATAGCTGTAACATTTGTACAATTTACAATGAAGTGTTAACATGAAAATAAAAGATATACATGAATATGACACTATATACAGTAAATGTTTCATGAAGCAAGCTGTGTTGATTTGCCACTAAGCAAAGGAACAGGATGTGTACAAAAAAAGTTCACTTTTCATAGAATGACCCTTTCATGTAAAGCAAACTGAAATATTACCATTATTATAGAGCACAACCACAGTTGTCAGTCTCAACAAGGACCCCAAGAAATTTATAATTTTTGTTGTCTTTCTGTGTAGTTCCTTAGATTTTAAATTCAGTACCAAACCGTTCTAGCCAGCTACACATTCCACTATATGCATGCCAAATGAATGGATTAAAGCCCAAGGGATGTTCAGATTCACACTAATTTGCAGCATAGGCCAGTATTCTTACAATAACAAATCAGGAGGGATGGCAGAAAGGACATGTGACTGCCTCCAACATCTGCCTGCATAGAGACCCTTTTGGATAACACCATCTTGTGTCTGAGGCCTCCTACAGGGTAGGTGGCTTCATGGTGTTTTCCTCAGTGCGTCTTACATTCTAGGTCTCCTCCTGGCCAAATGGCTTAAGCAATCTGCTGCTGCCTCTCTTATCATTTAATCCTGCTCCAGGACAAGAAGCTTTATGTCTTCTCTCCATACCTTCTTGTAGAGTATATCTGACTCAGTCTCTATTGTTCTGCATCTGCTTGTAACACCACTGTTCCTTTTTAATATCTTTCAACTTTTAACTACCCATCCATATTGCCTGTGTGACTGGCATATGGAAAATCTACATCCTCTCGGGAGGGTTCTATTGGAGTCTGAATCTGCAATGAATGCAAATTTTATTTAAATGTATGACTTTAAATAACTCCCTTCAGTGTCCATATCCTCATTCAGTTTGACCAGGATCCACTGATTGTGTGCACCTACATGACATCATGAAAGCAATGGATCAAGGCAGTCAGGCAGCAGTGGTAAATTTTTTTTTACTTCCAAAAGGCCTTCACCTCAGTACCACACTTATGCTTATTATCAAAAGTACAACTGTATGGGATATCAAGCAAAATTTGTGACTGAATGGAGGATTTCTTGGTAGGAAGGATCTTGGACATAGAACATCATCAACTGATGTGACTTCAGGAGTGACCCAGGGAAGTGTGCTGGGACACTTCATGTTTGTGTTGTATATTAATGACTTTGCAGACAGTATTAACAGTAACCTACATTTTTCACAGATGATGTGGCCAGCTTAAGTGAAGTACTATTTGAGAAAAGCTCCACAGATATTCAGTCATATCATGACAAAATTTCAAAGTGGGGCAAAGATTGGCAACTCGCTTAGAACGTTCAGAAATGCAAAACTGTGCACTTAACAAAGAAACACATGTGGTATCTTTAAACTTCAATACAAATGGGTCACATCTGCAATTGGTCAACTCATTCAAATACATGAGTGTAACAATTTATATGTATATTATGTGAAATGAAAGAACCACATTGGCTCAGTCATATGTAAAGCAGGTGGCATATTGCAGTTCATTGATAGAATGAAATGCAATCATTCTATAAAGGAAATTGCAACCAAAACACTTGTGCAACACATCCTACAATAGATGCTGAAGTGTGTAGGAACATTCTTATGAAAAACATCCTAGAATACATGCTAAAATATGTGGGATCTATTCTAAATAAGACAAACAGGGGATATTGAATATATACAAAGAAGGGCAGCTCAAATGATCTCATGTTTGTTTGACACCTGTAGGTGCATCACAGAGATACAGAAAAAGCTGAACTGTCAGACACTTGAAGATAGATGCAAACTGTGGTGTGAAGGCCTATGTATTCAGTTTCAAGAATCAGCTTTAAATGATGAATCTATAAATGTACAAATCCTATACAGAACACAAAGACCAAATTAGACTACTTACAGAGCCCACAAAGGTTTTCAAGCACTCATTCTTCCCCCACTCCATATGTGGATGTAATGCGAAGAAGCCATAATAACTGGTACAATGGGAAGTACCCTCTGTGATGCACTTCACAGTGGCTACCTGAGTACGTATGTAAATGTATGCATTGTTGTAGATATTCTCTTGCAAAAAGCCAGATTAGTCTGAATAAGAGATGTTTAAGGTAATTTGCTACACTCATATTTCCAGAACAGAAAACAAAAAGTAATGCAAATAGCTCAAATGGAGTATGTGATATCTCTCCTCACTGTGAATGGATTTCAATCACTTATAGAGTTCCTCAGGACTCAGTACTTGGGCCACTGTTATTCTTGATCATATTAAATTTTCTACTATCATGTGCAAGCCTTTCTTGTGAAGTTACTTTACTTTCTGATGATATCATGCAGTAGATCAGATTATAGACTTGAGGAATCCATTAACTACAAAACTCTTGGATGTGGTCAATTGGTTCCATGCAAATGGCCCCTCACTACACTCTAATAAAACTAATTTTATTCAGTTGTGTACAAAAAAAGCAAAAGAGCAAGAAATAAACAGGTAGAAATCAGCCAATGGAAAGAATGGAAGGGACTAAATTGCTTGGAGTGCAAATAGATTAGAATATCAGTTGGTCTTCTCATACTGTAGATCCCTGCAAGAGAGTGAGTTATGTTACTTTTCTCTTACATGTTGTCACTACATGGGGAAAACCAAATAATGTAAAAGTGGCATACTATGGGTATTTCGATTCATTGGTTGAGTATGGTATTCTTTTGGGATACCCAGCATCTAGTAAGGACAATGTTTATTTCTTAGAAGTGAGCTGTAAGAATTATTTGTGGATTGCACCCAAGAGCCTCAGGCATAAATGAATTTTGGAAACAAAAAATTTTCACAACCAAATATCAATATATTTTTTCTCTCTCAAATTTTGTTACTAAAAATATGGAGATGTTTGCCACAAACATAATACACAAAGAAAAAATGATATGCACAGTGGGTATAAAAATTTGAGCTGGTAAAAAGAGGTGTTCAATGCATTGGAACAAAGGTTTTTCAATGCTTTCTTCTAAAAACCAAGACACAGATTAGGAGGAAGGGGGAAAAGAAAAACTCACTAAAAGTTTTCCACTAGGATATATTTTTCACATCTAATTCTTAAAAAAAATGTCTAAACATCATGATTTTAATATTATTTGATATTATATAACTATTATCAGATGATATTATACAGTGATTGTAAAATATTTACTATGGTCTAGTCACTAATAATGTTATCTGTCTTTCACTCTGTGTCTGTTTCTCTGCAGAGTTTTAAAGTATCTGTTGTTGTTGTTGTTGTTGTTGTCTTCAGTCCTGAGACTGGTTTGATGCAGCTCTCCATGCTACCCTATCTTGTGCAAGGTTCTTCATCTCCCAGTACTTACTGCATCCTACATCCTTTTGAATCTGCTTAGTGTATTCATCTCTTGGTCTCCCTCTACAATTTTTACCCTCCACGCTGCCCTCCAATACTAAATTGGTGATCCCTCGATATCTCAGAACATGTCCTACCAACCGATCCCTTCTTCTAATCAAGTTGTGCCACAAGCTCCTCTTCTCCCCAGTTCTATTCAATACCTACTCATTAGTTATGTGATCTACCCATCTAATCTTCAACATTCTTCTGTAGCACCACATTTTGAAAGCTTCTATTCTCTTCTTGTCTAAACTATTTATTGTCCATGTTTCACTTCACTTTTCACTTCCATACATGGCTACGCTCCATACAAACACTTACAGGAACGTCTTCCTGACATCTAAATCTATACTCGATGTTAACAAATTTTTCTTCTTCAGAAACGCTTTCCTTGCCATTGCCATTGCCAGTCTACATTTTATATCCTCTCTACTTCGACCATCATCAGTTATTTTGCTCCCCAAATAGCAAAACTCCTTTACTACTTTAAGTGTCTCATTTCCTAATCTAATACCCTCAGCATCACCCGACTTAATTCGGCTACATTCCATTATCCTCGTTTTGCTTTTGTTGATGTTCATCTTATATCCTCCTTTCAAGACACTGTCCATTCCGTTCAACTGCTCTTCCAAGTCCTTTGCTGTCTCTGACAGAATTACAATGTCATCGGCAAACCTCAAAGTTTTTATTTCTTCTCCATGGATTTCAATACCTACTCCAAACTTTTCTTTTGTTTCCTTTATTGCTTGCTCAATATACAGATTGAATAACATCGGGGATAGGCTACAACCCTGTCTCACTCCCTTCCCAACCACTGCTTCCCTTTCATACCCCTCGACTCTTACAACTGCCATCTGCTTTCTGTACAAATTGTAAATAGCCTTTCGCTCTCTGTATTTTACCCCTGCCACCTTCAGAATTTGAAAGAGAGTATTCCATTCCATTCAACATTGTCAAAAGCTTTCTCCATGTCTACAAATGCTAGAAATGTAGGTTTGCCTTTTCTTAATCTTTCTTCTAAGATAAGTCGTAGGGTCAGTATTGCCTCACGTGTTCCAACATTTCTACAGAATCCAAACTGATCTTCCCCGAGGTCGGCTTCTATCAGTTTTTCCATTTGTCTGTAAAGAATTCGCGTTAGTATTTTGCAGCTGTGACTTATTAAACTGATAGTTCGGTAATTTTCACATCTGTCAACACCTGCTTTCTTTGGGATTGGAATTATTATATTCTTCTTGAAGTCTGAGGGTATTTCGCCTGTCTCATACATTTATATCACCAGATGGTATAGTTTTGTCAGGACTGGCTCTCCCAAGGCTGTCAGCAGTTCTAATGAAATGTTGTCTACTCCGGGGGCCTTGTTTCGACTCAGGTCTTTCAGTGCTCTGTCAAACTCTTTACGCAGTATCATATCTCCCATTTCATTTTCATCTACCTCCTCTTCCATTTCCATAATATTGTCCTCAAGTACGTCACCCTTGTGTGGACCCTCTATATAGTCCTTCCACCTTTCTGCTTTCCGTTCTTTGCTTAGAACTGGGTTTCCATCAAAGCTCATGATATTCATGCAAGTGGTTCTCCTTTCTCCAAAGGTCTCTTTAATTTTCCTGTAAGCAGTATCTATCTTACCCCTAGTGAGATAAGCCTCTAGATCCTTACATTTGTCCTCTAGCCATCCCTGCTTAGCCATTTTGCACTTCCTGTCGATCTCATTTTTGAGACGTTTGTATTCCTTTTTGCTTGCTTCATTTAATGCATTTTTATATTTTCTCCTTTCATCAATTAAATTCAATATTTCTTCTGTTACCCAAGGTTTTCTACTAGCCCTCATCTTTTTACCTACTTGATCCTCTGCTGCCTTCACTATATCATCCCTCAAAGCTACCCATTGTTCTTCTACTGTATTTCTTTACCCCATTCTTGTCAATCGTTCCCTAATGTTTTCCCTGAAAGTCTCTACAACCTCTAGTTCTGTCAGTTTATCCAGATCCCATCTCTTTAAATTCCCACCTTTTTGCAGTTTCTTCAGTTTTAATCTACAGTTCATAACCAATAGATTGTGGTCAGAGTCCACATCTGCCCCTGGAAATGTCTTACAATTTAAAACCTGGTTCCTAAATCTCTGTCTTACCATTATATAATCTATCTGATACCTTTTAGTATCTCCAGGGTTCTTCCATGTATACACCCTTCTTTCATGATTCTTGAACCAAGTGTTGGCTATGATTAAGTTATGCTCTGCGCAAAATTCTACCAGGCGGCTTCCTCTTTCATTTCTTAGCCCCAGGCCATATTCACCTACTACGTTTCCTTCTCTCCCTTTTCCTACTGATGAATTCCAGTCACCCATGACTATTAAATTTTCATCTCCCTTCTTTTATCTCATCATACATTTCATCAATCTCTTCATCATCTGCGGAGCTAGTTGACACATAAACTTGTAGTACTGTGGTAGGTGTGGGCTTTGTATCTATCTTGGCCACAATAATGTGTTCACTATGCTGTTTGTAGTAGCTTACCCGTATTCCTATTGCTTTATTCATTATTAAACCTACACCTGCATTACCCCTATTTGATTTTGTATTTATAACCCTGTATTCACCTGACCAAAAGTCTTGTTCCTCCTGCCACCAGACTTCACTAATTCCCACTATATCTAACTTTAACCTATCAATTTCCCTTTTTAAATTTTCTAACCTACCTGCCCGATTAAGGGATCTGACATTCCACGCTCCGATCCGTAGAATGCCAGTTTTCTTTCTCCTGATAATGACGTCCTCCTGAGTAGTCCCCGCCCGGAGATCCGAATGGGGGACTATTTTACCTCCGGAATATTTTACCCAAGAGGACGCCATCATCATTTAACCATACAGTAAAGCTGCATGCCCTGGGGAAAAATTATGGCTGTAGTTTCCCCTTGCTTTTAGCCGTTCGCAGTACCAGCACAGCAAGGCCATTTTGGTTAGTGTTACAAGGCCAGATCAGTCAATCATCCAGACTGTTCCCCCTGCAAATACTGAAAAGGCTGCTGCCCCTCTTCAGGAACCACACATTTGTCTGGCCTCTCAACAGATACCCCTCCGTTGTGGTTGCACCTACGGTATGGCTATCTGTATCATTGAGGCACGCAAGCCTCCCCACCAATGGCAAGGTCCATGGTTCATGGGGAGGTTAAAGTATCTATGAAAACATAAATCTACTATAATTATGAATTCCAGTGTACTGTAAATGTTAAATGATTTTGAAAGTAAATGACTGTAAATATAGCAACTGATTGTTTCACATCCTTGAGAACCTAATGCAGTGACACCTATGGAACGTGAAACAAAATAAAACTATTCACTACATACATACTTTCATCATCTAGGGGAATTTTCAGAGGTGTGAAACAGTTCAAAGTATACATTAACACAGAGAAGCAGCGGTCAGAAACCAATTCTTTACACTGCATTAAACATAATTAAACAGTTATATGCTATTTTTGCTGGCATAGGTTAAAATTGCCTTATGATTCTGTGCCATGATCATTCTACTCATGAGGTGATCTAAAAATTTGTATTATAGTCTTCTGGTGAAAACCAACTTATTTGCTAAGACTGCTATGTGAACACAATACTGGATTACTAGTTTTGGCGATTGTATTGCCATCCTCAGATCCATTGAATCAGGCAGTGGTAGTTACATCATGCAGTGCTTAAACCTCTCTGTCAAATTAGGACTATACAATACGCATTACAAAGTCAAGGCATTACAATGACATGCCAGATGTGCAATCAACATGTGTGCACATCTTTGGATATGAGTGGCATGAACAAGGTGGATACATGCCACATCTTTCCTGTTTGTGGTATAGTGCTATGTCAGCTGTGACAGAGTAACTGATAACTGGATTTGGAGTTTAACACAAGTTAGTGCTGAGAGATACCGCAAGATAGTGATCTGCATAGCATGATGTCAATTACAATTAATATAACAAGGTCACACTTTTGTTTAGCATTCAAATCATCAAAAGAAATGTAACATCAAAGTAGTACACACCAAGTAATCATAATGACAAAGTTTACACAAATGGTATGTAAAGGAGACACTGTGTGGAGTTAAAGGTTATGGACGGCCTACACCTTCAAATAAAAATTGGAAGAATTTTGTGATCTAATGATGACATAATATATTACATACATTAACAGATTTATGCCATACTACATATGTAGTAGGATTAGCTTTAGGGGACAGCTACACAGTTGATATTTATGGAATTATGAACTACGATTTGACCATGTGGTTTAGTTTTGCTGCAAGCAGAGGGTGACAATTAATACTTATGTAGTAGGAAACTGTAAAATAAGCCCCTATACAATGCAGAATAGGAATAAAAATACAATTCATACATAAAATATGTTTAGTAAAAAAGTATATAAATCACATATAAAATATATCTTTTATTTTTTAAATTTCATCTTTACATAGTATACCAACATTGTATAAGCAAAACTGTAGTGGGTTTTGTAGCCATTAGAAACCATTGCTGACGATACATAATGGTACTATTTATGAGATAAGTTTACGTAAGTTTCACTTATCGGCCAGCTAAGGGCTTACATAAAATCCCAAGAGAGTACTAATGGGGAAGCTAAATGTTTATGTCATATAGAGAAAATTGGTTTCATACTTGAAGCAACAACATGTCATTGTCATCCCTAAAATAAAGTAGACTTTCTAAGTAACAAGTAACTATTTACTATTCTAACATAGACCTTGAGCTACACTGAAACACTGCACCGGGCCAAGGATTCTGATAATCACTGTTCCACTGCCTATCTTATTACAACAAATACAAGTGATTGTCAATAACCAAAAGAATAGTAGCCAAGTTAAGGCAACCATAAGCTGCACATACTGTTTTGTACACTTAAGTATTTATTTCCTTGTTACTTAAAAAGTCTACATTATTTTACAGAAAATAGTGACATACAGTTACTTCAAGTATGAAACCGATGTTCACCATTTATCATAGATTTTGACTTAACAATTAGTACTCTCTTTGGATTTAATGTAGGACCTAGGCCTCATGCTAAGGAGTGTCTCTCCGATTTTGTCAAACTGTCTCCGTGCTACAGGAAGGTGATGTTTGTTACACCAAAGTATGAATAAAATAATATGAGTTTCTTACCTTACATATGTCATAGTGGGTACTGATAGCTGATATCATGTTGATGTGAAGATGAAAATTTTTATTACAGAAGGTTTTATATGTGAAATGTGTTTTATATTACTGTCCTACATTGCACAGGGGGCTTGTTTTACAGTTTTCTATTACATAACCGTTAACTGTTGTCCTTTGCTTGTAGCAAAACCTAACAATAAGGTTAAATTCTGTTTTATAATTCTGTTAATGTTGACTGTGTATCTTTCCCCTAAAGCTAATTCTATTACATATACTGCATGGCATAAATTTGTTAATGTATGTAATATATTATGTCATAATTACATCATAAAATACTTCCAATTTCAAAACAATGGTGCAGGCAGCCATCCATGACATTTTACAGCATGCTGTGTCTCCTTTACATACAATTTGTGTAAACTTTATCATTGTGATTACTTGGTGTGTACTACTTTGATGTTACATTCCTTCTGTTAATTCCAATCTTAAACAAAACTGTGACCCTGTTACATTAGTCATAATTCATGTCATGCAGTGCAGACAACCATCTGGTGGTTTCTCTAAGCACTAGCCTACATTATACACCAAATCCATTTGAAAGTTACTCTGCCATGGCCACCATGGTATTATACCACAAAGAGAGAAGTTGCGGTAGGCATCCGTCTTGTTTGTGCCATTCATACTCCAAATTCTACATACATCATGATAGCACATCTGGCCTGTCATTGTAATGCCTTGACTTTCTTATGCATTTTGTGCAGTTCTAAAATGACAGAGAAGTTTAAGCATTGTATGATGTAACTACCACAGCCCGGTTTTATGGATCTGAAGATCGCAACACATATTGCCAAAACTAATAATCCAGTAACTGTGTTGACATAGTGATCTTTGCCAAATAACTTGGGTTTCACAAGAAGATATGTCTGCTTGTGTCTGTGTATGTGCGGATGGATATGTGTGCGTGTGCGAGTGTATACCTGTCCTTTTTTCCCCCTAAGGTAAGTCTTTCCGCTCCCGGGATTGGAATGACTCCTTACCCTCTCCCTTAAAACCCACATCCTTTCGTCTTTCCCTCTCCTTCCCTCTTTCCTGATGAGGCAACAGTTTGTTGCGAAAGCTTGAATTTTGTGTGTATGTTTGTGTTTGTTTGTGTGTCTGTCGACCTGCCAGCACTTTCATTTGGTAAGTCACATCATCTTTGTTTTTAGATATATTTTTCCTACGTGGAATGTTTCCCTCTCTCTCTCTCTCTCTCTCTCTCTCTCTCTCTCTCTATATATATATATATATATATATATATATATATATATATATATATATATATATACACACGTGGAATGTTTCCCTCTATTATATAGTAGAGGGAAACATTCCACGTAGGAAAAATATATCTAAAAACGAAGATGATGTGACTTACCAAATGAAAGTCCTGGCAGGTCGACAGACACACAAACAAACACAAGCATACACACAAAATTCAAGCTTTCGCAACAAACTGTTGCCTCATCAGGAAAGAGGGAAGGAGAGGGAAAGACGAAAGGATGTGGGTTTTAAGGGAGAGGGTAAGGAGTCATTCCAATCCCGGGAGCGGAAAGACTTACCTTAGGGGGAAAAAAGGATGGGTATACACTCGCACACACACACACACACATCCATCCACACACACACAGACACAAGCAGACACATGTGTTGACCTCCATCTGTCCAATAGCCAGCTTCACACATCCGTCCACATCAAACCCACCAACAAGCAACAGTACCTCCATTATGACAGCTGCCACCCATTCCACATCAAACAGTCCCTTCCCTACAGCCTAGGTCTTCGTGGCAAACGAATCTGCTCCAGTCCGGAATCCCTGAACCATTACACCAACAACCTGAAAACAGCTTTCGCATCCCGCAACTACCCTCCCGACCTGGTACAGAAGCAAATTACCAGAGCCACTTCCTCATCCCCTCAAACCCAGAACCTCCCACAGAAGAACCCCAAAAGAGCCCCACTTGTGACAGGATACTTTCTGGGACTGGATCAGACTCTGAATGTGGCTCTCCAGCAGGGATACGACTTCCTCAAATCCTGCCCTGAAATGAGATCCATCCTTCATGAAATCCTCCCCACTCCACCAAGAGTGTCTTTCCGCCGTCCACCTAACCTTCGTAACCTCTTGGTTCATCCCTATGAAATCCCCAAACCACCTTCCCTACCCTCTGGCTCCTACCCTAGTAAACACCCCCAGTGTAAAACCTGTCCCATGCACCCTCCCACCACCACCTACTCCAGTCCTGTAACCCGGAAGGTGTACACGATAAAAGGCAGAGCCACGTGTGACAGCACCTGCCTACACTGTGAAGCTTTCTATATGGGAATGACTAGCAACAAACTGTCCATTTGCATGAATAGACACAGGCAGACAGTGTTTGTTGGTAATGAGGATCACCCTGTGGCTAAACATGCCTTGGTGCATGGCCAGCACATCTTGGCACAGTGTTACACCGTTCGGGTTATCTGGATACATCCCACTAACACCAACCTGTCAGAACTCCGGAAATGCGAACTTGCTCTTCAGTATATCCTCTCTTCCCGTTACCCACCAGGCCTCAACCTCCACTAATTTCAAGTTGCCGCCGCTCATACCTCACCTGTCATTCAACAACATCTTTGCCTCTGTACTTCCGCCTCGACTGACATCTCTGCCCAAACTCTTTGCCTTTACAAATGTCTGCTTGTGTCTGTGTACATGCAGATGGATATGTGTGTGTGTGCGAGTGTATACCTGTCCTTTCTTCCCCCTAAGGTAAGTCTTTCCGTCCCGGGATTGGAATGACTCCTTACCCTCTCCCTTAAAACCCACATCTTTTCGTCTTTCCCTCTCCTTCCCTCTCTCCTGATGAAGCAACTGTTGGTTGCAAAAACTTGAATTCTGTGTGTATGTTTGTGTTTGTTTGTGTGTCTATCAACATGCCAGCACTTTCGTTTGGTAAGTTATATATATATATATATATATATATATATATATATATATATATATATATATATATATATATATATATATATATATATTTTCCAGTTCTTTTCCATCAACCCCATTCCTTCCCCTTCAACACTTCTGCCAGAAGATGGAGCCACTGACCCCAAAAGCTTGTAAAAGCTAAATCTTTTTGTGTGTGTGTTCCGCTGAGGCCGCTTGGTGAGTAATTTTTTATCTATCCATTTACATTATATTATCAATAACTGATTATTTTTTGTTGCTATATTTCCATATATGTATTCACTTACAAAAAATTATATCATACAACTGGCAGCCCTTCTATCAAATGCAATTTTGAACTCTGCCAGCAGTTACTCACAGCTAAGGCCAGTAAGCATTCGTTAATCAAACTATATTTTGCTTAATGACAGCTTTCAAGATTATAGCAACTTGACGCTGTGTCATTAAAATGTAAGCAAGGTATCACACAAACATGGTATGCTGTATATGTGTCATCCACTGTTCCATTGCTACTGAAATTGTGGACAGTCTAAAAGTGAATGACATGTATGCTGTTCCCCCCACCCTCACCCACCCATCCTCCTCCACCACAATACTGACTGCACAGTAACAGCTAGTCAAAAAATGTCCAGTGCCCTTAGGTCACACTGTAGCAGTAGTTTGGTATTTTTCATTCTTTTAAAATGAGTTCTCAGTCTTGAAGATGGTTAAGCAAATATTGGGTGATCAAAAAGTCAGTATAAATTTGAAAACTTGATAAACCATGGAATAATGTAGATAGAGAGGTAAAGATCAACACACATGCCTGGAATGACATGGGGTTTTGTTAGAACAAAAAAAAGTATTTCTAGACGCATGAAAGATCTCTTATGCGCGTTGTTTTGTGATGATCGTGTGCTCAGCCACCATTTTCGTCATGCTTGGCCTACCAGGTCCCCAGACCTCAGTCCATGCAATTATTGGCTTTGGGGTTACCTGAAGTTGCAAGTGTATCATGATCGACCAACATCTCTAGGGATGCTGAAAGACAACATCCGACGCCAATGCCTCACCATAACTCCGGACATGCTTTACAGCGCTGTTCACAACATTATTCCTCAACTACAGCTGTTGTTGAGGAATGATGGTGGACATATTGAGCATTTCCTGTAAAGAATATCATCTTTGCTTTGTCTTACTCTGCTATGCTAATTATTGCTATTCTGATCAGTTGAAGTGCCATCTGTCGGACATTTTTTGAACGTTTGTATTTTTTTGGTTCTAATGAAACCCCATGTCATTCCATGCATGTGTGTCAATTTGTACCTCTCTATCTACATTATTCCGTGATTTATTCAGTTTTCAAATTTAAACTGACTTTTTGATCCCCCGGTATGTTATTGGAGTACTAGTGAGTAAATACGAGTTTAATTTTTTTCAAGTTACATAAACATTTTACTTTATAGCTTTTGCACTAGAACACAGAAATGATGTTTCTCTATCTTATTGTTTTGTGCATTTCATCTACAACTGATCCATATTATTAGCTGCAAATATCAGCATAATTCTACATTGATCTAACAATAGAAAGTTTATACTCACTGAACACACTTTCTGTTGCATGTAGTGTCTCATTACACCTTACAAGTTGAGGCTTGGAAAATGAAAAAATTGTGTAGACTACCCTCCTGCAGCTTAAACCTTTCTGATAATGTCTCCGAGACACACATTTGTTAACTCAACCAAGTTATACATGTTTTTTGAAACCTCATTTATTCTCTTCTTCCAATTCATACTAATCAGTATTGATTCTCATTTCTGTTATGAAAGTAAACTTCATTTAAGTACAAGTGAAAATCAACAGTGTTGATATGATCTAGGCATACCCTTTACTTGCATGTCTTTGAAAAGTATGGGTACTAAATTTTATTATCTCCTTACTTTACCAAATCTGTTACTGGGATACTGCAAAAAATGCAGCATTGTTCATTTCCACTTGAGTCTTATACAATATTCTATAATATATTTTATCAATTAAAAAGAATGAAGTTTTGATGTTTTCTTTTCAGCACAAATCTGTTTTTGTAATTAATGTTATCCAATTGCTGAATGCATGCTATGGATAATAACAGCATACCAAATTCTGTAGCACATTGAAATATCATTGGTGTAATGCCAAGATAATACGTTATTTGATGCTGAAGAGGTACAGTTCTGATTTATTACTATTATTATTATTCTTTCCTTTTTCAGACATTATGTCTGGTTAAAAATGGAAAGTGACGCAGACCTTGATCAAGTGTGACTTCCTTTTAACTGTACAGTATATGTTATATTGCATTTAGGAACTTTCGGGTAATTGAACATGTATCAATAATTACGGATTTCTGCAGTTGTATATATAAGTTTGGATGTAGCTGTATTGCTTTGATGTACTGGTGGATATTGTGTGGTATGACTCCTGTAGTTGATAGTATAATTGGTATAATGTCAACTTTATCCTGATGCCACATGTCTTTGACTTCCTCAGCCAGCTGGAAGTATTTTTCAATTTTTTCTCCTGTTTTCTTCTGTATATTTGTTGTATCGGGTATGGATATTTCGATTATTTGTGTTAATTTCTTCTTTTTATTGGTGAGTATGATGTCAGGTTTGTTATGTGGTGTTGTTTTATCTGTTATAATGGTTCTGTTCCAGTATAATTTGTATTCATCATTCTCCAGTACATTTTGTGGTGCATACTTGTATGTGGGAACGTGTTGTTTTATTAGTTTATGTTGTAAGGCAAGTTGTTGATTTATTATTTTTGCTACATTGTAATGTCTTCTGGGGTATTCTGTATTTGCTAGTATTGTACATCCGCTTGTGATGTGATCTACTGTTTCTATTTGTTGTTTGCAAAGTCTGCATTTATCTGTTGTGGTATTGGGATCTTTAATAATATGCTTGCTGTAATATCTGGTGTTTATTGTTTGATCCTGTATTGCAATCATGAATCCTTCCATCTCACTGTATATATTGCCTTTTCTTAGCCATGTGTTGGATGCGTCTTGATCGATGTGTGGCTGTGGTAGATGATACGGGTGCTTGCCATGTAGTGTTTTCTTTTCCAATTTACTTTCTTCATATCTGTTGATGTTATGTGATCTAAAGGGTTGTAGAAGTGGTTGTGAAATTGCAGTGGTGTAGCCAATGTATTTATATGAGTGATTGCTTTGTGTATTTTGCTAGTTTCTGTTCGTTCTTTAAAGTTTTTTTCTTAAATTGTCTACCTGCCCATAATGTAGGTTTCTTATGTCGATAAATCCCCCTCCTCCTTCCTTTCTGCTTAATGTGAATCTTTCTGTTGCTGAATGTATGTGATGTATTCTATATTTGTGGCATTGTGATCGTGTAAGTGTATTGAGTGCTTCTAGGTCTGTGTTACTCCATTTCACTACTCCGAATGAGTAGGTCAATATCGGTATATCATAAGTATTTATAGCTTTTGACTTGTTTCTTGCTGTCAATTCTGTTTTCAGTATTTTTCTTAGTCTTTGTCTATATTTTTCTTTTAGTTCTTCTTTAATATTTGTATTATCTATTCCTATTTTTTGTCTGTATCCTAGATATTTATAGGCATCTGTTTTTTCCATCACTTCTGTGCATTCGCTGTGGTTATCCAATATGTAATCTTCTTGTTTATTGTGTTTTCCCATGACTATGCTATTTTTCTTACATTTGTCTGTTCCAAAAGCCATATTTATATCATTGCTGAATACTTCTGTTATCTTTAGTAATTGGTTGAGTTGTCGATTTGTTGCTGCCAGTAGTTTTAGATCATCCATGTATAGCAAATGTGTGATTTTGTGTTGGTATGTTCCAGTAATATTGTATCCATAATTTGTATTATTTAGCATGTTGGATAGTGGGTTCAGAGCAAGGCAGAACCAGAAAGGACTTAATGAGTCTCCTTGGTATATTCCACGCTTAATCTGTATTGGCTGTGATGTGATATTATTTGAATTTGTTTGGATATTAAGTGTGGTTTTCCAGTTTCTCATTACTATGTTTAGGAACTGTATCAGTTTAGGATCTACTTTGTATATTTCCAATATTTGTAGTAACCATGAGTGGGGTACACTATCAAAAGCTTTTTGGTAATCAATGTATGCATAGTGTAGTGACCTTTGTTTACTTTTAGCTTGATATATCTGTCACCTCTGCATCTATTATCAGTTGCTCTTTACATCCTCGTGCTCCTTTGCAACAGCCTTTTTGTTCTTCATTTATAATTTTGTTCTGTTTTGTTATGTGTCATTAATTTCTGTGTAATGACTGAAGTTAATATTTTGTATATTGTTGGTAGGCATGTTATGGGGCAATATTTTGCTGGGTTTGCTGTGTCTGCTTGATCTTTAGGTTTCAGATATGTTATTCCATGTGTAAGTGTATCAGGGAATGTGTATGGGTCTGCAATGTAACTGTTAAATAATTTGCTGTGTCTGTTTATGTGTGGATGGAGATGTGTGTGTGTGCGAGTGTATACCCGTCCTTTTTTCCCCCTAAGGTAAGTCTTTCCGCTCCTGGGATTGGAATGACTCCTTACCCTCTCCCTTAAAACCCACATCCTTTCGTCTTTCCCTCTCCTTCCCTCTTTCCTGATGAGGCAACAGTTTGTTGCGAAAGCTTGAATTTTGTGTGTATGTTTGTGTTTGTTTGTGTGTCTGTCGACCTGCCAGCACTTTCGTTTGGTAAGTCACATCATCTTTATTTTTAGATATGTTAAATAATTTAGTTAGATGTTAATGCATTGAGGTGAACTTCTTTAGCCAGAAATTTGCTATTTTATCTTTTCCAGGAGCTTTCCAATTGCGAGTAGAATTAATTGCTTGGGTGACTTCATGTTGCAAAATTATCACTTCGGGCATTTGTGGTATCATCTTGTATGTGTCTGTTTCTGCTTGTATCCACCATGCATGCCTGTTATGTTGTACAGGGTTTGACCATATGTTGCTTCAGAAGTGTTCCATGTCTGTTATGTTTGGTGGGTTGTCTATTTTAATGTGTGTGTTATCTATTGTCTGAAAAAATTTCTTTTAGTTTGTGTTGAATGTTTGGTTTTGTTTCCTTCTATTTTCACTTTTTTTGTATCTTCTAAGTCGTTTGGCCAATGCTTGTAATTTCTGATTCTTTTCATCTAATTGCTCTATCGCTTCTTGTTGTGAGATTTTACCTAACCTTTTTCGTTTTGTGTCTGATATTTCATTTCTTATAAATTGTGTTAGCTGTCTGATGTCTTTTCTCAGTTTTTCTATTCTGATCTGTAGCCTGTGTTGCCATGCTGGTTTTGTGGGTTTCTTCTGTGTGTTGGTTTGTTCTGATCTCTGCCTAGTGTGTATATTTAGTGTAGTGAGTGCTCCTATATAAACCAGTAGCTGTAACTCTTTCATAGTTGTATTTTCATTTATTTTGTTGTGTATGATTGTGTTGATAGTTGTTATTGTTGTTTCGACTTGTGGGTTATTTGGTGATCTATGCAAGAATGGTCTAATGTCTGTATTTGTGTCTTTGTATTCTATATATGTTAGCTGAAATTTTTCTTCTATATATAACATGTGTGTCACTTCATGCTCTATTTGTGCTTGTTCTGGTGGCCATCTTAAGATGTCGTTTTCCTCTGATTGTTTAATTGATGCGTGGTGTTCTTTGTTTGTTTGCTCTGGGATGTTTGATGTTTGAGTCCATTACTGTATTTTCTTCTTCTTCTGATTGCACATCATTTTGTTCCAGTGTTTGTTGTACTTGTTGTTTGATGTTTTGTAATTCTGACTGGGGTATCCTGTTATTTTTGATTATTACACGGATCTGATCAGTTAGTCATTGTTCTGTTAAAAATTTTAATTCTGGGTATCTGGTAATACATTTTGTGTATACTTGTGATCTGTATCCAGTTGTGTTGGTTCCTAAGTTTGTTGCTTGGTAATAACAGAACATGAGGTGTCAGTTAACTTCATCTGACCATCTCATCCTCTGTCTTTGTTTTCCTTCTAGAGTGGTTGCAGGAAGCATATCCTGCAAAACACCTCTATTTGGATTTAAATCATTTTCTGTGTGTCTAGCAGTGTCGTTACCATTGTGGATGGGCATGGGGTTCAAGCGTCGTCCCCGACCATGACAGCGCTTGTATGAGGCTTCATTAGTTCTGTCCTGAACCAACTAATCACACTAAAAGGGGGGTTAGCCCCATTAGTGGATTGTTCTTTTCGTCACCTTTTACGACTGGCAGACCATAGAACATACCGGAGGCCTATTCTTTTCCCGGGCCTCCACGGGGGCTATTATTATTATTATTATTATTATTGTCTTACAAGACATTTGGGACATTGTTCTCAGGTTAATTATTTCTGTGCATGATTCATAATTATGTGCAGTATTAAGACCAGACACACACTAATGTGGAGCTGTTGGTAGGACAGCATAATTTATGTAATTTTATGTTGTTGAATGGAAAAATGAGATTGAGAAGAAGAGCAAAGCATGGCAGTACTGTGTCACATGTGGCCTTTGTAGCATTTCTGTGGTAAGTTGTGCCTGAACTGTGCCATTAAATAATTGCAGGGCAGGGAACTAAAGTACATGAGAAAATGAAATGCAATGATAAGAACCTGTGTGGCATATTTTTCCTTGAATATTAGATGGAAGCTTCAGGCTGCAGTTTTATGAAGTTAATTTAATTTCTATGAAAACAGTGGCAAAATAGTTGTAACTGAGATCACAGAGTTAGACTCATATGCTGGGCTAAGCACATTAATACTACAAAATCAGAAATCAAAGTTATAAAAGCTGTAGGAAACTAAGTAATGAATGGAAGGAAAACATTTTTGTGGGTATGTAAGTAATGGAAAGGATGCCTAGAGCTGTTGTGATCTTTTCTACACCCTAAATTTGCTACTATACATCTGTGAATTTTTAGGGTCCATATTATGATAAGGGTTAGATTAGATTAGATTCAGTTTTTGTTCCATAGACCCAAAAATGAGATGACTCTCATGGGTGTGGAACACGTCAGAAAGTATAACATAAAAAACATAGAACTCTCGAATATAGTACTTGCTTCCCTGGTCATTTGTCAAGAGTTTGTTGAAATAAGTGAATCATTAGAGTCAACTGGAACTGCTAATATTTACAGAATTAATACACTGTCAGAATGAAACATACTGGTAATTATGAACTTCTTATTAAATTTATCTAACAAAATACCTAATCTGGACTGATGTGACCAAGTGCTGTCAAAATTGAAATCTGAAAGACATTTTTACTTAAGCTGATCTAACAGTACCTGTTAAGATATTCATCTATAGAGCAGAAGGAGTTGCCTACCAAAAAGTCTTCCAAACTCTGTTTTATCTGAAACCAAGTTTCTATTGGTTACTGGCAATTTATTGAAAATGTGTGTTCCTCAATATTGGACACCCTTCTGAACTAAGGTAAGTGATTTTAGGTCTTTATGTAGATTGTTCTTATTTCTAGTATTGATGATATGTATCAAGCTATTGGTTGTAAATAGAGATGTATTGTTTTCAAGAAATTTCATCAAGGAATAAATGTACTGAGATGCAGTGGTTAGAATACCCAGTTCCTTGAACAGATTTCTACATGATGGTGAGAGTTTCCTCTAACAGAGCAGAAGAATGCTTTATATACCCTCCTCATATTCAAAGAATTTTATGAGATTAACATGACAACACACAATATGGAGAAAAGCACACTAAGATTTTAAGGTGAAAATAGACAAAAAATAGTCTTTTGATTTCTGACTATATGAACATGTGAATTAGAATATAACTAACTTATAATTTTTTATTGCATTTCATTACAGATATGAAAAATGGCTAAATGGGGAAAAGAGGAAAAGAATAATCAGTTCTTTTTAAATGTAGTGCTGCTACCAGATGCATGGACATAAAAAATTATTAATAATGATATTCTGGTGAGTAGAGGGCATATCATGATTACGAAACCCCATCAAGCCAAATGATCCCTTGATCAGTTTTATACTTTCTGTCCAGAGTCTTGAATGACATCTACATGACTAGAATGCAATAGAAAAGCTGGGGATGTAGTATGCTCATCAGTTTTAGAAAGATTGGGATATCAATCCTACCTTGAATGGGTAATAATGGAACAGAGTAGGAGACAATAAAGGGTATGAAAAAACTCCTCCAAATCTGTCTTAGGATTGAATCTACACAAGAAGAAATTATTTCTGGGGGGCAGACAAAGACAGAATTTAATTGGTGTAATGAACACAAAACTTTCATTTTATATATATAGACTACATCAATGCATGCAGAGTTCCACTACACAAATAAAATCTGTCATCAGTGAACTGCTTTAACCTAAAGAAAACAAATTAAACAGCTTCCAGCAATTTAATTGCAACCACGTAATGAATTTCTATTCCCAGCAGAGAAAAGCTCGGGTGTCTATATCCTTTGTGGAGTAACACAGTACTGTGGTAAGTGTTTGGAGAGAGGAATTATGTAATGGCATGGAAATGTTCCTGAAACAGTCTAAGCCAACTTCTAAGTTACAGGCTCTCTAATTTTTGTTGGATTTTATGTATTTTTAGTACAAAATAAGTCTTAAATTGTTCTTTCTACCAATCAAATATAACAAAAAGTTCCAGTAAAATCAAAACTTTTCTCTACTGTGTCATAGAAAATGTAATTTATATAGCAGACTGTATTGCTATCAAGCTTGAATTCAATACTGAATTTTAGTACCACACACTGTGTAGTGATTCACATAGTATAAATGTAACATTATGAAAGTAATGGAGTGTATCAATGTGCATTGTGATGTATAAAAACATTAGAATGCATCATAACATTAAGTAAAGTTTAGAAAAAGAAAATATTCAATATTTACAGTGGCTTTGTTTATTTACCTGCTTGTCCTAATTTTCATTGATTTTTATGTAATTCTCTTTCAAAATAAGTGTTAAAGCTCCTCTAACAGGCAGGTGTCTAAAATTACCTGATTGCTGGGCTGTGTATACCATATACCAATTGATTTTCCAAAGGATCTGGAATAGGCAACCATAATCTCATGTCTGACATGTTGCACAGTAGATTTTTGTAAACGCTAGTAAGTAGTCCAGATTTCTATGACTCCTCTTGGTCACATGGACAAAATCAAACCAATAATCCATTTCATGCCACGCACTTGGAAGTGTATGTGGAGTCACCAATGGGAGCACATTAGAAATTTACATCGTGGGCTCTGGAGGTGTTTTCAGAGAAGGAGACACATAAAAAAGGTCTCTCACATAACTGCATGAAAAAATGTCCGTAGGTAACAGATCCAGTATCTCTAGGTGGCCAAAGCAGAATACAGTATCATTATGTCCGGTATGAAAAATCCAAGACTATGTAAGATGTTGATCAAAAAACATGCAAACCTTCACATTCACTGCATTTGCACACAATGATCAAAAATAATAAAATGTCTTTTACATTCATTGTAATTCTCATCAATATATTGCACTGCATTATATAGTTATATTTGTTTGTATTCACTATATTCACTGACTGTCCTGTACTGTATAGCTCCTTTGAATACACTAAAAAAAATGTAACCACATTGAAAGATGAACTGCATAAATTTAAAAGATTCAAGACTGATTCATTATTCTTCATTCAAGTAGTGGAAAACTTCATTTATAAGATCAGTAGCCATGTTATTCTGCAGGTTCAGCTTTGTTGACAAGGTGAATAATTTAGAGCTGAACAATATTTACATTTTGCTTTTGAGAAAGAAGGTTGTAAATAGATCTGGATTACTCAGAAGTTGTGATTCTTTGTAACTTGTATGTAAATGTATGCTGGATCATATTTTAATATATTGTTTTACAATAATGATTCTCTTAAAAACACATTATCATCTTTTTAGAGTATGTTGCAAGACAAGTAGTACAATAGTTCTGGTCTAAAATTAGTAACAGACTGGTGGATGGATCAAAAGTAAAATAAAACAAAACACATTACTGGAAAACTTCTCTGACATCAAACATAATGTTTCACAGTGTCACACAATGATCCTTTATTGTTTTTTGGATATAACAAAACAATAACCTGTTACATTTCTGAAATACATTTCTTAGAAGAAATAATACAAAAGAGTATGTAATGCTTAAAAATAAAGCCTGGTAAACAACAAATGACTGAAAATTAAAACAATACTCTGATGTATTTCACAGAAAGTTCATGCATTATGATGTAGTGTGTACTACATTAAAAGAGATCAGGCCATCATCAGAAGATACTGCCCATAGGAAACACAGCAACTTAAATGGGAAATTTCATAACAACAATATCATTCTTTCATGGAAAAGTATAACACATAAGAAATCATTAACAATCCTTCAATTATAGTTGTATATAACCTCTCAGGCACAATTATGAATTTGATATTGAGCATCTTGAAAAGTAATTTAGAATAAAGAACTATTTGGTCCACAATAAAATATATGTGTACATCTGTGAAACTAGCCATTATCTTTCAGGTAACACTCAAAAATACATAACAACAGCTAAACTCTCACAGGTGAAAGGACCACCAGAATGTTTATAGAAACAGTAAAGTAAAACTGATGATACACCAGTTTCATTGCAATGCATCACTGAACATCTACACAAATTCAGCAGGGAACTGCTACCTTCAGAAGGTATTATATCAGGAACATCAGTGTAGGAACAGTCACAATTTTGGGCCTTTTAATTGTATTTAGACCAGATTTCAGTATGCAAATTGCTTGTGCTCTGAGCTAACAAGAACAGTTACATACATAAAAATGTCTTTTTATAGTGCTTGAAGTACACAGATTTAAACCCATCACTATAAAAAAGGTTGTTGGGCTTTATTATTTTGCCAGTCTTGTGGATCTAATATTCTGCAAGATTCACAAGCTCTCAAAGATAAAAGAAAAGACTGATGTGGTTCCACACCAGTTAATGTGATTGTCAACATTTGCAAAATCTTGCTCAGACACCAAGGATATTTGAAATTAAACAATTTCCATGGAGGGAGATGTTTATGTCCTTGTTTCATATACAATTATTAACACAAATGAACTTTTAATAGTGCTGCAGAGTTTTTGTCCAGCCTCACTTGACAATGACCCTACATATGTTTGGACTGTAATGAGCAATAAATGGTACCTAATACTGATTCTGCAACCATTTATTAATATTAACTTAAACAGATATTCATTTCATCTTTCCAGAGTGGAAAACAACCAAACTTTGAGTATGGACATAAACTAGCTGTGGACAATCACCAACTCATCATTGATATAAATGAGCAATTCACAATATTGCCCAAAAGTGTACAGTCTGACAAATAGACATAACATTGTATTGACAGATGTTTTCAAAGCAACCTGAGGAACAAGCCTGTTATTAGTTTCTTGTATGTTTGTACTCTTCATGTTCAATAACTTAAAACTGTAACAACAGTACATCTGAGAGAGAGCACTGCAAGAAAATAATGTTCCAAATATTGCAAGTAACTCAGGGCTTAACTAGATAATGTTAACCCTGTTCATTCCTACAGAAAAAGAAGAATTGCCACAATGAATCCTGTGTTAAGATTCTGTCAAATTGCCAGTAAAGGAATGAAACAGTTTCACTGCTCCACCCATCCAGCAAAAGCCAATACTACCGCCCAATGATAGTGGGTTCATCAGCCATTGCAATTTCTTCATTTGGAGCACGAGCACCTTTGTGTTTACGAGAGTACATCATGAAAGAGACACCAGCAAATAACAAGAAAACAAACACCATCCATGCAAGGTATATGGAGAAACCATAGTGGTGTGTGGCACCTGGCGGGAATGTGTATGGTAGGTGTTTCTTCTCGTATGCCACTGAGCTGATCAAGACCTCAATCACTGCCAGAGTTGAGCCACCTGAAACAACAGGGGAAATGTTTATGTGACATCCTAAATGTTTTTATGGTGAAAGAGCATTTAAGAACAGTAATGTCATTTCTAAAAATGAAAATAGCTTTCCCTCTCATTACATGAAAAAGTGGCCTCTGTTTTTCTAAGAAACTATAAAAGAAAGCTATCCCTATGTACAGTCATGTATTAAACATAGATCTCTGGGAGCATTTTAAAAGTGTATAAAAATGAATTCTTAAAATTGGAGACAGACAAGTCATATACTGCTACTACTGGATATTTAGCACTGAGAAAAATATTTATGTCAGTATTTTAGTCATTACATATTTGCAGCTTGATGTGAAATGAGAATTGATAAAAATGTAAAATATAGCCACAGAGGACAAGGCAAAGAAAAAATGAAAGACTGACTCATTTTTCACAGTCATTTATACTTAACTGACAAAATTGACCATGCATTGAGGTTAATGCTTTCATATGATGCATATCTTCTCGGAGTTGATCTGTAGTTCCAATGAACACTATGAATTTAACATGTTTTCCTTCTGTGATTACTCCTAAATGAAATTTCAAGTACTTTAGTAATAAGCATCTGTTCAGTTTGCATTAATTAACTTAACATAGTGATGGATATGGTCATTCACAGAAATTTATTGAGGAGTTGGTGGTTCATTCTACAACTGGCATTAAATATACAGTGTTTTATTGAAAAAAGTCATGTAGTTCTTCAGGCAATAGTATTGCTCAAAACTAGAAGAAAAATTCTGATAATCATATGTTCAGAAACTAACACCTGTTGAAATATGGGCCATTTTATTTGTGATGAGTAATGTTTAATATTCAATTATGTAGTCAATTCTACTCTTGCTATTCATTGGATGATGAATTACCAGTAATCTTGTAGATAGACCATTACCCTTGCCGAAAAACAACTGTAATTTATACATGGCAAGGCATTACCTCTTTTTCTACAGATCACGTGACAGTACCCTACTAAAATGTTTCATGGATGATAGATTGGCCAAGGAGGTTTAGTAATATGACCTTCCCATTCATTGGAGTAGAATGCGCTGGATTACTGACTATGGGGACATTTAAAGGTGTTGATGTATGTCCAAACCATGTGCAGATGTTACAGGTGCATTTGACCAGTGTATGTAATGAAATACAATGGAGCCACATATATTGGAATGAGTATGTGATTCACTGTGATGAAGGGTTGGAAGATGTGTAGGATGTGTAGATAGTGCATGCAGCACTGCCTATAGTGTGTACTTCCATGTAACAGACAGATGAGACTGAGAGGACAGATTTTCCCTATCTCTACAGGTATTGGTTTCTGAACATATCATTACATGAGCTTTTCTTCTAGTTTTGACCAGTAATACCTCCTGTAGGAACATGTGACACTTTTTAAACACCCTGTCTAATTGATTCATCATTTCCCAAGAAATAAATTTTTCTTGTAATATTTTCAAACTAAGACTGTAAGAGCCATTTGCTTGGTACACATTAAATAGATATTTTTATACTATTAAAATAATTACAAATGATGTATTCCTGAACTTAACAGTTTGAAATGTTCTCTGCATATGATTAAAAAAATATGCATCCAGCAAAATTATCAACAACACATAAATATATCTAAATCATATTTATAATTTTTTAGCAGCCATATTGGTTTTGGCATTGAAAATGAAAATATGGAACACAAAAAGTTCTAACATGAGGAAAGCCTTTTTGGTACAATTGAGAAGCAGCACCCTTTGAATGTTAGTGCATTTGCCTAGATGAAAGTGTGAAATCTCCCAAAACCACATACAAATTGGCCAGTAGAGCTGACTTAACAGCTTAAGATAAAACCTTGATGGCATGCATCTTTCCTCTATTTGACACACTACTATAGCAATGTTTTAACAGAATTCACAGTTCTGTAAATGCAAAAGTGTTATCACCGAGTTGAGTTCAAGTAGGTACAAACACATGTAGGTAACGTGCCTTTTGAACATTATGAAAATTAAATCCCTTTTTCCCCTGCAGCACAGAATACAGACTGTCTTCTTACAGACTGATAAGTCTGGGCCTGTAGATGGAACTTAAATATACACATTTACAGAATAATACAGTGCCATGGTTGTCACGAACACAAGGTGCTTGAAAAAAGTAATGATACTGACAATACTGCCAGTGATCTAGCAACTCTCTGTTGTTGTTATTGTGTAGGCCAGCTGTGTTCATCCTCTCCAGATGCTCAGTCTAAGTATCAGCCCCATACAGCCATCAACAGCAGAATTGAGGGCAACATAATGCCATCAAGCTTAAACTTGGGAATGAGAGGGTGTGACCTTTGAAAAGTAGAAACAGGTCTTTGGGGAACATTGCTTATGAAATGTAAATGTTTTTTCCTGGCACAAATACTTTTTGGAAGGCTGAGAACACATTGAAAATGAAGCTTGCTCAGGAAGATCTTCAACTTGAAAACCTAATGAAAACATCGAACATGTGTGTGCTTTTGCGAGATCACACCAATGTGTAGTCATAAGGATGATGGGTGATGTGTTAAACTTAAATACTGTCACCATACATAAAATTTTGACTGAAGTTTTGAACATGTGAAAGGTCTGTGCCAAAATGATACAAAAAAACCTCATAGGTGAGTGGAAGGAAAAATGTATTTGTTGATCTTCTTGAGGGGATTGCCAATGACCATGAATGGTTCAGTTGTGTGATCACAGGTGATGGAGCCTGGATTTTTGAGTATGATCCTGAGACAAAGTGGCAAAGTGAGGATGGGCACTCCGCAACTGAAGAAAGCTCAAATGACCAATCAAAGATCAAAACCATGCCAATTTGCTTTCTTGACAGAAGGGGTATCGAGCATATGGAATTGGTTCCTCCAGGGAAAACTGTCAACTAAATGTTTGACAAAGATGTCCTTGAAAGGCTCAGGAAGAGGGTGAACCAAGTGAGACAGGACATTGCAGATGAATGGATGCTCCATCACAACAGTGCCTACATCATCGCCATTTTGGGGCTTTGGAGAGCATTCAAAAGAATGTGACCAATATGTTAAAGGCACTGTCAAGGCTGGAAACGATGACTCTGCCAGTTTATAACTGCTATAGGGAATTACCTTGAAGAGGAGAATATTGGTTTTTGAAAGAAATAAGAACTTTGTTCAACAAAAAATTAACCTCATTACTTTTCTCACGACCTTGTATTTAGCTATTTATTCTGAATATGTTGCAAATTCCAAGATGGACATTAGGGTGGGACCTAAGAGCAAGGGCTTAAATTGCTGCAAGTGAAATGGACATCAATAAAACTTATAACTGTCCTCACAAACATTTGGATGTTTCCTCTAAATGTCATGTGATTTCTGAGGATATGGTTATGGTGGGACCTGATAACACAGCCTCCCCCTCCCCCTGGATGTGTAGTGGATTTTGCAGCTATGTTGTTGTGAGGATGACAATATACCTTTATCTCTGGCTTCCAAATATGTAGCCTGCCCAGTGTCCTCTTATTGGCTGAGTACAAACAGCAGCTAACACTCCCCCTTCAGTTCCCATTGTACCTTGTGGTGAGCACTGACAACACTGCCACGTGGAACACATAAGTACGCCATAGGCCCTTGTCTGGACTTTTACTGTCTTCTGGAGAAATGTATATTGTTGCTGAGTATTTGTTTGATTTTAAAGTCAGTTCAATTTTGATTACAAATTATTTGAGGTAAACTTTAGTTTAAACATGGTAGATGGTCATAAGAAGCCAAGGAACACAGTACGCATTCCCATGTTTGGCAGCCAGATGAAATTTACTTCCCACCCATCACTTCCCTCCCCACATTCACTGTAGTTCTTAGCCATGCTGAAGTCAGTATTTCTTCCCTAAATTTTCAAAATAAGCCTGCACATGACCTTCATCACCAAAGCTTCATCTGTAAATGTAGGACAATCCCTGTATTAATCCATTACACAACATAAAAATGTTGATCTTTGCAGCAAGTTTAATCTGTGAGTATAAGGTGGCCTGTATTTTTTGAATGATGAATTTGGGGAGAAAAACCTCATCTTATGATTAGGTAAATATGCTGATTAGGTAAATATGTTAGGTTGTATCTCCAATATCAGCTTCTTATATTCTCAAAACACAGGAAATGTATTGCATATTTTATTGTCCTAACATATCACTCTGCCAATGGCCTTCAATACAATACACTCATTTCTGAACTTAATTTATCCGTTTTCATACAAGGGTGGTTTGAAAAGTTCTCAGAATCACCACGAGAGGTCAGGGCTAGGAAAACAAATTGTTCACATGATATTCATTGGACTGTTGCCTGTAAACATGTGCCACATCAGTGCTCTTGGAAGAGAGCTGTGGCAGTGACATGGCTCTGTTGTTGTTCCCACATAGTGATTTGCAAAGGTGGAAAAAATTGAGATTCAAGCATTGATTAAGCACTCCATACAGAAAGTTATGAAAAGCAAAGGACATTCATGCTGATTTCCAGAATGCACTGGGAGACTCTGGTCCTTCATATTCAGCTGTTGCCAAGTGGACAAATGAATTTAATTTTGGTCGGTAAGAGCTTATATGATGAGCCGTGCAGTGATCGGCCAAGATGTGTCACTACTCCAGAAACCATTGCACAAGAGCACAAAATGATTGTGGAGGATCGCCGATTGAAAGTGCTTGAAATTGCTCACGCTTGCCAGATGTCATCTGAAAGGGTATATCACATTTTAAATGAAGAATTAGAAATGAAAAAATTATCTGCAAGATTGGTGCCATGACTCTTGATGCTGGATAAAAGAAGCATGAGAATGGACATATCGGAACAATGTTTGGCCCATTTTAGGAGCAATGAACGAAATTTTTTGCACCAGTTTGAGACCACAGATGAAACCTGGGTGCACTACTATACCAAAGAGACAAAAGATCAGTCAAACCAGTGGAAACATGCTGATTCTCCACCACCAAAGAAAACAAATACAATTCCTTTGGCAGAAAAGGTCAAGGCATCAGTGTTCTGGGATGTGAATGGGATTCTGTTTGTAGATTATCTCCCCACTGGGCAAACAATTACTGGAGAATACTATGCTAACCTTCTGGACAAACTGCAACAAAAGATACATGAAAAAAGGCCATGTTTAGCAAGAAAGAAAGTCATCTTCCATCAAGACAATGCGTGCCCGCATACATGTGCGGTCGCCATGTCAAAATTGCACGAACTAAAGTATGAATTGTTTCCACACTCGCTTTTTCACCTGATATAGCTCCATCAAACTTCCATCTCTTCCCGTAACTGAAAATTTTTCTTGATGGACGAAGATTCACTTCAAATGAAGAATTGATAGCCGGAGTTGACAACTAATTTGCACACGTGGAGAAACTTATTTTTGAGATGGGATCAAAGCACTGGAACATCACTGGACCAAGTGCATTAATCTACAAGGAGACTACACTGAAAAATAAAAAAGTTTCAGTGATGTAAGCACTTTTTTTCTATTCTTTTCCGACTACTTTTCAAACCATCCTCATACTATTACTTTGTTTAAGTAGGGTTTCAGAATGGAGGTTTGTATTGTGGTGGTTTCCTGGCTATTATCAGATAGTACAATCCCCAAATATTCACAAACAAAGAAAAATAGTACCTTATTAGCCACTCTTCTATAATATAGGGCCCATCTGAATTGCTGGACTCAGAATGTAAATTCCAGTTAATGCTAACATTGATATTAAATATATTTTCAAGTTTACAGGCACCTGACAGCGTTCTCTGAAATCACTTAATTTACATAAATGCTTAGTATGAAGTAATAATAAAAACAGTATCTGAGTAATTAAAAGGAAGGATAGTCACTTTTGCCAAAATAACTTTATATACATAATTTTCTGATTTATAAAGTATTACAAATTTACAGAGGTCAGAAACAGTTTGAAAAGCCTGTAAAGGTGTTGCAAAGTAAGTTATGCTGAGAAATAACTGTTAAGAAAAAAATTTGGTATGTTGTTCCTTTCCTGAGTTGATAGCATTAAAGTTAGTCAATCAGGCCATTGCATGCGCAAATTCAAGTGGCTCACCAGGGATGGTGTTGCCAGACATGTTCTTCATGTGGTTTTCTAAAACCAAACAAGAGAAAGAAAAAAAAACTGGATGTGGAATGGAAGTAAGGATTAAACTTCAGCCAAAGGCCAAGCAGTCTCATGTGCTGTCATCTATTCCATGAGAACAACTTACACTAATTGTATCTGGTGGGCCTCTTGAATTTGTGTACATTGTACTGATTGGATAACTTTAGTGCTCTGAAACAGTGTAACATATCAATTTTTTTTAATGATTATTTCTCAGCACAACCTACCTTGCAACCACCGCACAAGTTTTTCAGACTCTTTGTGATCACCTTGTATATGTAGAAGAAATTCACATAGTGAACAATTTCAATAAATGGTATTGCTATTATACTTTGCAATGGTTCTCTCCACCTATGAATGTATATACTGAGAGCTGTTCCACATTTGTTCTAATTCCTTTCTTTTTCTCCTCCTCTGGTAATGCTGTATCTATAGGATGTGGCTGATAGTATATTGCTTCCTTAACAACGTAATGCTCTGCCATTGAACTATTTTTCCCAACTTGGTTCTCAAATTATCTTCTTCCTTCCCACTACCAAGCCCCATGCTGTAGGCTTTTAATAACTTTTGGATATTTTTTTTAAAGCTTTGATTTAAGTTTATGGAAGAAAATTCTTCAGAATATTATATTTATAGTATTTCTTCTCATCAACTACTTACTATTATTCCTCTGTAGTACCGACTCTCAGATATGTACTAAAATTCCTCTGGAGTACCGGCTCTCAGATATGCACTATCTTCTTCAAGAAAAGATATCAATCTGAAGTCTTTCATTCATTGCATAATAGCATTAGAGTTAATACAAAGAGGTACTTCATGTTTTACACAGATTATTTTATTAGGAATGCTACCTGAAATTATGGTGTTACTTCAGGGGTCACATTAATAATATCTGTAGCAGTTACATTTAATAGTCTATGATCACAAAAATTACATAAATGAGACTCTACACATCAACAGAAACTTTCAATTGAAATGTGGTGGCTGTCTATAGTTCCTAATTGATGAGTTAGTTTGTAACCACAAAAAGATTCCAGAAGGCTTCTATATGGTTTGATAGCCAGTCATCAGTGTAAAGTTTGCAATAAATAAATGTTATTGACAACAGTTGTTGCAGTCTATCTAACTTTTATACAGGGTGTGCCATTTAAATCCAGACAAATGAAACTTTTTTAAAAAGTAAATTAAAAAAAAATACAAATGAAAATGAAAATCCTTTTATGTGTAAGTAGTCGTATCTTTCAAGAGTAATATTACTCAATGTAACCCCCTTCAGCTGCACTGACTGCCTCCAATATTGTCCTGGAGTGATCACACACAGTCTTTAAAAGAGTGCTGTCCATATTCATGAATGCTGCCTTGAACTGGTGTGACATTAGGGTGCCTCATCTTACTGGTAACTCTTTCAATGATGCTCCAAACATAATAGTCGAGGGGGTTCAAATCTAGGCTATTCAGGGGCCAGAATTCCTTTGACAAGAACATGTCAACATTATCTGAGAGCCAGTTTTGGATTAAATGACTCATATAAGGTCCTCCTCTGCCATCCAATGCATTGTTAGTTTGCTGACATTCAATACTGATGCCAATTTCCTCAACGATTGCCATGGGTCCTCCGAAATTGGGGCCTACACCTTTTCAATGACTGTTGCAGTTCACAACACGTTTCCTCAAATGAGGTTAGTGGAAGCTTCCCCAGACTCTGTTGAATCACTAAACTTGGCCACAATATTGTAAACAGTTGATCTTGGGTACACAAAGAATTGAACTATTTTGGTGGGCAAACACACAGTGTGAAGACTTTTGATAATTGCAGCTCTTTGGTTGTACTCCACACTTGTCCATAACATCTTGGCCATTTTGTGGTTCCTATGTTTACTAGATTCCTATGGCTTTCAAGAACACCAATTGTGACCTTCAGCATAACTACAATACTGCAGGAAATTAAAATTGAAATGTCTGGCTTTAAGTGTAGCACTGTGTAGAGGTAATACATGTGTCATTGCACCTGATAAATTCTCAACCCATAGAGATAAATATGTACATGAAATTGGATAATTTTTGGTGAGGGGAAGAGAAAAACTCACTACATGCAGAAGAGGAAATAGATATTAAGATAGTTGTTCACGCCAACATTTGATGAGAGAGAAAACTCATCACTGTATCCTCAGGTTCCCATTACAATCAGTCATTTAGAAAAGAAAAGTAAAAAAGTAAATAAGAAAAAAGCACTATTTGGTTTTCCGTCAGCACCTACTGCTTCCACTCATTTCATTTTATTGGATACTATTATGCATCACAGGATTCTGGTGCATTATTATTTGTGATTCTACAAACTGCAATTTAGGGTATTCAAACATTGTCAGAAAAATACTATAGCTTTAGCAAACACTGCAGTATTTAGGGTGGTTTGTCTCCTCATGCAGTTCATGGGAACTTATGTAGGTTTCCTTTGGTACAGTAACAGTTTGTGCGTGGTTCTTCAGTAAAGCTGGATGAGAACCTATGCAGAACAATGATGAAATGAAGTCCCCAATATCTTTGTTTGTTACTTCCTCCCTCAGATTTTTATTGAGCTGCGAGAAAGGACTGGTCCAGCATCTTGATCTGTGGATCCCAGACAAACCCCACTGTTAGGAGTTTTAGAATTGACACAACCTGCTCCCCTCCCTCAACGATGGCTCCACCCCAGCTTAATCAACACAGATTCATTTCATCTGTGTTAGTCCTGTGGTGATTTGGTGAAAAGTGCATCAAGTTTTCTATATCTGGGAAAACTTAGTAGACTGAACAATAGACAGATTATAAATTTAATTGCCAGTTGTAAATAGAAATATATTGCCACTTACCTCACCTCTTATTGTTTAGTTGAAACTGTCATCCCAGATAATGATGCAAGTTATAATGATAATGATGGTGAATAAAAATAGTGAAGCTATGGATGGTTGGTTTAGATAGTGAGCACAGAAAGAAGAAAAGGTAAAAGTTATTGTTAGTCATTTCTTTTGGTGTACTTTATTTCTGCCTGTATTATCAAAATATTGACAACCAATAAACAGCATAAGTTTAGCACAGATATAATATTAACTTACTTAGGTAGGTTCTCTATATCAATAAAACATTCTGTAGTTTCGATTAGTGGAAATACATCAAAAATGAAATTTCCTTGAGAAAGCCTCTTTAAAAGAAAGGGATTGTCATACATGCAAGATCATCTCATAGCCATGGAAATATATTTCTGCCAAAGTAGGTACCAGTACCATACAGTAGTGGATCATGCATTTCAGTTTGTCTCTGAACAAGGTTACTGAAAGAAATACAGTAACCAGCCACTTTTTGTGCAACTTTATTTACACCAATACATTTATATCTTCATCAGTTCTTATAAATTGGCTATATGGCAAATGCTGCACGGCACCAGTGCATCAGTGAAGATAAAAGTGAGTGTATTATGCGTATAAATGCTAAATAAGAAGCTGTAAGTTACAGAATAAAAAGCAGCTGCAATATTCAAAATGGTGTATTGATGAAAATAAATGTAGTATGCAAACTGAAGATTTAAGGAAATCTAAAGTGCATTTTGGTGTAAACAGAGCTACATAAAACAAGGCTGGTTGCTGCATTACCTCAAGTAATTTAATCTGCAGCCATATAGCTTTTTCTCTTACTTTGTAATTAAAAAAAATATTTCAAGATTTTAATACAATAAACTGATTGTGAACACTTGTTCTGTATGCAGCAAAAAAGATGTAAGAGCTCTCAGGAAAAGAAATATGAAAAACTGCTTCAGGTTTGCATTTGTAGGTAATCTATTTTCGTTTAAAACCCATGCCAGAAGTTTATTTGGAGCACGCTGTTTCTTGTCATACTTCCAAACCCAATAGACAATTGTTTGGAGTATTTTTAGTATACAGTCATCAGGATTTTGGCTCACTCACTGGGAGTTCATTGTAAGCTCCAAGCCTGTACCTACATGTTACTATTCAGTTGTACTGACTGTCATACTCAAGAACAACAAAATATGCTTCGTTACAGATGGACTATACCTTTCCAAAAAACATCATAAAGTGAGAGAATTATACGAAGTGTGCTAGCAAAGATTCCATTTCAGTTTATTATTATCCATTTTGTCAAGCAATCTCCACTGCACTTGATACAACTACTCATTCTTCAAAAATATTTATCAAGTCATCAGAAACATGTCACAGTCCCCCACCTGTAGAAGCTCTTCATTCTTATCTTTAGCAGATGCAATTCAAGACAAAGTAAAAACTGGCAGAATTAGTTCTGCATGGTGGATGCAGGTACATTTCAATTCTACGAAAGCTGAATAGTCTCTACACATTTTTTACTAATATGATGGGACTGTGGCTTTAAAACGTTACAGTATAAGTCTCAGTTGAATGGTTTCCAGCACCTCCTTGAGCTGGCACAGATATTATTGCATCTAACAGAACCAAATCATGGAATCAAGTACACACAGACCAAGAGTTTCCTAGATGCAAGGTAATCAAGGAGAAATACCAAAAGTGATGTTCTGAGCGTATAGAGCATGCACATACATCAGCCACTTTCTGTGAGAGAACAATACGTACACACTCAAAATTTAATAGAGTCTGACTGTTAATAGAGAAATTGCAAATAATTCCAATTTAAAGTACCATATTGTTTTTTTTCTAAATATTTAAAATCTTAATAAAAATATAAGTAGCATAAAATTTTCCATTTCCATCTAACATCCTGCAAATGTTCTCTCATTGATCTTTTGACTGTCATCCAGTTGGTAGTTCTATCCATACTTTCTGTAGTATTCCCTTTTCAGATAATCACAGTGTACTTACTTTTCTGTAAGATATAGCAGTTCTGCAGTTGAGAAAGTGGGTAAATATAATCCTTAATGTAAGAGCTGCTCACCCCAAGAGAACAAATTATATCCTCTCCTTCAAAACTCAGCCAAAATGTGTGAATGACCTGACTACATTTAATGTTGCTTTCAAATTTACACTTTTACCCAAGTTTATACAGATGAAATTAACTGTATGATTGTATCTATTGCAGCACAAGAAAAAGGATTTAAGTGTTCCATTTCTGAACTACTTGTTTCATATGTTCAGCCTATTTCACAGCATCAAGTGAGCTGGATCATTAGTTTTCATACTGCCAGCAGATTTCCTTCCCCATCACAGTCCTATTCAAGCTACTACTCCAACCCTAATTACAACTTCATCGATGGGACATGAAACCATAATCATCATCAATTCCTTTCTATGTCACATCACTCAACAGCAGACCAATTGAAACACTATGAGAGGTTCCAGAAGCTTACAACGGATTTTAAAATTAATTGTTATCAAGTTTTTTTTGTTTTTATTATAGCATTACCCTGACTTTATTTACATTAAAGAAGAGCAAACATCCTGTATACCAATTGAACATACGGATCAAATCACTTTGAATTTCATGAAAATTATACTTCCTGTACTCATCAGCGATAAATCTGGTTGTGGGTGTATACTGAGAATATTCGGGCTCTTCTTACGCTTTCCTGCAGAACCTCTGATGTCACTCTTATTTTTGTTTAACGTATTCCATCCAGTACAGTGTTATATGCTCTACACAGTCAAAAATTAATGGAGCTAACCATGTGACTGTGGAGCTAAACTAGATACGGTAATACAGGTTGTCAGGTGACAGTGTGCTCCAGTGCCATACACCAATCCTAAATCTATGAAGACAAATCTTCCTGGTCACTAGCATCTACTGTTCATATGACATTGTCTGTGAATAAAGGAACTGTTCCCACACTAGTGACTTTTAATGAATATGTCTTGATTCTTTCCAGATGTCCTTTTCCTCCAGCACATTATGAATTTTGAGCTTAGAATATGCTCCAGGATATTGCAACTGATGATCTTTACCAATGGGGCAGATCCAAGTGGGAGATGGAGGCATGGGAGAATCATGACCCCCACCCTCCCTCCCCTTTACCCACACACATTTTCACATTTTAGTGGAAAATGTTCATATTTTCACAAATACACTCCTGGAAATTGAAATAAGAACACCATGAATTCATTGTCCCAGGAAGGGGAAACTTTATTGACACATTCCTGGGGTCAGATACATCACATGATCACACTGACAGAACCACAGGCACATAGACACAGGCAACAGAGCATGCACAATGTCGGCACCAGTACAGTGTATATCCACCTTTCGCAGCAATGCAGGCTGCTATTCTCCCATGGAGACGATCGTAGAGATGCTGGATGTAGTCCTGTGGAACGGCTTGCCATGCCATTTCCACCTGGCGCCTCAGTTGGACCAGCGTTCGTGCTGGACGTGCAGACCGCGTGAGACGACGCTTCATCCAGTCCCAAACATGCTCAATGGGGGACAGATCCGGAGATCTTGCTGGCCAGGGTAGTTGACTTACACCTTCTAGAGCACGTTGGGTGGCACGGGATACATGCGGACGTGCATTGTCCTGTTGGAACAGCAAGTTCCCTTGCCGGTCTAGGAATGGTAGAACGATGGGTTCGATGACGGTTTGGATGTACCGTGCACTATTCAGTGTCCCCTCGACGATCACCAGTGGTGTACGGCCAGTGTAGGAGATCGCTCCCCACACCATGATGCCGGGTGTTGGCTCTGTGTGCCTCGGTCGTATGCAGTCCTGATTGTGGCGCTCACCTGCACGGCGCCAAACACGCATACGACCATCATTGGCACCAAGGCAGAAGCGACTCTCATCGCTGAAGACGACACGTCTCCATTCGTCCCTCCATTCACGCCTGTCGCGACACCACTGGAGGCGGGCTGCACGATGTTGGGGCGTGAGCGGAAGACGGCCTAACGGTGTGCGGGACCGTAGCCCAGCTTCATGGAGACGGTTGCGAATGGTCCTCGCCGATACCCCAGGAGCAACAGTGTCCCTAATTTGCTGGGAAGTGGCGGTGCGGTCCCCTACGGCACTGCGTAGGATCCTACGGTCTTGGCGTGCATCCGTGCGTCGCTGCGGTCCGGTCCCAGGTCGACGGGCACGTGCACCTTCCGCCGACCACTGGCGACAACATCGATGTACTGTGGAGACCTCACGCCCCACGTGTTGAGCAATTCGGCGGTACGTCCACCCGGCCTCCCGCATGCCCACTATACGCCCTCGCTCAAAGTCCGTCAACTGCACATACGGTTCACGTCCACACTGTCGCGGCATGCTACCAGTGTTAAAGACTGCGATGGAGCTCCGTATGCCATGGCAAACTGGCTGACACTGACGGCGGTGGTGCACAAATGCTGCGCAGCTAGCGCCATTCGACGGCCAACACCGCGGTTCCTGGTGTGTCCGCTGTGCCGTGCGTGTGATCATTGCTTGTACAGCCCTCTCGCAGTGTCCGGAGCAAGTATGGTGGGTCTGACACACCGGTGTCAATGTGTTCTTTTTTCCATTTCCAGGAGTGTATAAATTTCTTATCCAAACTCTTGAGTGTAATTAAAACTAAGCATCCTGAAAATGACAGTTATTTCTAGAAATTACATGCTATGTTAACACAGTTGCTTGCTTGAGTGCAAGGTCCACATCCACAGGTTGACTGTAACTACTGTCAACAATCAAATCAATTGTGAGTTTGCAGCCAAAACAGACAAACCACAGGAAGCTGAGTAAGACAAGACAGCAAGGGAAAGGCCATATTGTGGGGGAAAAACTGATAGAAACAGCATGCCTCTCATCCACATGCTTGCATAACTAGTATGTAGAATTGTCATCACAATCTTAACACTAAATAAAATACTGATAATGCCGAGTGCACACTTCTGTTTTATATTATGTAAGTTACCAAATTTGTTGCTATTATAGTTCTTAAATCAACTGTGTGACACTTAGTGCATCTCAAATATTCAGACAAATTGTTTCCAGATGCTATATTTCTCAGAATGGCAATTTCTTGGAAGTTATGCTAAGGCAGTGCACCAACCACTGATGTAAACAACAAACTGCTATTAAACATATATATTTTCTATTGTAATTAAAATATTTTATTACCAGTATATTAAAATATTTTACATATTTTACTGTTGTTATTATTAAAATCATAGGCATCTGTGGCAGGCACATAAAAAGTAAGTGTTACTGTGATTTATGTTTTGAAGGATAGCAAGATCATAGCAAACTGTGATGCCTGATCCAAGAACGTAATTCTGGATTCACAACTGGTTACTGTTGCTCATATGTAAATTCTTATTAATGATTCCCCACAGTGTGTTGGATGTGGGGAAAAACTACTGTTTGTTGATGACAGCAACATAGTGATGAAAGCTAAAACTCCAACACTGCACTCAAAAAGCAATCCACAACCTCTCACAAAAAATAAAGTGAAAGGTACTTGCTGTTTTATTGTGATTAAGGGTATTACAAATCGTCGTAGATTTCTGGGGGTTATCACTGACAAAGCTTAAATAAAGAGTTAACGGATTTCTGTTCCTGGCCAATATAAGCGTATCTACATCTTACTTCGTCAAAAATCCCAACCTTCTGTTATAATTTTAAATCGTTCGTCAACCTGAACTGCAATGCAGGAAGATCTGCAGCGGATAGGCACTTGCTGCAGGGAGTGGCAACTGCCCCTTAACATAGACAAATCTAATGTATTGTGAATACATAGAAAGAAGGATCCTTTATTGTATGATTATATGATAGCGGAACAAACACTGGTAGCAGTTACTTCTGTAAAATATCTGGGAGTATGCGTGCGGAACGATTTGAAGTGGAATGATCATATAAAATTAATTGTTGGTAAGGCGGATACCAGGTTGAGATTCATTGGGAGAGTGCTTAGAAAATGTAGTCCATCAACAAAGGAGGTGGCTTACAAAACACTCGTTCGACCTATACTTGAGTATTGCTCATCAGTGTGGGATCCGTACCAGATCGGGTTGACGGAGGAGGTAGAGAAGATCCAAAGAAGAGCGGCGCGTTTCGTCACAAGGTTATTTGGTAACCGTGATAGCGTTACGGAGACGTTTAATAAACTCAAGTGGCAGACTCTGCAAGAGAGGCGCTCTGCATCGCAGTGTAGCTTGCTCGCCAGGTTTCGAGAGGGTGTGTTTCTGGATGAGGTATCGAATTTATTGCTTCCCCCTACTTATACCTCCCGAGGAGATCACGAATGTAAAATTAGAGAGATTAGAGCGCGCACGGAGGCTTTCAGACAGTCATTCTTCCCGCGAACCATACGCGACTGGAACAGGAAAGGGAGGTAATGACAGTGGCACGTAAAGTGCCCTCCGCCACACACCGTTGGGTGGCCTGCGGAGTATAAATGTAGATGTAGAATGTAGATGTAAATGTACCAAGTTCTATCGGTAGAAAATGAACTATTTAAGCCAGGGATGACCAAAATTTGGAGTTCATTATGGCTCAGCGTTGCTGGCACAATTGCCCCTCTAACACGACTAGCTGTCTTAGCGCGAGGAGCAAAGATGAAAATACTGATGAAGCTATCAATTACTCCTGAGTCCGCAGCTCATCTCTAGCCAAGCTTTCAGTTATTTGCTTCTTGCCATTTCAGCGAGTTGGCTGGAACAACTTCGGAAGGCAGCAATCTCTGTGGTCTTTCACCACTCATCTGCTGTGTCCGGCATGAATCGAGTTTGTTCAGTACCCCAAAGTTTATCTGAGAACCTTAGAATCGAATTAACTCCCAGATACTCCCAGCTTTTATCTGACCATGCGTGGGAATGAAATTATTCGCTATAATCTCTATAATTCTCCGACGAAATCTGACTGAACTTTACGATTACTGATGTATGTGACTGCACATTCAGAGTCCGCCCAACGCTAACTGGCCTCGTCATGTTCCCAAAACCCTTTCAACTCTCCTCTTCGTACCGCTTTATCTATCTATTCTCACTACAGCGTCCAAGAGGGCACCATGCCCGCAGTTTTTCACAGTCCACACCGACCAGTTCTCTGCCTCGCTTTTCTGCATGACAGTATACGCCAATCACATACCGAGAAGAGCGTGCAGAAATACATCTTACGTGGGCGCACTTTTGCAGAGAGAAAGCTACCAGAAACTTCTCCCGTAGAAATCGGACGGGCCAGTGAAACGCCTCACTTGTAAATTTGGCATGAATGTCCGTTTTGACATCGGCATATGCCGGCTGAGTCACGTATACCCCACAGAAATTTGCCGTTTGGCTCTCCTGCAGTTTTTTTTAGCGTATCCATCTCGCCACTGTGTCACCAAAGATAATGAAGCCTCCCTTGCTCTCTCACCAACACAGATCCATCTAAAAACTTAGGTAAACTAACGTAATGATGCACTGCAATGAACCAGCACAGAGTTGGGATTTGCTGATCAGAAAGGGCACTGAAAATTGAAAATAACACGCATGTTAAGCGGGCACTTCCTCTGGGCATCGGCATGACTCCATCGAATTGAAAACAAACAGGAACATAATAGTGATACCAACTTAAATTAATCGATCGTAGAAACAGTGAAAGAGATACGAAAACGAAGTATGTCTTACAAAAGTAACTCTTCACATAAAGAAAACTTAGTTGCATGTTCTTCCTGTACAATGAAAAACACGATTATGCTAGATTAAAAATACAGTCATGATGTATTAGAATGTGCAATGGACACCAAATTCTTGGGGTTGAATGTAGACTGCCAGTTGAAACAGACAGAACATGTAAAAGCTTTGGTATAGAGACTGTGCACAACATGTTGCGCTTTCTGAATGGATGAACCATCGTGAAATATTTCATGCCTCAATGTGACCTATTTAGGATATGTACATTCAATCCTCAGTTACGGAATCACAGTTTGGGGAATAAATGTTGCAAACATAAAGACTGTCTTCAATCTACAGAAAATGGTTGTACAGATAACAACAAACAGTAGCGTTAGGGTCCATTGTATTGATTTATTCAAAAAGCTAGAAATTCTAACTGTCGCATGTGAATACATTTTCCAGTCTATAACGTACATAAGAAAAAAATATTCGTCTGTATACTACAAACAGCTCAATACATGACCCTGAAACTGGACCCAGTCACTACTTACACCTAAACAGGAAAAACAAGTCAAAAACACAGAGCAATATGCTATATAATGGACTAAAACTGTACAACATGCTGATACAGGAAATTAAAGGTGTAAATGAACTTCATATCTTTAACCAAATGCTAAAAACATTTTCATTAGGTAAAAGCTGTTACATTGTAAATGAATACTTAGAATAATTGCAGGTAGTCACTTCATACTCATGAATACCCCATATTTTAGGAAACACTATTTGACATAATTATGAATATTGTAAACTAATTATAAGAACTGTACAAATGGTAAGTGTTCATATATGTATATTTAATAAGAACGTTTGTACCAACAATTGACTACATCAACTCATTTTTTATTGCTCAACCGGCTGAATAAATACGTCACTCAATTAATCAACCAATGTTCGCTTGGAAGCTGATTGAGATGGACTTGCATTCTCTTACGCGAGAAATTGCTGTCTGGCTTAGAAGAGATTGTCATTGACAAGTTGTGACACTCGTCTCCCGTCCTTGCTGGTGACGATATTTTAACGACCACTATTCCAAGGCTGTGAGTGGTGCATCATTCCTCGTAGATACGTCGGACATACCGCATTGATAAAGCAACAAATCAGTCAGCTTCACTGGCGATATGGCTGTGAGCAAGCCCAAGCATAGGTCCCTTCTGCCTTTCTGGCACTTCTCCGGGTCGACCGATCTTCCTTCCTGCGCTCATTTCGTACAACCATCAGGTACGTACCCACAACTTCAATGCCATGCATGACTGAGCGAGGTGGGGTAGTGGTTAGCACACTGGACTTGCATTCGGGAGGACGACGGTTTAAACCCCCATCTGGCCATTCAGGCTTAGATTTAGTGTGATTTCCCTATATCGCTTAAAGCAAATGTCGGGATGGTTCCTCTGCAAAAGAGACGGCCGACATCCCTCTAGTCCATTCGTTAAACTCTCATCTTCGTTCCTCCTTTCTTTCAACGCCAAGAACTACGTAAGTGGTGGACGTCCACATGATCTCCTAGTACCAATTCCACACTAGAATGTTATTGTAATTGACTGAAGCGATTTCACAGATTTGCTGTAGCTATATTGTTTGACATATTCTCGCAGGGCTTTGCTCTGACGTAGAAAATCTCTTTTCTTTCTTTTACGTATCAGAAGTGCTCCATACGTGACCCCTACTGATTCTGCATATATCAAGTTTTTCCCACGTTCCGCACAGCAAGTCCCTATCAATTCTTTCAAAAGCGCCGTTGATGTGAGCTCACAGTTCCGGTAGATTTGCTGATAGAAGAGGCATACATACTAAATATCCCACGTAACCCCACACAAAACATCTGCCTTGGTTTAAGTAGCGAGACTGACGTGAATGCATTTCAGGAATAATACACGCTTTATCGGCGCCTGCCATCATCTTGCCTAACTGCTCACTACCGCACTCTTATGACAGAAATCTGAAATGCGGCTGCAATAGTACAAATCTTTTTGAGTTTTTATAATATATGTCTTTTGTGACAATATGTAAATTAACATTGAGTGAATTTATGAAATCGCTTGAATCATTTGTAGTAACGTAGTATTTACAGCGTTCCAAAGGGTCTAGTGTTCCCTTGTAAGGGGGTTACTAATAATATTATGTCGGGTGAGTATGGGTGAATATGGATGTGATGACCACTCCCTGTTAGAACAGGACGGTACTTACAAGCGAGGAAGTGTATGCCGCCAGCCAACCTCTTGAACATGTAGCGAGGATTCCGGAATGTGTACACCGAGAAGAAGGTGCCCATGAAGATGAGCAAAAGGCTGATGATTGAGAAACACACCTCCGACCGCGTGTAATCTGAAACATACAGGCGTTCATGCAACCAATTGCGGCGATCTCCATCGAGCGGGATATAGGTAAAAAGGTGGATCTGTCGCCAACTATACATAATGTGCTTTCATGTGTCTAAAAGTTGCAGCCAACGAAAACAAGACTGATGGGAAAAAAAGTTAGTAACCTTTTTAATCACCATAACTGCTAATTCATATGTACCACTGTGAGACAAGACAGTTAGTGCCTTCATGGATAAAGTTTTGCAGCTGCCTAAAGAACCATAATAGTACCCATTCGTGCACCTCTTCATCTGAATCAAGTAGACAGCCAATAATGTCTTTCTTCAGGGCTCCACAAATATGTAAAGCGCATGGGGGAGAGAGTCTGTACGGACGGTGTAAGGGCTTCCTACAAAACTTCTATAGCGTAGTCTAAACAACCTTGGGAACACGTGGGAAACCGCATACGTTGTTCCATGAAGGCATTTACCTTTTTGTCTCACAGTGGGATAAATGTGTTAACAGTTATGTCAAATTACTTTTGAAATAATAAACAACTGTAATTACTTTTCTCCACCTATCTCGTATTCATTTGACTGCCCGTTATCTGTCATTTATATGACATTTATATATAATTGCAATAATACCTTTTTTAATTCATTATGTATCTCTCCGCATATAGCCTTCTTCTTTAGAATCTAGTTTGATAGCGGCTCATACTTTTGAATATCGTCTGCCCAGTATTCATTCTTCATATTAAACTTTCATTTCTCACCTTCAGCCAATAAAAAATGCATAGTGTCTCTCAATTAATATTGGTACTGGTACCTAATACGTTCTTGAAAAAAATTCCTTTTTTCTTAACTATAATTTAATTAAAAAATGTTCAAAAGTGTGTGAATTCTTAAGGGACCAAACTGCTGAGGCCATCGGTCCCTAGATTTGCACACTACTTAAACCAACTTATACTAAGAACACACACACACACCCATGCCCGAGGGAGGACTCGAACCTCCGGCGGAAGTGGACGCACAATCAGTGACATGACGCCTCTAACCGCGCGGCCACTCCGCGCGGCTTATAACTTAATTACTATTATTATTATTTCTATTATTATGCTGACTCATTACTTTATAATCAATAAAAACGTGTAACAACTACAAAAAATGTTAAAACACGACCTATTATATACACTGAAGCGCCAAAGAAACTGCTATAGGCATGCGTATTGAAATACAGAGATATGTAAACAGGCAGAATATGGCGCTGCCATCGGCAACGCCTTTATAAGACAAGTGTTTGACGCAGTTGTTTGATCGGTTACTCCTGTTACAATGGCAGGTTATTATCAGGATTTAAGTGAGTTTGAACGTGGTGTTATAGTCGGCGCACGAGTGATGGGACACAGCATCTCCGGGGTAGCGATGAAGTGGGAATTTTCCCGAACAGCCCTGTCACGAGTGTACTGTGAATATCAAGAATCCGGTAAAATATCAAATCTCCGACATCACTGCGGCCGGAAAAAGATCCTGCAAGGATGGTACCAACGACGACTGAAGAGAATCGTTCAACGTGACAGAAGTGCAACTCTTCTGCGCATTTCAGTACTGGGGCACCAACAAGTGTCAGCGTGCGAACCATTCAACGAAGATCATCGATATGGGCTTTCGGAGCCGAAGGTCCACTCGTGTACCCTTGATGACTGCACGATACAAAGCTTTGCGCCTCGCCCAGGCCCGTCAACACCGACATTGGACTGTTGATGACTGGAAACATGTTCCCTTGTTGGACGAGTCTCGTTTCAAATTGTATCGACCGGATGGACGTGTACTGGTATGGAGACACCCTCATGAATCTATGGGCCCTGCATGTCAGTAGGGGACTCTTCAAGCTGGTGGAGGCTCTGTAATTGGTGTAGGCCGTGTGCACATGGAGTGATAGGGGACTCCTGATACATCTAGATGCCATTCTGACAGGCGACAGGTAGGTAAGCATCCTCTCTGATCGCCTGAATCCATTCATGTCCATTGTGCATTCCGATGGACTTGGGCAATTACAACAGGACAATGCGACACACCACACGTCCAGAATTGCTACAGTGTGGCTCTAGGAATACTCTTCCGAGTTTAAACACTTTCGCTGGCCACCAAACTCCCCAGGCATGAAGATTATTGAGCATATATGGGATGCCTTGCGACGTGCTGTTCAGAATAGATCTCCAACCCCTCGTACTCTTATGGATTTGTGACGGCCCCGCAGGATTCATGGTGTCAGTTCCCTCTAACACTACTTCAGACTTTAGTCGAGTCCATGCCACGTCGTGTTGCGGTACTTCTAAGTGCTCGCGGGTGCCCTACACGATATTAGGCGGGTGTACCAGTTTCTTTGGCTCTTTAGTGTATAGAAGAGTGTAGATCTAAAAGGAAGCAATAAAATAAATAATTATGATGAAGGCTTTTTTGAATGGTAGTAGATGATTATAAAATTTAAAAAGAAAGAAGATTCTGAAATCTGGGCCGGTGAATAAAGTATGGCAGTACGGTCGTCGAGGTTAACGTTGAGTAACTCCATACTGATGCACCCGTACAGGGTGGACGTATTTTGCTCAAGATCCAATACTGACATAAAGCGGCAACACCTCGGGGCACATACGTACCGATCTTATTACTGGTCGGTAACCTACATAATTGTTGTGTGTCCCGACGGACTAGGTATATTAACGGCGCAATAAGTTGGCCGTAAGTCGGCCCATTCGGAAGACTTCGTGTCGACTGTTCTCTGTTGACATCGCTGCCACCCTCAGCGACTACAAAGCTGTGACTGTAATTGCCTGAGGAAGCGTTGTTGTGTTGTCTGTGCGAGTTTTGAATGCCATTTTTATTCTATTCGTTGTATTGTATAACAACAGCCGTAATTTAATATCATACTGCTTGCTACAGATATGAACCGTATTCCAAGATGACCGCCTCTATAAGTGCATTCACGAATCAAATGATTCAAATGGCTCTGAGCACTATTGGACTTAATTTCTGAGGTCATCAGTCCCCTAGAACTTAGAACTACTTAAACCTAACTAACCTAAGGACATCACACACATACATTCCCGAGGCAGGATTCGAACCTGCGACGGTAGCGGTCGCGCGGCTCCAGTCTGTAGCGCCTAGAACCGCTCGGCCACCCCGGCCGGCCATTCACGAATCCATGTCGAAATTTATGAGCACTTGATCGGTACGAGGCCCGCAAGCTCATGAGTTTGCAGCACTTCACTTATCACGTACTCTCACCCCACATAGACAAACCTATCTGCCTAAGCACCCAACTTCGCCTCTCTGAGATCATCGCCTAACTTTTCGCATGCCTACTGTAACTGACGCGTTAAATTTTCGATTCAACGAAGGAGTTAGGTACAGCCAACACTTTGGAAATAGCAAGAATTTATTCTTACTAGTTTATGACTTAACCTTTTTCAAAAGCTATTAAACATTAGCACCTGTTACCAATGGATATGTATTTTGGATAACAGCAAGGAATAAATATTTACCATTCGCAATTGATGGCTGTACCTGACTCCTTCGTCGAATAAAATTATTACGATGTTGCTGACAATGATCAACCATGTTAATGATATTAAAGTCCGTCAATACAGGGAATAAGAGCTTTAATTGCCGTGTGCCGGTTTGACAACAGCTGGATTTCGAGGAATATAGTCACAGGAGTCGAATGTTAATGCGCGTCATTTTCATAGCATTTTTAGTAATGTGTATATTCTAAACTCTTTCTCAGAAGTAACTGTGTAAATAGTACTACTACCTCTGTATGCATTTTTTTTATTACTGAGCGGAAACAACAGTGACGTTTTCGGATTGGGCTGTCAGTTGCTAGATTCATATTACTGTGTTACACTGAAGAGCCAAAGAAACTGGTACACCTGTCGAATATCGTGTAGGGCCGTCGCGAGCATTCGAAAGTGCCGCAAAACGATGTGGCATAGACTCGGCTGAATGTCGAAATAGTGCTGGAGGGAAGTGACACCATAAATCCTGCAGAACTGTCCATAAATCCATAGGAGTACGTGGGGGGGGAGATCTATTCCGAACAGCACGTTGCAATTTATCCCAGATATGCCCAATAATCTTCATGTCTGGGGAGTTTGGTGGCCAGCGGAAGTGTTTTAACTCAGAAGAGTATTCCTGAAGCCACGCTGTAGCAATTCTGGCCGTGTGGGGTGTCGCATTGTCCTGTTGCAATTTCCCAAGTCCGTCGGAACGCCCAATGGACATGAATGGAAGCAGGTGATCATACAGGATGCTTACGTACGTGTCACCTGTCAGAGCCGTATCTAGACGTAATGCGGAAACGGATCGATTTATCAGACGTTCAGAAGGGCATCATCATCAGATTTCGGGACAAGGGTGGTAGCATTTCTGAGACGGCATGCTGTCGTGGTTAAAGTATACCTTGCATGGCAAAATGGCGCTATCCAAAACCAACGCCAAGGCAACCTTGGTGTGTCACGGACGACAGAGGACAAAGGTGAACGACGGCTGTGATATTTGTACGGACGAATAGATGTGCAACTTTTGAGCACCTGACCGCCCAGATGAACGAAGAGGCTACCAACAGTGTCTCCACAATGACTGTTCAGCGAAAGTTACTGCATATGAGCCTCCGCAGCAGGTGTCTAGTTCATCCACCCATGCTGACTGCTGTTCATGTGCGACGAAGGCTGGAATTTGCACGCCAAAGTAGCAGTTGGACGTGCATTGAGTCGCAACAGGTGAATCAAGTTTTATGCTCCATCGTACAGTTGGTAGTCGGGGTGTACGGCGTGAAACATCTGAAAGCAAACAAGGAGTGAGCGTTATGGTTTGGTAAAAGTTTGCTTGGCATTACCTGGGTGATCTCGTCATTTCTGGAAGGCACGAAGGATCAACTCATGAATGCATCTATCCTTGTGGATAATGTCTGCCCCTACATGTAGTTTGTGAGACCACCTCGATCGGGCTGATCGCGCTGTGGATCCTCAGCCAAGAAACCTTGCACAGGTAGCCACAGAAGTGGAGTCGGCATGGCTCTACATCCTTCCACAACCCCAATGGTTCTCTTCCTGCAAGCCTTGCAGCGGTCCGCACTGCAAAAGGTGGTTCTTCTAGCATTTGCAGGGTCTTCGCATTTGTGTGTAATTTTCCATTTCATTGAACTCGTATGTACAAAGCAGAAACTGACACACCAGTGTCTTCTGGAAGGTCCACATCATGTTTACACTTAGTTTTGTTGGAAATTTTAAGAAGATTTACGGAAAGTTTGCGAAGTTGAATTTCCTGATGATGCTACCGAACCCTCTAAACGTGGGAACCTTTTCCGTTATTGAATTTAAGCGAACACATTATGCGAATGAAATCTTGAGAAACCATATTTTCATGTCCGAACCGGAAATGTATCCGAGATCCCTAACACGCGATAATTTTAATTAAATGTGACGCTGTGCTCACACGTCAAGAGCTAAGCGGCCGTCTGTTTGGCTTCACCGCGTGAAACAGAGCGCTAGGTTTATAATTAACACTTTATTAGCTTTCTAATCAAACTTTCTACTTAGTTGTAACATCACAAAGTAAAATGTATGCCTGTTGATCGAGCTGGGTAAACGTCTCTTGTCAGTTTGGAACAACCCAGAATAATTGTAATGTAGACAGTGACAGGCACTTTTTCGGGCCATTAAGACTAAGTTTCCTAGATGAAATTCGCTCGGACGCAGCTGCCGATAAGTCTTCTTATTGATAGTCAAAACTTGTTGTTGTGGTCTGCAGTCCTGAGACTGGTTTGATGCAGCTCTCCATGCTACCCTATCTTGTGCAAGGTTCTTCATCTCCCAGTACTTACTGCATCCTACATCCTTTTGAATCTGCTTAGTGTATTCATCTCTTGGTCTCCCTCTACGATTTTTACCCTCCACGCTGCCCTCCAATGCTAAATTTGTGATCCCTTGATGCCTCAGAACATGTCCTACCAACCGGTCCCTTCTTCTTGTCAAGTTGTGCCACAAACTCCTCTTCTCCCCAATTCTATTCAATACCTCCTCATTAGTTATGTGATCTACCCATCTAATCTTCAGCATTCTTCTGTAGCACCACATTTAGAAAGCTTCTATTCTCTTCTTGTCCAAACTATTTATCGTCCATGTTTCACTTCCATACGTGGCTACACTCCATACAAACACTTTTAGAAACGACTTCCTGACACTTAAATCTATACTCGATGTTAACAAATTTCTCTTATTCAGAAACGCTTTCCTTGCCATTGCCAGTCTCCATTTTATATCTTCTCTACTTCGACCATCATCAGTTATTATGCTCCCTAAATAGCAAAAATCCTTTACTAATTTAAGTGTCTCATTTCCTAATCTAGTTCCCTCAGCATAACCCGACTTAATTCGACAACATTCCATTATCCTCGTTTTGCTTTTGTTGATGTTCATCTTATATCCTCCTTTCAAGACACTGTCCATTCCGTTCAACTGCTCTTTCAAGTCCTTTGCTGTCTCTCACAGAATTACAATGTCATCGGCGAACCTCAAAGTTTTTATTTCTTCTCCATGGATTTTTATACCTACTCCGAATTTTTGTTTTGTTTCCTTTACTGCTTGCTCAATATACAGATTGAATAACATCGGGGAGAGGCTACAACCCTGTGTCACTCCTTTCCCAACCACTGCTTCCCTTTCATGTCCCTCGACTCTTATAACTGCCATCTAGTTTCTATACAAATTGTAAAAAGCCTTTCGCTCCCTGTATTATATCCCTGCCACCTTTAGAATTTGAAAGAGAGTATTCCAGTCGACGTTGTCAAAAGCTTTCTCTAAGTCTACAAATGCTAGAAACGTAGGTTTGCCTTTCCTTAATCTATCTTCTAAGATAAGTCGTAAGGTCAGTATTGTCTCACGTGTTCCAATAATTCTACGGAATCCAAACTGATCTTCCCCGAGGTCCTATTCTACCAGTTTTTCCATTAGTCTGTAAAGAATTCGTCTTATTATTTTGCAGCTGTGACTTATTAAACTGATAGTTCGGTAATTTTCACATCTGTCAACACCTGCTTTCTTTGGGATTGGAATTATTATATTCTTCTTGAAGTCTGAGGGTATTTCGCTTGTTTCATACATCTTGCTTACCAGTTGGTAGAGTTTTGTCATGACTGGCTCTCCCAAGGCCGTCAGTAGATCTAATGGAATGTTGTCTACTCCTGGGGCCTTGTTTCGACTGAGGTCCTTCAGTGCTCTGTCAAAATCTTCACGCAGTATCTTATCTCCCATTTCATCTTCATCTACATCCTCTTCCATTTCCATAATATTGTCCTCAAGTACATCGCCCTTGAATATACCCTCTATATACTCATTCCACCTTTCTGCGTTCCCTTCTTTGCTTAGAACTGGGTTTCCATCTGAGCTCTTGATATTCATACGAGTGGTTCTCTTCTCTCCAAAGGTCTCTTTAATTTTCCTATAGGCAGTATCTATCTCCCCCTAGTGAGATAAGCCTCTATATCCTTACATTTGTCCTCTAGCTATCCCAGCTTAGCCATTTTGCACTTCCTGCCGATCTCATTTTTGAGAAGTTTGTATTCCCATTTGCTTGCTTCATTTACTGCATTTTTATATTTTCTCCTTTCATCGATTAAATTCAATATTTCATCTGTTATTCAAGGATTTCTACTAGCCCTCGTCTTTTTACCTACTTGATCGTCTGTTGCCTTCACTACTTCATCCCTCAGAGCTACCCATTCTTCTTCTACTGTACTTCTTTCCCCCATTCCTGTCAATTGTTCCCTTATGCTCTCCCTGAAACTCTGTACAACCTCTGGTTTAGGCAGTTTATCCAGGTCCCATCTCCTTAAATTCCCACCTTTTTGCAGTTTCTTCAGTTTTAAGCTACAGTTCATAACCAATAGATTGTGGTCAGAGTCCACATCTGCCCCTGGAAATGTCTTACAATTTAAAACCTGGTTCCTAAATCTCTGTCTTACCATTATATAATCCATCTGATAACTTCTAGTATCTCCAGGATTCTTCCATGTATACAACCTTCTTTTACGATTCTTGAACCAAGTGTTAGCTATGATTACAAGTTATGCTCTGTGCAAAATTCTACCAGACGGCTTCTTCTTTCATTTCTTACCCCCAATCCATATTCACCTACTATGTTTCCTTCTCTCCCTAATCCTACTTTCGAATTCCAGTTACCCATGTATATTAAATTTTCGTCTCCATTCACTAACTAAATAATTTCTTTTATCTCATCATACATTTCATCAATTTCTTCATCATCTGCAGAGCTAGGTGGATTATAAACTTGTACTACTGTAGTAGGCGTGGGCTTCGTGTCTATCTTGGCCACAATAATGCATTCACTATGCTGTTTGTAGTAGCTAACCCGCGCTCCTATTTTTTTATTCATTATTAAACCTACTCCTGCATTACCCCTATTTGATTTTGTATTTATAAGCCTGTATTCACCTGACCAAAAGTCTTGTTCCTCGTGCCACCGAACTTCACTAACTCCTACTATATCTAACTTTAGCCTATCCATTTCCCTTTTTAAATTTTCTAATCTACCTGCCCGATTAAGGGATCTGACATTCCACGCTCCGATCCGTAGAACATCAGTTTTCTTTCTCCTGATAACGACGTCCTCCTGAGTAGTCCCCGCCCGGAGATCCGAATGGGGGACTATTTTACCTGCGGATTATTTTACCCAAGAGGACGCCATCATCATTTAACCATACAGTAAAGCTGCATGCCCTGGGGAAAAATGACGGCTGTAGTTTCCCCTTGCTTTCAGCCGTTCGCAGTACCAGCACAGCAAGACCGTTTTGGTTAGTGTTACAAGGTCAGATCAGTCAATCATCCAGACTGTTGCCCCTGCAACTACTGAAAAGGCTGCTGCCCCTCTTCAGGAGTCACACGTTTGTCTGGCCTCTCAACAGATACCCCTCCGTTGTGGTTGCACCTACGGTACGGCCATCTGTATCGCTGAGGCACGCAAGCCTCCCCACCACGGCAAGGTCCATGGTGACTTGTTAAATTTAAATTTGCAAAGCAGGTACTTAAAGTGCTCAAACCATATGTTCAACTGGATGATAATAGATGATAATAGAAAAACCATATTCGCATGTTTGATTAAACTACTCTCCTAGTTATCAAAGATGCTTGGAGTTACGCTGCCACTGAACCCGTTTAATGACGTTTGTGGCGTCTCGCATATAAGCACCCCCCTATTTCCTGTTGATATTACCGACAATATTTAATATAATGAGTCCTTTTTATTTTAATTCGTTCCTTATACTTGTACAATATATATTTCTTAAGCTTGTCAGTTGTCATCCCCCAATTTATTAAAAAGATCTTTGTATGGAACTGTGTGCTTCACGGTTCCGTTCCGTTTTCTTGAAAGATGTAAAGTGTGGAATTGCAATATTATCCTGCTTCCAGCTATTCTATTTGATATGTTTTTCTGTTCTTTTATTTTACAGAAAAGTCTGTGGTCTTGCACCCCAAAGAATTGCGTTCTGTCACTATAAGTGAAATCCAACTTAAATTTTCACAGCTGTCTCTCCATAAGAAAGTTTCAGTTAAGAAAAGTGGCCGTTCAACACGTGATATTCTAATATCTCAGCCAAGCATACGCAACAAATAACTTGATTCCTGAATAGTTCAAACGGAAACATTGGCTTTGGTGCTGTCAAGTAAAAAATGCGTTGTTTTACATTCCGTGTATGCTGTTTGGAGGTGATGTAACGTCGACAAAAAGATGATTTTAGAAACATAAACGAAATGATAGAAAGCACTGGAAAGCATGAGATTTTAAAGAAGCAAATTAGTAATGTAGTTTTTCTCTGTTACTTTTAGGAACCGTTACTATTACGGAGAAACTTCGTGAGGCATATAGACATTCAGCCAATGAGAATAATACGAAGATTAAAAAGAACCGTGAAATACTGTCCACAATAATAGATTGCATTTTCTTTTGTGGAATCTGAAACTCCTTTATGTGTACATGAGGAAAAAGACGATTCATTAAATTTAGATGTACTTAGATGAATAGAAAAATTTGTATCTAAATTAGATTCAGATTTGAAGAACCACCTATAAACCAGCTCAGTCTTCATGACTGTCTTAGATGTTTTATAATGAGGTACTTGATTGCCTGCTAGAAAGGAGATATGGACGGAAACTAAAAAAGATTCCTTTGTAGCTCGCATGGTTGATGACACAACAAATGTGTCGGAAAACACATAAATAGTTCTCGTTCTACGATACATATTGAATGGAGAAGTATTTGAGCACTTCTAGGGTTTCTTTAGTCCAGAAAATCAAATTGCAGAAAGCATATCAAAACTTATTTTAGAATAATAGGGCATAATCCTTCACGGAATCAAGGAAATGGACAAAAACTGATGTTCTAGACATCTGATGGTGCAAATGTAACGAAAGGCAAAAAAGCAGGTGTTAAGCAAACATGAACGCAATTTATAGTAACGCACATTTCATTCGCTGTTATGCACTTCAACTTAACCTAATAATGAGAAATGCATCAAGTATTACACGAAACGTAAGAATATTTTTCTTCAAAATTTTGGCTTCAAATATTCCTCTCAAGATCACCGCAATGTCTGTCCATTCTCAAGAAGCTTTTACACGTTGTCATTTTACGCACATTTTCTATATGGCGAAACTTCAACATATGGACCACAAACAGAGTTCCTGGAAGTTTGCAACTTTTAAAAAACGGGTTTACTGAAATTCAGTGAACATCCTACCATTGCAAAAGCAGTAGGAATTTTAAACTACCTGAATGACAATAATTTCATATTTCAGTTAGAACTTTTTCATAAGGTTTTGCCTCATTTTGAAATAATTTACAACCAGTTGCAACTCGAGAAGTTAGTGTACATAAGATGCTATTTCAGAATTTTGTTAGCCACAGTACTGTATGAATCCTTCAAAGACACTCGCGGTAGAAGCTTAGGAAGTGTGTGACTGTATAAGTGTTGATACAATAGACAGATTTTTTCCACCAAGCACTTAGTAGCTGCTAAATTGTTCAGCATAAAATGCTTCGCTGGTTTTAAGAATGTACACCCTACACAATAACATATCTCACGATTGACAAAGGAAAACTTCAAAGTGAATTGAAAGTATATTGTGCATCTGATGTTAATTGTTATTGGAAATTAACTGAGCTGCTGAAATTCATGTTATAAAAAAATCTAGACTGTTTTTTCGTGAAATTACTGAACTGATAAAAATTCTCTTGACTGTTGCCATAGCTACAGAGGCAGAACGCTGCTTTTCAAAACTGTAAAGAATAAAAATATTGCTAAAAAGCGTTATGAATTCGCGAAAACTAAGTGCGCTCGCAGTGCTTTCAATGGAGAAAAATTTCTTCAAAGGTCATCCAAAGATAAGGACAAAATTATTGATTTAGCCTTTCTTTTGGGTACATACCAATTCTATTGCGGTGAAGTGGCAGTGACAAGGTAGCAGCCTAATGGCTGGATACCAGTACGTTTCCGCCAACTCGTGAATTTCATATACGAGAACAGTGGATTATTTAAAGATCTTAGATTCGTTAAGTTCACTTTTTGAAATTTATCACTTACTTCGACTCTGAAGCTATTCATCTCCTCCTTTCACCTTACCATGATAGGCGTCTTGTCAACACAAAAGAATAGTTGGGAGCAGCATCAATAACAATTGTGGACGATGTAGACACGTAACGTTCAAAAACTCGGACGTCGAAAGGCACTGCCCTTACCAAATGAGCGACGCTAACATTTCCATTGCATAGTATTTGAGAACATGCTTCTGATATAGTTCACTAATATACAACAAATAATAGTAATAACACCCAAAATATTAATCCCACAACTGTAACAAATGAAAACAAATAAAATCTCAGCGCACATCAAATGAACCCAGAGGGCAGAAAGGCGCCTGAAAATACAACACAGTGCTTATGGGAAGTAGTGGTGTGTTTCAGGTGATGGTCTGGCAACCGCAAGTGGTTTCTGTGGCTATAGGTCTCGCAAGATTGGCTGAAAGTGTGATTGGCTTTCCTTGTGAGCCTCGCCCCAACTCCTCCTTCACTTTTTTTTTTTTTTTTTTTTTTTTGTCGTCAGTCACCTGACTGGTTTGATGCGGCCCGCCACGAATTCCTTTCCTGTGCTAACCTCTTCATCTCAGAGTAGCACTTGCAACCTACGTCCTCAATTATTTGCTTGACATATTCCAATCTCTGTCTCCCTCTACAGTTTTTGCCCTCTACAGCTCCCTCTAGTACCATGGAAGTCATTCCCTCATGTCTTAGCAGATGTCCTATCATCCTGTCCCTTCTCCTTATCAGTGTTTTCCACATATTCCTTTCCTCTCCGATTCTGCGTAGAACCTCCTCATTTCTTACCTTATCAGTCCACCTAATTTTCAACATTCGTCTATAGCACCACATCTCAAATGCTTCGATTCTCTTCTGTTCCGGTTTTCCCACAGTCCATGTTTCACTACCATACAATGCTGTACTCCAGACGTACATCCTCAGAAATTTCTTCCTCAAATTAAGGCCGGTATTTGATATTAGTAGACTTCTCTTGGCCAGAAATGCCTTTTTTGCCATAGCGAGTCTGCTTTTGATGTCCTCCTTGCTCCGTCCGTCATTGGTTATTTTACTGCCTAGGTATCAGAATTCCTAAACTTCATTGACTTCGTGACCATCAATCCTGATTTTAAGTTTCTCGCTGTTCTCATTTCTACTACTTCTCATTACCTTCGTCTTTCTCCGATTTACTCTCAAACCATACTGTGTACTCATTAGACTGTTCATTCCGTTCAGCAGATCATTTAATTCTTCTTCACTTTCACTCAGGATAGCAATTTCATCAGCGAATCGTACACTCCTGGAAATGGAAAAAAGAACACATTGACACCGGTGTGTCAGACCCACCATACTTGCTCCGGACACTGCGAGAGGGCTGTACAAGCAATGATCACACGTACGGCACAGCGGACACACCAGGAAGCGCGGTGTTGGCCGTCGAATGGCGCTAGCTGCGCAGCATTTGTGCACCGCCGCCGTCAGTGTCAGCCAGTTTGCCGTGGCATACGGAGCTCCATCGCAGTCTTTAACACTGGTAGCATGCCGCGACAGCGTGGACGTGAACCGTATGTGCAGTTTACGGACTTTGAGCGAGGGCGTATAGTGGGCATGCGGGAGGCCGGGTGGACGTACCGCCGAATTGCTCAACACGTGGGGCGTGAGGTCTCCACAGTACATCGATGTTGTCGCCAGTGGTCGGCGGAAGGTGCACGTGCCCGTCGACCTGGGACCGGACCGCAGCGACGCACGGATGCACGCCAAGACCGTAGGATCCTACGCAGTGCCGTAGGGGACCGCACCGCCACTTCCCAGCAAATTAGGGACACTGTTGCTCCTGGGGTATCGGCGAGGACCATTCGCAACCGTCTCCATGAAGCTGGGCTACGGTCCCGCACACCGTTAGGCCGTCTTCCGCTCACGCCCCAACATCGTGCAGCCCGCCTCCAGTGGTGTCGCGACAGGCGTGAATGGAGGGACGAATGGAGACGTGTCGTCTTCAGCGATGAGAGTCGCTTCTGCCTTGGTGCCAATTATGGTCGTATGCGTGTTTGGCGCCGTGCAGGTGAGCGCCACAATCAGGACTGCATACGACCGAGGCACACAGGGCCAACACCCGGCATCATGGTGTTGGGAGCGATCTCCTACACTGGCCGTACACCACTGGTGATCGTCGAGGGGACACTGAATAGTGCACGGTACATCCAAACCGTCATCGAACCCATCGTTCTACCATTCCTAGACCGGCAAGGGAACTTGCTGTTCCAACAGGACAATGCACGTCCGCATGTATCCCGTGCCACCCAACGTGCTCTAGAAGGTGTAAGTCAACTACCCTGGCCAGCAAGATCTCCGGATCTGTCCCCCATTGAGCATGTTTGGGACTGGATGAAGCGTCGTCTCACGCGGTCTGCACGTCCAGCACGAACGCTGGTCCAACTGAGGCGCCAGGTGGAAATGGCATGGCAAGCCGTTCCACAGGACTACATCCAGCATCTCTACGATCGTCTCCATGGGAGAATAGCAGCCTGCATTGCTGCGAAAGGTGGATATACACTGTACTAGTGCCGACATTGTGCATGCTCTGTTGCCTGTGTCTATGTGCCTGTGGTTCTGTCAGTGTGATCATGTGATGTATCTGACCCCAGGAATGTGTCAATAAAGTTTCCCCTTCCTGGGACAATGAATTCACGGTGTTCTTATTTCAATTTCCAGGAGTGTATCATTGATATCCTTTCACCTTGTATTTTAATTCCACTCCTGAACCTTTCTTTTATTTCCATCATTGCTTCCTCGATGTACAGATTGAAGAGTAGGGGCGAAAGGCTACAGCCTTGTCTGACACCCTTCTTAATACGAGCACTTCGTTCTTGATCGTCCACTCTTATTATTCCCTCTTGGTTGTTGTACATATTGTATATGACCCGTCTCTCCCTATAGCTTACCCTTACTTTTTTCAGAATCTCGAACAGCTTGCACCATTTTATATCGTCGAACGCTTTTTCCAGGTCGACAAATCCTATGAAAGTGTCTTCATTTTTCTTTAGTCTTGCTTCCATTATTAGCCGTAACGTCAGAATTGCCTCTCTCGTCCCTTTACCTTTCCTAAAGCCAAACTGATCGTCACTTAGCGCATTCTCAATTTTCTTTTCCATTCTTCTGTATATTATTCTTGTAAGCAGCTTCGATGCATGAGCTGTTAAGCTGATTGTGCGATAATTCTCGCGCTTGTCAGCTCTTGCCGTCTTCGGAATTGTGTGGATGATGCTTTTCCGAAAGTCAGATGGTATGTCGCCAGACTCATATATTCTACACACCAACGTGAATAGTCGTTTTGTTGCCACTTCCCCCAATGATTTTAGAAATTCTGATGGAATGTTATCTATCCCTTCTGCCTTATTTGACCGTAAGTCCTCCAAAGCTCTTTTAAATTCCGATTCTAATACTGGATCCCCTATCTCTTCTAAATCGACTCCTGTTTCTTCTTCTATCACATCAGACAAATCTTCACCCTCATAGAGGCTTTCAATGTATTCTTTCCACCTATCTGCTCTCTCCTCTGCATTTAACAGTGGAATTCCCGTTGCACTCTTAATGTTACCACCGTTGCTTTTAATGTCACCAAAGGTTGTTTTGACTTTCCTGTATGCTGAGTCTGTCGTTCCGACAATCATATTTTTTTCGATGTCTTCACATTTTTCCTGCAGCCATTTCGTCTTAGCTTCCCTGCACTTCCTATTTGTTTCATTCCTCAGCGACTTGTATTTCTGTATTCCTGATTTTCCCGGAACATATTTGTACTTCCTCCTTTCATCAATCAACTGAAGTATTTCTTCTGTTACCCATGGTTTCTTCGCAGCTACCTTCTTTGTACTCATGTTTTCCTTCCCAACTTCTGTGATGGCCGTTGTTAGAGATGTCCATTCCTCTTCAACTGTACTGCCTACTGCGCTATTCCTTATTGCTGTATCTATATCGTTAGAGAACTTCAAACGTATCTCGTCATTCCTTAGTACTTCCGTATCCCACTTCTTTGCGTATTGATTCTTCCTGACTAATGTCTTGAACTTCAACCTACTCTTCATCACTACTATATTTTGATCTGAGTCTATATCTGCTCCTGGGTACGCCTTACAATCCAGTATCTGATTTCGGAATCTCTGTCTGACCATGATGTAATCTAATTGAAATCTTCCCGTATCTCCCGGCCTTTTCCAAGTATACCCCCTCCTCTTGTGATTCTTGAACAGGGTATTCGCTATTACTAGCTGAAACTTGTTACAGAACTCAATTAGTCTTTCTCCTCTTTCATTCCTTGTCCCAAGCCCATATTCTCCTGTAACCTTTTCTTCTACTCCTTCCCCTACAACTGCATTCCAGTCGCCCATGACAATTAGATTTTCGTCCCCCTTTACATACTGCATTTCTCTATCTGTTCATCTTCAGCTTGCGACGTCGGCATGTATACCTGAACTATCGTTGTCGGTGTTGGTCTGCTGTCGATTCTGATTAGAACAACCCGGTCACTGAACAGTTCACAGTAACACACCCTCTGCCCTACCTTCCTATTCATAACGAGTCCTACACCTGTTATACCATTTTCTGCTGCTGTTGATATTACCCGATACTCATCTGACCAGAAATCCGTGTCTTCCTTCCACTTCAGTTCACTGACCCCTACTATATCTAGATTGAGCCTTTGCATTTCCCTTTTCAGATTATCTAGTTTCCCTACCACGTTCAAGCTTCTGACATTCCACGCCCCGACTCGTAGAACGTTATCCTTTCGTTGATTATTTAATCTTTTTCTCGTGGTAACCTCCCCCTTGGCAGTCCCCTCCCGGAGATCCGAATGGGGGACTATTCCGGAATCTTTTGCCAATGGAGAGATCATCATGATACTTCTTCAATTACAGGCCACATGTCCTGTGGATACACGTTACGTGTCTTTAATGCAGTGGTTTCCATTGCCTTCTGCATCCTCATGTCGTTGATCATTGCTGATTCTTCCGCCTTTAGGGGCAATTTCCCACCCCTAGGACAAGAGAGTGCCTTGAACCTCTATCCTCTCCTCCACCCTCTTTGACAGGGCCGTTGGCAGAATGAGGCTGACTTCTTATGCCGGAAGTCTAAGGCCGCCAATGCTGATTATTTATCAAAATTTAGGCAGTGGCGGGGATCGAACCCGGGACCGAAGACGTTTTGATTATGAATCAAAGACGCTACCCCCTTTTTTATATGTATATATATTCTTTGTTGATCTCATTTTGTTCTATTTTGTTCGTTCTATATGAATGGGGCGGACGTCTCATGACACCCGTTCAGGTTGTTCGTTGAACCGTTCACTCAGTTTTTTTTATTACAGAGGGTAGCTAAGGCCTCTAACCGAACACGCTGAGCTACCGTGCCGGCTTTTCGTTCGTTATAGTTCGTTGCAATTGTTCGTGGCGGATGTCCTCTGACGCCCGTTGAGTTCATCATTTTTCCATTAACTCAGTTTTTTTATTACAGAGGGCAGCTAACCCTCTGACCGAACACGCTGAGCTACCGTGCCGTCTAACCCCTAGACCACGGGTGATCCTGTTTTCATGGATAAGGTGCTTACTGGCTGAGCTGTCCAAGTGCGGCTCACAAATGGTGTAAGGGTTTGAAAAACGTAAGAGGCCGCGGAGCTTCCTTATCCTAGTACCAAACCAGTAAACTCCCACCCATGATTCTTTAAAAAATCGAACTCGCCTGTGTAATAACAGCTTAAATATTTGACGTTAAGTATGTAAGCGAGAAAAAAGTTTGAAATTATGTTTAAAGTCGCTAATTGCTCTCATTATCAGATGCAAGAAGAATATAGTCGGGGTAAATTGCACGCCGTGAGTTGCTCTGCTTCCAGCCATATACACAGCTTCTATCTGTAATATTGTAATACTTGACTACTGTGTCAGACCTTTAACTTAACAAATGTGTCAAACCTTTAACGTAGCATTACACTTCTTAATGAGTAGATCATGGCAGGAAAAAAAAAGGCTCTGAGCACTATGGGACTCAACATCTGAGGTCATCAGTCCCCTAGTCTTAGAACTACATAAACCTAACTAACCTAAGGACGTCACACACATCCAAGCCCGAGGCAGGATTTGAACCTGCGACAGTAGCAGCAGCGCGGTTCCGGACTGAAGCGCCTAGAACCGCTCGGCCACAATGGCCGGCTCATGACAGCATTTTAACCCTTAATGCATAGTGTAGCTGATCAGCTACAGACTTCATTTCTTCGATGTATCCTATTCTGAGCAACATTTTGCCACAAATTCGTTATGTAGTTAAGTGTATACACTCTACTGCAGCTGCTAAGCTGCTAGTAGTTCTTCATTGCGATCGTAAATGCCAGGATGTACTGAACCAGTTCGACAATCAGCTGTGTGGATGTACTGCCACGCATGTGTTTTGGCGGAAAGTAGAGACGTTTTCTTGGTGTTTGTGCACTGATTTTTGGGTTTGAAAATTACTTTTTTATTTTGAAAACGTAAGTAGATATGGTGTAGACAGTTAATTCGAGTGTCTTTACGATAGATTTGAAATTAGGTATGTTTTTGTGTTTGTAGCGATTGTAAACAATAATGCTTTGTTAATTTAATATAAACTTTTTTTTCGTAATATAGGCACTATAAACTAAACGTGGTAATTTTTACAGATTGAAATTAAAAGTTATGCATTTAAGGGTTAAGTTTTTAAAATCAATCAATAATGTTATGGAAAGCCAAATTATTGTAGCCTCTGGAACCTGCAACTGGACTTGTGCAGCATGAAGCAGGTTAGCTATTTAGTAATACAGATATGAATGAACTGTGACATTTGGACCAACATAAAATAAAATAGTCGCTTCTCACACGGCTACAGTTCAGTACCGGTGCTTGCAGCAGTTTTTAATCTGCTAGGAAGATTTTCGCTTACAGTTCGCTTCTTCGATGACAAATCGCCTAGATAAGCAATACTGCCAGAAGCTGGTTGTAGAAACAGCAAGAAAGAATGAAAGCTCCCATGTTTGTTGAGAGGGCTTCACCAAAGCGACACATGAAGAGCTGCTCCGCCTGCTGGAAGGCAGCCCGCGACTCGTGGTGGTGAGGTTGCTGCTGCTGCTGTGGACTTAAAATTGGCACTCGCGACAGAGGAACCGCTAATGCTCCACTGTCTGGCAGCAAGCACTGCGAACCTCTTAGATGTATGTCGATAAATACTTCACGAAAGCTTATTTCAGTGTTCTGGTGAGCAACATAACAGCCGATTGCCTCACAGTTCCCAATTTAACAGCACCGCAGAGAGAATGGCTTGACTGAAAGATATATCGATTGGCGAAATCGAGAGATCCTTGGCTACTGCACGTCCAGTTCCTTCCTTTATCCAACGAGTAATTTGTCTTCATTTGTTTGTTGTTGCCAATCGTTTCTGGAAAACCGAAAAAGCTCTACATGTCCTGCTGAGTAACAAATGTTGTCACTGCCACCCAAAACAATGAATAAATCCTTCTTGGCCCATATTTGACCAGTGACTGCCATAATGAACCGTCACGTAATAACTACGAATTTCTTTGGCTCAAATGTGTTCCTTGAATGAGAGGATAAACTCGACGACGCAATGGCTAGCAGTAGTAAACTGTTCAAAAATGTTTTGCATCGTCTGCATATCGCCGAACGTGTATGGCGCACTGGCTCTCTTCAATTTTCTTCATCCTTACAGGATCTGAAGGTCAACATTTGAACACCTACTTCGTAAGGTAGTATGAGGCCATTCTTAAAATTTTTCTAAAAAGTCGCCTTGAAGATTATAAGAGTTCCAAGAGCTGTTAATTACAAAAATTTCGCTGATACACAAAAAAAATTGATGGTAACTGAATGCATAATGTAATTGATTTATGTATCTATGGTCAGAGGTTCGATTCTTACTGTAAGCAAGTTTTTCACTTTTATTTAAAAAATCTATATTTGTTATCACATGAAAATCTTAACTAACATAAACTCAATCAGTTTTAATTAATAATTGCATGAAAATTCTAGTATTGAAAAAAAATTAAAATTTGGTACAAAAATGCATAGCATCAAATAGAAAAAAATGTACTGATCGAAAAATTTGTATAGATCGAACAGCTCTAGGTGTATATAATTTTTTATCGTGACATTTAGGCATTTCGTATGTCTGCATCAAAGTTTAATAGATTTTAAAGTAATTACCGCCCAAAAATTTAAAAAAATGTTATTTTTAATAAAAATTTAAATTCAATAATTTCCAGTTATATTTTCATTTGACAATAAATACAGAAGATTTAAATAAAAATTTAAAAAAATGCTTCTCATGAGAATCGAACAAAGGACAACACACAGACAAGAATGGTATGCTACATGTTTGTGTTGAACAGCGTTCAAAAATATTCTAATCTTCGATGGCTATTTTTCAAGTCTTTTTGAGAACTACTTCGTACTGATTTTCGAAACTGATGTCTGTGCAGCAAACTTCAAATCTAGGAAGTATGAAGGACAACGAAGAGTGCCAGCCAGCAAGATCCCTACTTACATTCGACAACAGCAATCAATGAAATAATAGTGCCCCATGTCGGCTTTAATTTTAGCGGGCATGCCTCTCCAGCGGCGTCATTAACTACTTGTACAGCCGATATCGATCCTGGTCATGTGCCTGGGCTAAAGTCTTTGATCGAGCGGCATGTTGTTGGGTTTGGTTGGCCGTGGTACCAGCAGTTAGCGGAAGGCCACGTGGCTGGCGAGTTGGGTTTTGCGGCACATCTGTTACCCGGGCGTGGAGCTCGTGAAGCCGTAAGTTGGTCGCGGCCAATGTTTTCCGGCTGGATTAGGTATTGATAGCGGCGAATTGTGGGAAGGGCAGCTGACGCCGCGTACAACCTGGTCAGCAAGAACCGCGCCAACTCTGGAGGCCTAAACATTACGGGACCTGTAGATCACCTGCGCGGATTGGAGGCAATAACACCCCTGCTTGGCATCCTGGAAGTCATGGCACCTTCGCACCTGAGTGGAGTTAAATGTCGATCTTTTATTGGCACTTGTTATTGTAAGCCCACGTCTGTGTTAATGTTGAATTATATTCGTCATGTTCATTACCCCTCCGAGGGGTTGTGTGGATGGTCACCAGTCAGTGTAACTGATTTTAATCCGTTTGTTCCAGATCATATACATTGCAAGTGTATGAATATCTTTGTTGTAAACTGAGTGGATGTAATTGAGACAACAATATAGTCTGTGCCGAAGGCTATGCACTGTTAAAATGGCTGTGCTCTGGTATGTGGATTTGTAGGTGGTTGTAGTTCACATCGTCAGTTTTCATTTAATATTAAGGGGCTCCAAGCCCGTGAGTTGTATGTGTAGCCACTTGACCAATGAGTTAATGTTTCCTACATCTCAGATATACTCGTTCGTAGCCTTATTTGAGCAGGTAACTGTTCCTTTTCAGATGCATGTTGGCAGTGTAGCTCTGGCAGCGAATGACGCATTCCTTTTTCCTGGGCGCGGAGCAGAAACGTGTTTTCTTCCTGCTGCGGCGACACTTCCGTCGTCGCATGACGTCTAGCAGCCAGGCGTCTCTAGCAGCTGCCTCGTGTTAGCTCAAGCTAAGTAAATTTGATTCTTTTTTGTACGTGCCACGGTGGAGTGTACCCCAATTAATTAGAGAACCCTTGATCTATTCAAATATTGAGAACGGAGCAAGCACACAATCCTTAACGTGTAGTCTGAAGTTCCTTGTGACTAGATATGCCCTTTAACAACTTGTTCAAATCTTGCAGGCTCTATTTACTAGTTCTGAAGTGTGTTAAGTTTTGAAGGTTTTTACTTAAGAGTGTGAACTATTGAGTTTTTTGTCCTCAGTCATTCATTGTCAAAGTTGCGTGGTTGCTGCCAGTTTGCAGTGATAACTAGTTGCTGTAACTTGTCACTTTTCTTGTATTTTAAGGGATTGTATATTTATTTAAAGATCATTATTAAAGCTTCTACGGGTGTGTACCATTTGGGAGTCACATTTAAATTGTATGTCTTCCCAGCTTTTCTTGTATTTTCGGGGATTGTGTATTTGTTTAAGGATCATTATTCATGTTTCTGCTGGTGTGCACCAGCTGGGAGTCACGTTTATATTGCATGCCTTCCCAGCTAATCTTGTATTGTGAAGGAATGTGTATTTTATTGCTTAAGGGACTTTATTAAGGTTTATAAATTGTTAAGGGCTTTTGCAACAGCCATACGCTGTGGCGTGACTTGTTATCCTTTCTGTATGTTGGGTAGACATTGTCTATTTTTTTAAAGTATGATCCATGCTTGCGAATTGTTAGTACTTTTAGTGTCAGTCATTTGTAATTCATATTATTGGTACGATTCAGTTTGTTGAAACAGCCTGCAGTCACACGTACTTGGTGCGAGTTCTTACCTGTATTTGGGGACTTACGTATAATTCAGGTTTTAAGCCCTGTTCTTAATGGTATAAATTGTTAGTTTTTATTAATGAATTGATCCTGTTCAAGTTCTTTAAATTATTGTGAGCGTTGTTATTCATTTTTTGACAAGTTTTTTATCTTGTACTCAAAACAATTGTTGTTAAGCAACAAAGTGTACTCCATGAAATGACAAATGACGAAATATGTGAGTCCACCTTCCATGCGTTTTTCCTTAAAATTATCCCAGCCCTAGTTTTCAGGTACCAAATAGCCCTTGTGAAGCTAAAAAAATACCTTCACACTGAAAAAATACAAAACAATAACGTAAATACCTGACATCGTCGGCTGGAGAGCTATCAATTAATTCAATATAAAGGTAGCTTATAACATGTTTTCTATGGCCTTGACAGCGTGTATGTACACTAGATTACTGGTTTTGTCAGGGGTAAGCTGCTATCTTCAGATACAAAGGGTAAATACATAATTTTTAAATAAAAGTGGATCTGAAGGTGGCAGCTTAACCCTGTCGAAACTAGTAATCCAGTTTACATACACACTGTCAAGGCCAACAAATACTTCGTATCAGAAGCTTTCTTTACATAAAATAACAGCTGCCCTGTGACAATTCCGTTTCAATCTACCAAGAGGCGAGAGGTACATTTTTTCGATCATCAGTGTTAAGGTAAAAATATCCTTTATTCCTACAGGAGATAGAAAGTTACGGTCACGTGATAAGTTTCAGTGCAAATATGACCCAATAATTTTATTTCTGTTTGACAGTGAAGAGATCTCAGCACAAAACACTCCTTTTTCTTTGTGTGTGAATGGAGCTAAACCAGTCATGACACGTGTAGAGTGGTATTGATTATGTTACTCAGATAATGGTTCAAAGATTAAGGTGCATAGCATCTGATAGTTCTTAAGTTAGTGAAATAAAATTTTAGTAGACGATACCTTCACGCAGTATACGGAATTAAAATAAAACGTTAAAAAAAAGCAACTATTTCTGAAAAGCGAACCCACATGACTTGACAGCTTTCCTCTTCGTTTCAGCATAGCTACTGCATCCAACATTATCGACGACCTCTCTTACATTTTCATATCTAGGAATACCCCTGCGATCTACCTGCCATCCCTTCAGCTAGAAATTTGGATGACGACTCACGTCGCAATACTTCCCAGCCTTTCCATCCCTTTGGTTATTTAATATTCTTTCTACTGACTCGTTGCAGGACGTCTCCATTCCTTCCTTGTTCAATCCACCTGACCTTTAACAGTTGCCAGTGAAACAACATTTCAAAGATTTCTAATCGTTACATTTCCATCTTCCCCATTGTCCATGTTTGGCATCCAAGATCGATTTTTATGAAAATTATTCTCAAGGTTCATGTTTAGGGTGGCTAGCAGCTGTTTTCTTTTCATAAAAAGCCCATATGCCTTATCCAATCCTTGTTTACTGTGTAATTTTTGCCTTTTCCGTCTTTACGTACTCTACTTCGAGAGTCTAACGTCCATATTTAACATAATGTCCATATTCAGCACGTCCAGTTGCTGCGCAGACATATTTTTGATCGTCTTATTCTTTCCCCTAACGTTTGTCCCGTCTAGTACAGAATCCACTTTTCCAGGATTTGGCAAATTTTACTGTGTTATTTAACTCTGTGGTCGGATGCCCTTCTTGACGAGGCAGACATAAAGGCAAATGGTTCAAATGGCTCTGAGCACTATGCGACTTAACTTCTGAGGTCATCAGTCGCCTAGAACTTAGAACTAATTAAACCTAACTAACCTAAGGACATCACACACATCCATGCCCGAGGCAGGATTCGAACCTGCGACCGTAGCTGTCGCTCGGCACCAGACTGTAGCGCCTAGAACCGCATGGCCACTCCGGCCGGCCATCAAGGCAAATTAAGGGAGGGAAGTCGTGTACGTAATTTACCTCCGAATGGTTTAAATGTTATTCTTTGTGTTACTGTTTGTGTTTCGTAATTCTGAGGCGGAATTTAGGCAGCACCCCAACATTTTCCTAAATGAGCGAGGGAAACCACCTAAAAACCACTATTCGGGCTAGTTGGCGCACCAGCCGAAGGTCGTTAATCCACTGCGCGTTATGATGTACGAGTAGGTCACCTTAGTTCTTTTCGATAATATTATAGCTCCCTGTTAGTACGTGTCCCTATCTCACCGGAGTCCACTTAAGTTCACCCGGGTCCCCTTTTCAGAATTATTTGCTCTTTCTTAAAACGTTGTATTTCAGTTCCGTGTAATACATGAAGGTACCGTCTACTAAAATTTTATTTCACTAACGTAAGAACTATCAGATACTATACACCTTAATGTCTGAACCATTATCTGAGTAACATTGTCAGTATCGCTCTACACGTGTCATGAGTGGCTGGTGTTATCTCCATTCATAGGAGTACAAAGGAAAAATGAGTGTTTTATGCTGAGGTGCTCTCTTCATTGTGAAACAGAAAGAAAATTATTGCGTTATATTTGCACTGAAACTTACCACGTGACCGTAGCGTTCTATCTCCTGTAAGAATAAAGAATACTTTTACCTTCACTTGAAATTATTGGGTCATGTTTCCACTGAAACGTACCACGTGACCCTATCGTTTTACCTCACGTGAGAATAAAGAATACTTTTACCATCGCTTGAATTACTACTAAACAGTCCACTGTTGTAAATTTTCATAGCTGTACTTCGTATTATAGGCTTTATAAAATATATGCCTTTGCATAGAAGCAAACTTCGCGATGTACTCCACATTTAAGTGCTACACAGCAATAAGACGTGAGATACCAGATGGGAAAGTAAAATTTGTAAAATGTAAACATTCTCTCACAGGGATATCACACTTATTAAAATATTCCGGGCTGTTATCCAGTGCTCGGACGAATTACATAGTCATTATTATTATTATTATTACTATTATTATTATTCTTGATTGTTATAATTAATTTTTGATTGTTATAATTATCATTGTACTACGTTTATAATCTCTATTTTTTTTCTTAACATTAATACTGTATAACATGTAATATGTCCTTAATGTTCTGTAGAAACTGAAATTTGTTGAATCTGAGTATGCCTGGTTAGGTGTAAGAGAGGGCCTGAAGGCCCTAATCTTGCCAGGTAAAATAAATGCATAAATAAATAAATAAATAAATTTCTTATTGAAACTTAACAATTCATCCATGCCTGTGGAGGACATTTTCGAGGGGGAGGGGGGCGGGGTTATAACTTTTTTAAAGTCCGAAGAACGCCCTGGATCGCTGCTAACTGAAGTAAAATTCCGTTTCTGCTTGTTTCCGCACACAGGCGTGACGTCCCATGTTTTGAAAACTTGAGCGCAGTTCGCAATTGTCGGTTGCTGTCACTGTTACACATGTTCTTCAGCGCTGGAATACTGATATCATTCAGTTTCACACACTTCTCCTTCCGATTTAAGTTGCTGGGATGTTTAGTAATCTCTGTGGCCTCCGTACAGCCTTTCATAATATCCGCTTGTGGCTACCAGTGTCCAAGTCTTATGAAATGGAATACATAGCCTCCTGGCTGCAAAGCATATTCCGCAACGGCTGCTCTGTCTGTCTTTCGCCTTCCACAGTGGCCCTAATGTTCTTCTAGGTGTTTTTCGACTGTTGTTTTAGTATCCAGGTACAATTCTCCACAACTACATGGTGTCCTGTAAATACCTGCTTTTCCCAGCGGTTTTCGATCACTCTTGGCCGACTTTTAGGCGTTCCCGTACCTTCCGGGTGGGTTTGTAAATTGCAGTGATTTTCTATTTCGTCAGGATCTTTACCATATGGTCAATGGCTGTCTTAACGTTCTTTTTATCGATTCCTTAGCAACGCATTGGTCGTGTGACTAGGGCCTCCCGTCGGGAAGACAGTTCGCCGGGTGCAAGCCTTTCGATTTAACGCCACTTCAGCGAATTGCGCGTCGATGGGGATGAAATGATGATGATCAGGACAACACAACACCCAGTCCCTGAACGGAGAAAATCTCCGACCCAGCCGGAAATCGAACCCGAGCCCTTAGGATTGACATTTTGTCCCGCTGACCACTCAGCTACCGGGGGCGGACAACGCACTGGTGAAATAGTCGAAGTCTGCTTCGAGCAACTCCAGTTCATAAGAGTTTCTCACTCTATCCGCTAATGATTTTTATAACACATCGCTTGATTATGAACCCCGTTGTAAGTATGCTGTGTGGCCCAAGCCGCCATCTACTTAAATGAAGACTGGCGCAGTAAGGAAATTTAATCTTCCGTCTGCCTCCGCCTCCAGAGTTAACTGAATCTTTTGATTAATCTCTTTGAGATTTCGTGAAAACGACCTATTTACTGTCTGCCACGTATCACCGCATATTCATTTTATTTGCTTTTTTCTGTTCATAATTCTTGTTGTTCTACTTTTTTCGTAAAGAAATATGCTTCAACCAGGCTTGCGGGGCTCCCAACAGCAACTACACCCATCTGTTCGTAAAACTCACCGTTCCATTTGAAGTACGTCATAGTGAGCAATATTGAAACAGTACTGCAACAATGGCACGAAAAATCTAATTCAGCTGTTCGAACACCTCACTTAGTGGAACCATGGTGAACAGATACACCGCATCGAAACTGAATAATATGTCGTCTCTCCCGCTGGACCATTATGCCATTACATTTAGTGATAAATGTGTCGAACTGTTGATGTAAGAGTCCATTAAGACCACATGTAATCATAATAGCGTTGTCAAGAACTTAGAAATTGAATAGGTGGGTGAAACAATGGCTCTTGCCATCGGTCTCGGTGCCAGCAGCACATTTTCTTCATGAATTTTCAGCAAGCCATAGCGTCTCGTTGGCAGTGCAAGTGAACTGAACAGACATTTCTGAGTTCCCTGTTCGATTGATGATTTTTTAATTAACCGCGTATGAGTTCTGAGAACTTTGTCAGTGGGCTCCCTGCTCAGTGCCTGCGGATACAATAAGCCAGTAATCTTACTATGATTGTGAGCCACATTCATATCTACAGTCGCATTTCTCTTGTGATCGTTCTCATTGAGCTGTTTTGTGGCATTCCTGTAGTCCACAGTTACATAACTTTTAGGAGGCTTCTTACTGCTTTTGTACGGAATTCTTCAACTGTTATCACGTCCACACTGCGAATCCATGCTTCCCCATTAGTTATAATTTCCTCCTGGGAATAGCATTCTAATATTCCACATGTCCACCCTAATTAGCATTATCTGTTTATTTAATATCTATTCCCCAGTAGTCTCGAGCCAGATATATGAAAAGCGGACATCTTACCTCTGTGATATTTATCTGGAGGAAGCCATCATATCTTTAGCAGAAAAGTGCAAGTACCAAGGAAGGAAACGGTGATGGTGTCATGTCGCCTTTCACATAGGAGTATCCTACAGAAGCCTTGCTAGTGTTAAATGACACTTCGTTAGAAAATGCCATGGTACTCTCTTAGCCTCTTCGAGCAATGAAAAATATTCACGTGAATATAAAGAGAAACACTATTATTTTAAATCAGTTCAACGAGAATGGAGCAAATCACTGTCGCTATGCTTCTCTTTATGCAGAGCCAAGAATATACGCAGGAACTGCACCTCCCGTGGACATGAGTGGTGAACAAAAGTCTGCCCTTGCTGTGGTGGACGTGTTATTCTGTGCAGCCGCTGGTGGAATGTGGTATAGTGGACCACCAAAGAGTAACTAAAGAGCTTAACAATGAACATTATATAAAATGTAATGTGCTGGACCTATTCTATTGTATACGGACCAGAGAGGAGGAGCAGCCTGATGCTCATTGTAGAGTATAATGTATTAATGGTTAATTTGATAATAAATGGTTGAAATGATGAAACTCTGGTTATGAATGCTTTACCTTGTTTAAGGAGAGAAATGAGCTCCTTCTCCAGGTAATTCACGAAATCTTCGGGGAAGAAGATACGAGCACGGTGAAGTAAATCATTAGCTGCGACTGAATAGTAGGACCAACTGCACGAGGTAAATTTTTAGTTGACTGTAGTATCCAGAAGATGTTAGCAAATGAATCGAATTTACAAAAGTCGTGTGCTATTCCAGGAGAACGTGTGTAACAGGTAGATTTGATGTCTCCCTATGAGGCACACGACAGGTAGCATCACAGTTAAACCAACAACTTCTTTCGCCTTCGTCCAGAATTCGTATAAATACGTGGCTCATTTTCTGAGACTCGAAATATAACTTTGGAAGAAAAAATAATAATAACGGAAGATTCAATGTTTTGTAGGTCACCAAACTGTTGGTGACAGGGTCCCACTGTTGGTTCAGGAAACTCGGCCCTGTATCGAGGGCTTTGAGAGTGCCCTCAAAAACTACAAGAGGTGTATGGTGGCCTCATGTAATGCCACGCTAGAACATCACTCCACCATCACCTCGTTGCGTATGTGGAACACAATGGTGAAGGCGTTCGATGTTATCCGGTTGCCTACAAACACGTTGTCTACGATTATCAGAGTACAAGCAGATCTGAGTTTCGTCCCTAAACAACACCTGACTCTAGCTCTGGGGCGTCTGTTCTGCATGATTTCTTGCCCATTGTAATGGGTCCATGGTGGTGTGGTGTACGGCGTGGTGCTCGCTATGGTCGTCGGGAATGGAGATCCATGTCATGCAACGGTCTCCTGATAGTTTGATGCGATACATAATGACGTGTTGCCTCTTGTAACGCTGAATTCAGAAAACTGGAAATTTGTGGTTAGTTCCTATGGGTCCAAACTGCTAAGGTCATGGTCCCTAGGCTTACACACTACTTAATCTAACTTGCACTAACGACAACACAAACACCCATGCGCTGAATCCAGATCCGGAGCACTCATCACTGGTTCTTTTGACTGAAAAGTAGTAGATATCGATCTACCTCTACACCTGTCGAATGTGCATGGTCTGTTCGATGTAAGTCCTCAACACTACCTGTCAACCGGAATCGATTCCATGTCTCCACCACATCACTTTCACCCCGATGCAAACGTCGAGCAACTTCCCTTGTTGACAAGCCTTCTGCACATAACATGATAATGCGGACCCTATCGTGGCTGCGATTGTTCTTCGTGACATGTTGGATGTTCACTCTACTGTTGCACAGAGATCTCTAATGCGTCCCTGCTGGTGACTCACTTTCAATCGAAATGTGGTAACCTATTCGAATGTGGCGCTCTACCCGTAGAGTGGTAACTGTGCACATGTTTACGAAAAAGTCACCTCTCACATTCTGATTGGTACTGAAACAGCCACAATAACAACACAACTGCCGGATACTCCAGGGTGATGTAATAATTTTGTTGATGTCCGTTCAATGATGAGACAAAACATTGTGATCGCTGCCCATGGAGATGGAGTGCCACCTGCTGGCGCTGCAGGCACGTGTTCCTGGCAGGGAAAGCATAAACGCTGACCAGAGACGATAGGGAGTTATTCTAGCAGGGTAGATGTAGAAAGTCTTTGAAATAAGCGACGAGCATCTCGGAAACAATGAAGCTGTTTGGCTGTCGGCCTGCAACTATGAATAGTGGTTGAAGGGCGATGAAAACACGAGTAGCCAGCAATATGCTGGACTGGACGAACACGATCATCACAGAAAGTGGAGGTCGGAAGCTTGCCAGCTCTGTCAAGCAAGATAGGCGGTGATCTGTGGTAAATCTGGCGACTGAGTAGAGAGTACAGTACTGGTGCAGGAACAAGTGTTTCGGATAACACCGTTCAAAAAAATGTTCAAATGTGTGTGAAATCTTATGGGACTTAACTGCTAAGGTCATGTCTCGAAGCTTACACACTACTTAACCTAAATTAGCCTAAGGAAAAACACACACACCCATGACCGAGGGAGGACTCCCACCTCCGCCGGGATCAGCCGCACTAACTCCGTCCAGCGCACATAGTTGAACGTGGGCTTCCGCAGCTGTTGACCGTCGATATCGACAGTTACGATTGCAATGGGCACGAGATTATCGACAACTGGCAGTGAATAAAAAAGGAAACGTGTCGCCTGGTCGGATGAAGCACATGTCTTGTTACACCAGCTCGACGAGCATGTCCGAATACGCCGTTATCCAGGTGAACGGCTGCTAGAAACACGCACCACACTTTGGACACATGGCGTTATGGACAGTTCTGTGATACGGGGAGACATTCACCTGGACTTCCATGGGACCTCTGGTAGTAATCGAAGTCACCCTGACGGCTGTGGATTACGTGAACATTATTGCCGCCCTTCTGAATTCCTTCATGCTTTACATCTTCCCCGACAGCGACGGCATCTTCCGTAGCAGTATATCTGTTCGTGTCACAGGACCAGAATCATGCTACAGTGGTTTGAGAAGCATAATAATGGACTCATATTGACGTCTTGGCCACCAAATTAGCCACAACTGAACTCGACGAAACACATCTCTGACACTTCCGGGCACCATCTCCGCACACATAAACCACCAAACCGTAATTTATGGTGAGTTCGTGACCTGTGCGTAGACATCTGGCCCCACACACTTCCGGAAACCTACAAAGGACGTGGTTGAATCCGTGCTACGCAGAATCTCAGCTGTATTGCATTTCAGAGGTGGACCATCATGCTGTTAAGGAGATAATCATAATGTTTTGACTCGTCAATGTATATTGAGGCCGTCTATCTCTCAGGACGAGATGCCTTGGCGTGGATATCAGTGTTATAACCCACAATATAAGGCATCGTATAAGCTGTTCCGAAGAGCGTTCGGTTGTATTGTCCACGATTGCCCCAGCGATGTAGATTGCCAGCACGTCACGTTATGGAGTTTGGCATACGCTTCACGCCAGGAATAACAGATGTACCATATTCGTTACATTTGTACCGCATTTTTATCGATAATGCAGTGTGCGGCTATTATATGAAACCTGTCACCCGATACTGTAACATAAATGGCGGCAAAGAGGTAATTATTTTATGATATAGTTGATGTGCTACTGGTACAATAAATTATAGCGTTTTTGTGTTTTATGCTTATAGTCCTGTTCGGTATTGTGCCAAATTCTTGTCTGTTCGTCTCTGAATATTCTGTTCATAAACCTGTCTACGTATTCTTAGCCGTTTTCTTCTTGGCATATGCTGCAAACAGTATTCTCGAGCTTTGTGTGCGCCTGGCATCTTTCTCACTCAGCGTTGATAAATACATCACTTCTAGGAAGGGAGAGAAGACAGAATTATCAGATGTATGCGTGTAAGATCACACATATAAGAGTCACCAAGTGCCATCCCGACAATTTGCATACGTACCCTGACTGATGAGGCTCTAATATTGCAGCTGAGAAAAGAATTTTGCAGACTAATGCGCAAGATGATAATGCGAAGCCTAAAACATCTTTACTGTCCTTGGCAAAATTACAATATAATTAAGGTAAGACGGCCAATGATCTCCTCAGTGCAGATGCACAGCGGTGTCGGATTCTTACGGAACACGGCGAAATGCCGCGAGAGATGAAGATAATGTGGAAGGGCCACTACATTAGTAATGTGCGGATAAGTTGAGTGTGAGTTCAACGGGAGGCGTGGTAGAGTATTCCGTGCAGTTGTTCAGAGCACTGTGTCTGGATGGCTCAGTGGTGTCGGCACGGTAGCTCAGCGTGTTCGGTCAGAGGGTTAAAAAAACTGAGTGAACGGATCAACGAACAACCTGAACCGATGTCATGACACGTCCGCCCCGAACATATACAACGAACAATTTTTTTAAAAAAGTGGTCAAAGCATCTGCCTAGTACTCAGGAGACCTGGGTTCAAATACCGGTCCAGCACAAATTTTCAAATTTCCCTATTGATTTCAATCAATGTCCGCTCGAAGCCAATGTCTGCAATTCCTTTGCGTCATAAAATAACATTAGTTTATTAACTGTGTGCTTCCGTGTTTACAACCGAGTTGCTTCCATTTTTGCACAATATTTCGACGACCAAACCAGTCGTCTTCTTCGGCTGCTGTGAGTTTTGTTCTTACGTGTTTTCGCTGCCTGGCGCAAGAAACAGTAATCAACAACTCGGCTGTATACGCAGATGAACACCATTACTCAATCAGGCCGAGAAAATCTATGAGATAAGATAATCAATTAATGTCAAAGGAAACATGGAAACCGCATAACTAAAAATAGCGAGGGTAGGTAACATACTTGCTGCTATTCCTCGCGACGAATGGCGTGTCTATTGCGAATTAGTGTCTGACTAGCTTTGCGATACTTTAAAGGGTTCTTTTTATTTCTCTGCTTCACGATTAATCTTCTGAATCTACATTAATTTTTAATAAATTTCCTAAAATACAATGAGTTTGTAAGGCTGCTAAAATATTTACAATACCTGATCTTAGAAAACCTACTTTTCATGGAAGCGTGGCCTTAAATGCAAGAGAATGAGTTATTTGTGCTTCATCAAATATCTAGATATTTCAAATTCATCAGAGAGTCTAATCTTCGCGCAGTTCTCTGAACTCCCTCGAGTCAGTCGCAGAAGTGAAGTTATTCTGAGGTTTGTCGAATGGGTTTTAGCGAATTCTTGATGCTCAGCAGAATTTATAACTCTCGAAGACAATGAGCGGTTTATCCTACAAGAATTGCGCCGATGCCACGCGTGCTCAGTGGATTCTTCAGGTTCCATTTTACTAGCTATCGTTAGAATGAATATTTTTGCAACTGCATTTCAGTAGGTACAGTTGCTAGGAGAAATTCAGAATTTCACAAATCTTTTGTAATCTTACTCGCTAGTCTTTACCGCTGGATGTTATTTGCCTTCGTTGAAAGTACTTAATAGGAGCAGAACGAAGTAAATGAATATGTGCTCTGTCCTTGTCTGCTGTGATATGCTCACTATACAGATACGATCAGTTATGTTCTTTTTGAACCACCGATTTTGGAGATGTTTCACTGAAAGGTCGTAAGCTAAGGAATTGGAAATCCTATCATTTTTCAAAGAAGAACGAGTTATCTTCAGCGCTCTCATCACACCGAAAGCCCTGTGTCTAATAGCATCTATATGCTGAATGGGCTTCCCTAGTACACTTCTGTAGTAGTTTAGAAAATCTAACTCATGATCTTCCAAACAGATTTTCGTGTTGTATGTTCCAAATATACGCCCAAATTTTTTCTGGTATGGCGATCTACATGAGGTCCAAGATGTTGGTTTGCAGTTACTTTAAATAACTAACATATTGTGTCATTCTAGTCTTCGCTTTTAAAAGGAATTTGCGCTGTCTACTTCATCGTAAATTAAGGCTACAGTCGCCTCGCGGGATTAGCCGAGCGGTCTTCGGCGCTGCAGTCATAGACTGTGTGGCTGGTCCTGCCGGAGGTTCGAGCCCTCCCTCGGGCATGGGTGTGTGTGTTTGTCCTTAGGATAATTTAGGTTAAGTAGTGTGTAAGCTAGGGACTGATGACCTTAGCAGTTGTCCCATAAGATTTCACACACATTTGAACATTTTTTTAACGCTACAGTCGAATTTGTCAGTGACCATAACCTGAAAAATTTTGTACCTAAATTTTCTTTTGTTGTAATAGACATCATATTGTTACAGCACAGAATAGTCTGGAGAAGAAACTAGATAAAAAAATTATGAAAACTCACTTACATGCCTCAGACGAATTCGTCATGCCAGAGACAAAGTCTGAAGCAGAAATCCAGCCAGCTGTTATGACGCTAGAGGGTCAGGTCGATGACACTTGTCTGCCGAGTAATGGTTAAGCATTAGGCAGAAATCAGGATGGAAAACTGAAGGATGCGAGACAAGCATATTTGTTAGATCGTAGGGGATGTTGCAAGAAACTACAGCCAAAGAAACTGTTATATGCATGGGTATTAAAATTCAGAGATATGTAAACACACAGAATACGGTGCTGCTGTCGGCAAAGCCTGTATAAGACAACAAGTGTCTGGCAGAGTTGTCAGATCGATTACTGCTGCTACAATGGCAGGTTATCAAGATTTAAGTGAGTTTGAACGTAGTGCTATAGTCGGTGCACGAGCGATGGGACACAGCATCTCCGAGGTAGTAGGGATTTTCCCGTACGACCATTTCACGAGTGTACAATGAATATGAGGAATCCGGTAAAACATCAAAGCTCCGACATCGCTGCGGCCGGAAAAAGATCCTGCAAGAACGGGACCAAAGACGACTGGAGAGAATCATCTAACGAGACAGAAGGGCAACCCTTCCGCAAATTGCTGCAGATTTCAATGCTGGGCCATCAACAAGTGTCAGCGTGCGAACCATTCAACGAAACATCATCGATATGGGCTTTCGGTGCCGAAGGCCCACTCGTGTACGCACAGCTTTACGCCTCGCTTGGGTCCGTCATCACCGACAGTGACTGTTGATGACTGGAAACATGTTGCCTGGTCGGACGAGCCTCGTTTTAAATTGTACCGAGCGCATGGATGTGTACGGGTATGGAGAAAACCTGATGAATCCATGGAACCTGCATGTCAGCAGGGGACTGTTCAAGCTATTGGAGGCTCTGTAAGGGTGTGGGGCGAGTGCAGGTGGAGAGATATGGGATCCCTGAAATGTCTAGATGTAACTCTGACAGGTGACACGCACGTAAGCATCCTGTCTGATCACCTGCATCCATTCATGTCCATTGTGGATACCGACGGACTTGGGGTAATTCCAACAGGACAATGAGACATCCCACATGTCATTGCTACAGAGTGGCTCTTGGAACACTCATCTGAGTTTAAATACTTCCGCTGGCCACCAAATCCCCAGACATGAACCAGATTGAGCATATCTGGGATGCCTTGCAACCTGCTGTTCAGAAGATATCTCCAACTGCTCATATTCTTATGGATTTATGGCCAGACCTGCAGGATTCATAGTGTCAATTCCCTCCAGCACTACTTCAGATATTAGTCGAGTCCATGCCATGTCGTGTTGCGGCACTTCAGCGTGCTCGCGGAGGCCCTACAGGTTATTAGGCAGGTGCGCCTGTTTCTTTGGCTCTTCAGTGTATATCTACTTCATAAGAGCAGGTAAGGAGGGGCCGAGACAGCAGATAACAGCCTCATAACTGAATGTAGCAGAATAACGAAGACACATTTGGTGTCATTACAAATCGAGCTTTGAGTCATATCCTCACACTAGGACCCTTTAAGTACTACAGCTCTAGTCACGAGGTGAATTTAAGGAGAAAGAGTTGTCATAATGGGTACGGCAGACGCAGCGGAACCAGAGATTGCAGCATCTCTCGACAATCGCCCCGTTTACTTAGGGCTCGCAAAATTGGATTTCGTAAACCGATTTCCCAATACCGCTTCTAGATAGTCATGTAAACGCTTCAAAAGCGATTGTGGAAGTCCGTTTCTAGATGCCGGTTTTCAATCCCGCAATCTATTTTCGCTCCCATGTAAACGCAACCGGTTCTGAAACGTTCTTGGACTGTCAAGTTATATCTTGTTTTCAGGATATTTTGTTAATAAGGAATTCTTGTGCAGTGAAGGAGAAGCAGAAATGTTAGAATGAGCATGAAGCTGTCTGCCTGTAATATTTAAGTGAAGAGGAATGAAGATTATGTTGACTAAATCATAAACTTGGTCAGCTGTTTTCCGGACGCCATATTTAACTAGGTAACAAATACGCTTCAGACCTTAACATGTAAACGCGACAGCTAAAAAATTCGGTTTTCGTCTTTCGTAAAATGTGTTACATGCAAACGTACTGATTAGGTTGGCGCAGCTTACTTGCATACATCTTTGGACATCGAAAAGCAAAAACAAAAGAAGTGGACCAAAAATGAACTGAGCCACGTATACAAAAAAAAAAAAAAAAAAAAATGGTTCAAATGGCTCTGAGCACTATGGGACTAAACATCTATGGTCATCAGTCCCCTAGAACTTAGAACTACTTAAACTTAACTAACCTAAGGACATCACACGACACCCAGTCATCACGAGGCAGAGAAAATCCCTGCCCCCGCCGGGAATCGAACCCGGGAGCCCGGGCGTGGGAAGCGAGAACGCTACCGCACGACCACGAGATGCGGGCGAGCCACGTATACATTCAGTGCGTAGCAAGCAGTAATATTTTGAACTGATACACAGACTGAATGATTTAACTGAAATTGTTTTGATTCCAGGATCTAGTAACAACATTTATGGAATATTCCGTCGTTAATGGGTGGAACATAGATATAAAAAAATTAAGTACACTATATTGATGTTCGACGATGATATTTATTTTATAGTTCGTTGTGAACCGGCTTTCGGCTTCCTAGGTCGTCTTGAGATAACTTACGAGCAAGCAGATCGTCCACAAAACATTAGCGATTGCTTACAGCTGCAAAAAGATCACTTTTCTGCTGATATGTGACCTTTTACTATTATGTTTCTATACGTACAACACAATCACACTGAAATACATAAAGAAGTTCTGAATAAATAACTTACATATTGCATTACAATCGGGGATAAGTATAAGAATGTAAACGACAAAGGTTAACAAGACTACTCTGTAACTGTTAGGCTATATGAGCAAAATAACTGATGAATGTGATTAACAGGTAAAAAAGGGACGGGGAGCAGAAGGTAGAAAGGAATCAATGAAATATAAATGGGGAACAGTTATATTATTAACAACAAGCATTTTATCTTATGGCGAAAAAAATATTAACTTTTTGCCGCCACATTAGCAAGGATGAAAAATGGAACTGTATTTGATTACTGAGTCAGGATTCTGTCACTGGTGTTTATTGATAGTCAGAATTTCAAGTAATGTTAGTTTGCTGCCTTTGTTTGCTCTATGGAGAACATCACATTCAATATCATTAGAAGTACATTCATACAGAGCATGTTCAGTGAATTATATGAATGCGAGGTGTCTGTTCCTTCGGACATGTTCGAAAGAACAGACACCACTCGGAATCGGCAGCTGTGATACATATTATGAAAATTGAAGGTGGAGAGAGGAGAAAGGAAAGGAAAGGGAAGGAACTGTAAAATGCTTTTTTATTCCAGCCTCTGATCACAAATGAATTCTTTAGATGATGACCGGTTTCAGTCTGTAATGACCATCCTCAGATCTTTTTTGCACCATGTACACGCGATTATGTCGCAGTTAGTGAAAAAAGGGAAGTAACTAATGATGTCAGCTGCTTAACGTCCCGATGCAGCCGGTATCATTAGTTCCTTCCCTTTCCTTTCCTTTCTCGCCTCTCCACCTTCAATTTTCATATGTTCCGTGAAGTTGGAATCTTTCGTTTTCAGTCTCCAAATCCTTTCCTGTTCTGTCAGTCTACTAATTACAGGCCTACGTGATGGAACTACATATATAAATTGCCACACAAATTGCAGGATATCCTTTAAATTGCTCTTTGTCCGAAAGGTGGAATCTCATCTTCACTGTTGAATAGAGTGTTGGCAACTGTACTCCTAATACGGAATGCTGGTGCATATTTCCTTGAGTTAAGTTTGCTGGCAAGTATCTGTGCACTCATAGTCACATACAGTAATCAGCCACAACATCATGAGCATCTGCCTAATAGCCGGTATGTCCACCTTTGCATGGATAACAGCGATGGTGCGTTGTGGTATGGAAGCAGTGAGGCCTTGGGAAGTCGCTGGAGGGAGTTGGTAGCACATCTACACACACAGTTCACATAATTACCGTAAATTCTGGGGAGTGGGGCGATGAACTCTGACGCCATGTTCAGTCACATCCCAAACATTTTCGATCGGATTGAGATAAGGCGAGATGGATGGATAAGGGGGGGGGGGGGGGGGCAGCACATCAATTCAAATTCGACACTGTGTTTCTCGAACCACTTCTTCACACACTCCTGGCTTTGTGACATGGCGCTTTATCATGTAGAAAAATACTACTGCCGTCGGGAAACGTGATCGTCACGAAGGGATGTAAGTGATCTGTAACCAGTGTGCAATACTTGGCCGTCACGGTTCCTTAAACGAGCTCCACTGGACCCATGGATCCCCTGAGCGTAATTCAGCCGCCGTCAGCTTATCTTCGTCTGACAGTATTGGTGTCAAGGAGCTGTTTCCCTCGAAGACGACGGATTCACGCCCTCCCATCAGCATGACGGAGGAGGTATCGTGATTTAACAGACCATGCAAGGCTCTTACACTGTGCCAACGTCCACTGCCGATGGTCACAGACCATGCAAGGCTCTTCCACTGTGCCAACGTCCACTGCCGATGGTCACAGACCATGCAAGGCTCTTCCACTGTTCCAACGTCCACTGCCGATGATCGCAGACCATGCAAGGCTCTTCCACTGTGCCAACGTCCAGTGCAGATGGTCACAGACCATGCAAGGCTCTCCACTGTGCCAACGTCCACTGCCGATGGCCACAGACCATGCAAGGCTCTTCCACTGTGCCAACGTCCAGTGCAGATGGTCACAGACCATGCAAGGCTCTCCACTGTGCCAACGTCCACTGCCGATGGTCACAGACCATGCAAGGCTCTTCCACTGTGCCAACGTCCACTGCCAATGGTCGCAGACCATGCAAGGCTCTTCCACTGTGCCAACGTCCAGTGCAGATGGTCACAGACCATGCAAGGCTCTCCACTGTGCCAACGTCCACTGCCGATGGTCACAGACCATGCAAGGCTCTTCCACTGTGCCAACGTCCAGTGCAGATGGTCACAGACCATGCAAGGCTCTCCACTGTGCCAACGTCCACTGCCGATGGTCACAGACCATGCAAGGCTCTTCCACTGTGCCAACGTCCACTGCCAATGGTCGCAGACCATGCAAGGCTCTTCCACTGTGCCAACGTCCAGTGCAGATGGTCACAGACCATGCAAGGCTCTCCACTGTGCCAACGTCCACTGCCGATGCTCACAGACCATGCAAGGCTCTTCCACTGTGCCAACGTCCACTGCCGATGGTCACAGACCATGTAAGGCTCTTCCACTGTGACAACGTCCAGTACAGATGGTCACAGACCATGCAAGGCCCTCCACTGTGCCAACGTCCACTGCCGATGGTCACAGACCATGCAAGGCTCTTCCACTGTGCCAACGTCCAGTGCAGATGGTCACAGAACATGCAAGGCTCTTCCACTGTGCCAACATCCACTGCCGATGGTCACAGACCATGCAAGGCTCTTCCACTGTGCCAACGTCCAGTACAGATGGTCACAGACCATGCAAGGCTCTCCACTGTGCCAACGTCCACTGCCGATGGTCACCTGCCCATTTCAGTCGTAGTTCCCCATGTGTGATGTTAACATTGGCACAGGCATGGATCATCGGCTGCGGACTACCATCGTTAGGAGTGTTCGGTGCACTGTGTTCAGACACACTTGTGTTCTGCCCTGCATTAAAGTCTGATTTTAGTTCTGCCTCAGTTCGGCGCCTGTCCTCAGCCTGCCCAGCCTACGAATTCCGGCATTTGTAATGAGACGTGGCCGTCCAACCCCACGACACCTGGACGTGCTTTCACCTTCGTTTCGCCACGAGTTGAAGACACTTACCATAGCTCTCTTCGAACATGTGTCAAATCGTGCAGTCTCCAAAATGTTCTTGCCGAGCGTCCAGGCCTTCACCAATCTGCCCTCTGCCGAACTCAGATAGGGCGCACCTTCCCCATTCTACACACGGACAGCACTCTCACTGACACTATATGCACCTTGCGTGTGTCTGACTAGGGGTCATTCCTAGCCAGGTGACGTTGCTATCTTCTGGATGGGTATCGATAGTAGGTCGGTGGTCATAATTTTCTAGCTGATCAGTGTGTAATATGAAGGCTCAATTGTTGTCAGTGTGATTTAGTGCCTTCTGAGACTGATACAGAAATGCTGTTATAGTCTCTCTTATTTCTACTAAGTATGTTAGCTGGTGTAGGACTAAAATAATTACAGTATGCAACTTTCATAACTCATTATAAAATCTGATTTGATCATAGTATAGATAATAGGCTGTGTACCATGGAGATGAAGGCTACAGATTGGTGTGTGGCAGGATGCTGAAAACTGGCAGATAATGCAGTGTCTGTAGAAGTTGGTTTCTTGTGTATCTTGAAGAAGGTTTTTCTTCTTCATTTTGCTGTAGTATGAATTTCAGAATTTTTAAAGCATAAAGGAAAGTAACTTCTACACAGATAGGAACACCTGCGAACTCCCAGCAGCCTGTAGCACACACCCACACAGTCGTCCACTTATGGTACACCGCCTACTCTCTATACCGCTACGGCAAATGATATTTTTAAAATAAATTAAATTTAGTTGAATAAATTGTATATAGTTATGGCTATAGTCCTACACTAATTGCTAACCTACTGCGTAGAAAGAAGAAAGACTATTACCACATTTCTGTAACCTCCTAAGGCGCTAAATCACACTGACAAGTGAACCCTCTACAACTGCACAGGTACTCCTCAGCAAACTAAAAGTTGTGGTATTTGGATGAAATTCCTATTTATGCTTTGAATTCGGTTTTCCGCGGAAGTAAAGATTAGCAGCAGTAGGACAATTTTGTCATTTATAGACTGCTGTGTTTATTTTGTACTCTTCGGGTTCTTTGCAAAAACAGACATAATGTCTGAAGGGATACCGCAATCACTAGTTACAGAATATTACTTATAATCCGTCTTGATTGCCAAAATGTTTATTCACATGACCGGTTTCGGTTCCTCTAGAACCATCTTCAGATCTGCTATTTCGGTTACAAAATGTGACGCAGCATGTGAAGCTTGCTGTGTGTAGACAGGTTACTCCTGTAACCGAAATTGCAGATCTGAAGATGGTTCTACAGGAATCTAAACCGGTCATGTGACTAAACATTTTTGCAACTAAGACGGATTATAAGTATCATTGTACTTCGGGTTCGGATTAAATACGTTTCAAAATGGTTCAAATGGCTCTGAGCACTATGGGACTTTACTTCTAAGGTCATCAGTCCCCTAGAACTTAGAACTACTTAAACCTAACTAACCTAAGGACATCACACACATCCATGCCCGACGCAGGATTCGAACCTACGACCGTAGCGGTCGCGCGGTTCCAGACTGTAGCGCCTAGAACCGCTCGGCCACCCCGGCCGGCAAATACGTTTCCTACAGAATCTTTTTAGTAGTTTTCAGTACTTCATAACGAAAGGTAGTTCTCTGAGGAGCTTTTAATTTTCATGTCCTCTTTCCTGAAGTCGAATTAAAAGAATAGTAAGTCACTGTTTCCAACGGTCTACGTGTTTAACTACCATTCCTCGGCAATTGTCACCCGGCATTTATCTGAAACATACAAAAAGAGCAGAAATACGAGGGGCGTTCAATAGGTAATGCAACACATTCTTTTTGTCGTCCGATTTCGGTTTAAAAAATGCAAAATTTGTTGTGGAACATCGTGGAATATTAAAGCTTCCACCCCTGTAGTTTCACGACGTTCCGATAGGCGGCGGGACTATACGTAGCCTCTGTAGCGTTTGGAACGGAGGTGCGTTCCAAGCAGAGAGCTATCATTGATTTTCTTTTGGCGGAAAACCAGAGCATCGCAGATATTCGTAGGTGCTTGCAGAATGCCTACGGAGAACTGGCAGTAAACAAAAGCACGGTGAGTAATTGGGCGAGGCGCCTGTCATCAATGCAATAACGTCGCGCAAACCTGCCCGATCTCCCGTGAGCCGGCTGGCTGCACAGAGCTGTGGCTCCTGCAATGTAGGAACGTGCGGACACTCTCATTCGAGGTGATCGACGGGTCAAGTGAAACACCTCGCTGAACAAACTGGACGTCTCTGTTGGTAGTGTTGACACACTCATCCACCAGTTGGGGTACTCAAAGGTGTTTGCCTACTGAGTTACACGCAAAGAGCAACGAAGGACCACCCGTGCGCAATTGCTTGCGCTACGAAGCTTATGTGGCAATCTTTTGTCGAACATGGGAACAGGCGATCAGACATGGATTCATCACTTCAAACCGGAAACAAAACGGTAATTTCTGGAGTGGCGCCACACCACCTCTCCTCTGAGGAAAACGTTCAGAGCTCGCCGTCAGACGGTAAAGTCATGGGGACTGACTTCTGGGACTCCGTTTGGTGTCCTCCCTCATGGTGCAACGATCAGCTCTGGAGTGTAGTGTGCTACCTTCAGGAAACTGAAATCGACTCCAGCGTGTTCGACGCCACAAAGTCCGCCCCCTGTACCCGAGTGGTCAGTGCGACGGAATGTCAACCCTAAGGGCCCGGGTTCGATTCACGACTGGGTCGGAGATTTTCTCCGCTCAGGGATTGGGTGTTCTGTTGTCCTAATCATCACCACTTCATCCCGGTAGACGCGCAAGTCGCCGAAGTGGCGTCAAATCGAAAGACTTGCACCCGGCGAACGGTCTACCCGACGGGACGCCCTAGTCACAAGGCGCCACAAAAATGCGAACGAACTTTTCCTTCTCCGTAACAACGCAAGGCCTCACGCAGGTCTGGGCACCCGAGAGGAGCTCATAAACCTTCAATGGACTGTTCTTCCTCATTCAGCCGACAGCCCGGATCTCGCAGTTTCCGGATTCCATCTGTTTGGCTAAATGAAGGTTGCACTCCGCGAGAAGCAGTACTTGTATGATGGGGAGATTACTGATGCAGCGATACGTTGGCTCCAACGTCGACCAGTGGAGTGGTACCATGCGGGCATACAGGCCTCCCAGTAGGGTGGAGTAAGACCGTCGCATTGAACGAATATTATGTTGAGAAATAGGGTTTTGTAGCCAAAAGAGTTGGGAATTAGGTGGCGTAATGTAATCCTGAATAAAACCAAACAGCTTTCAGAAAAAAATTTCTTGCATTATTTATTGAACGCCCGTCGTTTTTCTTCCTCCTTTGGCGCAACAGAAATTGTACATGAAACATCTTTTGATGAATGTATATCATTTCATCCAGCCATTCACGTTCATACGAACACGGATTTCACAGATCAGCATAAATATGTGGAGAAGTTCCTGCGTAAAATTTCTTAGTTTAAGGCCAATTATCATATCAGTTCCTATTAAATTTCACAACTGCTGGTACATGTGACGCCGACCACAGTATCTAAAAACGACATATTGTTTTGTCATGAATAAACGGAAACAGACTACAGGTTACGTGGCTAGAAAGAAAGGCGATATGCGTAGCGTAAGGAAGAGACAAGCTATAGCGCATGCACAATGGAGGCTCTTCTACACAGCTCAGTAAACAGCCGTGGCAGGGCGCCTACTTGGAACACAGGCAAATGTCCGGCCCTTTTGTTCTCTTCAATTTAACTGGTTACAGCTCTTATACCTCTACTTGTTTCGCAATAGCGCTAAAGCAAAATATTATTAGTTCATATTTACAATGTTATTAGCATAGAGAATCATTCAGCACCGAAAATTTGACTATAGAGGCTAACAGTCAGTGCTCTCATACATAAGAAATTAGTTTATTCGGCTTTCATTAATGAGAATTACCAGTTTATCCGGATTCATACTTCGGTTTCATTTTCTTCTAACGTGAAAATGTGCGGTGTTCAGTTGGTATGGTAACGCAACGTCAATGCACTATAGATCCTTTAGTTTTTAAGTTCCAAAACGGTGTTTGTGCAAAATAATAGAATAGTACAAATTAGAGATTTTGCTTAAAATATCTCATAGTTGGATATGAGGAGGACCGATCTGTAATTGCTTTGAAGAAAATTTAACAGCCAAGACCGCATTCAGTACTATTTATTCGCGATGACCGGTTTCAGCAGTTAAGACTTGAAGAGTTATAAGAAATTTGTAAATTTGTGGTAAGATATTATGGGACCAAACTGCTTAGGTCATCGGTCCCTAAGCTTACGCACCACTTAATCTAACTTAAACTAACTTACGCTATGGACAACACACACATCAATGCCCGAGGGAGGACTCGAACCTCCGACGGAGGGAGCTCGGCAAACCGTGATAAGACGCCTTTGACAGCGCGGCTACCCCGCGTGGTCTATAATAAATAATTTCGGTGCCAGATCGAATATTATGATCTTTGTAGAAAGACAGTAGATATCTTAAGATTGATCTTGTTTTGTCACATTTTGGTGCCTTTATTTTAGCGTTGAATAGAGCTTGGGCAGATGGGGGTCTCTCCGCTCATTATTTAGTAATAACCATTTAAGTGAAGAAATTGGTGTACAAAATTATTATTGCCCTATGGCATCTTTTACTGCAGAGAAGGCTATAGCAGTATAAAGGTTCTTCGATGCAGTAAAATAAGGTAAATGAAAACGGATTAATTCCTAGATGGCTGTATCAAAACGGCCTCTTGCGCGATTCGTAAAAATTAAGAGAGTATAAGTCTCACCATTTTCAAGAGCTTGCAGTCTTTAACTTCCCGATTTCACGGTCAATACAGAAAAGGAATAATAGTTTTCTCTCGATCAGCTCATCGGAGAAGCATACCGACCTGATGCGAGACAGGCATTTTTTTTTCCTAGATCGAAAAACTAAACATAATAATGAAATGGGGCACTAGGAAACAACCCGTTCGTACCTCTCTCGTTAATGTAAATCCATTTTGTGTACTGGGGCCAACGATTCCATCGAGAATCATCCTCTAATTGAGGGCGTGTTTGATTTTCAAAATTTTACGGCGAAAGACAACATCCAATTCTATCCATGCTAGTATCAAATTTACTATGGAAATAGAAAAAGACGACTGCCTCCTCTTTTTTGGATGTTGTAGTTCGCTGTAAAGTTGATGGTATATCAGGATATGCCGTATATCGTGAACCAACACATACAAATCTATATCGACATGCCAGTAGCTGCCATCACCCTTCACAGACCATAGGTGTCCTTAAGACCCAGTTTCATAGAGCTCACTGTAAATCCAATAAAGATAATTTGCAAGAAGAGCTCACATACCTCAAGAGCATTCTTAAAGCGAATGGATTTTCTCCGCAACAAATTTGTAGGACACTCAGTGTAAAACCTAGAACGTAGTTATGTGATGGGGCAGTAGATAGTAATTCCTTCAGATCAAGTGCGTTTTAGCCCGATGTGGGTGCTCTTTTCTCGAAGATACGCCTATTGTCGACAAACACTGTGTTAAGGTTATCTTCCGGCCTCCCACGAAAATTGCAGCTGTACTCGGCTCTGTAAACGTCGATTTATCGCTTCGTAAGACAGATGTTTATCAGATTCCTTGTGGAAGTTGTGAGAAGTCATACATATATCAAACAACATGCACCGTTCGTGAGAGATGTGTGGAACATTGAAGATACACACTCTTATCACAGCCAGACAAGTCATCTGAGGCCGAACATTGTATTGATACAGGGTATTCCATGAACTACAGTGATTTGAAGATCTTAACATCCACCTCTTCCTTTTGGGATTCCTTCTTCAAGGAAGCTATAAAGATTAGATTAGCTAATAATTTAATAAATGTACTGGTTTTAATTTGGACAAAGCATGGAATCCGCCTATTGGATTAATCAAACTGCAGAATAGTCGACATAGTGTGAACAGCCGCCGAACATACACCGATAAGCGAATCGAATGTCTGTACGCCTTCGCCACCGGCGGCGCGAGTGTAAGCGTATCTCCTTGCCGCCGACCAGCGATGTTACCTGCATGCACAACATATAAGTCCGCGTTTGGGACTCTGTCGTCAATCTTGCAACTCACTCTAAGAATGCCCGGACGATACGCGGCCGAAATATCAGCGGAAGTAATTTTATTCGCGCGGCTGCATGCGTGAAATTTAATGGACTATTTTTTTTCTCACTAAGCAGTCAACACTTTTTGTATCCGCATCAGTAAATGCAAATCACACACATGGAGATTTTACAGACTGTCTTCGTCTGAGCTTTAAAAAACTGGTTGTTATACGTCCTGGTCCATTATGACTGTATCACACATGCTATTTTAAGATTATAGTGGATAGTATGTAGCCCATTTTTTAAAAATAAAAGCAGTTTGTCGCAAATAAAAGCAATACGTACATTGTGTAACTACCGTTATCCACGCACACAACATTCCACTGATACTTGCTAGATGTTGAATTGCGTAACAGCGCACATTTGAGCATTTTTTTACGTTTACATGATGGGTTAAATGCATCAGATTTGGACTGTGTACGTCAAAGAAACTGGATCCCTGGTGTATTTAACTCGTCACGTAAACGTAAGTAAGTGCACAAATGTACACTGTTACGCAATTCAGCGTCTGACAAGCATTAGTGGAATGTTATGTGTGTGGTCATCCCTAGTTACACAACGTGTTTTTTAACTGTGTTGTTTTTATTTGCTACAAGCCTGTTTTTATTTTTAACAAACCAGGGTGGAATGTGCTATATACTATCCACTGTAATATCAACATGGCATGTTTGATACCGTCATAATGGAACAGGACGTATAACAACAAGTTTTTTAAAGATCAGAAGATGGCAGACTTAACTGCCAAAACCCGTCACCAGGAATAAATAATACTGAAGGCGATCTTTGCTATTAAATGTTTTTCTTAGAGTTTTTGCATTTAGGTTCAAATGGCTCTGAGCACTATGGGACTCAACTGCTGAGGTCATTAGTCCCCTAGAACTTAGAACTAGTTAAACCTAACTAACCTAAGGACATCACAAACATCCATGCCCGAGGCAGGATTCGAACCTTTGACCGTAGCGGTCTTGCGGTTCCAGACTGCAGCGCCTTTAACCGCACGGCCACTTCGGCCGGCTTTTGCATTTAGTTTAATATTTCTCGAATATCCGGATTTTCGGTAATCCGGATTACGTACGGTCACTCCTGTGTACACTGTTTCTTGGTTAAACCGGTTTCGACACTTTTGTCACTCTTAATACACCACATTATCTATTCAGATCTCCTGCTAAAGATCTCTAGCAGGAGACCTGAAGACATGTAAGCTCCTACCACATACTGACTTAGGCAGCGGTTAAACAGAGAATCACATAAATGTCGAAATCGGTTTAGCCAATAAACAAAGTAAGTGACCATTGACTGTTAACCTCTGTAGTCAAAATAGTATTCACTGAAAATACAAATAACTGTAACTAGTTGTTCTTCTTAATCTATCCACAACGCACATGGGAGGATTTAGATAACCCCCTCTGATGATGCTGATGTAACCGCATAGTGGGGAGGTTAGGAAAAGGGACTGGTCGCAGCTAATAGTGTCTTTAGTTGATATTCGGAACAGTCTCTGTTAGATTTTCGCATTTAAACGAAAATATTATTTCCAAAGAGAATTAAAATGAATGTGAGGGATATTTATCTTAGAAAAAATGCATTAACTTTATAAAAATGTATTCTTTCTTCTCTACATGATTGTTCATCATACTACTGGAGAAAGTTTATAATCACACAACTTCACTTAACGTCGGAAGAGAAGATGTTTAAACTTCTTTCAGAACTATTAAAGGGCCGGCCGCGGTGGTCTTGCGGTTCTAGGCGCTCAGTCCGGAACCGCGCGACTGCTACGGTCGCAGGTTCGAATCCTGCCTCGGGCATGGATGTTTGTGATGTCCTTAGGTTAGTTAGGTTTAAGTAGTTCTAAGTTCTAGGGGACTGATGACCACAGATGTTAAGTCCCATAGTGCTCAGAGCCAACTATTAAAGGGTTTAAGATCCACTTTTACTACTACTACTTTAGTAAATGCAAAGACTAATTTTAAACAGCCCATGTTTCTGCCGGGTGTGTGTGTGTGTGGGGGGGGGAGTAATTTCTAGCGATGAGATCAGTGGGGATCGTCACAGAAGTGACGGTGAAAGAAAAACGACAGGATTTATAGGATTGCATGTAACACAAAGCAAAAACCACCACACGATGTTTAATGTCTACGGTGGCGGTTCCAAACAGCTACAGGATTTTTAATTAATTTTGCCTCCACAGAACTTCCGTGCTACAATCGAAATGTTCGATTCCGTATTAATTTCGGTCTGGCGTAGTTAATTTCTATACTTAAATTATATATTCCATATCTAAAAATACATATGCATATATCTGATGACCAAAACACTGTTTTTGGTTATAATATAATTTTATTTTTCATATCGATCCATTTAGCAACATCGATCTTAAACCATGAAAATTAGTAATCACAATTATTAACTTGAATGAGTCAAAAACCACTTTACAGTGAAACTAACATTAGCGTGCTCTAGTTTTCATGTAAACGACATTTCTATTTCCATTTTTAATTTCTCTGATTTTACCATCGATAATTTAATCGACAGTTATAAAATAACAGATAGATGATAGTTTCTATATTTCAACCTTCATTATTGATTATTAGGATCATAAATCTTTATATAAATAATTATTTCCAGAAAACTTCAAGTAAGTTATACCTGAAAAATAATTTCAGTTAACGCATAATAAAATTCATTTGAACTGCATCCTGTTCTACAAGTATCTGGAAGCTACGTACGAAATACTAATACAGATTTTGGGCCCAAACGCGATATAATAGTTTCAGTTGTTGTCGTGATTTGTCAATGTAACTATCAGGTTCCTTTTTTGTGTTGAAATGCTGTACAATGCATTAGCTTAACAATTGGTGTTGCGGAGAGCGTCAATAATTTATGAATAAATATTCATGATGTAAAAGAACCACTATGTTCAAGTGATTTTTACTGAAACAAAAAACCTTGGACCTATTAACTAGAAAGCATAATATAACTGATACCCTAGACAACGAGACAGCCATAGCAAGATAAGTAACATTTATACTGAACAGCCAAAAAAACTGGTACACCTGCCTAATATCGTGCACGGCCCCCGTGTGAGCACGCAGAAGTGCCGGAACACGACGTATCATGGACTCGACTAATGTCTGAAGTAGTGCTGGAGGGAACTGACACAAACCTGCAGGTCTGTCCATAAATCCGTAAGAGTACGAGGGGGTGCAGATCTCTTCTGAACAGCACGTTGCAAGGCATCCCAAATATGCTCAATAATGTTCATTTCTGGGGAGTTTGGTGGCCAGCGGAAGTGCATAAATTCAGAAGTGTGCTCCTGGAGCCAATCTGTAGCAATCCTGGATGTGTGGGGTGTCGCATTGTCCTGCTGGAATTGACCAAGTCCGTCGGAATGCACAATGGACATGAATGGATGCAGGTGATCGGACAGGATGCTTACGTACATGTCTCCTGTAAGAGTCGTATCTAGACGTATCAAGGATCCCATATCACTCCAACTGCATACGCCCCACACAATTACAGAACCTCCACGAGCTTGAACAGTCCCCACCTGACCTGCAGGGTCTGTGAATTCATCAGGTTGTCTTCATACTCCTACACGTCCATCCGCTCGATACAATTTGAAAGGAGACTCGTCCGACAAGACATCATGTTTCCAGTGATCAACAGTTCAATGTCGGTGTTGACGGGCGCAGGCGAGGCGTAAAGCTTCGTTTCATGCAGTCACCGAGGGCACACGAGCGGGAGTTCGGCTCCGAAAGTCCATAACGATGACGTTTCGTTGAATAGTTCGAACGCTGATACTTGCTGATAGCGCATCATTGAAATCTGCAGCAGCTTGCGGAAGGGTTGCACTTCTGTCACGTTGAACGATTCCCTACACTCGTTGTTGGCCCCGTTCTTGCAGGATCTTTTTCCGGCCGCTGTGATGTCGGAGATTTGCTATTTTACGGTATTCCTGATATTCAAAGTACACTCGGGAAATGCTCCCAATGGAAAATTTCCACTTCATCGCTATCTCGGTGGTTCTGTGTCCCACCTCTGGTGCGCCGACTACAACACCACGTTCGAACTTATTTAAAACTTGATAACCTACTATTGTAGTAGCAGTAACAGATCTGAAAATTGCGCCAAACACTTCTACCATTACGAAATTATTTATACGTTGATGACACTAGAGCCGGCCGAAGTGGCCGTGTGGTTAAAGGCGCTGCAGTCTGGAACCGCAAGACCGCTACGGTCGCAGGTTCGAATCCTGCCTCGGGCATGGATGTTTGTGATGTCCTTAGGTTAGTTAGGTTTAACTAGTTCTAAGTTCTAGGGGACTAATGACCTCAGCAGTTGAGTCCCATAGTGCTCAGAGCCATTTTGATGACACTAGAACAGTTAGTTCAACGTAGGATATTTACTTTCTGTACCTCTTTGAACAAAAAAATGGCTCTGAGTACTATGGGACTTAACATCTGAAGTCATCAGTCCCCTAGAACTTAGAACTACTTAAACCTAACTAACCTAAGGACATCACACACACCCATGCTCGAGGCAGGATTCGAACCTGCGACCGTAGCTGGTCGTGCGGTTCCAGACTGTAGCGCCTAGAAACGCTCGGCCGCTCCGGCCGGCCCTCTTCGAACATTTTGATTGTAATGTTTATACAACATTGCAAGGAGTGTATATATAAACACAAACGATACTAAATAGGCTCTATGAGCAGGTATTACGTGTCAGATGATCTTTCAAGACTCCTCCTCTGAATCTGGTTTGGTGAGGGGCTCACGTCGCACGGGCACTGAATGACTCTTTGTGGACAAGGTGGCCGGGGCACAACGCTCTTTTATGGTGATACCTTTGTCAGGCTTCACGCTGACAATGATATTCGTGTGTGGAGGCAACGATGACAATATTTGCACCCTAACTGTATCGTAGACCGCCACCATTGTCAAGGCAGTTCAGTCTTATTTGGCGGTGAAATCATGTGTGGCCACAACACAACCCTTGTGCGAATACATGCGAGGATGACTGGTGTCAAGTATCAGAAAGCACCTTGCGCGCTTTGTGGCTCCATGTGGCGAAACCATTGGGCTAGTTAATTCATAAAAGATGTGTTAATGCAATACAACGGTCAGAAGAAACTGTAGTGTTTGAAGTGGAATGTTTTGTAGGGTTTTGTTTTTGTTGTTTTGTTTGTGTTTATTCTCGAAGTTGAAATGTATTTATCTTCTTTGTTTTTGTTTTCTTATGACCGTACCCGGCAGAACAAAATCTGTTTTGTTTCCGATTATGTCCTGTTTTGACAACAAAGCAATACGCAACATTTACTTTGTCCACTGTAATTGTAAAGCACGCAAACAAAGCATTTTCTCTGAAGTTTAATGCCACGTTCAGATTTACAGCAATTTTAGAGTTTCTGCTGGGTTGTTATTGCAACGGATATTTTTAAACTATACACGAATTCTCATTTTTCGCAGAATATTCTAACTCCGCCGGCAAATTTCTTTTTACTGCCATTGGCTTCTCTCTGTAGGGACTTAACTGAAAGGAAAGGGCTGAACTAAATTGATAATCGTTTTGTAACGCGAAATAATAGAAGCTTTTAATGGAAATTAATACTTTTATTTAGAACAGTAACTGGCTTATAGACTGATTCTATGTTGCCCTATGAAGGTGTTCACAAGGTCTACATCTACATCTACATCTACATGATTACTCTGCAATTCACATTTAAGTGCTTGGCAGAGGGTTCGTCGAACCACAATCATACTATCTCTCTACCATTCCACTCCCGAACAGCGCGCGGGAAAAACGAACACCTAAACCTCTCTGTTCGAGCTCTGATTTCTCTTATTTTATTTTGATGAACATTCCTACCTATGTAGGTTGGGCTCAACAAAATATTTTGCCAGTCTCGGATTGAAGCCACAAAATATTTGGCATGATAAGGGCGTGGATTGGCGCCCATCAGCATGAATCCCGCTCCGACGTGTTCATCACATGGAGCTAGAATGCGTGAGAGGATGCTACCCTAATACTTCACACCAGTCACCCTCGCATGTATTCGCACAAGGGTTGTCATTTGGCCACACACGATTTGTAAATTACTAAGCACCACAAATAAACTATTTCTTTTTCACCTAAAGGAAAACATTTTCTGTTAATGTATATGAGAAATCGGTTCAAACGACGCCCTTTTACGTTCTGGCAGCCGCTTTTAGTATTTGTAGGGGCACCAACAATGAACTTATTTTTCTCTTTCAACGAATCCGAAATGTTTCCTGTTAACGCACGTCAAACAAATCAATTTCAACAATGTACTGGTTTCTGGCAGCTGCTTGCGGTATTATTAGCAGCACTAGGCAACAAATTTCAAAGAAAAAATCCCAGAATGCCTTCATCTGCTACGTGTACGGGAACCACGACGAAAAGAAATATAGAATTCACCCATTCATTACTCAATGAATGCTGAACATATAAATGTATTAAAAAACTATTAGTGTTAGATTCTTACAACGTTGCACCACAAAAATATTCTTCCAGTTCGCATGCGATATTTATAAAATAATAATAATAATAATAATAATATGACCACTGGCTGTCTTATGCATGCCATCTTTGGTGCTTATATTATTTTAGCAGAAATAGTTAAATATTTTAATCGACTAAATTTTATCAAGGTCGGGATTCGAACCCAGGTTTTTCTGCTCACTAGGCAGATGCGCTAATCCCCACGCCACCCTGGCATAGTGGCTTTTTATAAATGCACGGGCGACCTCAATCCAAATTCCCGTTCACACCTCTGCCCACTTGGTATTCGCTGCCCCTAAACTCGAACAGCAGTTCAGTGCTGATGAGCAAAGCCACTGTGACAGGGTGGCGTAGTGGTTAATGCGTCTGCCTAGTGAGCAGGAAACCCTGGTTCGGATCCCAGCATTGCTACAAATTTTCATTCGTCGCTTCAGTCTGGATAATTTTATCTTTGTCTATTGCCGCTCGAAAAATATCCTTGGATGCTGCCTCAAGGTAACGCCTCTTAGCCAACACTCGCCATTTCACATCAAATTCTTAGTTGATGAACTCATACTTCTCAGAATGCCTAATCCTACGACACAGGTATGCAAGGTTGTCTTTCTTGACAGTATATCTAACCCTTTCAACCCTACTGGATAGCCGTGAATGTTATAACGCCACTGCCGGAACGGAGAGTTTGCCAGTCTCGGATCGAAGCCACCTTGCGGACTGACGACGAGGGTCTGAGCGGCAGTACAACTTGGCATTTTCCCGTGAATCTTGTAGCGTAAACGGAAATGGTAGTATGATATGGAAAATGATTCTCAATTTGAAGGGTGATGTAAATAGCGCAGAAATTTACTATAATTATGTGGTCCTGATGATGGTAGTATTCATTTTTCGCTGTCCTGCGAACTGGACTTCCCAGCCAGTTGCAGATGCACGAAGTTTAGTCTGGAATCCGAATAGCGGCTCAACGGGACATTTTTCAAATATAAGAAGCATTCTTAATGTTGAGGGACAAACAATATTCAAATTCAAACCTTCAAAATTGAAATTTGACAGCTACCAAGCCACTCATGAGGTAGTTTACAATACTATCCCAACACGAGAGAACGGAATCTTCCGGTATTACTGAGGAACTCTTGTGGCGTAACAGTGCGCGACAGTTTTACGATCTTGAATGAAGACCTTTAACTTCATATGAAGTTTCATCAAAATCTAGCAATTGAGTGAATGAACAGTTTACTAGATGTTGTGTCCGTCTAGAGGCGAACAGATGATTTTCTTAACTTGTATTTCTCCAATCGAACGAAGGCTCTTTACAAAAAAATGCAACAAGAAACAGAGACCAGCTCATACAATAGCAACTAGGATGAGGTTCGCTGTAGCAAGGCACAAACGACGGAGTGGGAGCTTCATGTAGCAAAGTGGCTCCAAGCGCGAGTGGGTCTGAGTGGCTGCTGCCGGCCGTCCTGTATTGCAGATGGCGCTCGTGGTCCAGACTTCATGGAGGCGTGGCGCAGTGGGCGTGGTCCATTGGGTCCATCAGATACCGTACGACCGCTGTCGGCGTCTCACAGAAACTTGCAGTTCCGCTACCAACGTTGAGACGTCCACGGAGTGGTATCGATATGTGATATCGCATTTGAGACATGTACTTTCGCTCCACTGGAAGTCAAAACCAACCGAATTCCAGCGTAGCCTGACTGTAAACCACATGCGGAAATGTTTTTAGTAGTGGAAGTAACTGATGCAGACGTGTGTGGACTAAAGTGGGTCACATTTTTCAGATGAATACCATTGATAGCACCCTTCACTTCTAAACAAAAAAACTATGGTCATAGGATTCTTTGGCGCACGACTTCAAAGTCTTTGGTGCCCACATTAAAATCTAACACAGGCATAATTCTTTGCGCAAAGATGACACATGAAAACACGAGAAAAATGTTTTGAATATATGTTGCCATGTCCATCGATAGAGGGCTCGTGATTGTACCATGGAAATTAAGTTTTACAATACTGGTAACCGCCACAAAATGTGTTTCGTTATGGTGCTAAGAGCAACATAAAAATTTTGTTCCGGTAGATAATTCTAGTGAAGATATAGCAATGATCATTCCTGCGAGACAATGGCCATTTGTTGTTGCACAAGTATTCGCGCACTTTAGCTTTAGCCTCCCTCCGTACGCAGTTTAACACACACTAACCGCAAATAACGGCTCGGTGCCCAAAGCCACCTTACTTACAACTCAGACCAATTTTTTAGCAATGATTTTTATCTTGCCCAAAAATTGCCTACTTCTGCAAACCTATTTCTGTATTAATTTTCAACTTTTCATCGAGACTAATGCAGTCATTGATCTTGTTGCTAATATTTTGAGTCGCTCTCTTATCGCCGTTAGGAAGTGCTTGTATCTGGAGACTCTAATACGAAATTACGGTGTAGCAAGAATCTAGTTTCGCTTTCGGCAGTTTGAGGATAAGTTTCCTCTTAGCCGCTTCAACTTAGGTTTTTGGTAGGTTCTTTGAATCTGAACTATGCGTTGTCCGTTCAACGAGACTACATCGACTTCCTTCTTCGTAATCACCAAATCAAAGCTACTGCCCTGACTCTAAACACCTTGACGACGAGGAAGTGCTTATTTGCCATTAAGATAACTTCCAGAAAATTTGTAAGTGTTCTTGCCGTTTGCAAATGTAGCAACATCTGAATGCCGCGTATTTTTTAATCACTTTCTTGAATTTTACAAGGAAGTATTCAATATCTGACCAGTGACGCTCTCTCTATGTGCGTAGGAACATTTTCGTTTGGTTTCCCAGATTTTCGGAAATTCAGCAGAGTATTCACGTCAAACTAATCTAAAGTTTGAAAAATCCTAGTAGCAAATACTGTTGCTGATACGGAAACCATTTTACTTTTTGGCCTCTCTGTCCTTTGTTCCATAATTTCAAGAACGCTATTGTTTTCACTCACCTTGTCTATACGGTTACATCTGACTTTTGGTTCATATAAGTTTCTTTGGAAGCTACATAACCTTTGTTAGTGTTACCCGTGTAACGTACGATTTCATTAAAGAAATTGTAATATATTAATCTGGGCATATTTCGTATCCGAAGCGGAATTGATTTATTTGCTGTATATTCTATCGGACCTCTGCAGTAACTTCGCGAAACTACGTTTCTGCTTTCTTGCGTATCGCCAAACTTGAACATCTTATTATTAAAGGTGCCCAGGGATATGAACCGTCTCGTGCTGTCCTAAACATTATGTTAACCACCCGAGATGCGTATGCACTGAAGAAGTGACTATCGTTATATGTGCCAAATTTGACTATTTAACATTTTTGTTGTTTTCTACGAAAGAAATTATTTATTTATTTATTTATTTGTTACTGGTAACAATAAAATTATTGTTCATCAGTAAAAGTGACGGTAAAACCGAACCAGAAATGTTCGCAATTAAAGTTAAGGTATTCAGTGCGAAGACTGATTTGATACCGCTTCCATCTTTAGTCTATCCTGTGCAAGCCTCTTCATCTCTACTCACACTTCCCTGTGCGAAATCCACTATTTCTTGATGCCTCAGGATGTATCGTATCAATCGATCCCTTCTTTTAGTCTAGTTGCCCATAAATTTCTTTTTTCCACAGATACACAATTCAGGAACTAATCATTAGTTAGTCTTCAGCATTCTTCTGTAGCGCATTTCAAAATGCTCTAGTCTCTTCTTGTATGAACTGATTATCGTCCACATTTCACTTCTGTACAAGCATAGCGAGTAGAAGAGAAACTGTGCTGAATCCTCGCGCGTTAATATGGGTAGCACAGGAAAGGCGGCGTGCACACAAGCTACGAGCAGCACTGTCGCTTGAGACTCAAGTTGATGTGTAATCGGACGACGTTTATTGCTTTTGTCTCCATTTACTTTGTGAGTTTGTTTAAGGTGTTCTGAGCGAAAGTTGAAGGGTTGAAGTCTGAGATCTTAGAGAGATGTTGAGAGTTATAGTTACTGGTTTTTATAGAAGAAAAAGAACAAAAAAGTCCACGGTTTTCTTTCCAGCGTAGTGATTTCGCTGCAGAGAAACTAAACGTAAATATTTTGTAGGTCTCCAAAAGCCAAAGTAGAATTTCAAAATGGGTAAGAGCAATTCCTTGGAAATAAAATCTAACAGTAGTTTTGTGTAGGATTCACATTTCGGTGAGGAACCACAAAAACATCCTTGTTTACCAACGGGAAAAATACTGCACAAAGAAAATGAGCAGTAGACCACTCGAAGAAGGAAAGCTACGAAAAGAAGATGGTAAACAAGACGTTTTTGCGATTTGTTCTGTTGAGGAAAATGTAGGGAATGGATCGCTACCGAACGGAGTAGTAATTGCGTTAAAACAATACTGAAATGCAAGAAACTGAAAATTATGCGTTTACGTAATAAACAGCGAACAATCTCCTGCAAAAGCAAGTCTCAAATGAAACCATAAGACGGCTCAATCAATTGTCCTAGATCATTGTAAACTCAGTAAAAACAGAAAATCGTACTTGCCACTATGTTAAAGAAATGCCAATTTAAAAACAAGATAATGCATTATGTGGTATGACTACGACTTTATTCTGGATTGTGTGCTCCTGAAAATTAGTTGCCCAAAGGATATAAAAATGTTGCCACAACCTTGCGAAACACAACTCCAAAATTTAGTAAATTATCTGAAATGCTCATGTGTAATTAACGTAGAGTTTTAAGTACAATTAAGAATTATTTTCGGAAAAAACAAGATGAAAACAAAGGTTTGTTGATTTTTTGTGAAGTAAAGCCCCAAGAAGAGCTACAATTCAATAACGCTTCACACAAAGTTGGTTTCGTCAATTTATGGGAATATAATCGAGATGATTGTAGTAAAAATCTTGCAGATCATGCTCTGGTGTTGATTTCTGCTGCTCTGCTGCATAACCGTATTCACCCAATTCCTATGCCTGCGAGTCGCAATGCCACTCCTGATGATGTCTGGCAAATATTGATGCAAGTAATTATCCAGCTACAGGAAGCCGGAACGAGACTTGTTGTATTCACTTCTTATGGTATACAACCAAATAAGAAGCAGTGTCAGTTTCTGGGAATTAATGGCGCAATAAATGAAGTTACTTGCTCTATATCAAATGCACTTGACGAAACCAGAAGAATATGGGAATTTTCGGACGCTGTTCATGTCACAAATTGCGTAATAAATAGTTAAAGTGATAAAACTGATGTACTGTTTTAACGATGACGTCATCAAGTGAAATTTTTATCGACAAGATACTTCCCAAGAATTCGCCGGATTGAGAATTTGGAACAAGTTAACTTCCACTCACTTGAATGCGGCGTAAAATTAGCCCTGCAGTAACTCAGCAGCCAAGGGCATTAAATTCTTAAGGGAATTTAAATCAATGTGATTAGAAGACAGCGAATCAATGATTCGATTATTAGATAGATGAACAACTTAGTGGACGCATGTTTATTTTCGTAATGATGCTTTGTACAAAAACTCAGAGGATCACAAAACGTTAATGAAAGGGAGAAAAAATGGAGAAGCACTCTCGCCGATAAAAGTAACAGCTTTGATTGCGAAAGAACTCTCCACACACAAAGAGTAACCACTGACGGTACCTTAAAAAAATCTAAATACTTATGGAAATGAGGTTCTCTCTCGACAGCGACGACGTTTCGGTATCGGAATGTCGCTGAGTTGCAATGATCATCCATCAGTCATAGACTTCCTCGACTTGGACAAGTTACAGTTTGTATATATTCTTGTAAAACTGTCATTAACTCTCTGCGGAAACTATGAACATTCACTACTGGCCATTAAAATTGCTACACCACGAAGATGACATGCTACAGACGCGAAATTTAACCGACAGGAAGAAGATGCTGTGATATGCAAATGATTAGCTTTTCAGAGCATTCACACAAGATTGGCCGGCCGCGATGGCCGTGCGGTTCTGACGCTGCAGTCCGGAACCGCGGGACTGCTACGGTCGCAGGTTCGAATCTTGTCTCGGGCATGGGTGTGTGTGATGTCCTTAGGTTAGTTAGGTTTAAGTAGTTCTAAGTTCTAGGGGACTTATGACCTAAGATGTTGAGTCCCATAGTGCTCAGAGCCATTTTTGAACACAAGGTTGGCGCCGGTGGCGACACCTACTACGTGCTGAAATGAGGAAAGTTTGCAACCGATTTCTCATACACAAACAGCAGTTGACCGGCGTTGCCTGGTGAAACGTTGTTGTGATGCCTCGTGTAAGGAGGATAAATGCGTACCATCACGTTTCCGGCTTTGATAAAGGTCGGATTGTAGCCTATCGCGATTGCGGTTGATCGTGTCGCGACATTGTTGCTCGCGATGGTCGAGATCCAATGACTGTTAGCAGAATATGGAATGGGTGGGTTCAGGAGAGTAATACGGAACGCCGTGCTGGATCCCAACGGCCTCGTATCACTAGCAGTCGGGATGATAGGCATCTTATCCGCATGGCTGTAACGGATCGTGCAGCCACGTCTCGATCCCTGAGTCAACAGATGGGGACGTTTGCAAGACAACAACCATCTGCACGAACAGTTCGACGACGTTTGCAGCAGCATGGACTATCAGCTCGGAGACCATGGCTGCGGTTACCCCTGACTCTGAATCACAGACAGGAGCGCCTGCGACGGTGTAGTCAACGACGAACCTGGGTACACGAATAGCAAAACGTCATTTTTTCGGATGAATCCAGGTTCTGTTTACAGCATCATTATGGTCGCATCCGTGTTTGGTGACATAGTGGTGAACGCACATTGGAAGCGTGTATTCGTCATCGCCATACTGGCGTATCACCCGGCGTGATGGTATGGGGTGCCATTGGTTACACGTCTCGGTCACGTCTTGTTCTCACTGGCGGCAGTTTGAACAGCGGACGTTACATTTCAGATGTGTTACGACCCGTGGTTCTACCCTTAATTCGATCCCTGCGAAACCCTACATTTCAGCAGGATAATGCACGACCGCATGTTGCAGGTCCTGTACGGGCCTTTCTGGATACAGAAAATGTTCGACAGCTGCCCTGGCCAGCACATTCTCCAGATCTCTCACAAACTGAAAACGTCTGGTCAATGGTGGCCGAGCAACTGGCTCGTCACAATACACTAGTCACTACTTTTGATGAACTGTGGTATCGTGTTGAAGCGATCAAGGCCGTTATTATGGCCAGAGGTGGTTGTTCTGGGTACTGATTACTCAGGATCTATGCACCCAAATTGCGTGAAAATGTAATCACATGTCAGTTCTAGTATAATATAATTGCCCAATGAATATCCGTTTATCATCTGCATTTCTTCTTGGTGTAGCAATTTTAATGGCCAGTAGTGTAAATGTAAATTTTCATTGACATCATACATAAGCCAAATGCGGACGTTAACTAGATATCTGCAACAAAAGACCTGACACAGAGTTTTGGAACAGCAAACATGATTAAGAAAACCCTATGGATTCCATATAATTTAGCAGAAGCTCAATCCTATCCGCAAAGTAAGTCCATCTGCTGCTTTTGCCGTTGTAACACGTGCTTCAGTGGGTCACAAGTAGAGCAACTGGCATCTTGCGGCGGAATCGCTGAGCTGTGGGAGTCAGCACACTTCCTCTTCTGCTCGCTGTGGTGCAAGGCTACTCTCCAGACCAGTAACTTCACGAAACATTCTCAACACTTAAAGCTAAATTATATGTGGAAATAATTCTGTTTTTCGGAAACATTTTTCTTGTGAAGTTCATTCGACATTTTACATCCTTTCTTCTTTGGCAGTCGTCAGGTTTTTTCTGTCCAAATAGCAAACTAATCTAATACTTTTAGTTCCCTAATCTAAGGCCCTCAGCATAGTTTGATTTAGTTCGGCGTATGAAGCATGTCGTAAATTTCCTTAGAGAAAAAAGATGTTCACTCAAAGAGCGCATAATTGCCTTCGCGAGACCACTAGGCGCTCTAATGGATTCAAAACGTTAACAATCAATTTCCTGCATTACTGCTGAAGACATCTTCATCTACTCCAAAATGTGCTACTACTACCCATTTACCAACAATGCCCATGATATATTCTGGAATTTGGCTGTTATTTGGAAAATCTTAAATTCTTTTGAGAAACAGCGTTCAGGCTGATATAATATTTCCTTAATGAACATGAAAATTGTTTTACGCATGTACACAGTGTGTCCCCCTAACTCTGCCATTTCACATATTTCTGAAACGAAACAAAATGTGAAAAATACAATTGGCTAGGATTGCACCCATGTCAAGGGCTCACACAATGGGAATGGATGTATAATCCATAAATCTAAACAAACATAGATTTCTTTAAACGTACATTATATTTTTCTACGGAAATGAAAATTAGCGGTATAATTGGTGACGGCAGATCCTTTTTTGACTCTTCTTAATCTCATATATTTTTAAATACGTAGACTTTTACGGATGACACTGTTTCCGCCGTAATGTGCAAAGCAAGGTTTGCCTACAGCTGGCTTCAGGACAGTGCAGGCAACCCGCATTACGCGTTTTGACTGCTGACATTGGTCCGTTCCTGGCCAAATGCATTTTTCACATTTTGTTTCACTGGGAAATAAGAGGCAGTTAAGTTCGGTGGGACAGGTGTTTGTTTTAACTTGAGATAAGTAAATATCTCTAAAACGACGCATCGTACAAAAAAAAAAAAAATGCTCTTGGTGCAAGGTTGATATTAGTAATAGGGATACCTGTCGGTGGTACTGCCCACGTAGCGCAGTGGTTAGCACACTGGACGACGGTTCAAACCAGCGTCTGGCCATCAGATTTAGGTTTCACATGATATCCCTAAATCGCTTAAGGTAAAGGCCGGGATGGTTCCTTTGAAAGGGCACAGCCTGTTTCATTCTCCTTCCTTCCATAACTCACGCTTGTGCTCCTTCTGTAATGGCCTCGTTGTCGACGGGATGTAAAACACTAATCTCCTCCTTTTTCCTTCAACTGGCCGCGTCCTAACCATTCCTCCTGCATGGGCGGGTTCAACTTTGTATTTTCAAATAGAGACACCCCCCCCCCCCCAATTTTACTGCGTATTTGTACTCTATACAAAAATACGTACAGTTTACTCAAACCATTGTTTTTCATTCGCGGTAAATGGCGCTGTAATTGACAAATATAAAGTGTGCCTGTTTTTGCAATGAAGAACCGATCGATGTATTTGATTCTAAATGTCATTTACGATGTAAATGTTATATTGATGTTGAAACTTACTTGAGTGTTGTAATTATGATTTTGCAGTACAAACAATATGGCTAGACACCAAATTTTCTGGCAAATAAGTTGCTTTTATAGTAACGTAGTTTTCTTGTTCCCTATAAAGTTGAATGTGGTGATCGCCAAACCATCGGAATGCTTGATTTTGGTGTTCGCGCCCACGGAACCCGTAATCACTGTGATTGATTTAATTGTGTGTTTCCATCCAACTGCCGTAACTATCGTGCTGACCGCTATGTGGCTTCTGGGCGAATACAAACCACAACCGTTGTAATCAGGTGAAATGTCCATGAAATATTAGCGACAGGCACATCTGCCACGGATATTCACCGAAATCAAGCGCTCTAGTGATGAGAGCATGGGGATCCGCAGAAATCAAGCATCCCAATCGTGAGGCAATGGTACTACCCAATATCAAGCATCCTGATGCGAACAGGAAACTACACTCCTGGAAATTGAAATAAGAACACCGTGAATTCATTGTCCCAGGAAGGGGAAACTTTATTGACACATTCCTGGGATCAGATACATCACATGATCACACTGACAGAACCACAGGCACATAGACACAGGCAACAGAGCATGCACAATGTCGGCACTAGTACAGTGTATATCCACCTTTCGCAGCAATGCAGGCTGCTATTCTCCCATGGAGACGATCGTAGAGATGCTGGATGTAGTCCTGTGGAACGGCTTGCCATGCCATTTCCACCTGGCGCCTCAGTTGGACCAGCGTTCGTGCTGGACGTGCAGACCGCGTGAGACGACGCTTCATCCAGTCCCAAACATGCTCAATGGGGGACAGATCCGGAGATCTTGCTGGCCAGGGTAGTTGACGTACACCTTCTAGAGCACGTCGGGTGGCACGGGATACATGCGGACGTGCATTGTCCTGTTGGAACAGCAAGTTCCCTTGCCGGTCTAGGAATGGTAGAACGATGGGTTCGATGACGGTTTGGATGTACCGTGCACTATTCAGTGTCCCCTCGACGATCACCAGTGGTGTACGGCCAGTGTAGGAGATCGCTCCCCACACCATGATACCGGGTGTTGGCCCTGTGTGCCTCGGTCGTATGCAGTCCTGATTGTGGCGCTCACCTGCACGGCGCCAAACACGCATACGACCATCATTGGCACCAAGGCAGAAGCGACTCTCATCGCTGAAGACGACACGTCTCCATTCGTCCCTCCATTCACGCCTATCGCGACACCACTGGAGGCGGGCTGCACGATGTTGGGGCGTGAGCGGAAGACGGCCTAACGGTGTGCGGGACCGTAGCCCAGCTTCATGGAGACGGTTGCGAATGGTCCTCGCCGATACCCCAGGAGCAACAGTGTCCCTAATTTGCTGGGAAGTGGCGGTGCGGTCCCCTACGGCACTGCGTCGGATCCTACGGTCTTGGCGTGCATCCGTGCGTCGCTGCGGTCCGGTCCCAGGTCGACGGGCACATGCACCTTCCGCCGACCACTGGCGACAACATCGATGTACTGTGGAGACCTCACGCCCCACGTGTTGAGCAATTCGGCGGTACGTCTACCCGGCCTCCCGCATGCCCACTATACGCCCTCGCTCAAAGTCCGTCAACTGCACATACGGTTCACGTCCACGCTGTCGCGGCATGCTACCAGTGTTAAAGACTACGATGGAGCTCCGTATGCCACGGCAAACTGGCTGACACTGACGGCGGCGGTGCACAAATGCTGCGCAGCTAGCGCCATTCGACGGCCAACACCGCGGTTCCTGGTGTGTCCGCTGTGCCGTGCGTGTGATCATTGCTTGTACAGCCCTCTCGCAGTGTCCGGAGCAAGTATGGTGGGTCTGACACACCTGTGTCAATGTGTTCTTTTTTCCATTTCCAGGAGTGTATTACATCCACGTCTTTCTTCCTGTAAATGTAGTTTCTAACTAGACATTGAAACGGCTAACCAAACTGTACTGTACAATAAAATTTGCAACACCAAAGTAAATTTTGATCATAATATGAACAGTTAGAACACAAAGGTTTAAATTTACATCGTAAGTGTAATATAGAATCAAGTGTGTCAGTTCTTAATTGCAAAAACAGGCAAACTTGATATTTGTCGAAAAACAATGATTTTGAGTAAACCGTACGTATTTTTGGGGTGGAATCCGAATATGCTGTAAAAATGAGGGTCTCATTTGAAAATACAAAGTTGACTCCCGCCGCAGATGAGAGGTGGTGAGAAGGTGGCCAGTTGTAGTACAGACAGATGTCCCATTTATTAATATTAACTTTTCACCTTGATAATTTTTTTTTTTTTGGACGATGCGTCGCTTTCGAGATATTTACTTGTCTCAAATTAAAACAAGCACTCTGTACGTAGCCCAATTTTCATGTGTTTTCCAATTCTGAAAGTATATCACCAGTACTTGGATGGACAACATGTTGCATTATTTCTTGCGTCTGTGCGTTCTGAGGATGGAAATCGGATAGTCAACTTATGAAAATGACTATAGTACTGTTGTTGCGAAGTTGTGGTAAGAGTTCATTAGTAGACAGTCAGCCGAAGATGCGTTCAAATTTATAGCGGACATTTATCCTGTTTTATAAGTTGACACCAACTTATGCGGACAGAGAGGTGCGAATCATCAAACGATACTCGTGATGCACTTTAGTACCTAAGGAAATGCACCATAGTTACGCCATTGAAGAATCACATATGGCTTTCGATGAAATCAACATATAAGTAAGTCTGCCTGGGATCATGAAATAAACAACGAAACGTTAAATGTATTTGCATTCCTTTGTAAGTATCTCGATGCAACTGAGGGTTCACCAAACCTGGCAACGTCATTTTCAATAAGAATTATTCGTAGCCCTGAGAGGAGCTGCAAATTGAACACATCATATCAGTAAGCATTTCCTCTTTTATACGTTTTTACATCACAAGGGATAATAGAAAATCGTAATTGATGGCTCCCTATCATCATTGTTTGCAAGCTGAAATTATTGCTGTACGAGAACAGTTATTAAACTCTTAAAATAAAAGAATTAAATTTCTAGAAATTTTAATTGTTTTAGTATACGGAAAGTGTGTACTTACTCAGGATACCCCTATCGATGGATGGATCTTTCTTTACCAGCGTGTCGTTGGGCCACATCTCATGGTTTTTACACTTCCCTGAAACGAAAACAAATGTTTCAGGCAGGGTGAACTTCACTCAGTTTAGCTAGAGCGATTTTTCTGGCTAGAAAACAAGACTGCTTAGTAAGTTATTAGTGATGATATCATCTCAATTATAAGTTCATCAGCTTTAAATCGGCGTCGTATACCTACGTGTGTCTTTCATGTCCGTGTACAACAGGAGAGAGAATATTTAAGATTATGAAAATAGATTAGTAATATGTTAACAACTTTACAGACCTCATTACCAGATTTGTAGATAGGACGAGGTTAATTAATAATCCATGTATTTTACCACATCGGTGGAAATACTTAATAAAAAAAACTGTAGAAGTTATTAATGAATCAAGATGAATTTAAAATTTTTTTTTTCACATATAGTGCATGCTGATTTTTTTTGCTTATGTGCACTTCACAAGTAATTCACCCTTCTATAGACGTACTGCGTCTTTCCTTACTTAAGCTAAGTACAGATGCATTGTTAACGACATGTTAATTGCTATTTGCGTGTGTGTTTTTCTTTGGTTTTATTCTGAATAGCATCACAATTCCATTTACAACTCATGTTTTCTTGTACATACAGCACCATAAGTGGACCCTGCAGGTCCGATCATCCACTGACTGTAGTGGCTCGGAAATTTGGTAATTTGCTCCGATTTAAAGCACAGTGAAATCACCCTGCGCAGTTGATTTTAGTGGTAAATTTGACAGTGTATGCTGCAAAGGATCCAACGCGGGAATTGGAACAGAGGAAAACCATCGACGGTAGATTTGACGACTGGATTATTCCTGGCTCCACGGCAATGGATAGACCTCTATTAACGAAAGGCGGAGATCCAAATTCGAGGAACTAGTCAACACACAGTTGTACCTGCCGATGTTTAAGTGCATGCGGTACTGAACTAAAGTATCCTGTAGTGCGGTCAGGGCCCTAGCGAATATTTAAGGAGTGTAAGAATTAAGTCCCAATGTTCAGTTCTCTGCTGTTTTGCTATTCCTTGACGCAGCCGTTGTGTATTCATGTATGACAATTTTGAGACACCATCAAGAATAGCTATGAAGCCAATTGGATACTCTCACAACCAGTTAGCTATCCTCACTTTCACTGCTGCAACGTACCGTATGTAATACCGTTGTAGTAGCAGTCGTTGAGGTGATGGTCTTCAGGTGGAAAATTGACTTCTTTGCTGCATGTCTCCATGTGAGCCTGCCGTGTGAAAATCTCTCATCTTTCGCCTGACTGCTATATCTACATCCAGCTGAGCCTGCTTATCGTAGTCAACCCATGGTCCCCCTCTGCAATTGTCACCGACCACATTTCGTTCCCTTATCAAACTGATGATTACTTGATGTCCCTGGATGGATCCCATCAACCGATCCTTTAGTCAAACTGTGGCTCAAACCCATTCCTCCTCAGTTCGATTCAGTACCTCTTCACTTCCTTTATTTACCCATCTAGTCGTCAGCATCCCTCTGCAACATCACATTTCAAAAGTTTCTGTTATCTTCTTGCCTCTACTTCTTATGGTTCATATTTTACGTCCCTACAAGGCTGCACTCCAACTAAATGGTTTCAAGAAGACGTCCTAACACCTAAGTTTGTGTTAGACGCCTACACTTTTCTCTTTGCACAAAATCTTTCCTGTATTTTATGTCCTCTCTGCTTCCACCATCGCCAATTATTTTGCTGCTCAAATAACCGATCTGATACTTTTATTGTGTCATTTCTCACTATAATTTCATCATTGTCGTCTGATTAAATCGACTGTTTGCCTAATCATTGTCTTACGTTTGACGCTGTCCATATTGTAACTTCTTTTCAAGACACTACCCATTCCGTTCAACTGAACTTCCAAGTCTTTTCTCGTCTCTGAGAGAATTACTATGTTATCGGGAAACCTGAAAGTTTTTAATTCTTCTCCCTGAACTTTCTTTTCTGGGTGTGAAGTTTATTTCCTTTGCTGCTTGCTCAGTGAAAGCACTGAATAAAATCAGGGAGAGACTTTTGACCTATCTCACTCCCTGTTAACTATTGCTTCCCTTTCTTGTTCTCTGAATCTTACAACTGCAGTCTGGCTTCTGTACGAGTTGTAGATGCCCTTTCACTCTCCGTAGCTTTTCGCTGCTACCCCCTGGATTTCGAATAATTTTCCAGTCAAAATATTGATGAGCTATTTTTTTACATCTAAAACTGCCATAAATGTATATCGGCATTTATTCAATCCATCTTATAAGATTCACCGTAAGGTCAGCATTGTTTTGTGTGGTGCAACATTTCTCTGGAATATAAATATATTTTCTCCAAGTCGGTTTCTGCTAGTCGTCCCATTTTTCTTTAGATAATTAGAGTTCGTATTTTGTAACAATGGCAGATTAAACAAACGGCTCGGTAACACCTATACATGCCATTACCCGTTCTCTTTAATATTAGGACTATTACATTAAAAATCTATGTCATCTACGTGATTACCCCGCAGCTCACAATTAAGCGCCTCTTTATCGTACACAACAAACAAAAGCAGTAAAATATCAAAATCAGAACGTAAAGGCAGCGGACACTGATCACTGTCCGTGCGGCGTTGTTGGCTATTGACAACAAACAAGATGAAATCAGCCGTCTCCGCTGTTGATACGAACTGCAATTTCCGAACAGTTACAAACAGCGGAATCGAACGAAGCCTTCTGTTTACTGGGGAGAACGTATATCTCTCATTTCCTTTGTTACTGAGAATGAGTTCAAATAAACCTTCACCTCTGTTCATTACAATTCTCACTCGTTTATGACGGTTTCTCTGTCGAAGCGACGAAATTCTGACCTGCTCCTGATCACAGCAGTACGGACCCAGTCGAGAGAAGCGGGATAACAGCGGCCCAGTAAAACTGCTGCTCGTCTACCGTGCAGTGAATGTGTCATTCAGAATATCTCAGCAACTGACAATAAAAAGGAAGTGCTGCCGTATTTTGTGAGTGGTAACTTATAATTTAAACAAAATCTCTGAATTGTTTCTGAAACTGCATAACTCTGCTATCTTAAAGTTAATTATGGCCGTAGATAATTAAATGTCACCTTGATAAATGCACTACCACGGATAGGAAAACGAAACCAAAACCAAAGCTATCGTCTTCATCAGCCAATTGACATCAGCTGCTGCGTTAACGTCTCTTCTAGTCTCTTCCACCATTTACTACACCGCTGGCCACCGTAAATGCAACACCCTGAAGGAAGCATCCGAATGAAGTGAAATATACACCATGGGTTTGCAGCGATGAGATATGCAACTGATTAGAATTTCAGCGCAGACGCACATCACGCGCGCCTGTGGCGCCACCTCATAGCGCCATTTAAGGCTTGGCGATTTCGACGAGTGTACGTTCGGCACGTGTGTTTACCTTGTGGTTGTTTCACAAGGCGATCAGTTATGCCTCGTAGACAACAGCGAACATCTTTTGATCAAGTATCCGAGTTCGACAGAGGAAGGATAGTGGCTTACCGAGATTGTGGATTATCATACAGAGAAATCGCTAGTCGTGTTGGACGAAACCAAACAACTGTAATGCGGATATGTGACCGTTGGATGCAGGAGGGTACGACGGACCGACGTGGTCGATCGCATTCACCTCGGTGCACCACTGCACGTGCTGATAGGCAAATTGTGCGCTTGGCAGTGACGGATCGCTCAGTGACATCCCGAACCATAGCACAGCACGTTGCGTCTGTAACGCATCATCCAGTGTCTGCGCGTACCATTCGACGCCGTTTACAGCAGAGTGGTCTGTCCGCAAGACGTCCATTGCTTCGTCTACCATTGACGCAGAACCACAGACGTCTCCGTCGCCAATGGTGTGATGACAGACGGATGTGGACGGCAGAATGGAATGACGTTGTCTTTACTGACGAGGCACGCTTCTGTCTGCAGCACCACGATGGTCGGATTCGAGTGTGGAGACACCGTGGAGAGAGGATGCTGGACAGCTGCATTATGCACCGCCACACTGGTCTTGCACCGGGTATTATGGTATGGGGCGGTATTGGATATTACTATCGCACGCCTCTAGTACGCATTGCCGGTACTTTAAATAGCCGGCGCTACATATCCGAGGTGCTGGAGCCAGTTGTCCTTCCTTACCTTCAGGGCTCGGCCACAGCCATATTTCAACAGGATAATGCGCGACCACACGTGGCACGCATTGTCCAAAGGTTCTTCGTCAAAAACCAGTTTGAATTGCTTCCCTGGCCGGCTCGCTCTCCGGATCTTTCGCCGATAGAAAACATGTGGTCCATGGTTGCTCAACGAGTGACCCAGATTACATCCCCAGCTGCCACACCAGATGATCTTTGGCAACGTGTGGAAGCTGCTTGGGCTGCTGTACCCCAGGAACACATCCAACGTCTCTTTGATTCAATGCCGAGACGTGTGGCAGCGGTGATCTCCAACAATGGCGGCTACTCTGGCTACTGATTCTGGCAGGAACCACATGTCACAGACGTCTGTAAACGTAATCATTTGATACTTGGTCAACATGTTATCTACAAAATAAATCTTGTTGTGCTGCTTCGTGTCTTTCTTGGTGTTGCATCTACGGTGGCCAGTAAGCATGTATGTAATTTTTTTCTAATGTCATCTTCCCATATACCCTTCAGTCAGTGAATCAGGGTTTCCTTTCTCTTTGAATACTGGAAAAAATACCAATACATTCCCATCCGCTCCATTTTATCAACTTTAAAGTCATAGTTCCACAAAGTTTTTTCCCTGACCCTTTCTCTGTCCTTGAAATTCTCATCATGTCTCTATCCACTGCCTTCAAATTTTTAGACAATTGTCTTCATGGAAAAATATTTGCGGTTACCTACTGAGCCATGATTGCACCGAAAATATGGAAATTGCATGGGGATAGATCGGGACTGTATGGAGGATGTGTAAGGGGGCTTCCCTGCGAAGCTTCTGCAGCGTACTCGCAGCAGTCTAGGAAACATGTTGGCGGGGATTTTGTTGGCAGGTTGTTTCGAGTACACTACAGATATTTCGCTGGGAAGCATTTCAGATCCTCCATACAATCTTGATATCTACCCATGCGATTCCCATATTTTTTGAACCCTGAAGAAAAATATTCATAGCTCTCGATTTGCTTTAGACGAAGAGGTGCACGTCAGAGTAAAATTGTGGTTCCAGAGGCCTTGACTGTCTTATCTCAGAGTGGGATAAATGGATTAACAGTTACGGCGATTTCTTACTTTTTTCCGTGTCCTTCATTTTCATTGGAGTGCCCCTGACACTAATACACCCTGTAAGTGTCGTGTTTCAGACACTTAGGGAACGTAGTTGATGTTGCACCACAGCTTCGCTGTGGGTGATGACCTATTCCTGCATCGATCAGCTGAGCGACGTCAGAGGGAGGGAACGCCCATCTGCCTAATGACCAAGTGCTATGGAGCAACACCGCGTATTCAGTACGCAAGAACACACATTCAGTACTCTAATGATGCAGAAGGCGCCAGTCAGTACCTCTGCAAGCCGAATTTGCGACATCTCACAGCTCCAACAGGGCTTCTGAAGGAGCTGGCTACACTGGAAAACATGGTCACATGAAGTCATCATCAACCAATGGCGACGCCTAGCCACTCCAGCCTGCTACTGGTTCCGGGGTGAAGTGCTGCCATAGGAGAAACACTAGCCAGTCGGCTCACATATATGCCATGCAAATCAAACTCTCGTTCTCAGGCAGTGCTCAATAATGTCCATGTGTGCGCATTATGCCCGGTGAGGCAGTCAACATCATTCGATAACTACAAGACGACCACTTGCACAACAAGATGAAGCAGTCGCCATGTTTGACATATTTTACTGCCAACAGCTGTGAGCCTGTGCCTGAACTGAAGTCTGCATGCAGTGATCTTGGCACCATGACACCACTGAGTCACCAGCTGGACGGCCTTCTTCCACTGACAACCATCACATTAATGAGCTGCGTCTACTACTGGGTTGCTGCACAAGTTCATAGAGTTTTTCCGTACACTTAATAAAGACGTTAGTCACCAATAATATTTTATCTTTCACGATTTACAACAGTCTGCCACCGCTGGGTTAACTTTTCTATTCCGTGACTGTAGAAATGAAGCGGCTTAGAGGCGAAGAACTCATCGAGCCATGTTCGGAGCAGATTTTGATCCAGAAAGGAAGTTCCTTGAAGGTTATTCGATATAGAGTGGGAAACTTGAAAATCAGAGGACGCAAATTAAGGTGAATAAGGTGCGTTTGGAATGACTTCAAAACCGATTTCCCGTATAGGGTTTTTGTCAGTCTAGCAGAATGCGGGCTGGGTTATGGTGGGGTAGTATCACTTCACGCAGTCTTCCAGATCGTTGCTCTTGGATTGCATCTGCAAAACGTCTCAGTTGTTGATAATAAAACGTCACACCTCGGGGAAGCAGTTCGTTGTACACCACACTGTCGCTGTCGCACCAGATGCGTAACATTATCTTTTGTGGATGCGCGCAGGTCTTTGTACGGGGAATCGTTCCTTTGTTTGGGCTGAATCACTCCTTTCTTTTCCTTATGTTAGCATAAAGGCACCCTTTGTCATCACCAGCAGCGATACAGGATAGGAATTGTCGGTGTTGGTCACGAACCAGTTGATGACGAGCAACCAAAGATGCTCATGTGGATACCCGCTGATTTTTTTGGTTTTGGCTTAAAGAATGCGGTAACCATACACCTGATTTTTGAACCTTTGTAGGTAAAAGTCGCACGATGGTGGAAAGATCGAAGTCTATCACATTTGCAGTTCTCGAGTACGATGACACATATTATTGTGAATTAATGCGTTTAAGCGAACTTCATCAAACCCCGAAGGTATTCCTGAACGTGGAGAATCACTAACGTCGCGAACCTCTTTAAAACGAGAAAACCATTGTCTTGCTGTGCTTTATCCAGTGGCATTATCCAATCACAGCGCATAAGTTTCTGGCTTCCTCCACTGCTGACACCCCTCTATTGAACTCAAACAGATGAATACGTCGGAAACGTTCCGATTTATCCAGTTGTCACTCCTTTTTTTAGCGTCCACAGGAGCGCTCACCATCTCCAAACGACGAAATGACAATATGTAACCTCAAATAGCAATTGTGAACTACAAATAAAAAATTAAAATCGATAAATAAACCAATAGGAGCCGCAATACCAACATGCAAAACAAAAACGCTAGAAACATATGCACCAACCTAATACTTATATTAATATGCAACGTGCTTGTTAGATGTTTTGTCCCAATGATTTCGGAGGAAAACGATTTTGAATTTTCGTAGCGACTGTGTGAGAATTTCCACTTTCGAATTTTAAGTGTTTACTGCTAACATCAATAGTTAAGGTGCTGTTTCCTTCTTCGATTAATTGTGGCTTTGCTTGGCATCGAGGCAGGGTCGGCGTTTTTAGGGATGGGTTCGGCGTGATTACTTTAAGGGGCGGGCGCGCGGCCTCCCTGTCGCCGCCCAGTTGCCGTGAGTTACGCGTGAGTTTTCCCACGTAAATCACGAACGATGAAAGATTTATGCAAATGCTTCTTATAATAACCATAAGATATTTTTTGTTATAATCTGTATCACTTTAAACCGTCTGAGCACGTGCCGTTCGCGTAAAGCTTATTAAACGTGGTCTGTATGTGCAACTTTACACGGCTATATCGTGGCAACAAATAAAGCTTTCAGAATACAATAGGATGACCAATAATTACATGTATTTGTCTGCACTGTAACAAAATTTGAACCGATTCGCGAAAGTCTGAAAGAAGTGGCAAGCGTAAAAACACAAAAAAGCATTTTTAATATAATATTCGAATGAAGTTAGATTTTTGAAAGCGAGTTTTCAATTTTATCGTATGAATTAATTTTTTATTTATTTGATGCACTTTAAACCTTTTCCGCATGTTCTATTCACATAAGAATGAATTTTTCGTGCTATGTTCTGCTCGGCTTTAAACCATCATATCTCGACAACGGGTAAAGGTTACCGGACAAAACAAATTTCGTTTTGACTTCATCCATTAATGCAAAGTTTGAACCGATATGTATAAGTTTGAAGTATAAAAGTGGCCCGGTTCAAGAACCACCCAGAAAAACCTTTTCTTTCTAACTTTTAAAACTTATCTTGGACCAAGATCCAATACACCGGTGGACCAAATTTGAGTCATCAGTCTCGCTCTTGTCCGGAGTTGTTTAAGGGTGACTGTTTTAGCACGTAAAATCCGAACGTAGCACATACAAATAGTGCCATTAGCTGAGCATTAATTTCACCTCAATCAAAATCTTTTGCAAAAAGAATTATCGATTCACACAATTTGCCTGGGTGCGAGCTTCAGTTCGTCCGTGAAACCTTGTTTAATATATTGCACCATAGCTACAGTAAGACAAAAGTTCCAATGTCTATAAAAATGGCCGCTGGTCCGGACTAACCCAAAAGCTTTTTACCCCATGTTCCCAGCTCAAATAGTAACCCCACCAACCCCGTGTCCTTTTCATCCCTATTATTTAAAACGCTTTCGTGCTATAACGATATACTCGTATATATTTGCAACCCGATTTAATCGCAACCGATTTTATAGGTTTTGTCCGTGTGCAGCTGATAAAGTTGAAAGTCATATGCGTTTTGTGATGATTCACAAGTATTCTATTATTTCAGTGCTTAAAAAAGGAGACTACAAATGAAAATAAGATCTGTTCTGTAAAGTTAAAATAAACTTTCAGAACAAAATAAAAAATTCACGATATCAGGCTGTAGTTATCTCGATTCAAAAAATAGTGTGGTAAACATAATTTATGACTAACCACGTTAGCAAGGCAGGCTCCTTCACAGCGATTCACTGCTGTTACAAATAAATTAGGAACAAAGAACGGAAGAATCACTGTGCTAAACAAAAATAATCAGACAGATAGGAGGCAAACAAACAGCTGAATGGCCGAAGAGATGCCAAACAGGATAGTCTGAGAGGCAAGAATTTGAAGTACAGAAGTAAACAAACAAACACACACACACACACACACACACACACACACACACACACACACACACACACAAAGTACCAAAAGACTCACAGCATGGAAAAAGAAGGCTAAACTGCCTGCCTCTAAATTACTGATCGCTTTTGTGCTGCTGCATCTAAACTATCCCAGCAAAAGTTTTACATTTATCTTTTCTATTTTTATTTTGATGACATGACGACACTAACGAAAACAGCACAACAGACACTCCTGGGGCGAAATGCGTACAGCCTGACGCTGCCGCACCGGCCGCTGAGTCCGAGCGGTTCTAGGCGCTTCAGTTCGGAACCACGCGGCTGCTACGGTCGCAGGTTCGAATCCTGCCTCGGGCATGGATGTGTGTGACGTCCTTAGGTTGGTTAGGTTTAAGTAGGTCTAAGTCTAGGGGACTGATGACCTCAGATGTTAAGTCCCATTGTGCTTAGGAGTCATATGAACCATTTGACTCTGCCACCATACCCCGTGAAACGCTCGCCTTTGTCAATTTTTATAAATACTATCTCATTATCAGCTTATTTCCCACGCGTGGTAAGCGCTGTGCTTTGGCTCTGGAAAGATATATCTAACATTATTTGAAAATAATGTTGGACGTTTGTGTCCCAACGAAGGAGATGGAGCAATATTCGATAGGAAATAGTTCCAAATTTATTCCTGGTGATCTAGACTTAGGTTGTTCATGATTTCCTAAACTGCTTTAACTGAATGGTGGGATGGTTCCTCTGCAAGAGCACTGACGACTTCTTCCTCAAACCGAGCTTATACTCCTCTAAAACCCTCGTTGTCCATTGGTCATTAAATCCTAATCTTCCTGTCCTTGCGATTGCGTATTTGTGCCAATTAACTATTAGACAGGAAGAAGAACTAAATCTCCTTATACGGTAAAATTGAACTATGATTTTCGTAAGTTGTAAAAATTTAAGAATGATGTGCAAATTATAACTTTCCGTTTCTACAAAGATCTGTTTATAACATTCCAATTAACTGTAACTCAATTTTTTCGGGACTGAGAACGAGGCGAGAGTTTTACAGCTTTCTTGGCTGGTCAGCGATTTTTTTTTACCTATTACCATCTAAACAACCCCACCTTGCGTTTGTAAATGGTTCCATAAGTTGTTTTATAAGCACGGATTTTTTTCATGTAGTAATCAAAGTGTCTGTAATGTTTGATTGACAATGCCCCTGACTTTCCAAAATTTTGCTGGAACATGTACACACATAGGTCCGTTTTTATAAACTGAGGGGACAGAAGTCATGGGATATCTCAGAATACAATGTCGGACCTCCTTTTACCCGGCGTAGTATAGCAGCTCGATGTAGCATGGACTCAAAAGTCGTTCGAAGTACTCTGCAGAAATATTGAGCCATGCTGCCTCTATAGCCGTCCACAGTTGTGAAATTGCTGCCGGTGCAGGATTCTGTACATGAACTGAACTCTCGATTGTGTACCATAAATATTCGATGGTATTCATGTCGGGCGATCTGGGTGGCCAGATCATTCGCTTAAATTGTACAGAATGTTCTGTCATGGCACATTGTCATCCATCAAAATTCCATCGTTGTTTGGGAACATTAAGTCCATGAATGCCTGCAAATGCTCTCCAAGTAGCCAAACATGACCATTTCCAGACAATGATCGGTTCAGTTGGATCATAGAACCCTGTCCACTCTATGTAAACACAGCCCACACCATGGTGGAGCCACCACCATCTTGCACAGTGCGTTGTTGACAACTTGCGGTCATGGCTTTGTGGGGTCTGCGCCACATTCTAACAGTACCATAATCTCTTACCAACTGAATCAGAACTCATCCGCCACGCCACAGTTTTCCAGTCATCTAGGGTCCAACCGATATGGCCACGAGCCCAAAGATGCTGCATGCAAAGGCACTTGCGGCGGTTGTCTGCTGCCATAGCCCATTAATGGCAAATTTCGCCTCACTGCCTTAATGGATGCGTTCATGGTACGTCCGACATTGATTTCTGCGGTTATTTAGCGCAGTGTTGCTTGTCTCGCTCTATGCAAACTCCGCTGCTCTCGATCATTAAGTACAGACCGTCGGCCACTGCATTGTCCGTGGTGAGAGCTAATGCCTCAAATTTTGTATTCTCGGCACACTCTGGATTCTGCGGATGTCGGAATATTGAATTCCCTAACGATTCCCGAAATGGAAGGTCCCATGCGTCTAGCTCCAACTACCATTCCGCGTTCAAAGTCTGTTAATTCCCGTCATGAGGCCATGATCACGTCGGAAACCTTTTCACATGAATCACCTGAGAACAAGTGACATCTCCGCCATTGCCCTACTCTTTCATGCCTTGTGTACGCGATACCGCCTTCATCTGCTTATGTTGATATTGCTGTCCCATGACTTTTGTCACGCCCTTGTATATGCAGACAGATTGATCACATTGCGTATGCTCTGCTTCATTATAGTCTGCTTCCTCGGAAATCTGCACAGTACTGATTACAGTTGTTATAGCCAAACCTTATATTTTTATCGGTGGCCTTGCTCGAACAGTTAGAGATGCGTCATTATCTTGAATTGTGGGTGTTGCAGCCTAAGAGCATGTGAAACCCCACGTACTATTGATACGTAATCAGCATGGTTTCAGGAAACATCGTTCTTGTGCAACGCATCTAGCTCTTTATTCGCACGAAGTAATGGCCGCTATCGTCTGGGGATCTCAAGTTGATTCCGTATTTCTACATTTCAGGAAAGCTTTTGACACCGTTCCTCACAAGCGACTTCTAATCAAGCTGCGGGCCTATGGGGTATCGTCTCAGTTGTGCGACTGGATTCGTGATTTCCTGTCAGCAAGGTCGCAGTTCGTAGTAATAGACGGCAAATCATCGAGTAAAACTGAAGTGATATCAGGTGTTCCCCAGGGAAGCGTCCTGGGACCTCTGCTGTTCCTGATCTATATAAATGACCTGGGTGACAATCTGAGCAGTTATCTTAGGTTGTTCGCAGATGATGCTGTAATTTACCGTCTAGCAAGGTCATCCGAAGACCAGTATCAGTTGCAAAGCGATTTAGAAAATGTTGCTGTATGGTGTGGCAGGTAGCAGTTGACGGTAAATAACGAGAAGTGTGAGGTGATCCACCTGAGTTCCAAAAGAAATCCGTTGGAATTCGATTACTCGATAAATAGTACAATTCTCAAGTCTGTCAATTCAACTAAGTACCTGGGTATTAAAATTACGAACAACTTCAGTTGGAAAGACCACATAGATAATATTGTGGGGAAGACGAGCCAAAGGTTGCGTTTCATTGGCAGGACACTTAGAAGATGCAACAAGTCCACTAAAGAGAGAGCTTACACTACACTCGTTCGTCCTCTGTTAGAATATTGCTTCGCGGTGTGGGATCCTTACCAGGTTGGATTGACGGAGGACATCGAAAGGGTGCAAAAAAGGGTAGCTCGTTTTGTATTATCACGTAACAGGTGAGAGAGTGTGGCAGATATGATACGCGAGTTGGGATGGAAGTCATTAAAGCAAAGACGTTTTTCGTCGCGGCGAGATCTATTTACGAAATTTCAGTCACCAACTTTCTCTTCCGAATGCGAAAATATTTTGTTGAGCCCAACCTACATAGGTAAGAATGATCATCAAAATAAAATAAGAGAAATCAGAGCTCGAACAGAAAGGTTTAGGTGTTCGTTTTTCCCGCGCGCTGTTCGGGAGTGGAATGGTAGAGAGATAGGATGATTGTGGTTCGATGAACCCTCTGCCAAGCACTTAAATGTAAATTGCAGAGTAGTCATGTAGATGTAGATGTAGATGTAGATGTATCTTCATCTCAGGTCCGTTACTCTGTTTACCAATTCATGCGCACTATCATGTAAACATAGCATAATTAAACTGGAGATGGGCTTGCCTGTGGACTTGGGCATCCAAACTGGACATCTCTCATATCATACTTAAGAAACATTAAAATTTTTATATAACATGAAGACACTTCATGAGATAAATAAATTGAAATATAAAATCTTAAAGTCTGAGAATTGGCTTCGACAAAAGTCAGTTGATATCGCACTGTCTTACTGGTAGTACATGCTATTAACTACGTTACTTTAGTACACCTGCTGTTCCGGCTGCTAGCATTCGTGGGTATAGTAGGTACAGTGTGTGTGTACTACAGAGCAGCTACTGCGGAATTGTTATTTACTATGTCAAGCAGAATACATGTTGGTAAGTAAGATAATGTCAGCGAGTTAGCGACCATACCATATGTGCACTGATATTTCGAACAAAGTCACCAAAAGTTACGAAGCTGCCATTACGTGTAGCACCTCCTCTTTCAATGCCGGCGCTGTACCAGTATCTACAAACACCAGCGCACTCTCCTGTTCAGTGGTAAACAACCGTCTGCGGAGGTATAAATAGAAGCAGTTATGTTTGTCGCTGCTACCTGATGTATGACGTCGTATTGATAACGGTAGACTATTTAGGTGATTGTTTAGTCAGTAACATGTTATTTAGGTAACTTGCACGATATTTTCTACTGACGTAGAACGAGGCAATTTGAATGAAGAAAAATGACGGTAACTCTTTCTCCCAGTATTGTAATAGGACGTTATAACGCTTTATGAACTCTAACCAATTATGTAAAACAAATTTCATGAAATAATTGCAGTTCTAATATTAATATTCCTAACTTCTCAAGTAGTTTACTATTAGACGATCGTGCGTGAGCACCACACATGATTCTGATACCAAGATATTACGCAATGAAAACTTCTATATGACAGTACTGAACAAGAAATTGGAAAGTATGTTACTGTCTGTGGGAAAATGTATTCGCATTTGAAAATACAGGCAACCTGGAATTGTAGAATGGAATGATGACATTGTAAATTAGTGTCGGACTCGGACTCGAAACCGGATTTCCCACTTGTCGCGAACCGTCACCTGAACCATTTCGGCTACCCATTTCATGGCCAGATCCAATATTCAAGAAGTCCATACACTTCCTGTAATTCCCGTACAGGGGAGACACGTAATCGAAAGTCGCTAGGGTGGTATCGGCGGATAAATACGATATTGCATCATACTAGTTCAAATGGCTCTGAGCACTATGGGACTTAACATCTGAGGTCATCAGTCACCTAGAACTTAGAACTAATTAAACCTAACTAACCTAAAGACATCACACACATCCATGCCCGAGGCAGGATTCGAACCTGCGACCGTAGTTGTCGCGCGGCTCCAGAGTGAAGTGCGTCGTACTCTTTACAAAGACAAGTACAGCAATATCGTATGACACTGTACTGATGTTTTATCTCAAACACAATGATACGATATGTAACAGGGGTAAACAGAATTGTTCGAAACATCTAACTTTTTTTTCCCGATTTAAATTTAGATCTGCATGTATATCCACACAGTTTTCGAAGTTCTACCTTTGCTTATGAATCCTTGCTTTGATTTTATCATTAACGTCATACCATTTGATGCACGAAAATGTCCACGTTGGGTTTATTTATAAAATGAATGGGACACTATTTACAAAAAAACCAATAATGCTTTTAAACATGTAAATTACAATTTTGTATGACGTTGCACATCTGTTGATGTCGTTTATAGAACATGCGTATCTACAAAAGTTAATTTTGATTTATGTGTATTAAATGGAAAGTAATTTATATATATGAAAAAAAAACAGTGGATCTAGTATCGAACTCTGTCCGTCTCAGTCAACTAGAAAAATATCTCTTATCTACAGTTGTCGAATTATGTGGAACAACTATTTAGCTCCTTTTTTTGGCATAGCCCATTTCATTTCTATACCGTTAATACGATAAATTTTCTGATTTACACTACAAAATAGCTTCGACAGGTCTGCTTTTAGATAATTTGCCTGTTTTGACAATAAATGAAAACACTGAATTTGGACGGCTTCAGTTCAACGTAGAGATGTATGTAGTTGTCGAAGCTGCATGACACACTAATGTACCTCACTTTTGGTAACATGTAGATTTTTTTTGTCTCGAAACATCTGAGATGTAGAAAACACTTACGGAAGTTAACAGAATGCTGCAAACCCTGCGTCGGTATCTTGAACCGATTATAAAACATTGTGCTGGAGATCCAGAATATTACACGGTATGAAATTGGGCGCACAGCAGAGATGCAGCCTGTCATACTCACGGCCTCGTAAGCCCTCACTAGTCGCTGGTTCACACCTAACACCCGGTAGTCAGTTAAGGAGGAGGAGGAGGAGGAGATTAGCGTTTAACGTCCCGTCGACAACGAGGTCATTAGAGACGGAGCGCAAGCTCGGGTGAGGGAAGGATGGGGAAGGAAATCGGCCGTGCCCTTTCAAAGGAACTATCCCGGCATTTGCCTGAAGTGATTTAGGGAAATCACGGAAAACCTAAATCAGGATGGCCGGAGACGGGATTGAACCGTCGTCCTCCCGAATGCGAGTCCAGTGTGCTAACCACTGCGCCACCTTGCTCGGTGCAGTCAGTTAAGGGGCAGGGCATTCGCTGTACTGTACACGCAGAAGGTGGAACCATCGCATGCTCGTTGAGCGTCACCACTGACACTGCAGTGCCATAACGAGGTCCCTTTAAGGGTTTGTGTTAGCTAGTAGGCGAAGCCTTCGCCCCTATACTGTTTCCACTAGTCTCAGGGCAACGGCGAGCTGAGCCTCGTGCCACTGCCCGCAGTTTATTTTCAAAAGACAGCCGTGTTTACGACCGTCCGCTTCTCGAAATTATTTTTGATCGTCAACGTCGTCTCTCCACCATCGAAAATATCTTTCGGGGACAGCTATAGCCGATAAACACGTGACATCAGAAACGCCGCCGTCATCTTGTAGGCGTGATTTGCGAATAAATGGTCGACGCACAATCCATTTCGTCCTGTTAGCAACATAGTTACCCACAGCTGGAGTCAATACCTAGCTAAACTGCAAAGGGCTAGGCAATGGCCTCTTCAAGTAAGAAAGATTAGGATTTAACGTCCCATAGATGACGAGGTCATTAGAGACGAAGAACAAACTCGGACTGCGTAAAAAAAATCGGCCGTGCCCTTTCAATAGCCATCCTAGCATAGCGAATTAAGCAAATCGCGGAAAACTTAAATGTGGATGCCCGAACAGGAATTTGATCTGCCATCCTCTGAATACGAGTCCAGTGCTCACGCCTGCACCACTTCCCTCGGTTTCTCAAAGGTACCAACCCAGCATTCACTCGAAGTAATTTAGGGGAAGTCGGGAAAACCTACATGTAGATGGACAGACGGTGATCTGGACCTCCCTTCTCCCGAATACAAATTCCGGGTTTTAACCGTTACTCGAACTCCCTCGTTGGGACTTAATGATGCAAAGTTTTTTCAGGTAATGTTGTACTTTTAAAAGTAGGATACGTCTCTCCTTATTTAAATCAACGTTACTTAAGTTCTTTCCGGTTGTTCTATTTACATGCATATACTACACTCCTGGAAATGGAAAAAAGAACACATTGACACCGGTGTGTCAGACCCACCATACTTGCTCCGGACACTGCGAGAGGGCTGTACAAGCAATGATCACACGCACGGCACAGCGGACACACCAGGAACCGCGGTGTTGGCCGTCGAATGGCGCTAGCTGCGCAGCATTTGTGCACCGCCGCCGTCAGTGTCAGCCAGTTTGCCGTGGCATACGGAGCTCCATCGCAGTCTTTAACACTGGTAGCATGCCGCGACAGCGTGGACGTGAACCGTATGTGCAGTTGACGGACTTTGAGCGAGGGCGTATAGTGGGCATGCGGGAGGCCGGGTGGACGTACCGCCGAATTGCTCAACACGTGGGGCGTGAGGTCTCCACAGTACATCGATGTTGTCGCCAGTGGTCGGCGGAAGGTGCACGTGCCCGTCGACCTGGGACCGGACCGCAGCGACGCACGGATGCACGCCAAGACCGTAGGATCCTACGCAGTGCCGTAGGGGACCGCACCGCCACTTCCCAGCAAATTAGGGACACTGTTGCTCCTGGGGTATCGGCGAGGACCATTCGCAACCGTCTCCATGAAGCTGGGCTACGGTCCCGCACACCGTTAGGCCGTCTTCCGCTCACGCCCCAACATCGTGCAGCCCGCCTCCAGTGGTGTCGCGACAGGCGTGAATGGAGGGACGAATGGAGACGTGTCGTCGTCAGCGATGAGAGTCGCTTCTGCCTTGGTCCCAATGATGGTCGTATGCGTGTTTGGCGCCGTGCAGGTGAGCGCCACAATCAGGACTGCATACGACCGAGGCACACAGGGCCAACACCCGGCATCATGGTGTGGGGAGCGATCTCCTACACTGGCCGTACACCACTGGTGATCGTCGAGGGGACACTGAATAGTGCACGGTACATCCAAACCGTCATCGAACCCATCGTTCTACCATTCCTAGACCAGCAAGGGAACTTGCTGTTCCAACAGGACAATGCACGTCCGCATGTATCCCGTGCCACCCAACGTGCTCTAGAAGGTGTAAGTCAACTACCCTGGCCAGCAAGATCTCCGGATCTGTCCCCCATTGAGCATGTTTGGGACTGGATGAAGCGTCGTCTCACGCGGTCTGCACGTCCAGCACGAACGCTGGTCCAACTGAGGCGCCAGGTGGAAATGGCATGGCAAGCCGTTCCACAGGACTACATCCAGCATCTCTACGATCGTCTCCATGGGAGAATAGCAGCCTGCATTGCTGCGAAAGGTGGATATACACTGTACTAGTGCCGACATTGTGCATGCTCTGTTGCCTGTGTCTATGTGCCTGTGGTTCTGTCAGTGTGATCATGTGATGTACCTGACCCCAGGAATGTGTCAATAAAGTTTCCCCTTCCTGGGACAATGAATTCACGGTGTTCTTATTTCAATTTCCAGGAGTGTATATCTACGAGTTAGGAAACAATGCATTATTGACGAAAATGTCAATCGGAATTAAAGCGACTTTGTTTTTGTACAGCCCAGAATGTCTTTTCTGCTGCGCGTACGAGTAAATTTTGTGCGTCTATGCATCCGTATTTTAAAAACCTGAGGAACTTGAATTGGGCTGCCTTCATATCCTCTCCACCTTCGCTCTCCCGACCTCCCCTCATCTTTCTCTCTCTCTCTCTCTCTCTCTCTCTCTCTCTCTCTCTCTCTAAACACTGGCCTCTATCTCTGTTCGTCTCGAATGATTCATGATGTCCATATTTAAACTCTGCAAGCCACAGTCTGCGCATGGCGAATGGTACTTCTCAGCATTACTAGCGACTTTGTATCCTTTACCGTCCACCAAAACTGAAAGGGTTGGAAGAGACGGATTGCGTCCCACGCTAGTAGTCCCTAAATCTCTTTCTTGACTTCCACGGACCCTATGCGAAATTATTGCCGTCTTCCTCGAATACAAGTTTTGAAAATGTTCAAATGTGTGTGAAATCTTATGGGACTTAACTGCTAAGGTCATCAGTCCCTAAGCTTACACACTACTTAATCTAAAGTATCCTAAGGACAAACACACACAGCCGTGCCAGAGGGAGGACTCGAATCTCCGCTGGGACCAGCCTCACAGTCCATGACTGCAGCGCCCTATACCGCTCGGCTAATCCCGCGCGGCACCAGTTTTCTCAGTTTATCCAAGGAGGTTTCATCAAAACAACGTCACCTTTTCTCCAGAGCAACTACATATATGTTATACCTATCTGTTACAATCCTGGCAACATGTCTCTCAATTTCATTAATGGATGTTATCAGGTCTACTGGACAAAGAGTCCAAACAGTGGAGCGGTAGCCTAGGGTAGTCTCACTACCGTCTTCTAAACGAATTCTTTTGAATAATTCTCCGACAAATGTTCGCATTTCATTCGCCTGTCACGTAGTTGTCTCGCTTTATAATACCCTTAGTTATTCAAATGATTCACAGGCCCCATATGTCTCCTAATCGGATACGATCTGGTTTTTTCTCTTTGTCAATGGCTTTCTGTTGCATTCATCCACTTTTAAAACAGATCAGCCATTCACTGCAGCAAGTAGTAACACTGTCGAGGTTGTTCAGTATCTTCTTACTATTATGCAGCAACGAAACATCCCTGTAGATTACCGACATCAGCAACGTGGCCCATTACCGAACACCTCTGGGAAAGCTAGGAAGTCAGAATGTGTATGCTCAGCTGCATTTCTTATTTGCAAGACATCGAGTTTGAAAAAAACCGACCAGAACATCATACTGGTGGTTTGGTCCTGAACTACTGCCGATTCTTGTCCGCGATCGTGGTAATGTTAGAGCCTGAAATATGTTTGAGGAACTTAAAATAGACGGTCGTTTGGGATACTGATCTTTAATTTTCTGAGAAGCTTTCTTTACCTTTATAAATTGTACTTACCCGCGCTCTTTTCTAGTTATGTGTGACTATTTTTTATGCAAGAAATTCTCGAGTTAAATGAGAGATCGGAAATAATCTGATTTTCCTGCGTATCCATTGCAAATTCTAATAGAAATTTAGGAAGAGTCTTCTATCTTATTTGTTTTGACTTATTTCAATTATTTGTTTATCACTGAGGGTACGTACTACAATATTACTCGTATGTGGGTCTTCACCGCGTTGAAACAGTACAGTTTTAATCTGCCAGGAAGTTTCATATCAGCGCACACTCCGCTGCAGAGTGAAAATCTCATTCTGAGTACGGTAGTAATTTCCTCATGCGTGATCATAGAGGATGTTTCAAAAGTGACAGTTAATATTCAGTACTATGACAGGAATGATCGATCATTCGAAACAAAAAGTCACGTAAATATAGACTCTAAAACGCATACCTTAAGGGCTGTGAGCAACTCTTGATCTCCGATATTGTGAAACAAATCTCTTCTCTTGCAATCTCTTTGCTTTCCATATTTTGGGAAGTGGTAGTATGGACCAAAACAAGAAAAAATTGTCAGGTAAGCACGTGCTCTAAAATGCATACCTTAAAAATTATGGTCACTTGTTCGTTACAAGAGTTGTATTTCAAAGTAGCGAAGATGGAACAAATTCTCATAGCTCCTAAGGTATGCACTTTAGAGCACATGTTTATTGGACTTTTATTCCTTGTTTTGGTCCATACTACCACTTACAAAATATGGAAAGCAAAGAGCTTGCAGTAGGTGAGATTTGTTTCACGGTATCGAAGGTGAAGAATTGCTCATAGCTTTTAAGGTATGCGTTTTAGAATCTATGTTTACTTGACTTTTTTGTTTCGAATGGTCATTAGTGTCATAACCCTGAATACTGACCATCACTTCTGAAACACCCTTTATTTTTAAATAAAGAATTCATTATTTCGGTTATGTATTCCGAATAGGTGGAAAATTACGTTCCACCCACAAGGACTCTCATAGCTTACTATTGTAACGCATTACTAGACTGATTTCCCGTGCAAGCGGTGAGTTACTGTGTTGCGAGGCATGGTCGAGGTCTGGATAGTGATCATGGTGGTCGAAGTGATTCCGTCGACATCAAGGTTACGAAGGAAAAACCACATACTTAGCTGGACAAGGCTGAATGGAGACTTTGGTTGTAACCTTGTTCACTGAACCGTTTAGATATTGTTTCCATGATGATTAAAGGTATCCAAGTAAATAAGTTTTTTAAAATAAAATTCTATTGTGCGTGAGATAGCATCATTTGCGACAAAATCACCGACATTTTGATTGCTATTGCATGCAGCCTTGTTCAGAGTGGGTCACCGTGATTAATGCTTCCTGCAATACGAGCCGAAGTGTTGGTGATTTTATCACATATGACGCTGTCGCATGCCCTTAAGAATTTAATTGAAATAGACTCCGGCCGCGTAAGCCTACGTTTGTTATAAGTAGGGACTTCGGAAAATAAGTTACACTTATCGTCCCACGCTAAGACCTTTGCGCTACAAGAGTAGCGCATTGTCAGAAGAGAGTGCACGTTCCGGGTTTCTTCCAGAGAAGAATCTGCTACGGTTTTGATAACAGGATCATCACAGTGAGGGATTGAAATGGTGCGGCTAATGCAAACGTACTCCAAAGCTGAAGTACGCATAACAGTACGATTCTTGGTGGCAGAAAGTTTAAATTGCGCCGATTCACAGTAAAAATCTGTCGGTATGTAGACCAACTGCGGTGCCGCGTCCGGCCGTGGTGTAATCGACCCAATAATTTGGAAAAAAGGTTTGGAAATTTGTGGTAACTTCCTATGGGACCAAACTGCTGAGGTCATCGGTCCCTGGGCCTACATATTACTTAATCTAACTTAAACTAACTTACGCTAAGGACAACACACACACCCAAGCCCGAGGGAGGACTTGAACCTCCGACGGGGCCGGCACGCGAACCGTGGCAAGACGCCCTAGACCGCACGGCTACCCCGCGCGGCTGAGCCAATAATTTGACCAAGGCGCAAACACGTGTGTGATGTGATGCTGATCGGGAAGGAAGGCTCACATCGACCGCAGAGGAAAGCGTTCAGGCAATCTGAGAAGATGTGTAAAACGCATGTTTGACCATCAGCTGCTTCTTTATTTAAAACCCAAATATCGAGTGGTTTTAGTCACTGACCACCTTCACGGATTCTGTAGGGTCAAAACAGTTTAAGCCACATCACATCTCTCATCACTTAAATAAGGGCCATACAGTAGAGCATGTCATGAAATCCTGTATACCACACAGGACTTTGCCGGGCGCGGTGATCTAGCGGTTCTAGGCGCTCAGTCCGGAACCGCGTGACTGCTACGGTAGTAGGTTCGAATCCTGCCACGGGCATGGATGTGTGTGATGTCCTTAGGTTAGTTAGGTTTAAGTAGTTCTAAGTTCTAGGGGACTGATGACCACAGATGTTAAGTCCCATAGTGCTCAGAGCCATTTGAACCACACAGGACTTTTAAAGGCAAACATACTACTGACAAGTGAAACGAAGCAGCATATATATTCCGTCGGAGAAAGAGATATTCCGACGAGCACTTTCACACAACACTTCTCAAATAACTGCAGGTCCAAGGATCGGATTTCCATTGTGGAGGAAATGAAAGATCGGTAGAACGTTCCGACTGCTGTTTGCACAGAACTGATAACAGTGTTGAAAACTAGTGTCATGTATCTGTGTCACTTCCATGTGTAGTGCAGCATTCAACAGAAGTTACATGGCCTACCATAATAAAGTGTGACTTACTTTTTGAAGTATCCTCGTAATAAATTATCGTGTATCGATTGTTAACTGTAATCACCCCGTATGATTGAGGTATCTCATGCAATGGACTATCCCGCGTAGTGTTTTATGCCGATACTATACACACGGTAGGAGACAAACGACATTACGAAGCAAAGGTTAAGATTCCAAGTGGGATTAATGAAAATCACGTACCCTGATAAACTTTTTGAGATCTCAAGTGAACCAGTATACTCAGCCTTGTGTTTTTTCACTTCTGTCAGCTAATGATAGTAAAAGAGCTCTACATAGACATACCAGAATAGTGAGTGCAGACGAGTGACAGCAGAATTAAAGGTTGATCGCATAAAAAAAATGGTTCAAATGGCTCTGAGCACTATGGGACTTAGCGTCTGAGATCATCAGTCCCCTAGAACTTAGAACTATTTAACCTCACTAACCTAAGGACATGACAAGCATCCATGCCCGAGGCAGGATTCGAACCTGCGACCGTATCGGTCGCGTGGTTCCAGACTGTAGCGCCTAGAACCGCTCGGCCACCCCGGCCGGCTATCGCACAAAAGTTTCCTCCAAAAAATAATCTTAATGGTACGAGAACAGGATATAAAGCTGACAGTTCCTTAGCGGAACTGATGGTGCATGAAACTGGGAGTTCAGACGAAAACAAAAGATAAAATGCAGCTGAGTAAAATTATCGTCCATTATTGAAATATAAATGATTATTAGCTATAAATTTTGCACATTAAGTGGTACCGAACATGGAAATTAGCATCTCAACGTTGTAGAGATCCCTGTTTATCCGTTAGTTCACAGATAGTGTGTACCCTGCAAAATATCTTTCGAGTCTTTAAGATGATATAACAAGCCAGTAATGTTGCGAACATAAATTTTGTTGGTTGAGTGGTATATGGCGTACAGACCGGTAATGAATTAGAAAGTCAGCGGCAGAACGGAGAGGGGGTGGGAGAGACTGCCAACACTGGGCAGCTTTCCAGCGAGAAAGTTTCCCACTCACTGCGCCGAGGCCAGAGTCGCGTCTGTCAGTTTCATTTTCTACTGCCGTCAGCGTACGCCGGGAGAACATACAAGGGACAGTCAAATGAAAATCAGACATATGGAAAAAGTAGGTGAACTGTTCCTTATTTAAAACGGAGTGCCTATAATTGTTAATATAGTTATCATACTGTGACACAAATGGTCAGTACCTTCATGGGAAAAAAGTTTGTGGTTGGCTGCTGGTATTGAACCCGGGCGTGCACCTCTTCGGCTCAAGCATATCGACGGCCACGAATGTCTTTCTTCAGGGCTCCAAAAATATGGAAATCGCCTTGGAAGAAATCGGAACATTTGACTGTCTCTAATACATCACCAGGGTTTCATCCGCTTAGTTACTACGACAGATATGCAGAACTATAGACCTATATCTCTAACGTCGATCAGTTGTAGAATTTTGGAACACGTATTATGTTCGAGTATAATGACTTTTCTGAAGACTAGAAATCTACTCTGTAGGAATCAGCATGGGTTTCGGAAAAGACGATCGTGTGAAACCCAGCTCGCGCTATTCGTCCACGAGACTCAGAGGGCCATAGACTCGGGCTCCCAGGTAGATGCCGTGTTTCTTGACTTCCGCAAGGCGTTCGATACAGTTCCCCACAGTCATTTAATGAAAAAAGTAAGAGCATATGGACTTCAGACCAATTGATAGATAACAGAAAGCAGCATGTCATTCTTAACGGAAGAAGTCTTCCGAAGTAAGGATGATTTCAGAAAATATAAGGGGCAGTCAGAAGTTCACTGAGGCTTTTTGCGGATGATGCTGTGGTATATCGAGAGGTTGTAACAATGGAAAATTGTACTAAAATGTAGGAGGATCTGCAAGGAATTGAGCATGGTACAGGGAATGGCAATTGAATCTCAATGTAGACAAGTGTAATGTGCGGCGAATACATAGAAACAAAGATACTTTATCATTTAGCTACAATATAGAAGGTCAGCAACTGGACGCAGTTAATTCTATAAATTATCTGGGAGTACGCATTAGGAGTGATTTAAAATGGAATGATCATATTAAGTTGATCGTCGGTAAAGTAGATGCCAACTGAGATTCATTCGAAGAATTCTAAGGAAATACAATCCGAAAACAAAGGAAATAGGTTACAGTACAATTGTTCGCCCACTGTTTGAATATTGCTCAGCAGTGTGGGATTTGTACCAGATAGGGTTGATAGAAGAGATAGAGAAGATCCAACGGAGAGCAGCGCGCTTCATTACAGGATCATTTAGTAATCGCGAAAGCGCTACGGACATGATAGATAAACTCCAGTGGAAGACTTTGCAGGAGAGACGCTCAGTAGCTCGGTACGGGCTTTTGTTGAAGTTTCGGGAACATACCTTCACCGAGGACTCAAGCAGTATATTGCTGCCTCCTACGTATATCTCGCGAAGAGACCATGAGGATAAAATCAGAGAGATTAGAGCCCACACAGAGGCATACCGACAATCTTTCTTTCCACGAACAGTACAAGACTGGAATAGAAGGGAGAACCGATAGAGGTACTCAAAGTACTGTTCGCCACACACCGTCAGGTGGCTTGCGGAGTATGGATGTAGATGTAGATGTAGATGTAGGCTGTGTGGAAGCTGTGAAAGGGCTTCTCAATGAAACTTCTGTGGTGTACTCGAAACAACCTTAACTATACGTGGGCGGGCGTTTTGTTGGTAGGTTTTTACGAGTACGCTGCGGAAGTTTCGGTGGGAATCCCTTACACATCCGCCGTAAGCCCCGATTCTGTTCACGCAATTTCCACATTTTTGGAGCCTTGAAGGAAGACATTCGTGGCAGTTGATTTGCTCCGGACAAGAGGGTGCATGCCTAGATACAGTCGTCGTTCCGTTGCCAACTGCAAGCATTTTTTCCCTGAAGGCATTGACCGTCTTACCTCACCGTGGGATAAATGTACTAGTAGATACGGCGATTACTTTTGAAATAATGAACAGTTTACTTAATTTTCTTCCATCTGTCTCGTTTTCATTTGACTGTCCCTAATACATCAGCAGAGTTTCATTCACTACGGAATCCGCTTAGTTACTACAAATCTGTTTTTAACGCTTGAAAATTATGTGATAATAATCATGAAGGTTTGTTATGACGAAAAAGGGCAATTTTTTACATTTTGGGACTCGTCCAGTATTTGTTTTTGCATCGGATAGATAAATATTGCTATTCACAGGATATTTGCAGTGGAGTGAATGAAATTGGCTTGTTTTTCACGAAGTACTAAGTCTAATCCAAAAATGACATGCGGGTTCAATTTTGATTGCACTTTTCACTTCCAGAAAGTCATATTTTCTTTGCTTAAAATATTTCCTGGGGCACTCCGTCCACTTAAAAAACAAACACAAAGTTCTCTTGAAGTAGTGGACACATGGCACAGAGACACTACAGACCAGAAATGGACAATATGGACAGTGTTTACATGATGCTACAGATAAGGAAGGACAGAGAATATTGTATAATCGGAGGTTAGTTTGAGGACGAGATCACGAAATACGTATGGAACAAGGACATGGAAGAAAATCGCCCGTGTCCTTGATGTAGTGAAGCTACGACCAACCTGAACCTTGGTGGCTTCACGCGAATTCGAATCTCGCTTGTCCCTGGTGAAAGGCCAGTGTGCTAACCACATTGTTAACGTGCGGTATAGTCTTTACTGTAAGTACGTAATACTAAGGTGTAAGAAAAAAAAGACGCACAACGCAGGAATGATTCGAATGGGACGGAAATCGGTATATATTATATACACTTACAGAAAAACAAATGATTAAAATTTCAGAAAAATTGGATGATTTATTCAAATGAAAGAGCTTCACAGTTTGAGCAAGTCAACAACGCGCTGGTCCACCTCATGGCATTGATTGACAGAGTTGCTGGGTGTTCGCCTGAGGGATATCGTGTTACGTACTGCCAGCTGGCGCGTTAGATCGCCAAAATTGCGAGCTGGTTGCAGGCCCTGCCCATAATGTTCCAAACGTTCTCAATTGGGGAGAGGTCTAGCGACCTTGTTGCCCAAGGTGGGGTTTGCCAAGCAGGAAGACAAGCAGTAGAAACTCTCGTTCTGTGCGGGCAGACATTATCTTGCTGAAGTGTAGTCCCAGGATGGCTTGCCATGTAGGGCCACAAAACGGGGCCTGAAATATCTTAGATAACAACAAAAATGAAGCCTGCTAAGAAAAGAAATGGCACCCGAGACCATTACTTCTGGCTGTCGGGCCGTATGGCGGGCGACAGTCAGCTTGAAATCCGTCCCCCCCTCCCCTTCCCCCCTCAGTCTGGAGCGTTTCCAGACACGTCTTCGCTGGTCATCGGAGCTTAATTCGAAGCGAGACTCATCATGAAACACAATTCTGATCCTGTCGACGAGATTCCAGTCCAAGAGGCGCAACGTAACTTTGGTCAAGAGTGCCGTGCATTATGTTGCTCTTCAGAACCCTTCACTCACAGAGACTGTTTAAAATAATGAATGAAATTGTTCGATATCAGAGGGCAAGAAAAAAGCAAACCGGAAAATATTATGATTACGAGTATTACTCCTACAATGGCCCCATGCCGAAACTTGATGGACAGTTTATTCAGTAAATACGAAATGTGATTCAGACTGTTCAGTGAATTCGAAGAGACATTTTTTGTACTTCCACTCCCAAAAAGTATTTTCTGTTTTAATTTTTTTGGTCCGTAACTGAGCGTTTCAGCTTTATGTGGAATGAGCAAAAGAAATGCATCAGTTTTTATAATTTTCATCTACCACCGTTCACAAACCAAGAGGTATGAAAATAAAAGTCATGCGCTCTTAGTACATGGTTGTAAGAGTAAACAAGGGAAATATTACGAGAATCCGGTAACATCGTCTTGGGTATTTCGTTCACGTAACATAAAATGACGCAAATTCCTAATAAAATTAAACAAACTGTAGCTTGAAATTACCTCCGCTGGAATTCTTTCTCCGGCTGCGGTGGCCAAGCGGTTCTAGGAGCTTCAGTCCGGAACTGCGCGACCGCTACGGCCGCAGGTTCGAATTATGCCTCGGGCATGGATGTGTGTGATGTCCTTAGGTTAGTTAGGTTTAAGTAGTTCTAAGTTCTGGGGACTCATGACCTCAGATGTTAAGCCCCCTAGTGGTTAAAGCCATTTGATCCATTTGAATACGAAATTAACATATCATCTGATCCTTACAGATGTAATTTTGGTTCAGCGCAGGGATTTACAAAAAAAAAAAAAAAAAAAAAAAAAAAAAGCGAAATTATAGATATTTGAAAAAATTATCATTAAATTCGGATGAAAACTGTAGCGTGGGCGACGACAACCATGCCGAAAAACTTCGTTTTGAGAAAAACCCGTTTAAAGTTTGACAAGCATTTATCACGTGATAAAAGCGACTTACGGGATATCACCGATTCCTGGTCCAAATAACTATCGCTCCGGCTAGTGGATGGCCGCTTTCTCCTACTTCGACCTAATAAGCCCTCATTTTAGTCCTCAAAGTCCTTTTCGTCGCTGTGCGCATCGCCGCCGGCGTCTCTGTCTTCACAGAATCGGAGCATTTTATCCCCGATTTTGATTTGAAGGGCATCTGCCACGCGCGTTAATGCAGTATGGCCCACATTGGATTGACATACGGCCAAATTTGAAGAAATGTTGACAATTTCGCTTCGGCTGGATGTCATTTCTGGAGCGATCTCCAAATGAAACGATTGAAACTTTCGAGTTCATATTTTGAATAAAAGCGCCCAAACAACGCTCCAGAAAATCAGGTTTACTTAAATATGTACAAATAGGGGGCGTGAGCTCGGAACCAGTTCTTCGAGTTCGTGCATAATATTTTCGAGTTTAATTCTTCAATATACATACATTCGAATTGCGCAATAAAAAAGATTTGGGTTTTCTCGACCGTCACCCTGTCCTTCCCCCCTAAACACGGCGGCTGAGAACTTTGGGAGCTAATCTGGCTAATCTGAAAGTTGAGATGACGGGCCCTGATGTTGTTATTTACATTGGCACCCCATAGGATACTTCACTATCTAGTTGAAAAGAGCAGCTGCACTGCCATTGTAAGTCCAATACGTCATGGTTGTCAAGAGCGAAAAAAAAACACATAACCAGAACGTCATAAAAAAATTGGTTCAAATGGCTCTGATCACTATGGGACTTAACTTCTGAGGTCATCAGTCCCCTAGGACTTAGAACTACTTAAACCTAACTAACCTAAGGACATCACACACATCCATGCCCGAGGCAGGATTCGAGCCTGCGACCGTAGCGCCGCAGCGGTCGCGCGGTTCCAGGTGCGCCTAGAACAGCTCGGCCACTCCGGCCGGCAAGTCATAAGAATAACGGTCCAATCGGAAGCCAAGTGAAATTCAGAAACACAGCAGTGTCCATATTGTCAGACTGTGTGTGGCACATAACAGTAAAAAAAAAAAAAGAAACACTTCGTCTTCATGCCACGAGTGGCCTACCGGTACCATCCGACCGCGGTGTCATCCTCGGTGGAGGATGCGGATAGGAGGGGCGTGGGGTCTGCACACGCTCTCCCGGTCATAAGATGGTATCCTTGACCGAAGCCGTTACTACTCGGTCGAGTAGCTCCTCAATTGGCATCACGAGGCTGAGTGCACCCCGAAAAATGGCCACAGCTCACGGTGGCCCGGACCGTCACCCATCTAAGTGCCGACCACGCCCGACAGCGCTTAACTTCGGTGATCCCACGGTAACAGGTGTATCCAATGAGGCAAGGCCGTTGCCGTACATAACAGTAAAGGGTTCGTAAACAGGGAGCTGCTCGTTGCATGGCCTGCTTTTGACGCACAGCGGGCCACATACTCAGCCCACTGCAGTGGCCTCTGCCAGCGCATGGCATACGAGCAGAGCGCTTATCCCGGTAAAGCCGTGCTCTCACGGGACGTGAAAATGCACATGGACGGGCAGCTGGTGGTGTCATGGCGCGTACTTCCACGTTCCATTACTCAGCGGAGCGTAAAACAAAGCACCTGGCATGTCAAATTTTTGCCTCGAGCCATTGAACTGCGACATCGTTTTACGTCACAGGCAGACCAGAAGAGCCGCCATACTGTATGGCGTTAAACATCGTGTTTAATGGGTTTTCTTTGTCATAGAGTACGCGGTATGAATATAAGCTTTTTCAAAGCATGGGGAAATTGAGGACCTCAGGAAACGCGTTGTTTTAGCTACGATTTGTTGTAATAAAATGACAGGAAAGTACATATTGGTAGCTAAAAGCTTCCTGTAGGTGATGCTTTTAGTGTTATAACCCGTGTGCTATCAAAGTATACTGTTTCAGAGCTACAGTACAATGATACTTTATCAAAAAGGAGTCTTTCTGGTACAATATTCAAATCAAATATCAAATAATAACAGTATTAGATACTGTGTTTCCATGGTGTATGCCATGTACGGAGGTCCGGTTATAGAGCAGACGGTAGTGTTGTAGCTCTTAGTGGTGAAAACGTCCATCTCAATATTTTTTCCCTCACCTTTTGTTTCCTAATAGGTTCTGGGTATGTCTTATTCATTTAATAGAAGCATTATCTCAAAAGTAGAAATTTAATATAAATAATGCATTTGCTACAGTCTTGCTGCAATGGCCAATGACTGACATATTTCCCCAGTGGCCATAAATCTTAACGTGACTGCGGGTATACGTCTGAAAGTAAACACAAGTTACTCGCTGAAAGTTTGTGCTGCGATGGAACTTACTGTAAAGTATATATACCTGTTTCTATGTTTATGGACTATATTTTATCTATAATGGTGAGCAACTTCGAAAAAAATCACTTCGGGGAGAAAGCCTTGGCGTCATCTAATTGGAAACCTACTTGTTTCTTCCGTTATGTCGATGACACGTTCGTCATCTGGCCCCATGGTAGGACAAGCTCCTGGATTTCCTTACATGCCTAAACTCCATACTTCCAAACATCACTATGGAGACCGAAGCAGAAGGAAGATTACCATTCCTTGACGTCATGGTCAAGAGAAGAGCTGATGGTGCCCTGAGACACAGTGTGTACAGGAAGAAAACGCACACTGACCTGTACCTGCATGCAGACAGCTGCCACCACCATCTCAGAGGAATGGAGTACTAAAAACACTAGTACACAGGGCGCGCAGCATCTCAGACGCAGAGAATCTGCCCCAGGAATTCGAACACCTCAAAACCGTGTTCCGAAAAAACGGGTACTCGGAATGGCAGATTAGACGCGCTCTCCGTCCCTCCACCACAGCACAACCTGTGGAGATGGATGAAGTCACGGAAGAAGAGGTAGCCACTGCCTTTATTCCGTACAATGGCGCACTATCGGGGAAAATCGGCCGTGTGTTAAAGAAATACCGAGTTAAAACCGTCTTCTGCCCGCCCAATAAAACACGGGCATTACTGGGAAGTGTGAAAGATGACCTCAGTTTGAGGAAGGCCGGCATATACCAAATTCCCTGTGAGTTTGGGAAGATTTATATCGGACAAACAGTACGCACCATCGAAGATCGTTGCCGAGAACATCAAAGGCACACTCGACTGAAATATCCAAATAAGTCGGCGGTAGCAGAGCACTGTTTGTCCGAGAAACACGAGATGGATTATGAGCGTACCAAGATCCTGGCGCAGACCCCTAAATATTGGGACAGCGTTATAAGGGAGGCTATCGAAATTCGCACCAGGGAAGATCTTATCAACCAAGATTGCGGCTACAATCTCAGCTAGGCTTGAGACCCGGCATTGAATGTAATTAAGAAGACTCTCAGCAAGAAGTACGAACTGGCCACCAGGGCGGTCGTAGCAAGCACATCGAGGCTACGACAGATTCCGACGCGGACGGCGAAGAGAGCGGCCCGCGGGGGGAGGGGATTTAAATCGTCCGCCCTCCCTCAGGAGCTGAGTTCGTCAGCGCACCTGACGATGGCGACATGTCTGATCGCCGAAATATTGTGCCCGTTGGACACTATGAACCGGCAGTATACCCGTGGACTGTTTGAGCAACAAATACGCCGGGAGAAACTGAAGAATCACAAAGTACAAGAAGATTATAATTAAACTTTCGCTATTGCCCATCAAAAACGAGTGTAGTAGGATAATGATGCTTTGTGGAATGGAAACATGTGTACGGCAAGCGGAAAGGAAATAACGAATAAACCATTGAAAGATTCACATTCTAATTTCCACATGAGAGGCTAACATTTGTTAACTCCGTACCATGTTTACGTACCAGGCTACAAATTTTGCTCAGTGTGACGACTATCTGCATCCACGACAACCTGGATACCATTTCACAATTGTTCACAGCACTTTTCGAACGGTGGACCATGGAATGTTCAATTGTCATCACACAACTCGTGCAATGCTTGAAGATCCCACATTGCATCCAGCATTCTAAACCATGGCAGCAGTAACTTTTTCAACAATTTTTGGAACAGTAGGCCTTCTGCCTCTCCCAGGAGCAATTCCTCAATCGCCTGTTAATTCCAAGTACCGAATCGTGTTCTGCGATTTCGGTGCGGAGAGAAGACTTCTCCGTGTGCCGTTAATGCATCGACACTCACGAAGAGCAGCAGAAATATTGCTGTTGTTTCGATATTACAGCTTTACAAGCACAACCCTGCTCACTTGGTCCTGACCCATGTCGACTGCGGGCAACTTTAATGCACACTGATGCTTCTGTTACAGACATACGTCGCCGTAGCTGTAGCTACACCTGAAGGCAATTCATGACACTAACACTGTTGACGCAAATCCTGCGGCGCATAGTGTGAAGGGCCGGCCGGTGCGGCCGAGCTGTTCTAGGCGCTTCAGTCTGGAACCGCGTGACCGCTACGGTCGCAGGTTCTAATCCTGCCTCGGGCATGTATGTGTGTGATGTTCTTAGGTTTAAGTAGTTCTAAGTTCTAGGGGACTGATGACCTCAGTAGTTAAGTCCCGCCGGCCGAAGTGGCCGCGCGGTTCTGGCGCTGCAGTCTGGAACCGCGAGACCGCTACGGTCGCAGGTTCGAATCCTGCCTCGGGCATGGATGTGTGTGATGTCCTTAGGTTAGTTAGGTTTAACTAGTTCTAAGTTCTAGGGGACTAATAACCTCAGCAGTTGAGTCCCATAGTGCTCAGAGCCATTTGAACCAAGTTAAGTCCCATAGTGCTTAGAGCCATTTTTTTGAACCATAGTGTGAAGGTTATTCCTCTAAAGTTGGGTATCCATACAGTAATTCGTTTTCCGCCCTAGCTGGTTCAAGTGGAGGAAGTTTAAATATACCCCCCCCCCCTCTGTATATCCCTTATTCAATATGGATTTTGACAAGTCCGTGACAACATACTCTGCTGCTGTATTATTCCGATCAATTTTTCCCTGGCCATTGTATATTTCCAAACCGTAACAATAACCGGCACTTGCCGCAAGTAATTTCTAAATTTTTAATTCGAAGTCGGTCTTTTCGATGGATTAAATTGCGTACGTCTTAAACGTCTTTTATATGCAGCAGCGCTACTCAGTCGTTGCAGACTGCTGAGTATTCTTCGTGCTTTATTGTCTCTGTTAATACACATCGCTAAACCGAATATCGCACTGATTTAGAACCGCCATGTTGAATGGACACGTATAATTCGGCTTTAAAGATCATTTTGCTTGAAACTCGAAAAACACCTACGCTTTGTGTTGAAAGTGGGCGTCGCACGAAACAAGTGATAAGTAGTATTTGTTTGGGCCAACTCCATCTACGCATTTCAAAAACGAAATTGCTAATATATTCCGAAACACCAGCGAAGACGCGCCTGACGACTGTCAGGAGAAAAACCCCGTACACTGTAAAAATAACGGTTTGTAACACTCCTTTTTGGTGCTTTTACATTCCCGGATTTCGCCACGGTGGGAACGACATCTTGAGTTCTGTAACCTGCGAAGTCCTGAATCCAGACACGGATCTGATTCTATACTTGATAAGTTCGTTTTTTTCTTCACCAAAAGACAGTGCGAATCTATACGCTCCCTGGGAGTCAAGAAACGTGGCATAATCTTGTCTACTGCGCTCCGGATCTCGTGAACGAACAGAACGAGCTGTGTTTCGCAAAAAAACTTTTTTGCCGAATCCGTGACTATATTTCTGATTTACATAAATGTCATAATGCGTGTGTACATGTCATGTGGTAAGCATGCAATTCCACAAGGGCTGACTTCCTTTCCTCATGTCAGAAGCATGATAAATAAATACATGATCACATCGAAAATATAGTTGTATAGACATAGATTAAAAGAAAATAAATGAACAAGACAAAAGAATTGACAAATCTTCAATCATATAATATTGTCCGCAGCTCGTAGTTCTCGCTTCCCGCGCCCGGGTTCCCGGGTTCGATTCCTGGCGGGGCCAGGGATTTTCTCTGCCTCTGTCCTTAGGTTAGTTAGGTTTAAGTTGTTCTAAGTTCAAGGGACTGATGACCATAGATGTTAAGTCCCATAGTGCTCAGAGCCATTTGAACCACTTTTTCAGATAATATTACTCGAAAACTGAGCTACATCTAGAGCAGTGTCATCAACAAGCTAAAATCGTGTTCTGAGTGCGAAAATGGGCAGAGAGGGCACTGGCACACTGTTTGCTCTTGGCCACCCTCGCACATTCTGTCCTCTGTTGTGAAGCCCCACGGAGTTGGAAGAAACATCTTTCTGTGCAGCCACAGTATGCGAAATGTGCGGAAAAATCGGTGTGAACGGACTGTGCGTGACGGCGGTTCCCGGACAACAATATAAACTGCGTATACCTACCGATTGATTCTTCCAGTCCAGAAGCATCTTCTGAAAATATATATTTCAGTAAGATTAGCAGTTAATCCCAACAGGCTGAGGTCAGCAATATACATATACAATTATACGCATTTCTCCGGAGACGTTTCTTCAAAACTGGAATGACCAAGCCTTTCCTCCAGTCGCTTAGTACACTTCATTGCCACGACGGCAGTGTACGGAGGCGAACGTCAGCCTACCCGGCTGTGCGTAGGAAAACCTCATCTCTGCAGCGTTCTCGCAAATGTATAGTGAGCTGCCGAAGACGCGAAAGCAGCAGAGCGACGACCATCACTCTGGCAACGCGCGTATCGCCGCTACTCTTTGTAAGGTGTCAGGCAAATCCAACACCTTCTATGAAAACCCTGACATGATAAGCAAATCCAGCAGTATCTCACATAGCTCCGAATAAATCCTGACATTAAATTAACCAAAGTAATACGATCAACGGGTGAGCAAATGGAATACCACAGACTAACACAAGAATGCCTAAATGCATGTCATACCTTCCCACTGTGAGACAGACGCAGTTCCGAGGGGAGAAACGAGAACAGAAGCCGAGAGCAGAACCGTGTTAAGCTAGAAGGCCTTACGATACGGGACGGACACCCACGTCTCCAGCCAACCGCCAGGACCACCCCCCAGCCCATGTTAAAAGAGCCCTCCAGAAGAACAGTATAGATCTTACGATAACACTAAAAGAGCCACACCAGCTGCAAATTTTAGCGTGAGACTTTTTCGCGTCTCTGTTACGTTGCAAACACTAAAAACATTGCCCCACCACGAAAAGTATAACGTTTCTCATTGGATAGACAGAATTTTTGTAGGCGGAGCTTAAGAATAACATTGAGACCCTGACTGGTCAGATGAAAACACAGCCAGATAGTTTTTTTTAAACCAGCTTCGATAAATTGTAGTAAGGAGAAGTTAGGAGAGAGTTGCTTCCGAGACGGCGAGCTGTATGGAGCTGCGCCGCCCGCCGCCCCCTGACACTGCCTAACCAACGACAAGGTAATGAACGCACGCGATGCCGCATAACAGCGCATAAAGCTTCACTCAGAACTGCAGAAGTCTCATCTGTTACACCCCCTTTTTACGTAATACTAGTGTCGATCGTCAATTAAATCTCATGGTGTTCACATTTCCTACTTGAAGTAAAAATCTGAAACGCGATGATATTTCTGTTATATAATTATTGAGAAGCCACATCAGCCACTGTAATTTTCTACAAGTTAGGTAAGTAATTAAAGATAATTGAGGGTCACTGTAGACCATTTTGATAGTCTTCTATTTTGTGAAACTTAATTTAAACTTAGATTATAGATGCGATATGGCATAGGTCATCCTTCGATCCATTGTAGAACTTGGAAACCCATTCAGGGAATATTCGTTCACATTTTTGTTGAACACAGTTGGTTTTTATCATCCTGTATTAAAACATTTCCTTTTATTAATAGTGCAATTTATAAACAATGTTTTGTGAGTAGAATAAAATTTCCAATGGTAAACTTAACTGCTTTTTCGACGTTATTTTACCAGCTAACTAAAAATAGGAAAGCCTTGAACCCCTTCCACTAAATTTAGTTAGTATTAAGATTCTTTTACAGGGAGTGCAGTGGAGCTGACGCTGAAATCATTAAGTATTTGGTTACATCATCGCTAGTCTCACTGAACTCTTCTGAACTCTACATGTCATGTTTGGTCTGGCGTCTCCTTACCAGCAACAGGTCCCAAGTTCAAACTAGTCAGTTCCCTAAACAACACGCTCAGAGCGTCGTTGCGCGAAAGTGGTAGGGAGACACGACTTAGAACAAACAGACACCCCGCAGAATGTTAGATCTTCTACAGGGCACTACCTCGTGCAGTCACTCCATCTTACGTACCCGCTTGAGGTACCACGCTCCTTCGGTCACAAACCACAGGCACCTTAGCCACGAGTGTCGATACACTTTGCGCACCTGCTCGTAATTCAGCCGGCCCTGGGTGGAGAGGCAGCGCCTCGGCCGGTTTGCGGCTGGCGCCACCTGTGGACGTGGCCCGGTGCCAGCTGCCTGCTAGCAGGCTAGCTGCCGCCAGAAATATTCGCGAGCGCCTCGCCGGCCCAGGTGGAGCTGCTCTCGCCGGTTACGCATGTGGGCGGCTCGTCGTGCTGTCCGCAACGTCTGTGCCGCGGCTCGGGCGCGACGTCCGTACACGGGCTGTTGGATATGTCACTCCATTAAAGTCAAGTGCTGCAACTTGCCTGATTACTTGGACACTGGAGTCGTTCAAGAGGATTTGTTTGCCAGGTCTGTTCTTCACTTAAGCTAAATTATAACGCGGAAGTTCAGTGTGGAAGAAAGAGACATTGTGAGGTGTGAGGCTCTGTAATAGAGGGCTGCAATGGAGGCCCGAACGACGAATTCATGTGACATCAGTCTCAAAACAATTAACAGCTGGCATCTAAAGCAGATAACTAGCCGCGACACCGATGGGAGGCTATCTGAATAACCAACAACCAGCAGAAGAGACATCAATATTTCTACGATTAATGTGATTATCATCCGGAGTCTACAGAAGCCACTGTATCAGGGATCTCATGAAAGTGGTGTAACGTATTGCTATTCGAAAGTTTCAAAGAAGAAAAAGTAGACTTCCGTAAGGAAATAGTAGCCACTATAGGATTAATTCCCTAAAAATTTCGACTGCATGGTAGAGTTCACTGAATCGTTTTTGAACTGGTTAGTGAGTGGTCGATACTGTTGCTTATTGTGTCCGCGTGAGACTTCCGTCTATAGACGAACACGTCAAATTGAAAGTTATGTCTTCGGCCGAGTGACATTTCACCTGTTTCTGCTGAAAAAGAGCGGGTGCCTCCGTAGATGTGAAACGGCCTTTTGACTCCTGCACTCATAGGATATTATCTTCTCTGCACAACGACGACTGGCGAATAGTTTCTCAGTGGGACAAAACTCCACACCTACAGTTTGTAGAGTATGGCTCATCCTGCAATTTGCAACAGACGTTCGTTTTTCAGGTCGATGATTCGCAGACATTGCTACGGCGACAAGTACGCTCACAGTCCATGTTACTTCTTCTTTTGCGGATGGTAAACAGAAACCAAAATCCTGGACGAGATTCAGAAGAATTCATTTCTGAGACCTGTAATGTCCCATGCCGTTATGTCGAGAGCGGCAGAGGCGACAGTATCACGTCTGTTACAGAAGGGTATTGTCAATACGGAAGCTGGTTTGTAAATATGGCTGTTATCACTCAAAACTTAAAATGTATATTTCAATGATGACTAATAGCAATAAATTATAGTAATCTAAAAATAAAATATCAGGTAGTGATGTTTTCGTCATTCCTAACTAACGACATCTTTAGGGGTAGAGTGCTAACACACTCATGTGGATCAGAAGAAAGTTAATCTAACGGTCGATATAGAGATAATTCGAAGCAATGATCCACCTTAGCTGGATCGAGGAGAAATCGGCCGTGACTTTGTTGACGGAACCATTCTGAAATTCGTCTGAAGTGATTTACGAGCTGTATTTACGTGGTTTTGAACCCCACCTCTACAGATTAACCATTGCACATCATCCATGAGACTTGCTTACGATGTGGTATAATCATGTAGAACGAATCAGTTCATACGGTTCTCAGCTGAAGCCAGTTTTGATGAAAAGTAGTGGAGGTTCCTTTATGCTTTTGGTCTTGCAATTTGGGACAAAATTTTCTTCTTCAAGCATAATTGTTTGTTTACAACAAATTTTCATTTTGGTATGATTTTGATTTTACTTCACAATAAGGCCTTTTTTTCGATTCCTAAGGTTCTCATTCGCTGTTCAGTTTGAATAAAAGCCAACACATGTTGAGCAGGTGGTGCAAAACTTTTTTTAGAACAGTTTAACCCGCAGCAAAATCTGCCAACTGCGAAGGGCGACCCAGCAAGAGAACAGGAGCGCCCGCTATAGGCCCTACTGCACCTCACCTTCAGATTCACTATCCATCCAACGACAGAAGCGCACCGCTTTACAGGTTCCAAAGCACCCGTGGTTCCATACAATAATTCTTCCAGCATGAGCAGCTGCTCCGATAAGAAAAATTGCGTCTTTCTACGACACCGTCTGACGCATTGCCCGAAAGGCCCAACATTTATTACATTAGAAAACCCGTAAACAACTTATTAAGTAAATGGTTAAAACAAGAAAAAACATAATGTAATTGACGTAATTCGTAGGTATGAGAAGGACACGGCACACCATAGGGTAGAAGTCTAGAGGATTGGTTCGTAACCTGGGAGTAATTACCCACTCAGGGGTAAAATGAAATTTTCTGACGTCTGAAACAAAATGGTTCGATTTTGTTTATTTTTAAGAGATTATCACTATGGTTAATGTTTCATAAGACTGTAATACGAATTACATAAATTATCAATTATATATATTTCAAATGGTAGTATTAACTCGTGACACAGTGTTATGGAGATTACAGCCTGTGGAACGACTGTATCATGATCATCTTTGTCAGATAGTCCACCTACTATGCATCTATAACAGCAAAAAAAAAAAAAAAAAAAAAAAAAAAATCACATCTACAAACAGTAATTAATATAGAATAATAAAATTTCGGGAATACATTTGTCTAGGTAATATATTGAACTGATTAAAATTGCAAACTTCACAGGTTAGTGGCGAGTGCTAGATAATCCATTCAAAATAGAAATGAACGTTTGGCGTCATTGGCCGGGAGGCCCCTTGCGGGGCAGGTCCGGTCGCCTTCGTGCAGGTTTTATTACATTCGACGCCACATTGGGCGACTTGCGCGTCGGATGGGTACGAAATGATGACGAAGACAGCACAACAGCCAGTCCCTGAGCGGAGAAAATCCCCGACCCAACCGGGAATCGAACCCGGGCCCGTATAACGGCAATCCGTCAAGCTGACCACTCAGCTTTTTTTTTTTTCTTTTTTTTCATTTTGTTCGATATAGTTCGTTGCGTTTGGTCTGGGCGGACGTCACAAGACATCTGATCAAGTTGATCGTTGATTCCTTAACTCATTTTTTTATTACAGCTATCGGGGCGGACAGCCATTCCAAATGTGAAATGCTGGTACATTAATAACCGATGTAAACGCCGGAATGTTGAGTGTAGGCAAGCCAATGTGCTTACATTGTGTGGTATCAGGTGCCGGATTTCAGTTTAAGGGAAGGAATTCCATGCCTGTTTCACTTGATAGGTCAATACAGTTACGGCTAATGCTGTTCGTGGATGACGCTCGAGTTGCCGTCCAAAGTTGTTCCATATGTGATCGATTGGAGAAAGATCTGGTGATATCAAGCAGGACAAGACAACATGTCGACACTCTGTAGAGCATGTTGTGTTACAACAGTGCCATGTGGACGAGCGTTATGCTGTTGGAAAACACACCCTGGAGTGCTATTTATGGATGGCAGCACGACAGATCGAATCACCAGACTGACGTTCATATTTACAGTCAGGGTGCTTTTGACCATAACTCCAGGTGTACGTCCAGTGTGTCTAGCATGCAGACAAGTTGGCAGCAGGCCATCGACAGGACTGCTGCTAACCAAAACACGGTCATCTTTGGCACCGAAGCAGACCCAGCTTCCCTCAGAAAGCGCAACAGACCTTCACCCTGCCGTCCAATAACGTCCCACTTGACACCACTGAAGTCGCAAATGAAGGTGTTGGGGCCAGTGTAATGCAGTATGATGCACCAGAGCCATACGCCAATCTCGACGGTCTTCCCTCTCGGTAGTACCTCGTGGCCGTCCGGAGTCCGGTCTTCTTGCGATCGTACATTCTCGTGATCACCGCTGCCAGCAATCATGTACAGTGGCTACGCTCCTGCCAAATCTTTCTGAAATATCGCAGAAGGAACATCCAGCTTCTCGTAGTCCTATTACACGACCTCGTTCAAACTCAGTGAGGTGTTGATAATAAGTCTTTGTCGTCTTAAAGGTATTTTCGACTAACATCAGCTCACCACGTCCAGTCTCATGGCCGTTATTATATGCATTTAAAACAAACCTGATCTGCAAGATAATGCTCGCAGACTGGTGCGGGGGGTGAACAGACACTATCTTTCAGATATACAGGGTGTTACAAAAAGGTACGGCCAAACTTTCAGCAAACATTCCTCACACACAAATAAAGAAAAGATATTATGTGGACATGTGTCCAGAAACGCTTAATTTCCATGTTAGAGCTCATTTTAGTTTCGTCAGTATGAACTCCAACGTGATAAAATCGTGAATTTTCACAATCAACATGTGTGGGCTGACGAGAGTCCGTACGCAATTGTGCAATCAAATCATCAACACAGATTTTCTGTGAACGTTTGGGCAGGCATTGTTGGTGATGTCTTGATTGGGCCCCATGTTCTTCCACCTACGCTCAATGGAGCACGTTATCGTGATTTCATACGGGATACTCTACCTGTGCTGCTAGAACATGTGCCTTTACAAGTACGACACAACATGTGGTTCATGCACGATGGAGCTCCTGCACATTTCAGTCGAAGTGTTCGTACGCCTCCCAACAACAGATTCGGTGACCGATGGATTGGTAGAGGCGGACCAATTCCATGGCCATCACGCTCTCCTGACCTCAACCCTCTCGACTTTTATTTATGGGGGTATTTGAAAGCTCTTGTCTACGCAACCCCGGTACGAAATGTAGAGACTCTTCGTTCTCGTATTGTGGACGGCTGTGATACAATAGGCCATTCTCCAGGACTGCATCAGCGCATCAGGGATTCCATGCGACGGAGGGTGGATGCATGTATCCTCGCTAACGGAGGACATTTTGAACATTTCCTGTAACAAAGTGTTTGAAGTCACGCTGGCACGTTCTGTTGCTGTGTGTTTCCATCCCATGATTAATGAGTTGGAGAGAAGTAATAAAATGAGCTCTAAAATGGAAAGTAAGCGTTTCCGGACACATGTCCACATAACATCTTTTATTTATTTGTGTGTGAGGAATGTTTCCTGAAAGTTTGGCCGTACCTTTTTGTAACACCCTGTAGAATCACACCTATCAACTTTCGTTTATGTCGCACAACTCCTTCTTGGTGTTGCGTTTTTTTTTCTTTTTTTTTTTACCGTCGTTATTTCTCATGGAAATACCTTCTTCGGACTATAGCTAGTTTCCTAAGTGGAAGATAAATTACTTCATTATTCGCTTCGCCACAAATATATGAATTAATTGACAGCACAACACATCAGTTACCACGTCACAGTACGATATTTCGGCGAACAACCGTTCCGCCATTATCGGGTGGTGCTGATGGAATGGTGAGTGTAGTGTTAGGAGAAGAGCCATCACCGTGTTACGAAGGGAGGCTGAAATGCACGCGTTTTAGCTCACGCAGGCTGGCGTGAGGAGGGAAGAACTTCACTGACGTGAGGTCTGGAACATGACAAGGAATTAGAATTCAGAAGCGGATGTAGCTAGTTTGATACTTAACTTTAATCCATTAATGATGAACGTCGCTCTTGACGGTACATGATAAACAATATTATCTGTTCAGAATAGTAACTGAATATGGCGCCTTGCTAGGTCGTAGCAATGACGTAGCTAAAGGCTATGCTAAAGTGTCGTATCTGCATATGAGAGCGTATGTAGTCAATGAACAGTCGCTAGCAAAGTCGGCTGCACAACTGGGGCGAGTTCTAGGAAGTCTCTCTAGACCTGCCGTGTGGCGGCGCTCGGTCTGCAATCACTGATAGTGGCGACACACGGGTCCGACGTGTACTAACGGACCGTGGCCGATTTAAAGGCTACCACCTAGCAAGTGTGGTGTCTGGCGGAGACACCACAGTGAGAGTGCTGCGTCCTGGCAGTACTTATGCCTGCCAGTCCAGACTTCGCCGGCCCCGCGCCGTGCTCGGGGATGGTGGTGGTGGTAGTGGTGGTGGTCGGGAGTCTCAGTTGCCTTTCGCCCGCCGTCGCTGTCGCATCTCGCGTCCAGGTGCTGCGTTCTGCTTTGTTGGAGCTTAGTATTGGCTCCCATGCCTTTCTCAGTTAGAAGCCCTTGTTCCTGTTGATTAAATAATCAGGCACATGGATTTCAATTGCGTCTTTCAAAGTGGAGGCCCAAAATTCATCGACAGTATGACTTTCGTTTGCTGGTAATTTATTTGATGTTTATTTTCAGTGCAGCTTTCTGTTATTGTAGACTTCTTGTGCTGCAGTAAGCTGGTGTGCCGCTCATGTTCTGTACATCGGTCTTCGACTGTGAGGATTGTTTGTCCAACAAATTTTTTTTCGCATTGACGCGGAACCTGGTACAACCCCCTCTTTACTAAGACCTAGGTCGTCTTTCACTGTCCCTATAAAATCTTGTATAATGGATGACGGGCAGAAAACTGCCGTTTCCGCAGTAGTCTGCCGATTTTTGACGATACATTGCCATCGAACGGTATGAAAGCGGTCTTCTTATCGTCTTCTTCCTTGTTTTCGACCTCCGTGTCGTTCTTGGGGCTTCTGCTTCGTAAGGCCGTTCAGATCTGTCGGTTGCTGTACCCGTTGTCATGGAACACTGGTTCTAGGCGCCGCAGCTCAACCATCAGACTTCGTTCGTCTGAAATGGAATATGCCACGTGTACTAGAGTGTTGAACACGCTGTTCTTGTGTGAGGTTTGGTGGCAGCTGGAGGCGTGGAAATGTAAATGGCTCTAAGCACTATGGGACTTAACATCTAAGGTCATCAGTCCCCTAGACTTAGAACTACTTAAACCGAACTAACCTAAGGACATCACATACATCCATGCCCGAGGCAGGACTCGAACCTGCGACCGCAGCAGCAGCGCGGTTCCGGACTGAAGTGCCTAGAACCGCTCGGCCACAGTGGCCGACGGAAATGTAAATCCATATGCGTCGGCTTACGGTATACACTAAGGGTAACCGAGCCGCCGGGCCTACACTGAACAAGGATACAGAGAAAACGAAGTTTGCCATCTTTTACTATTTTCACGGGAAACTGGAAGTTTTGACAGGTGGGGTTCAGATGTTCTAAGAATTTCTGTTGTATTTCGGATTCCTGTGGCCAGATGACAGAAGTGTCGTGGACATACCGGTAGAAACATCTTAGAAGATCTGAATTCCATCCATGAAAACATCCAGTTTACCATGGAAACAGAAAAAGATGGCAACGTCATTTTATCGACGTCCATCCGATGATGGCGGCACGGTTATTTGTCGAAATATCGTGGACATTCGACGATTGCAAATCTCTGACATCGTTGCGGCGGCAAAAGGTCCTGCAAGAACGGGACCAATGACGACTGGATAAAATCGTTCAGCGTGATAGAAATGCAACCCTTCCGCAAATTGCTGCAGATTTTAATGCATGGCCATAAACAAGTGTCAGCGTGCGAACCATTCAACGGAACATCATCGACATGGGGTTTCGGAGCCGAAGGCCCACTCGTGTACTCTTGATAACTGCGCGACACAAAGCTTTACGCCTCGCCTGGGATCGTCAACCCCGACGTTGCACTGTTGATGAGTGGGTACATGTTGCCTGGTCGAACGAGTCTCATTTCAAATTGTATCGAGCGGATGGACATGTACGGGTATGGAGACAACCTCATGAATCCATGGACCCTTCATGTCAGCAGCGGACTGTTCAAGCTGGTGGAGGCCTGGTATGGTGTGGGTATTGTGTATCTGGAGTGATATGGGACCCGTGATACGTCTACATACGACTGTGACACGTGACACTTACTTAAGCAACCTGTATGATCACCTACATTCTTTCATGTCTATTGTGCATTCCGACAGAGTTGGGCAATTGCAACAGGACACCCCACCCATTCAGAATTGCGACAGAGTGGCTCCAGGAACACTCTTCTAAGTTTAAATACTTCCGCTGGGCACCAAGCTCAGCAGACATGAACATTATTGAGGATGGGATGCTTTGCAATGTGCTGTTCAGAAGAGATCTCCACCCACTCGTACTCTTACGGATTTATGGACAGTCCTGCAGGATTCATGCTATCAATTCCGTCCATCGCTACTTCAGACATTAATCGATCCTTGCCACGTCGCGTTGCGGCACTTCTGCGTGTTCGCGATATTAGGCAGGCGTACCAGTTTCTTTGACTCTTCAGTGTAGGAGTGTAAGGCTAGTGCGGCTTAATACGAAAGTTGAGTGCACGCTCTTACTGTGATGAACTAGCACTGACAAGGAGATAATCATCAACTATCGGGATCAACTAAGGTGTGGCACGCTTCAGATGGAAAACATATGAAGTTGGTACAGTGAAAACGATAAATTTACAGCAGTCTTCGATTTTTTTTCCACTTACACACACACACACACACACACACACACACACATATATATATATATATATATATATATATATATATATATATATATATATATATATATAATTCTATTCTCAATATCGGTTGAGTTATTATATGCCATGAATATTACTCGGTCGTCTTTCCTGCTTCAATGATGCAAGTAACAACCCTCTGCCGCTAGAGGGGTACGAATTGTCGCTTGTAACAAGGACGTGTGTAATGTAACTATGTCGGTGCCTGAGAAACATGGTGCTGTAATCGAGTTTCTAATCGCAGAACACGTACCTCCAATTGAATCCCAAAGAAGAATGTAAGCTGTGTACGGTGATGATTCCATCGACGTTGTGTTGTTAGTGTTTGTAATGAAGGAAACAGTGGTTGATGTGTGACAGAGCTCGGAATAGACAACCGCATACAGTAACTGACGAGACTCATGGGAATAAGTTGATGAACTCATCACTGACACACGTCTCAAGTAAGTGTAGCGTATCACGATAGCGTGTACAGGCCATCATTGCAGAAGTACGCTTTGGGTTCGGTGGGTGCCTCGAATTCTCACTCCTGACATGAAACAGACTGGACATCTACCAATAGTTTCTTCTGCGTTTTGATCGTGGGGGTGATGAAAGGTTGGTTCACCATTTTGTCCCCGAAAACAACAGAGCATCAATGGAGTTCTACCTCAGAGGATCACCGACTCAAAAAAGTTCAAGAATGCCATCAGTAGCAAGGTGTTCTGGGATAATCAAGGTGTGCTGCATTTGTAATTCATGCAGAAAAGCGCCACCATAAACTCTACAAGGTACTGCGAGCTCCTCAGGAAACTGAAAACCAAAATTCGAAGAGTTCGTCCACACATGTATCACCCTCTTCTTTAGCATGACAATGCCAGACCACACACGAGCACTGCGACATCTGCAACAATCAGTCGCCTTGGCTTCACTGTCATCAACCGCCCTCCATACAGTACCGACGTGTCCCCATCCAATTGTCACCTATTTCCAAAACTTACACACCAACTTCAAGAACTTACCTTTGATAGTTATGAAGCGTTGCAAGCAGAGGTGAGGTTGTAGCTCCGTCAAAAGGATAAGTGTTCTACAGTCGCCCTATGAACTAATTCGTCTCTCATTGGGAGGTATTTGTTCACCACCAGTGTCACTTTGTTGAGAAATAAATATGTAGACGTGAAGAGCAAAGACGTAGAATGTTAATAAAGTTTAATTTATTTAAAAAGCTTTAAGAATTTTTACATAAAATATTCAGAGGGATTACTTTCCAGTACGCCCTCGTATGTCAGGTTGGTGCATAAGTTCTTAGCGTTTTTGCTGTGCATGCTATTATTCGGGTTGCCATGAGTTTATTTATCCATTGTCATTTCTATTTGTAGTTCACTGTTGCTATTAGAGTTTACATACTGTCATTTTGTCATTTGGAGATAGTGAGTGAAGCTGTGGACGCTAGAAAATGGAGTGTCAAGTGGAGAAATCGGAACATTTCCAATATATTTTTCTGTTTGAGTTCAATAGAGGGGCGACAACGAAGGCAGCAAGAAACATTTGAGTCGTGTATGGGGATAATACCACTGGATAGAGCAGAACAAGAAACTGGTTTTTTCGTTTCAAGGAGGATCGTGACGTCAGCGACTGTCCATGTACAGGAAGACCTTCGGGGTTCCATGAAGTTCGTTTAAACGCATTAATCCACAATGGTACACGTCACTGCACTCGAAAACCGGCAAATGTAATGAAGTGCGATAATTTCACCACCAACGCGGAAGGATCAAAAATCGAATGTATGACTCTAAGCCAAAACAACAAATGTCTGCTTGCTCGTCATCAGTTGGCTCGTGAACAATAGCGACCATTCCTATCCTGTATATTTTGTTAACATAAGGAAAAGAAAGGAATGGTTGAGCCCTAACAAAACAGCAACTCTCCATACAAAGACCTGCACGCATCGACTAAAGATAAATGTTATGTATCTGGCAGAACAGTGATGTTGTGGTACACTACGAATTGTTACCCTCAGGTGTAACCATCACTGTTGACATTTATTGTCAACAACTGAGACGTGTTACAGACACAGTCCAGGAGCAACGACGAGGACGACTGCGTGAAGTGAAGCTTCTCCGCGACAACGCCCGCCCACATTCTGATAGACCGACAAAAAACACTATACAGGAGCTGGGATGGGAAGTCATTCCGCACGCACCTTATTCAACTGCTCTTGGCCTTCAGATTTTCGCCTTTTCCGCTCCCTATCATTCATCCTTCAAGGAACTTCCTTTCTAGATGAAAATGCTCTCAGAACATGACTCGACGAGTTCCTCGCCTCAAAACAGCTTGATTTCTACGGTCGCGGCATCGAAAAGTTACCTGAGCGTTTGCAGACTGCTGTAAATATTGAAGGAGGATATGTTGTTGATGACTAAATTCTCTGTCATATGAATCGATCGTATTTATTAAATTTATGGCAAAACGTTACAAACTTTGCCACCATCCTTAACATTACACACAAAAGCACCAAAGAAACTGGTATAGGCACGCGCATTGGAATACAATGATATGTAAACACAGCAGAATACAGAGCACCGGTATGCACCGCCATATAAGACAAGTGTCTGGCGCAGTTGTTAGAACGGTTACTGCTGCTACAATGGCAGCTTACCAAGATTTAAGTGATTTTCAACGCGATCTTATAGTCGGCGCACGAGATATGGGACACAGCATTTCTGACGTAGCGATGAAGTGGGAATTTTCGCGTACGACCGTTTCTCGAGTGTACCGTGAATATGACGAATCCGGTAAAACATCGAATATCCGCTATCACTACGGCCGGAAAAAGACCCTGTAAGAACAAGATCAACGACGACTGCAGAGCATCATCCAATGCGACAGAAGTGTAACCCTTTCTCAAATTGCTGCAGATTTCAATGCTGGGCCATCAGCAAGTCTGAACGTGCGAAGCATTCTACGAAACATCGGCTTTCGGAGGCGAAGGCCCACTCTTGTACCTTTGATGACTGTACGACAGAAAGCTTTACGCCTCTCCTGGACCCGTCAACACGGACACTGGACTCTTATGGACTGGAAACATGTTGCCTGGTCGGACGAGTCTCGTTTTCAAATTGTATCGATCATATTGACGTGTACGGTTATGGAGACAGCATCACGAATTCATTTATCCATAAAGTTAGCAGGGGATTGTACAAGCTGGTGGAGGCTAACCCTAGACAGGTGACACGTACGTAAGCATCCTGTCTGATCATCTGCATTCATTCGTGTCCATTGTGCATTCCGACGGACTCGGGCAGCTCCAGGAGGACAATGCAACACCCCAAAAAAAGACCAGAATTGCTCTAGAGTGGCTCCAATAACATTCTTCTGAGTTTAAACACTTCCACTGGCCTTCAAACTCCCCAGACATGAACGTTATTGAGCACATCTGGGATGCCTTGCAACGTGCTGTTCTACCCACTCGTACTCATTCGGATTTATTGACAGCCCTTCAGCACTACTTCAGACATTAGTCGAGTCCGTACCGCGTCGTGTTGCGGCACTTCAGCGTGCTAGCGGGGGTCCTACACGATATTAGGCACGTGTACCAGTTTCTTCGGCTCTTCGGTGTATATTTTACTTATAAAGAGAACAATATTGTCTGCTAGCCGACCGATCAATGCGTTTGTAAATAATAATCGTCGTATCGAGTGGCTGCCTATATAGCGGCAGTGCCGTGCGTTCTCGATTATACTTGCGAACTCGTGTACTCATTCTTCTTTTCACACTTTACATGCTCCTCTTGCAATTGACTACAGACTCCAGTGATGATCTTTCAGTTAGATGGGCAGCGACAGAGACTGACGAGCCGAGTCCCCAGTGTACGGAGACGGCGCGTTGGAGTATGACACCGCAGCACCCGCTGGAGGGCTTAAAGCGAGTATACAGAAATCATTTCTGATCTTCCTAATTAGTTACGCGAGATGGGAATGGAATATCACGCTCCCAGACTCGCTTTGGAACGTCGGCTTTGTAAGCTTAAGAGTGAGCCAAACCGTGACACACACATAGAGTAAATATCTCTGGAGTGAGCATTCACATGCGCAGAACAGATTTTGTGTTGTCAACATACATTGCCGGCCTGGTCACGTGATCTCGGGACGTCATGTGTTTGTCCGTATACCTAACTGTATATTTAGAATGTCACTACATCCCTAGTACAGACGGATTCTCTTCGTACGTAACCGAGCGTGGTGGCGCAGTGGTTAGACACTGGACTCGCATTCGGGAGGACGACGGTTCAATCCCGCGTCCGGCCATTCTGATTTAGGTTTTCCGTGATTTCCCTAAATCGCTCCAGGCAAATGCCGGGATGGTTCCTTTCAAAGGGCACGGCCGACTTCCTTCCCCATCCTTCCCTAATACGATGAGACCGATGACCTCGCTGTCTGGTCTCCTTCCTCAAACCAACCAACCATCTTCGTACGTGTCGTGGATTATTTATATATGTTGCGCAGACATTTTAACAGTATCCATTTGATACCGGGAATAAACCAGCTACGTAACTTTTAAGTGCAAGTGATATTACATTCTGCTTCTTTGCGATAGGTGACATAGTTCAGATGCACTCGAGTTTTGGTAGTTTTCGGTATGATACGGCACATTATAGTATTACAGAGCCTGATGTACATTTTTGCAGTGATAGTCCTGCAAAACGACTTGACAGTACGCCAGTACTTTTGCAAGTGTCCGAAAAACACCGAATTTGCCACACATTAGCGATTATATCCCTGCTAATTCGTATTTATTTCTGCGTATTTATTTTATCGTTTTTGCGACCTAAAGCACAATTTTTCTTACTGGTGGCACTTTGAGGTATTTATTTAACGCATTTTAAGTACTTGCTCCCAGTTTATTAAATAAATAATAGACTGAGTAATCTATATACATAATCGACAAGTCACTGATAAATGCATGGAGGATAGTATTTACTGAAACAACTAACCGTTCCCTTTCCTGTTCCACTAGCAAATTTATGAGAGGAAGCGATTGTTTGTATGCTTTTGTACGAGCCGTAATATCTGTTACATAGTCATAAAATCGTAGAAAAATAGGTCTACAGAATCAAGCCTTAATTATAAGGCGTCTCGAAATTTTTAAACATATACAGTGTCTCTTACTAATATGATACTATAATTAGAGCTACATGGTATGTACCTATGAAAAGTTACTATCCCTCCTTTCACATATTTTTCTTTGCATCCGTAGCAACAACAGTAATTAACCCTCGCTATTACACTATCAACAAACGGTGAAACACAACAAAAACTCTTAATATTATAAACTTCAAACGCTGCAGGAAGCACACACACACACACACACAGCGAAGTCCCTAAAACACGTGACAATCCTGGTTTAATGTTGACAACATGCGCAGAACGCAATGCTCACTCCAGAGATATTTGTTCTATGGACACACAGGTGTCTTAGGTTTATTTTCAATTTTGCAGTACTTTTTGTGTGCTAGGTGTGCGAAACGTTTAGCCGGCGACCGCCGGCGCGGCAGACAGCACACGTGCGCGACCACCACAGCCGCAAACACGAGGATGCGGCCTGACTAATTGCCAACTGACAAACAGCGTGCTGCCTTAGCTCTGGGTGTTTTCTTTGCTCGAGTAACCACAGACAGTGATTATTTTGGGAGACTCGGTTCAGTTTATGCGTGCACTGTATTTCTGAACTCTAGCGGGAGGAGTCGGCATAGCCAGAGTATGTGTTCGGTCTCCTGGGCAGCTGGGAACAGCAGTGACGGCTGGTCTATGTTTTCCAGTCAGCGAGAACGGAAGGGCCATTAGAGATCTTAAAGACGCTTCCCCGCTTCTGTTTCATAGTTGCACGCGGTTAGCGCAAGACAGCGGGTGACGGATTACTGAACACAAACTCGTAGCCTTTTCCTAACAAGGGAACCTCCCCATCGCACCCCCCTCAGATTTAGTTATAAGTTGGCACAGTGGATAGACCTTGAAAAACTGAAAACAGATCAATTGAGAAAACAGGAAGAAGTTGTGTGGAACTTTGAAAAAATAAGCAAAATATACAAACTGAGTAGTTCATGGGAAGATATGCAATGTCAAGGAGACTGAGAACGCAGGAGCGCCGTGGTGTCGTGGTAATGTGAGCAGCTGCGGAACGAAAGGTCCTAGGTTCAAGTCTACCGTCGAGTAAAAACTTTAATTTTTTATTTTCAGTTTATGTGACAAACTCTTATGTTTTCATCACTTTTTTGGGAGTGATTATCGCATCCACAAGAAAACCTAAATCGGGCAAGGTAGAAGAATCTTTTTACCCCTTCACCAAGTGTACAAGTTAGGTGGGTCGACAACATATTCCTGTCATGTGATGCACATGCCGTCACCAGTGTCGTATAGAATATATCAGATGTGTTTTCCTGTGGAGGAATCGGTTGACCTATGACCTTGCGATCAAATGTTTTCGGTTCCCATCGGAGAGGCACGTCCTCTACTAATCGCACGGTTTTGCGATGCGGTCGCAAAACACAGACACTAAACTTATTACAGTGAACAAAGACGTCAATGAACGAACGGACAGATAATAACTATGCAAAAATAAAGAAAATAAAATTTTCACTCGATGGAAGACTTGAACTAAGGACCTCTCGTTCAGCAGCTGCTCACGCTACCACGGGACCACGACGCTCCTGAGCTCATCTTGTCATTGATGTTGCCTATGCCACCCGTGGACTACTCAGTTTGTATATTTTGCTTATTTTTTCACAGTTCCACACAACTTCTTCCTGTTTTCTCAATTGATCTGTGTTCAGTTTATCAAGGCCTATCCACTGTGCCAACTTATAACTAAATCTGAGGGGGGTGCGATTGGGAGGTTCCCTTGTAAGAAGCGCTGTCTGGTGACGTATCTCAAAGTTACCAACCTCGCTGTGTTGTATGGTAACACGATTATGTATTGCACTGCAGCGCAGACATTTTCAGTGTCATACAGCTGTAATGCATACAGTCCGAAGACTGTTTGGTGCAGTTCTGTGTAATCTACTTGCTATCTGCATGACTAGTGATATCTACATCCACTTGGAACTGCTTACTATATTCAAGCCTTCGTCGCCCTCTATAATTTATACTCCCAAAATTAATCCCATCTTTACACAAACTTACATTTGTACATCTGTAACAGAGCAAAAATAAAGCGCACAAGTTGTAGCTACTGACCCATGTTCTTGTACAGTCAGCATATTCCTTTTGGAAAGGTGGTTGAAGAGGTTGACAGTCGAGTGGCATTGATAAACCTCACAAATTTCGACACACTAACGAGAAACTTTGTTGACTGGTAACATTACCGTCAGTCTTGTTCCTCGTATCAGTTACTCTTATTCAAAGTTTTAAACTGCTGCAGCAGAAAGTTCCTTGATCTAGCTAACATGGGCTGCAAATATGAAAAATACAGGAGAGGAATATGTGTATAATAAATTGTATTAAATTCAACATGTGAAAAAACTACATATGCCATGAGTTCTGCGTCTGTTGACTTTAGACAAAAAGCTTTACAGGAAGGATATACCACAATCGTTTGTTCGAAATGTTGAAATACAACCCGGCCTTCTGACGTCGTTGTGTCGCTGTTGACGAAACATGCATCTACTGTTACACTCTGGCGGAAATTACAGTAAAAGCTATGGGTTGGGATGGTAAAAATGTGTCGAAAAAGGCAAAAACCGTTTTGTAGGCATAAAAAGTAAAACAAGATTTGAGAAACACAAAATGGCTGCAATTAAGCTACGTCATTGTTTGCATGATAAGATTAAGGAGACGTGGAACTGACACCTCCGCAGTGTAAAGCTGTATGTGGTATGATTTACGCTCACATGTATCCTGTTAACGTTGAAACAAAGATATTGCACAATTTTGTGCGACAACTCGAATATTAATGTTTTTCTATATGAGCTACATTTTTTTAAAAAAATTGTGTCAGTAATGGAGTTAATACTGTTTCAGTACACACGCCATAGGTAATGTTATTTTAGTGATTACAAAATCGAGTCAAATTTATGAAGAACTCGGCTGTATGAGCCTACTTATCAGGATTACCATGTTCGCCCCCGGTAGCTGAGTGGTCAGCGCGACAGAATGTCAATCCTAAGGGCCCGGGTTCGATTCCCGGCTGGGTCGGAGATTTTCTCCGCTCAGGGACTGGGTCTTGTGTTGCCCTAATCATTATCATTTCATCCCTATCGACGCGCAGGTCGCCGAAGTGGCGTCAAATCGAAAGACTTGCACCCGGCGAACGGTCTACCCGACGGGAGGCCCTAGTCACACGACATTTTTAGGGTGCCCCTGCACACTCTCTGGCCTAATTCGGCTGGGAAGGGTGCCCTAAGGCCGTTGTATCTCCTCCCGAGGCAAGCTGGCACCCAACTGCTGCAACTAGTCCTAGATACGGTGGACCCTGACACGGGGACAGAAATGGCGTCCGAGGTGGTCTCTCACATTTTCTGTCAGGCACAGATTTGGGAAACTGCTGGCCACGGGAGTACCTCTACATCACGCAGCCAGCTCATAGACACACGTGCCATGTGCAGACGAGCATTGTCCTGCTGAAAACCTGCACCACGGTACTGTCACTTGAGAGGTGATACGTGAGGACGCAAGATGTCCCTGCCGTAGCGTTGTGCCATCAGAACTCCTTGAATCACTACCAGCCATGACCTGAAGTCATACTCTATGGCCCCCTCACCACGATGCCAGAAGTAACATTGCTATACCCTCCAAAACATTGGAGTATGAGGCCTGGTCCCAGGTAGCCACTATACTCTCCAACGATGGTCATCTGGGTATCTGAGAAATGCGATTAATCGCTAACCTCAATGCCACGCCATTCATCAGCTGTTCATGCTTCCCGATTGCGGCACAATTCCACATGCAGCCATGTGTTTTGATCTATTAACGACAGCCAACGCATGAAGAGGTAATTCCGTAGTTCGGCTGCTGATAGTCTCCGACCAATGGCGTGGGATGCCAAAATCTCTATATTGTATGATTCGACCAGCGGCAAGTTTCAAAGACTATCAGGTGCTGACAACGCTGTCTGACATGAATATGTGGCCTATCGGTATCCTCCAGTTATCACTCAATACACGATGTGATCAAAAGTATCCGGACACCCCCAAAAACATACTTTTTCATATCTGGTGCATTGTGCTGCCACCTACTGCCAGGTACTCCATATCAGCGACCTAAGTCGTCATTAGACATCTTGAGAGAGCAGAATGTGGCGCTCCGCGGAACTCATGTACTTTGAACGTGGTCAGGTGATTGGATGTCACTTGTGTCATACGTCTGTACGCGAGATTTCCACATTCCTAAACATCCCTAGGTCCACTGTTTCCGATGTGATAGTGAAGTGGAAACGTGAAGGGACGCGTACAGCACAAAAGCGTACAGGCCGACCTCGTCTGTTGACTGACAGAGGCCGCCGACAGTCGAAGAGCGTCTTAATGTGTAATAGGCAGACATCTATCCAGACCGTCACACAGGAATTCCAAACTGCATCAGGATCCACTAAAAGTACTATGGCAGTTAGGCGGGAGGTGAGAAAACTTGGATTTCATGATCGAGCAGCTACTCATAAGCCACACATCACACTGGTAAATGCCAAACGACGCCTCGCTTGGTGTAACAAGCGTAAACATTGGACGACTGAATGGTGGAGAAACGTTCTGTGGAGTGACGAATCACGGTACACAATGTGGCGATCCGATGGCAGTGTGTGGGTATGGCGTGTGTAGTGCCAACAGTAAAATTCTGAGGCGGTGGTGTTATGGTGTGGTCGTGTTTTGTATGGAGGGGGCTTTCACTCCTTGTTGTTTTTGCATGGCTCTATCACATCAGAGGCCTACATTGATGTTTAAAGCATCTTCTTGCTTCCCGCTGTGGAAGAGCATCGTTCAACACGTTCGAGCGCCTGTTCGTAATGGACGGCCTGTGGCGGAGTGGTTACACGACAATAACATCCCAGTAATGAACTGGCCTGCACAGAGTCCTGACCTGAAGCTTGTAGGACACCTTTGGAATGTTCTGTAACGCCGACCTCATGCCAGGCCTCACCGACCGACATCGATACCTCTCCTCAGTGCAGCACTCCGTGAAGAATGGGCTGTCATTCCCCAAGAAACCTTCCACCACCTGACTGAACGTATGCCTGCGAGAGTGGAAACTGTCATCAAGGCTAAGGGTGGGCCAACACCATATTGAATTGCAGCATTACCGATGGAGGGCGCCACGAACTTGTAAGTCTTTTTCTGCCAGGTGTCCGGATAGTGTTGCTCACATAATGTACCTTATGCTGTTCACACCCCTTACATACCCTACCAAGTCTGGTAGCACCACTAAACATGAACAGCACTCTGGTGGGCCTTCCATTTGTCACAGGGATTGCCACTCTAATTATTTAAATACCGTCTACAAGTACACGAAGTTACATTGACATTTGACCGTGTCTTCTGGGTTCTTCACTTTTTTGTCGGACAGTATACATCAGTTGTTTCTCGTGCCGAGATATTCGGCAGCGGATTACGAGTAGTTCGGCACTAACAAATCATTTAATGTTCCTCTTAAACTGAACTTTTTTAGTTCCGTAGCCATATTTATTATGACTGTTATTGAGCATGTGTGTTTAAAAAATGGTTCAAATGGCTCTGAGCACTATGGGACTCAACATCTTAGGTCATAAGTCCCCTAGAACTTAGAACTACTTAAACCTAACTAACCTAAGGACATCACACACACCCATGTCCGAGGCAGTCCCGCGGTTCCGGACTGCAGCGCCAGAACCGCTAGACCACCGCGGCCGGCTATGTGTGTTTATAAATGATGGAAGGCTTTCTGGACCGAGGCAGATAACTTTAAATCTTTATGTAGACAATTCTCATTTCTAGTATCCATTCCATGAAATGATTTCTGAGAAGCGGCAGTTACCATCTTTAACAGGAATCTGAATGGCGTTCTGAATTCACATCATAAATAATTCGCGTTACACGCTTTTGGACTCGAAAAACTTCAGCTTCTCTTGATGAATTACACGAAGATATGATGCTTTATGACACTGTGTAAAGAAAGTCAGTGAAGTATGCAAGACATTTCATTTTTAATATCAGCTATACCTGACAGTAGTCGAACTGTAATTAAATATATATTAAGGCGCTTCAGCGTTTCTGTGGTATTCCGCTCATCCCAGTTTATTTCAGTATGAGCTGCAGTCATAAGAACTAACGCTTTTAACCTCTTTTTCGGTTTCTTGTCATATTTCAGACAGATATCAGGAGGAGAGCTCTTGTAAGTTCAACACTGCATGTCGTGTGTCCTTTCAAGGTTAACTGACAGCAAATTTCATTAAACGTTCTTTGTAAATCTATACAATTCTATTCCTTTCGCAGATCTGGCCATACGAGAGCTTTTGAATGAAGAAACTGTCTCTGCAGTGAAACAAAATTGCGCACAGATCAGTTCTTTTTATCTGACAGACTAGAAATGGTGGAATTTCACTGGACCTAAGGGTGATTATGTTGAGAAATCAATTATCGTTCCCACGAACAAATAAGAACCACACTTTTTTCCCCACCTTACTTCTATCCAGCGTGTTGTCTCGAAACAAAGGAATTTTAGACATTGTCAGACTATGTAGAGAATACTGTGAGAACATTTTCTGGTGACTACAAAGGCTGAGCTTTTCTATCAGTCGTGGTGACACGAACGATGTGTGTCATAGACCCCGGACATTTAACTACAAGTCACTGTAGCCACAAACGTCGACGCCAGTAATCCAGTGATTAATGTCACCAAAGAAAGCAGGTTAACTCTGAGCCAGTGCAGTGTGTTCAAAGCAACGGTCTGTGCACCACGGATGTACCGCAGTACAGGAACAGAATGCTTGGCGCTCTCGTGTTGTTAACAACTCGACGTCACTGAACAGCCGAAGGCGGCAGCTGCTTATCGTAGATACACGGATTACGGTCGCGCTGGCGTTGGAGGCTGAACTGCACTAAAACTTAAACAATACTGTGTGGGCAACAGAAGCGAATTTCATCACAGACGGTTCCGCCTGCAAGCCAGTTTAGTTTCACCAGGAACAGGACGAGCATTGGCAGCGTTTCAACGTAGAACTATGGTTCTACTGTGAAGGCAAGTATTGAGCTCCCGTCTGCTCATTTATTTGTATATTCGTTTTCATCTCATCTGGGCGATGATCGAAAATAGGAAATGTGAACTTCTTTGGTTAAGGCATTTCGGAAGACAGAATTCAGTATTCCAGCCTTCACTATTCCAGCCTTCATTTTATCATTTTCTACTTCGGTTCATCAGCACCACCAATGAAAAGTTTGACAGGTGATTGTCTTCCGTTAAGTTGTTTCACATAGGACAAAAATCTTTCTCGATCCTTCCTAACTCTTAATCTTCTTGTCGAATCTGTGAACGTTGCCTCACGAATGCCCGTGGTACCCCTGGACCATAAGGCTGCACCGTACCACATTCAGCCTTCCAGCCACTGTCTCGCCACAACACGACTGCAAGGAGTGGCCGAGCGGTTCTAGGCGCTACAGTCTGGAACCGCAAGACCGCTACGGTCGCAGGTTCGAATCCTGCCTCGGGCATGGATGTGTGTGATGTCTTTAGGTTAGTTAGGTTTAAGTAGTTCTAAGTTCTAGGGGACTGATGCCCTCAGAAGTCAAGTCCCACAGCGCTCAGAGCCATTTGAACTTGAGACTCCACGTCCGCTGCCGGTAAACAGAAGCATAATTACCGACCTTCTTATGGAAAGTACCGCGCAAGATCGCGGCGCCAGCGTCGGTCCAGGCGGCGCTACAATCACGGAGCTATTTCCTGTGCCGGCCACGTGCCGTCTGGAGACTATTCGTATATACTTCCATCGGACGTGTACTTAACCAGCCGCCCCGTCCACAGCAACTTACTCTAACTCCACTACCTTCGAAGGTCGAAGTGTAGTTCCAGCTAGCCAGCCAGCCACTTGTTCCACGAGCTCCGACAAAGTGCTAGACACCAGCCGTCTCCACGTGCAGCCAAGCTGTCAACACGGCCAACCACAGCCTGGAAGAATTTGACTGCAGCACGTTCCCTAGTCGCCTCACCATCGCCCCGAGCGGTCGCCACCTGCCCCGACCGTAGCCTCGTGGGTCCACCGCGTCTGGCCATCCAGATTTAGGTTTTCCGTGATTTCCCTAAATTACTGTACTTGAATGCCAGGATGATTCCTTTGAAAGAGCACGGCAGATTTGCTTCCCCATCCTTGACACATTCCGGGCTTGTGATCCGTCTCTAATGACCTCGGATGTCGACGAGACGTTAAACACAATCTATCCATCTTCCTTCCTTCCTTCCTTCTTTCCTTCGTGGGTCCTGCTCCGTACGCTCCACGATTTGATGCGTCGTCACCGCGCAGCCGCCGGCCACGGCCTGCGTGGACGCCGCCCGTCCTACGTCCTCTGACCCATTAGCCGTCACCACTCGGCTTTTATAAGCGCTCTGAGACTTTCTTATTTCATCGATCGAAGCTAGACTCTGAGTGAACTTTCCTGCTGGTGGATACAATGTTACCCTTATTTTTCATCGTCAAGGAGTGACTCTTTATGTCGTTCTTGTCATGAAGCTGTGACTCTGAATTTTCCTACTATACATGTTCTGTATTCAGTGACATAACACAGCATTGTTTATCAGTACGACTGGCCTATCAGTAAGTGTGACGTTGCCATTGTGGCCACAGACGGAAAAAAATTTCATTCATGATTTATTTCAAGACACGAAGGAATTAAAAACACTAGCTGCCAGCGTGCATTGATTCATATCAATGGGGGAAGTTGAAAGTTGGTCCCGGACCAAGATTCACACCTGGGTCTTCTGCTTACTATGCAGATGCACTGAGTACGACGCCATCCGCACACGGTGGTCACTACAACCGCAAGGACCACCCTAACACGTCTCCCATCTCAACTTATACCACACACTACAGATGTAGTGATCCTGCTCATTAGCGTCACCGCTCGCGGCATCTGCCCGATCCCCGTAAGAGTTCGTGCTTGGTGTGCATCTGCATTGAAGGGATCATTGGTCACCATCGCCCTTATATATGTATATACGATGTCTGATCTTTCGATAGAAGATTCTTTGTCCCTGCCTACCATTCTAAGCATGTTCCTCTTCCATTTTATAGAAGCTAAATTTAAATCTCCTCCTCCACTGTGGCATTATCTGAAATTTTACACGCAGTGTTCTTCAAGCCTGCTACGAAGTGTTGCACTTCTTCGATGCTCGATACGGATGAATATTGTAAATACCAAACACTATTACAACCCTGCTTAAGAAGTTTACGACACGTCGGATCTACTGACACCGTGTCGTGAATCTCGTAAGTATCTACGGCATCAAGTCGTATGCACACACACTTAAAATTATTTCATCGTCACTTTAGTTGCTTATTTAGACACGGTGTATGGGGCATAAGTCCAGATAATTCTGTTGATGGCTGACGACAGTGTACTGTACAACATTACACCAATATTTACTTCATTTGTAGACCAATCATTATACCTGTCACTAGTAGTACGTTTTTAGGTCGGTTAATACCTTCCAAGAACATGCGGCAAAAGCAAGCCATTAATGTTTATTTTCCCCTGTGAAGCATGTAGGGTGTTGAAGTGTGGACGCATGGACGGAGAACGGTAGTCTACACTGGCAGGCATAGTTAACTTCCTGGCGCAGATACTACCACACAGGAAATATCAGTTAAAATGCGTTGAATGTTCCGGAAAATAACTGTCATATCTGAACACCCAATTTCATAGTTCTTTAAAAGCCTTTTCGTGTAAGCTTGAGTCCAACACCACAAGGCAACTACCTCTCCAGTAACTTCATTTTAGCCGCATCAAACGGCGACCTGACAAGCGTAAGCTGCTCTGAGTGGTGTAGAAGATCGAATCCTCAGCTGCTGTTGGTGGTGTAGAGGATCGAATCCACGACTGCCTCGCAGTGAGTTTTCCATGGTAACAACAAGCTTCATAGTACTGGCCAGCTGTCATGACAATAACATGTATGATGGACGCATGAAGAGCGAAGTTTCTTTCGTCTTCTGCCAGTGAATTGTGCAGAATTGATGATAATTTTCTGTGTTTCACGTTTATGAGCCGGAAACGGAAAAATTGGGCAGCCATTTGTCTAAACAAACTCGGAAGCCCTCCCAAGCCACATACAGGATGGCTGGCGAATCAGACCAACGATTGTAATTTCGGGGCAGGAATTCACACCCGACTTGCTTACTCAACTGCCATAGATGTAGTTTCTGCACATAGTTATGTAAATGCCCTGTCAGATATTTTAAAAGAGTGGATGTGTCACTGTAAAACCAAATAATGCATCTAGCAACCACATATAGAACTACGAGTATATACTTATATGGATATGGTGTGTACTTTTGGACATGTCCGAAAGAACAGACACCATATATAAATAAGTATATAGTTCTGGCAATACCGGCCATGACCTTCTTCTTCTGTGGGGATGTACACATATTCCCCGAACTCTTACGGGACTTGGTAAGAATGTGTTCTACGAGTAATGAGTGGGACACTACCAATGTAGTGTGTGGACATACAGGGTGAGAATGTGGGTCTCGCGGGAAGCGTGCGCGAGATAGTCCCTGCAGTCGCACTATCCTCTGTGCCCTCGGTGGCACAGCTGGATAGAGCGTCTGTCATGTAAGTAAGAGATCCTGGGTTCGAGTCCCGGTCGGGGCACACATTTTCAACTGTCCCCGTTGACATATATCAACGCCCGTCGGCAGCTAAAGGTATTAATATAATTCTAACATATAGAGCTGGTTTTAATATATGAGTGTAAAGCCGAGACGATGACCAAAAAAAATGAAGGCCTCAATGTATTCAAAAGACAGGTGTTACGTAAAAGTTTTCGAACAGTGGAAGCCCTGTCAGTGGAAAAAAAGCATAGAGCAAGATGGCCTGTTTAAAGAGATTCACTCTGTAGCAAAAGTAAAATCTAACAGGATTAATTGGCTTGATCATACGATGAGGTGAAACTATTAAGATTGTGGTAGACTAATCCCTAGAAGGATGGCAAAGAATGGAGATTTTTAGATAATAAGGAATAGGACCGACAATTTTATAAAATTACCAATTGCTGAGAACATCGTAAAATAAACAAGTTTGGCAGAATTTTATTAAATAAACAGCAGAGAGCTTACATAGCTTTAACAGTCTTGCAGCATTATTATAATGGCAACCTTTTCGAAACTTCACTCACTGATCCTCCCCCTCCCCCCGCCGCCACCAGTTTGGGTTCTGGAGAAATGTAGGAACACGTGAGACAACCACACGTCTTATCTTACAAGTAAGGTTGAGACAAAGCAAACCTCACATTTGCAGTATTTGAAGACTCAGAGAAGGCTTATGATAACGATCGCTGAAATACACTCTTTGAATTTGTGGCGGTGTCAAGGTAAAATACAGAGAGAGCGAAACATTATTTACAGCTTGTTCAGAAACAAGACTGCGGCTATAAGAGTCGAATGACACGAAATGGCAGCAGTAGTTGAGAGCGGAATGAGACGAGATTGTCGCCTGCTGTGGTGGAGTAGGACACCAAACAGCTAGGGTCATCAGTCTCCCATTCACTCCCGGGACAGAAGCAGTGTACCCCAATCTGTCTGAATACAAAATAAATTCTGTGTGCTCTATATGTTTGCGTGAAGTACATATGAGGTGGACCATGGGAACCAGACCGGTATTCACCTTGTGGGATACGAGAAACCGCCTAAGAACCATATCCAACTTGGGCGGCACACTGACCCCTTGTCGTTAATCCACAGTGCATATTCGATCCAGGGCCAGTGCACCTCCCCATCCAGGAAGCGGTCACATTACCATGTGCGGCTACCCGGGAAGGTGGTTGTAGCCTCTTGCTGTCGTTACTACATCTGCACATTGACAGGCAGTAAAGGAAACAAGGAGAAATCTGAAACAGGTATTGAAGTTCAAGGACAAAAAATAAAAACAGTCTTCGAGCAACAGCAAAGGACTTGAAAGAGCAGCTGAATGGAATGGACAGTGTCTTAGAAGGAGGACGTAAGATGAGCAACAACAAGAGCAAAGCAAGAGTAAGGGAATGCAGACATACTTCGCAAGTAAATTTTGTAATTAGACATGATTTTTTTAACAATATACATCATTCTCAAAGTATCAGCCTTCGTTTGGAGGCTGCTTCTGGCCAGTGGAGTGATGCTTATCTACTCCCAGTGCTGGTTCATGTGGGTACTTACAGTGCATTTATCCATGTGCATAGCCAGCAGCTACCAGTACCACTGGGCAGTGTTGCTGGCCACAAATCATTCCACACACCGGACCTCCGGTATGTGGCTGCATGCACATAGCCTGAGGCTGGTGGTAGTGGTGGTGGTAGCAACTGGAAACGAGGCAAGTTATCTGTGTGGCCGGCACTAGATCATACACAAGGTGTAGCTTGGCATCATCACTGTGCAGATGGGGATGCTTTGGATACATCGCTGGAGTGGAATTGTCGTGCAAGGCAAGGACATTTCTCAGTGCAGTATTTGTTTGGTTAAATAAAAGTTCCTGTCATATACTATCATAATCTATCACACTCACACTTTAAAGTATAGGATCCCTAAACTACTTGTTTTTAGTAATCTTACTATATTGCATTTCACGCCATTTTATATTTAACATAGTGCTGACAGCGCTTGTAACGTAGTGAAGTTTTGATTGTGGCAGTAATATTGGGTTATAAATTATAGTAATTAAGATAAGAGTGACATAAATATAGCCACTTGGACAACAAATTATAGCTATAAGGATCCTGGAAATCAGGCAACCATGCAGGCTGCTATCATATTCCTCACTCAGCAGGACAATGCCCCTTTTCCCATTTTGAGTTTATTAGTGTTTGTATGAAGACAATTCGCCTAGAGAAGTGGGAGGTGCAGAGGGGTGTGGTTGGGTGGATGAGTAGGGGCAGGAGCAGGGGGAGAGGAGGGGAGGGGGAAGGGCGAGATTGGGAGGTCTGGAAACAATGTAGGCTGGACTGATAAATGTTCAAATGTGTATGAAATCTTATGGGTCTTAACTGCTAAGGTCATCAGTCCCTAAGCTTACACACTACTTAACCTAAATTATCCTAAGGACAAACTCACACACCCATGCCCGAGGGACGACTCTAACCTCCGCTGGGACCAGCCGAACAGTACCTGACTGCAGCGCCTAGACCGCTCGGCTGATCCCGCGCGGCACTGGACTGATACTCTTTTTGCGCCACTACTAATGTCTTGGCATACAAAGTTGAGAGCATTAGACACATATCTCAACACTTACTCCTCTATTGTTGAAAATCTGTTCTTGATGCCTTGCAATATTCACAAACTTCATTAGCTGTCTATTATCTTTTATACATATGGCTCCAACGATGCTGTGAGTTTCTTGAGGAAAGTCATTTTCCTGTACTTTGAAGCGGCAACATTATTTCATTATTTCGCGATTTGCTAGTTTCACCTGTCTAGGGCCTTTCCAGGCTATATCACAGTTAAGGATTTGTAATGCCTACAGCGTTATATACTCCACTTATCCCGTGTGGAAGAAGCAACATCGGATGGCATCCCTAACAAACCTTTTACCCAAGTAATGTTGTTATGGGTACACGTGTCTCAGCTGTGGAATCCAAGTGTAAAAAGAAATCAGTGCTACTTTTTACTTTAAGATGGTGACCACGTCATGTGAATTTCCATTTTAATTAGTTACAATAAAGTACGATGTCACAGTGACAAAACCTGCATGTTGTTGTTGTAGTCTTCAGTCCAGCTCTCCATGCTACTCTATCCTGTGCAAGCATCTTCATCTCCCAGTACTTACTGCAACCTACATCCTTCTGAATCTGCTTACTGTACTCACCTGTCGGTTTCCCTCTACGATCTTTACCCTCCACGTTGCCCTCCAGTACTAAATTGGTGATCCCTTGATGCCTCAGAACGTGTCCTACCAACCGATCCGTTCTTCTAGTCAAATTGCGCCACAAATTCCTCTTCTCTCCAGTTCTATTCAGTGCCTCCTCATTAGTTACGTGATCTATCCATCTAATCTTCAGCATTCTCCTGTAGCACTAAATTTCGAAACCTTCTATTCTCTTCTTGTCTAAGCTGTTTATTGTCCAAGTTTCACTTCCATACATGGCTACGCTCCATACAAATACTTCCAGAAAAGACTTCTGACACTGAAATCTATGCTCGATGTTAACAAATTTCTCTTCTTCATAAACGCTTTCCTTGCCATAGCCAGTGTACATTTTATATCCTCTCTACTTCGACCATCATGAGTTATTTTGAGCGCCAAATAGCAAAACTCATTTACTACTTTTAGTCTCTCATTTCCTAACGTAATTCCTCAGCATCACCTCATTTAATTCGACTACATTCTATTATCCTCGTTTTGATTTTGTTGATGTTCAACTTATATCCTCCTCTAAAGACACTGTCCATTTCGTTCAGCTGCTCTTCCTTTGCTGTCTCTGATAGAAGCTTTTATTTCTTCCCTGTGGATTTTAATTCCTACTCCAAATTTTTCTTTTGTTCCCTTTACTCCTTACTCAATATACAGATTGAATAACATCGGGGATAGGCTACAACCCTGTCTTACTCCCTTCTCAGTCAATGCTTTCCTTTCTTGCCCCTCGACTCTTGCATCTGGTTTGTGTACAAATTGTTAATAGACTTTCGCTCCCTGTATTTGACTCCTGCCACCTTCAGGATTTGAAAGAGAGCATTCCAGTCAACATTGTCAAAAGCTTTCTGTAAGTCTACAAATCCTAGAATCGTAGGTTTGTCTTTCCTTAACCTTTATTCTAAGATGAGTGTTCCAAAATTTCTACGGAATTCAAACCTGCGTGAGTTTCGCATTTAGTCCTTTTTATATATGGATTCTACATGGCTTTGTCTATAACTATTAAGGTTATGCGAAATCCTTATTAGGACGGCATGACATGTTGTCTTTCCACATTAATCTCTAGAACATGTTATGCAATTTATGTTAATTTTGTTTCTACTTTGATGTAACTTGACAAAGTCCAAGGCGGCGAAATAAGGTAATAGCTTTATAATGAGGAAAAGTGGATTTTTCAAAGCAAAACAGCCTAAGCTGGAAAATGACTTCCCTCAAGAAATTATTAGTTGCATTCACGTTGCTGTGGGGCACACTGCGGGTTCAAAGGCCTCTCCAATGCTATAACCTGACGTCGGGCAGATCGGAACCCAGTCTAGCCTATCGGAGTTTACTTGACGAGCTTAAAGTACCCTGTTACTGAAGCACTATGACGCATTCACATAAAATTTGACTTGCAACCTGATGGGTCCCACCTGTCACTTGGCCGGACAGACCGCGCGGTCAAGGCGATCAAGCGCACGGGAGGCCGTAGTGGGCGCCCCGCCGCCGCGGGTATTTTGACGCCAGCTCCCGGCAGGGCCGCTGTGTGCTTACAGAGTGCCGGGCACCGCCGAGTGAGCCGGCCCTGTCAACAAACAGCCCGCCATGAGATACCGCCGGGCCCTCGCACGTATCTGGTGACAAGCACTTCTGGCACGACAAGTTGTCAGCGCGGCCGCGCCTAGCACCAGAATTAGCTTCGCCTTTTCGGCCCATCTTGATTTTTCAACATAGCCGAGCGCTGAGGTCACCTGTCTCCTTGAACAGGAAGTCCAGTCTGTTGCTCAGCTTTTAACTGTTCTTGTCGCGGTACACAGGTTAGCCGATTTTCTGGCTTTAGGCCCGTCCTATTTCGAAATACCTGAACGGGGGCTCCCATACTCTAAATACTTGACTTTTTCCTTGACTGTTTAGAATAGTCTACGCTTTGTTTATCTTGATGTCTAGTCGAAAGCACGCTGTAGCAGTGGCGCTCGAACTGTATGACAACTATCTGGTTCGAATTCTGGTAATGGCAGAAATTTTCATCTCCTCGCTGAGGCCTGCTAGCGGTGGACGCGTGATGGCGTACAGTTTTTAATCAACAGATTGTACACAAAAATCCTAAGTTAAATTTCAAACATCTCAACAGTCCACCGTTCATTAACGTCTTGTGACACTGTTGATGGTGGTTTGTGTCTTATATGGTGACCCTGATGCTCTGCAGCTCACTCGGTGCTATTCGAAAGGAACACGCCTTCTTGTTACACCATACGAAATAAATTTTTATCGCCTTATTGACTATGAGATTCCTAGGGGTGGATACAGTCGTCCAACTGGAAACTCGCTCTTTCTATGTACCGCATTGCACCTTCACTTCACTAAGTGTGAGGGTATCTTATAAGGGAGAATCAAAAAGTTTCCTCTCGAAGCAGTACAGTCGAGAATCGGTATGTCAATCATTGTGTCAGTCATCCGACCGACGCATCAGGTTGAAGAAACCTGTTTGGTAAAACAGCGTGTCATGCTGCGTGATGAAGTCCTTAACTGCCTGCTGCACGTCCTCATCCGACAGCAACCGTCGACCCTTGAAGGACTGTAGGGCAGGTGTTCGAGTGTGTCCCATTTGAGTTGGCGTAACTTCTGCGCTACATTTACCATATGGGAGCGTGCGTTATCATGATGCAGCAGCAATCCTTGGCGCATCATTCCCATACGGTGCGTTTCGATAGAGATTCATTCTCATACACATGTCTACCGCTGTTTGTCTGTCGGCAGCCAAGAAAAGGATAATAGCACGTTGATCCTGTTTGGACGCACTTCGTAATGAAGTCGTCGTAGTTCACGTTTCTGCGTTCACCGAACGCTCATCGGAAAGGCATGAATGCCACAATAATGCCTTGCCTACATGCCGGCGCTTATACACCCGCATCGGAGTCGCGCCACGTTGTATATACACTGCAACGACGCCCTCAAACGGAAACCTTTTGATAGCCCCTAATAAGAGTAGCTCTCGAGAGTAGGTGTTTGGTAATTGTAAGTGTTGCGTCGTATCTGTGACGATGGTGGTGGTGGTGGTGGTGATGGTGGTGGTGGTGGTCGTGATACAAGACTGGGTGAGAGGAAACCCACTACCGACATATAACCAACTCGTCTCGAAGGGAACCATCAACCGTAATGGCCAGGACCGACAGAACGATTTCAATCAACACTGAAAATCTCCCATTGCATAAGATAACTGTGGAACCGGTGTAAGACAGGGCTGCAGCCTTTCACACCTAATGCTCAATTTACACATCGAAATAGTAGTGACTGAAATAGAACAAAGGTTAAGGAGTCGGATTAAACTTCAGAGTAAAAGTAAATCAATGATAAAATCTGCTGTAGACGTTGCTATCTTCAGCTAAAGTGAAGAAGAGTTACAGGACGTGTTGAATGTAGTGTACTGCTTAATGAGTAGAGACTAATGATTGAGCGTAAACTGAGGAAAAACGGAAGTAACGAGGAGTAGCAGAAATGAGCGTATACAACCAGTGAAAAACTTAACATGGAAACTGGCAGCACGAAGCAGACAGGTTAAGGAAACCCCCTACCTTACAACCGGAATAATACATGGCGAACGAAGACGAGAGGATATAAAGGTAGACTAGCACAGGTAAGGAGGGACTTTCTGGCCAAAGACGTCTACTTGTATTAAATACAGATCTTAATTTGACGAAGAAATTGATAAGAATGTGCCTTTGGAGCACACTGTTGTGCGAAATTGAATCGTGGTCTGTGGGAAAAATCAGAAAAGAAGAGAATTGAATCGTTTGAGATGTGGTGCTGTAGAAGAGTCTTGAAAGTTGGATGGGCCGATGAGATAAGAAGAGGTTCTCTACAGAATCGACGAAGAAATGAACAAATGAAAAACAGTATCAAGAAGAAGAAGGGACAGGATGACAGGTTGGTTAAGATATCAGCAAACTACAGACGGCTGTAGAGGATAAAATCTGGAGGGGAAGACATATATCGGAATGCGCCCAATAACTATAACAAGCTGCGACATGGTCGCGAAAAAAACACTGATCAGAATGTAGAATACAGAATGGGAATGACAAAAATTGGTGACCATAGACGTGAAGTAAAGGAAAATTTAGTCCAATAAGTAGTTGAGCACGTTTGGTTGACGTATTTTGCGAGCTGAGAAGATAACGTGTCTCAACGTTATTCCATACTTTCCTCCACTACACACAACACACTACTGACTAAACATGGTGCATTGAATCCTCCAGACCTAAATCGAGTGCGGACTTTTAATAAATGTTTTTATGTCAACAATGATTTAAGCTCTCCCGAAATAAATGTATGGGAGTGGCTACTAAGATATGGTTATATGTCTGGAGAACGTTCTCACGTTTGTGTAACAGCACGGTAAATGCAGAATTTTATATCTATGTTGTGGATGCTTGTAACAATAAGTTCATATATAAACGCGACTAAATATCTTGCAGCCGGCCACTGTGGCCGAGCGGTTCTAGGCGCTTCAGTCCGGAACCGCGCTGCTGTTACGGCCGCAAGTTCGAATTCTGCCTCGGGCATGGATGTGTGTGATGTATTTAGGTTAGTTAGGTGCAAGTAGTTCTAAGTCTAGGAGACTGATGACCTCAGATGTTAAATCCCATAGCGCTTAGAGCCATTTGAAATGTCTTGCAGACAACTGCGGCTACTTTAGTTAACATAATTGTTCAATAACGATGAGTAAATAAGTGGCTATTTTGTCACCGTGTATATAACAAATGTATAAAACTATAATTCAGCTGACACGTCCCACAAAACATATATCGTCAGAATTATCTATGAAACAGAATTAATCAGACAACCAATCCACCCAATCCAACACAGTAGCCGGTAGATGGATCTGATTCTCAGCTCGGAAGGACGTAAGGAAAAACCATCACATGCCTTCCGAAATTTTGTATTCGAATTATATACTGTTTTATTTATGAAAAAGATAGGGACTTTTTGGATAAATTAGTATTAACAGCCGGCCGGAGTGGCCGAGCGGTTCTAGGCGCTACAGTCTGGAACCGGTCGACCGCTACGGTCGCAGATTCGAATCCTGCCTCGGCCATGGATGTGTGTGATGTCCTTAGGTTGGTTAGGTTTAAGTAGTTCTAAGTTCTAGGGGACTGATGACCTTAGATGTTAAGTCCCATAGTGCTCAGAGCCATTTGAACCATTTTTTTTCAATGTGGTGCTACATTTCATTTATCAGTGCAATGCAACACTTTCTTCTAGCATTTGGTACGGCTTATTATGGTTGGCACGACTTTCTTCAAATTTGGCAGAATGTCGCGGTAAGCGCTGTTAACCCTGCGTTATTTGTTCTTGGCATAAAGGAAGTTTACAGGTCCAGTGGCTATTAGCGCAAAGAGACGCTATCTAGCAATCTGTCGCTGCAATACTTTAAAAATGAGTGGGAATCACGGAGGAGAAGGACGAGAACTTTCATTATCTATATCGTAGTCACACTGGCAGAAGTGGATGCATTAAAAGTAAATAATATTGTGGAACGGACAACTTCTGACAAGGAAAACCGTCCACTTCCCTAAGCTCACCCGCAATAAAGAAAACGCAAATTCTGAACAATCCATTGAGGCGTTGAAATAATGGCTACAGGAATAACTTTCCAAATGACTGAGGACACTGCAAATCTCACATCTGTTTTGAGCCGTTTTCGAGACTGCTTGTTATTTCAGTTTAGAGCGCCACAGTGCGTCTGCATATGGAAGTGGTCAATCTGCAAAGTAATTCTCTTTCAAAAGGCAACTTCTTTTACGTTAAATCTGTTCAAGAGTTCCACATTGTTTTCGTCAGAAAGACTTTCCACTCTTCCATAGTGAGCTTGCAGATGTGATGGTAATGTTTCGCTCAATGCATATGAGTAAAAGGCTTTTTTCGATTGTGAAACTAAATAAGTCACAATTACGTGGCAATCACAGTGACGAAAATCTTGTGCCAAATATAACTTTTGTGGTGCATGTCGTCTAGAAATATGAAATATCTAACAAAGCTGCATGAAGTATGCTGCGCTTTCGTGGTCCCCCCCCCCCCCCCTTTCCTGCTAAGACAATGTGACACGGTAGAGCGAGAGAGGTTCGCACCGCATACAAGCAGAGTTGTTGGCTGTCCCTGGTGTAGGTGCACGAGTACATCCCTGCAGCAGGGCCGAAGCGTCATGTCAACACTCACTGTAAAGGGGTCTGCTTTACAGATGAAATGTTTGGACAGCTTGTGCTTATGTCAGATTTCATGCGTCATGGGTCTATTAACAGACAGACCTGTTCTCTTTGCTCCATACCTTCGAAACACGCATCGATGTGAAGTTGCTTTCATGGCGGTTTAGTCACAGCAGTCCAGTTTCATGGTTGACCTATTGAAACTGATGACTGTCATGTGGTTGGTGGTTGACCAGTGCAGTTGAACCACTGGGCACAAGAAAGAACCGCGTGGCTGAATTCACGTGGCCACATTCCTGTCGCAACAGCTGTGTAAGTGTGCGAATTCAGTTCTGATGAGCAATTGTTGCTGTTTGCTGAATCGGAAATGCAGAGCCAACAACGTCAATGGAAATATGATATTCTTCCGAAATTAACAACTGGCGAAAACTGGAACTTTTTCTAGTTTATGAGACATTAAGAGAAAGCTTATCGAAAATCTTTACTGCTTTACAATATCTGATCCCTTTTGATAGTTTTGTGTAAGTAATACATTCGTTCCTGAGATCGAAAATAAAACTGTAAGCGAAGAAACTAATCTTGTATGTATTACTTTGTTTATTACTTCTCAGAATATTTTTTAGATTTTTCTTGGTTGTCAGTGAGTATCTCCTTCCGTGCTAACCAAATTACTTTACTTCAGACAGTCGTAGCACAGCCGCTTCTTAGTGGCCTGTATGTCTGCTAAATCAGATACAGCAAGCTCTACAGGGTGGTCCACTGATCGTGACTGGGCCAAATATCTCACGAAATAAGCGTCAAACGAAAAAAACTACAAAGAACGAAACTTGTCTAGCTTGCAGGGGGAACCAGGTGGCGCTATGGTTGGCCCGCTAGATGGCGCTGCCATAGGTCAAACGGATATCAACTGCGTTTTTTTTTTTAATAGGAACCCCCATTTTTATTACATATTCGTGTAGTACGTAAAGAAATACGAAAGTTTTAGTTGGACCACTTCTTTCGCTTTGTGGTATATGGCGCTGTAATACTCACAAACATATGGCTCACAATTTTAGACGAACAGCTGGCAACAGGTAGGTTTTTTAAATTAAAATATAGATCGTAGGTACGTTTGAACATTTGTTCCAATGTGATACATGTACCTTTGTGAACTGATCATTTCTGAGAAGGCATGCTGTTACAGCGTGATTACCTGTAAATACCACAGTAATGCAATAAATGCTCAAAATGATGTCCGTCAACCTCAATGTGTTTGGCAACACGTATAACGACATTCCTCTCAACAGCGAGTAGTTCGCCTTCCGTAATGTTCGCACTTGCATTGACAATGCGCTGACACATGTCAGGCGTTGTCGATGGATCACGATAGCAAATATCCTTCAACTTTCCGCACAGAAAGAAATCCGGGGACGTCAGATCCGGTGAACGTGTTGGATATGGTATGGTGCTTCGACGACCAATCCACCTGTCATGAAATATGCTATTCAATATCGCTTCAACCGCACGCGAGCTATGTGCCGGACATCCATCATGCTGGAAGTACATCGCCATTCTATCATGCAGTAAAATATCTTGTAGTAACATCGGTAGAACATTACGTAGGAAATCAGCATACATTGCACCATTTAGATTACCATCGATAAAATGGGGGCCAATTATCCTTCTTCCCATAATGCTGCACCATACATTAACCCGCCAAGGTCGCTGATGTTCCACTTGTCGCAGTCATCGTGGATTTTCCGTTGCCCAGTAGTGCATATTACGCCTGTTTACGTTACAGCTGTTGGTGAATGACGCTTCGTCACTAAATAGAACGCGTGCAAAAAATTTGTCATCGTCCCGTAATTTCTCTTGTGCCTAGTGGCAGAACTGTTCACGACGTTCAAAGTAGTCGCCATGCAATTCCTGGTGCATAGAAATATGGTACGCGTGCAATCGATGTTGATGTAGCATTCTCAACACCGACGTTTTTCATATTTCTGATTCTCGCGCAGTTTGTCTGCTACTGATTTGCGGATTAGCCGCGACAGCAGCTAGAACACCTGCTTGGGCATCATCATTTGTTGCAGGTCGTGGTTGACGTTTCACTTGTGGCTGAACGCTTCCTGTTTCCTTAAATAACATTACTATTCGGCGAACGGTCCGGACACTTGAATGATGTCGTCCAGGATACAGAGCAGCACACATAGCACACGCCCGTTGGACATTTTGATCACAATAGCCATACATCAACACGATATCGACCTTTTCCGCAATTGGTAAACGGTCCATTTTAACACGGGTGCTGTGTCACGAAGCAAATACCGTCCACACTGGCGAAATGTTACGTGATACCACGTACTTATACATTTGTGACTATTACAGCGCCATACATCATAAAGCTTTGCCAAGATTTGAATCGCGCGCCAAAACGAAACAACCAATCAGAGACTGTGCTCGACATCTATTGAGCAGCCCAGAGAACATCACAGAGAGACCCAGAGAGCATCCCAGAGTCCCCCAGAGAGCTAAAACACCAAGAAGAATCGCTTCTCGGCTTTTGGCAAGATCAATGTGTAGTATCTGTGGCCCTTAAAAGGGCCGTTTGTTGACAACTGCTTTCAATGATTATATAAAGTACAATCACCCACAATGCGACAATCTTCCAAAGAAGAAGGACCACTCGCCTTCACCCATAAGTGAACGCTAGAATCAGAATTTATCTTCATACGTCTACGACAAGACAAAGACAAACTCCCGTGAGGTAAAAGGTAGGAACCCTCACTAGCAATAATAATCTCAGAAACAGGTATAGTACGGTAAGCTAAGATTTCCCGAGTTTCAAAGGATTCCAAAAATGGTTCAAATGTTTCTGAGCACTATGGGACTCAACTGCTGTGGTCATCAGTCCCCTAGAACTTAGAACTACTTAAACATAACTAACCTAAGGACATCACACACATCCACGCCCGAGGCAGGATTCGAACCTGCGACCGTAGCAGTCGCACGGTTCCGGACTGCGCTCCTAGAACCGCGAGACCACCGCGGCCGGCCAAAGGATTCCAAACCGGCTCTTCCTGCATTGTTGCAAGCAACGAAAGCTACAGTTAACCATCCGTTACCCAAACTGGAGGAAGAAGAAACTTTCATTAAGGAAAAATTTAACCTCGCACCACAAAATAAAGTAGGTCCATTAATAAGAACAAATTGAGTAGTTTTACCTACTCAGCCGGCCGAAGTGGTCGCGCGGTTCTGGCGCTGCAGTCTGGAACCGCGAGACCGCTACGGTCGCAGGTTCGAATCCTGCCTCGGGCATGGATGTGTGTGATGTCCTTAGGTTAGTTAGGTTTAACTAGTTCTAAGTTCTAGGGGACTAATGACCTCAGCAGTTAAGTCCCATAGTGCTCAGAGCCATTTGAACCATTTTACCTACTCCTCTTGTTTCGTTCTTTTTACCCTTCGCAGAAGATGTCGATTACGTACTACATGAATATGTAATAAAAATGGGGGTTCCTATTTGTAAAAGACGCACATACTCCGCAAACCGCCATATGGTGCATGAAGGACGGTGCCTTGTACCACAACTGGTCATTTCCCTTTCTACTCCATTTGAAAATGGAGAAACGAAAGCTTGGTAGAAGGCCCAGTTTGTAATATATTGTTTTCGTGGTCCTCGCGTGAAAGGTACGTTGGCGGCAGTGAAATCATTCTGCAATCAGCAACAAATGCCGCTCCTCTAAGTTTCCTTCATAGCGTTTCGCGAAAAGAATGTCATCTGCCCTTCACAGATTCCTGTTTGAATTCACTAAGCAACTCGTAATAACACGCGTTCTGATCGGACCTACTTGTAACAAATCCAGCAGCACGCCTTTGAATTGGTTTGACGTCTTCCTTTAATCCTACCTGGTGGGGGTCACAAACACTGCTATACAACTCAAGAAGGGGCCGCACTGATGTTATATACACCGTTCATTTACAGATGAGCAACACATTCCTAGAATTCTCCCAATAAACTGAAGTCGGCCATTCGCCTTCCGTACAACCGACCTCGTGTTCGATCCATTTCATACTGGTTTGAAACGTTGCACATAGATATTTAGTCGACGTAGCTGTCCCAAGCAGCACACCACCAATATTGTATTCCAACATTACATGATTGTTTTCCCTACAGATTGCTGCTCACCTTATCAGTTAGATGATTTATACATACCTGGATTTATGTTTATAGGGGGTAACGTGGAACAGAGCCTGTTTCGATAGTCACAAAATGGAAAAATTCAAATTACTTGTCTTTTTATCGGATGCCGCTATATACTGTGTTTACAAAAGATGCTATTTGTCAAATTTAAAACGTCATTGCATTAGTTGAGCGTTACTCGCCGGAAACAGACAACAAATTATTTACAGAAATACACTTAAAACACTATTTCATATCACTTGCTTTCACTTCACTTTCGAAAAATGATGGTCCAATTTTTATTCGTTTCTGTTTTCTGTTTACGTTTTTTCTGAAGATGGACCTCATTTTTCCGAAAAGTCGAAGCATCGAATTTTTTTCTCCATGCTCTGGAAAAAATCGACGAATCTCAGTGCCTTTGTGTGCCTTCACTCAATTCATCTACCAAAATTAGTTGTCTATATCAACGTAACTTAGATGCACAAATATAGGTTCATGGGTCTCGCTATTTAACCACTAGGATATATTCGTCACCTACGACTTCAGAACCAGGAATTTGTTTCACATGATCGGCTATAGAAGCAGAAGTATCACACCCTCACCACTATGACCTTAAAAGCAACTTTTAGTGGAGGGTGTCAGAATTTTCTTTTATCATTGTCGGTTAACTGAGTTCGAGATTATGGATCTTTAGCTCCTAGGGAGAATGCTAGACAAACATGTACGCAGGGATATTCCGTCATCTTTGGGCGTGTATCCAGGATACTGATGTTATTAATTCTTGTTCCGATATTTCGGCTGAAAACTTGGCAGTTATTCTCAGTGAGTCGCTTTTGAGATTTTTGAATCACTTTACACTACAGTGTGGACTAAACACGAGTGCTTAATAATATCCTGGGTGCACGCCCCGAAAGATGGTGGAAGTTTAGGGACTGCAGGAGGATACAAGATGACTTAGACCAAATCTTAAGTTGGTGTGATGAACGACAGCTAGCTCTAAATGTACAAAAATACAAGGTAGCTCATATGAGTAAGAAAAACAAACCTGCAATGTTCGAATATAGCATTGGTAGTGTGCTGCTTGTCACAGTCACACAGATTAAATATCTAGCGGTAATGTTAGAAAACGATATGAAATGGAACGAGCACGCAATAGTTGTACGAGGCGAGTTTTTTAAGTAAGTGCCGTTTCGAAATTAAAAAAAGACATGCTAAGATATCTCAATAATTTTATTTTTACATGAAAGCCTGTACCTTAATCTAATTTTCTACATAATTTCCGTCAATGTTTCAAATGGCTCTGAACACTATGGGACTTATCTTCTGAGGTCATCAGTCCCCTAGAACTTAGAACTACTTAAACCTAAGTAACCTAAGGACATCACACACATCCACGCCCGAGGCAGGATTCGAGTCTGCGACCGTAGCGGTCGCGCGGTTCAACACTGTAGCGCCTAGAACCGCTCGGCCATCCCGGCGGGCCGAGCTTCTATAAAAGGTGCCATTCTGCGACAATTAGACGGCTGAATTTTCCTTCGGGTTCTGCTAGCCAACAATGCCAAACGACTTTAATTTTTTACTAGGCTGTGACATCTGTCAACACATGGGATTTTGTTTGCTATACCTATTATTGTTTTGACTATTTACGTCAACATCCCGGATAGCTGCGCGTGTTAACGCGACCGCTGCCGGGATGGGGAGGTACAACGGATCGAATCCGCCAGGCGTATTGACGACAAGGAGTCGGTTCGCCGGCAAGCTTGGACTTTCTTTAGGCGGTTTCCCACATCCCACTCGGAGAATACGGAGCTGGTTCCCACGTTCCACGCTATGCAACCTTTTAGAACATTTGTATTGTATTTTATTGTACTGTATGTTAACCGGGGACCTAGAAACGACGGAGAGGCTCGGTCCCCGCCGCAGCCGCAGTGGTCCACAACCCCACGACGACTACCGCAGTCCACTTCACCCCTCCGCCGCCCCACACCGAACCCAGGGTTATTGTGCGGTTCGACCCCCAGCGGACCCCCCCAGGGAACGTCTCACACCAGACGAGTATAACCCCTATGTTTGCGAGGTAGAGTAATGGTGGTGTACGCGTACGTGGAGAACTTGTTTGCGCAGCAATCGCCGACATAGTGTAACTGAGGCGGAATAAGGGGAACCAGCCCGTATTCGCCGAGGCAGATGGAAAACCGCCTAAAAACCATCCACAGACTGGCCGGGGGGATTCGTGCTGGGGACCAGGCGCTCCTTCCCGCCCGGAAAGCCGTGCGTTAGACCGCACGGCCAACAAGGTAGGCTTTTAGAACATTTACTCACACTTGTACACAGAATTTGAATTTACTCCGTAGGCAGACCGACTGTGGTGTACACTGCTTCTCTCTGAGGGGGGAGGTAGGGGGAGGGGGGAGGGCGGGAGGGGGAGGGTGAATAGGAGACTGGTGACAGCTGACGTTGACTGGAGCTTCCGTATCAGGAGGTGAAAAACCAGTCCAAAGTTGCAAATTGTACTTTTTTTTATTCATTCGATGACCAGTTTCGGGTCGAGATCCATTTTCAAATCATCGTAACAGAGACAAAAATGGTGTTCCGAATATGTGAAAACCATGTCAAAAAAATGCAACGAACAGTTACAGATAACTGGTTTTTTTTTTTTTTTGTACAGGTACTCCAACACGCTTGAAGTACTTAAATACTTACTTTGCCTCATAATTATTTTCAATTGTGGGATTCCGTATTACACAATGAAGTGACAAAGGTCGTGGTATAGCGACATGCACACAGACAGAAGGCGGCAGAATCGCGTACACATGGTATAAAAGGGCAGTGCGTTGGCGGAGCTGTCATTTGTACTCAAGTTATTAGTGTGAAGAGGTGTCAGACGTGATTATGGCCGCACGACGAGAATTAACAGACTTCGAACGCGGAATGGTAGTTGGAGCTAGACGAATGGGACATACCATTTCGGAAATCGTTAGGGAATTCTATATTCTGAGATCCACTGTGTCAGTAGTGTACCGAGAGTACCAAATTTCAGGCTTTACCTCTTACCACGGACAACGCAGTGGCTGGTAGCCTTAACGACCGAGTGCAGCGGCGTTTGCATACACTAGACAGTGCTGACAGACAAGCAACACTGCGCGAAATAACCACAGATATCAATGTGGGACGTACGACGAACGTGCCCGTTAGGACAGTGTGTCGAAATGTGGCGTTAATTTGCTATGACAGCAGACGATCGACGCGAGTGCCTTTGCTAACACCACCACCTCGGCTGCAGTGCCTCTACTGGGCTCGTTAAACGACTGGAAAACCGTGGCCTAGTCACATGAGTCCCAATTTCAGTTGAAAAGAGCTGATGGTAGGGTTCGAGTGAGGCGCAGATCCCGCGAAGTAATTTGCCCGTTGTCAACAAGGCACTGTGGATTCTGATGGTGGCTCCATGATAGTGTGGGCTGTGTTTACGTGGAGACGACTGGGTCCCCCTGGTTATGTTCAGCTACCTGAAGCCCATTTTTAGCCATTCATGGACCTCAAATTCCCAAAGAACGATGGAATTTTTATGGATGACAATGCGCCGTGTCGCCGCACCATTCGTTTGAAGATCATTGTGGACAGTTCGAGGGAGTGATTTGGCCACCAACCAGATCGCCCGACATGAATCCTATCATTCCTGGGACACAATCGAGGGCAGTTCGTGCACAACATCGTGCACCATAAACAGTTTCGCAATTATGGACGGCTATAGAGGCAGCTTGGCTCAATATTTCTGCAGGGGACTTCCAACGACTTGCTGAGAAATTGTCACATCCAATTTCTGCACTGCTCCGGGCAAAAGGAGGTCCGACACGATTTCAGGAGTTACTCCATGACTTACGTCACCTCACCTCAGTATATGTATGCCCCCTATAACCTGTGTCGTAAAGAATGTAATGAAAAATATGAGAAATAAGCCGTTTATGTAAGTATAATCTTGACAGGACAAATAAATGCACGTTCGGTAGGTCGGGAATGCTCATAAATAGTGTACTCGACGGGGTCTGGGGAGGGGAGGGGGAAGGGGGGCAGACCTCACGAATCAGACTGACGTCTGCTCAACTTAGCGGAAGTGGCTGAGGCGCCAACGGCTTTCTTGTACTCATTAATAGTTATTGTTCTATGCATAATGGATTGCAGCCTACCTAGAAAGTGCTGGGGAGTGAGTACCAGGTCATCAGCATTGTGAAGCCCAGCGCAGGTCTGACTCAGGCGACTGACTGCATAGGGGACCTATGTAGGAATTTTACGAAGGAGGACCAGGTAGTGATAGTGGATGGAGCAGGGAATAGTCTTGATAGGGACGGGGAATATGATGTAGGTCGTGACCTGGTAAAGAAAGCTACTCAAATTGGTGGCACTAATATGCATTTCGTGCAACTGTTTCAGTGTCATGACCGGCCTCATCTCAACGCCGCTGTTAGGCGCGTTAACATGGAGCTGGAGAAGGCACTGATGGCAGAGGGCAAGGGTCACATTGCAGTGGTGCCAGTTGAGTCTATCAGGGGATCGAATTTCACTAGACATTGCCTGCTCCTCAATCGGTACGGGAAGAGGAGGCTAGGAAAGCTTATAGGTGACAGTGTGGCGGGGGGATCATTCATGGAAAAATCCCTGTAGTAGTTGGTGTTATAGCTGCACCTTTTTAGATTGAAGTCAGTTGATAGGTATACCTGCTTAAAAGAAGTCCCTCTAACCAATGAAGTACCTTCAGAGGACGTCATGTTTCCAAATAGAGAAGGAATTAGTATATTTCATCAAAATATAAGAGGTATTAGAGATAAAGTTAGTGAATTGCTTATATAATTCGACTCTGAAATAACTGATATATCGGAGCACCACTTAAATAATTTGACAATTCAGGGACTTCCTTTATCAGGATACAGATTAGTGGACTATTTGCCAAGGAGTTCCTTGCTGGGTAGCGGAGTGGCAATGTACATAAAGAACAGTATTCCATTTGAGTCCATAGACGTATCACAGCACTGCACTGAACATATATTTGAATGTTGTGCAGGGGCAGTTGAATTTAATGAAACTAAACTTCTAATTTTTGTTGTTTATGGGTCCCCTTATTCTGACTTCAGAGCACTTCTGCTCAAGCTAGAGGGGGTTCTTGATTCACTTTATACAAGGTACCAGAAATTAGTTATATGTGGTGACTTCAATATTAATTTTTTATTTGATTGTGCAAAAAAAAAGGATGTTGGCAGATCTAAATTCATATGATCTGATGCAGACTGTATTTTTTTCCAACTAGGGTTCAAGGGAACAGTAGCACAGCCATAGATAATATTTTTATTCACTCTTCATTACTAGATGGGCATTCTGTTAGTAAAAGGGTGAATGGCCTTTTAGAGTATGATGCCCAAGTTTTAACACCAAAAGGCCAAAAGGCAAATGGGGGGAGGGAGGTTCCCCAGGGATCAGTTTTGGGGCCACTCCTGTTCCTTATTTATATAAACGATATGCCCTCTAGTATTATAAGTAACTCTACAATATTTCTGTTTGCTGATGACAGTAGCTTAGTAGTAAAGGGTGTTGTATGCAACATTGGCTCGGTTTCAAATAGTGCAGTTCATAGCTTAAGTTCATGGCTTGTAGAACATAAACTAACACTAAATCTCAGTGACTCAGTTTTTACAGTTTCTAATGCACAATTCAACAACGCCTGAAGCTTTAATTTCACAGAGTGGGCATATGGTTAGTGAAAATGGACAGTTCAAATACATTTTCAGATAGATAGTAAGCTGTTATGGAAAGCCCGAGTTCAGGATCTTGTTCAAAGACCATTTTTACTATTCGAACAGTATCTGATGTAAGTTATCGTTCGACACGAAAAATAGTCTTCTTGTTTTCATTCGCTTAAGTCGAATGGTATTATATTTTGGGGTAACTCTTCCCATTCTAAAAGGAGATTTTTGGCTTAGAAACGGGCGGTTCGGGCCGTAAGTGGTGTAAGTTCGAGAACCTCTTGTCGACCTCTATTCACTAGTCTGGGTATTTTGACATTGGCCTCTCAATATATATATATATATATATATATATATATATATATATATATATATATATATATATATATATATATTCTTTACTATCGTTTCTTGCTAACGATATCAGCTTATTCCCAAGAATAAGTAGCTTTCACTCAGTTAATGCTCGACAGAAATCCAGCCTGCCTTTGGCTCGGACTTCCTTAACTCTTGTACAGAAAGGTGTGCAGTATACTGCTGTATCCATTTTCAATAAGCTACCACAAGAATTAAAAAATCTTAGCGGTAATCCACGCGCTTTCAAATCGCCCAACTGAAGAGTTTCCTCATGGGTCACTCCTATTCTGCCGAGGAGTTCCTTGAAAAATTAATTTGATTCTTATGTTATATCGTTGACTGCGTCTACTTAAACTTATGGCTTGACGTTTTTTGGGTTCATAAACATTTTATTCTTATCTGTTACTACTTTTATGTTGTAATTTCATGTACTGTCACGTTCCATGACCTTGGAGATTTGCTCCTCAATTTGGTCCTACGGAACTCGACGTGTAAATAAAATAAAAAATACTGTTAGAGAGGTAGCCATCTGGACCAGCCGCCCAGTGTAAAACGAAGAAGGATTAGAGTTTAGCATCCTGTCGACATTGAGGTCATTAGGGACGGAGCGCTAGCTGGACGAGGGAGGAAATCGGCTGTGCCCTTTCGAAAGAACGTCCTGGCATTTGCCTGGAGCGATTTATGGAAAACCTAAATCTGGGTGGGCTGACGCGCATTTGAGCCGTCGCTCTCCTGAATGCGACTGCATTGTGCTAACCATTGCGTGACCTCGCTTGTCCGCCCAAGTGCAATACTTGACTGCCCAGTGACATGGATCTGTGGCTTTCTCTATTACTTAGCAGCTCGTTTGTTCTCACAAATATGCGGGGAAAAGATCGTGTGCGCCACAAGAAGTCACGTGCAGTGTTTACCTGCTTTTTTACACACCAGTTCCCGCGACGACTGACAGTCTGGCGGGGAGCCAAAACCACCTCGTTAATTAAAGACGTCATCACACAGCGGTCCTCGGCTTCGGTGCGTAAATAAGCTTAATCCCGAGAAGCGCGTTTCTCTGTTGTCTTACGTACAGCTGTTTTTGTTGGGATCGCTCTGATAATTCTCCCCTCCCTATTTCACTCATTCTCTTAAGCCACTCCTTTTCATCAGACCGGCTCATAATCACTAATGTAAGTTCCACTTCCTTAATATTGGATAACGCAGCAAAAAAACAATAAGGTATTTTAGAGAACTGTACCAAGCCCTTTCTATTTCTCTTGTTATATCTATTTGAAATTTGCCGAAAAGTTCATTCTAAATACAGTGATCCCACTCTTTCCCGAAGTTTGGTGGCAGAACGTTAAAGCCATGCGGGGTAGCCGCAGATGATCGTTGAAAGAAAGCCAAAAATGGAATAGATAATAGGATTTTTCAGTTATGTCCCGTAGTGTGCGAGCAGAACGAGGTTGTATATGGCACACCATTTGATTATTAATTTATGTGTGCGTAATAGTGCTCCGCAGTATACTGAAGGCATAGCGATTACTAGCCCTAACTAAGTTCCCTGTCACTGAATTACTTTTGCTAAATGTTCTTTTTTCTTCTGTTTGTCAGTATAAACTATCTTATAGGAATAATTCAACATTGTTGGCAGTAGGAGATGAATTGATGGATGCACTGTTGGATATTATGAATCCACTTCAATAATACTTACAAAAGTCTGAGAGCAAATCAGTTATTCGCATTGTTTACAGTTATTTGTCTCATTTATATGCACCAATACATAAGAAGTAAAAATTTCATTTTTTTCTTCTTCAAATTTCCGCAGTTTTCTGTCAGACCGATTTTGGACGGCTTCTCCAAAGGCGCCCGCAAACGCAAGAACAACTTTGTGGACTGGGAGGGTGAACGGTGAAATGTGATTTTGCGTAATTCTGTTTCAGGCAAAGCGAAAGACAGTATAGCTTACAGAGCAGAGCGGCAGAGCTGCAGGACGTGACAAACGTATTGTTATATAGTGCATGTTTTGTGGTGGCACAAAAACTAACGATGTACTCCTTATCTTATAATGCGATTAATGACGCTAAGAATGCTGCCTTGCGTTATTGGGCTCTGTTTTTTTAGTGTAAGTAAAAAGAACAGCAAATAAAAATGCCTCTAACTCCTTTCTGCGACGAATACAACTTAATTTTGCTACAGCAAAATTACATTGCAGTATTATATCATAAGCTATGTCCCTGTGACGGAAAGCCGAACGGAAACCAACAAAATGATCTCTATCACCAAATTAAAGTATCTTTAACCAACTATTGTGTGTCAAGATGAATATTAAAAGGTGTAAAAAAGTAATGGTCAGACAATCTAAATAGAGTTAACAGTCGTACAACATACAATTTCATGATATTTTATATCCTTCATATCAAAATTCGGATGATTGAAGACTTTTTCTTTTTTTTTTTTTTTACTGTTACGATGCTTGTCTCATGTCCGGCAACAACGAATGACGCATCACTTGTACTCCAAACAGAATCATCTGGTTAATAATGGGCAGGGTAAGGGCAACATATTAGTAGTAAACGTGGATGCATTGTGTCCTGTGCAACACTTCTAGTGACAATCAAATCCATGTCTCTTACTGATTTTCAGGGATCACAGTAGGTGAATAACATCGCAACAACTGCTTTAATTGATATCAAAGTTATCAGAAAACGATTACGTAGTGTCTGAAACATCCTGGCAGAATAAAATTGCTTGCCTGACCGGGACTCGAACCCTTCCAGAAATCTTCTCAGGGAGTTTAAAATCAGCGTACACTCCGTTGCAGAGTGAAAATTCACTCTGGATACTAAGCGTTTCATTCTCCCATAACTACACAGAATACGAACAACGCAAAATTTATCGTTCCACCAGACAACAGTTACAGCAAAACGTCCCGTCGAAATAAGTGTCATATAACATCGCAACAACTGCTTTAATTGATATCAAAGTTATCAGAAAACGATTACGTAGTGTCTGAAACATCCTGGCAGAATAAAATTGCTTGCCTGACCGGGACTCGAACCCTTCCAGAAATCTTCTCAGGGAGTTTAAAATCAGCGTACACTCCGGTGCAGAGTGAAAATTCACTCTGGATACTAAGCGTTTCATTCTCCCATAACTACACAGAATACGAACAACGCAAAATTTATCGTTCCACCAGACAACAGTTACAGCAAAACGTCCCGTCGATTTTTACACCTAAATGAGTCTAATGTTGTGTAAGTATATTGAATCAAGACTTAATTTTCAATTAAATTAATTTAATACGAAAGACTGAAACTGTTAATTTCCTTTTTCTTATAAAAAGTTACTTAAATTCTCTTTGAATATCTGTATCGTATCTCGAGAAGCCGAGGCCTTCTGAAAAACCGCAGGAAGTCAAAGTCCTCACTCAATTTATGCGATTAAGGGCACGTCATACCCGCAGCAGCAGAACTGAAACGTGTCACGGCATAATGAAGCTAGGCTGCCGGGATTCCTGCAAGTTTGGCAACAGCATGTCCGGAATTTCTCTTCGTCACTGTCCCCGCCCACGAGTCGCCTTGCAAAATGGCCTAAGGTTACGTTAGATGCAAGAAATAGCACGAGATGCTGTCAAGAAATAACACACGCACTGAAGAAAACAATCCCTCGCAACGATTTTCTGTGGCGATGACACACGCGTTTAAAATGAGTTACAGATTTGGATCACGCATAATAATTCTGGACATTTCCGAGACACTTCTCTGGCACAGACAGCGACATAATTCTGTGTTTTACATCATTCTTCTCTGATCTACAGTGTCAGAATTGTGAAGGTGAATTTATTACAGTCCTTTCGGACATCAGACCAGTGTTACCGGAGGGTTCTAGACGAAAATGGAAGTACGGTCTGAACGTCTGTGGAATTACATAGTATTTACTTTCGCCCATTAGTTACCATAAGTTTACTGCAAATATACTATTCTGCACCTAATTTATGGATTCTGAACAACTCAGTTATCTTGGGGACAGTTTGTGAGATGTTCAAGGAATATTCTTTGAGTTTTGGCTGAGCCGACCAATTAGGTCACGCCCGTCTCGCTGGGAAAACTGTATGGCGAGTTTGAGTAAGTAACTTGGTACCATGTGTGTCGGCCTGCCTGGAGTATGGGACTCGAGACTTCCTCTTTTACCGGAGTAAGGCAATGTTTAAAGTTAGTAAGAGCATAGCCTCGTCCAGGTATACATACTGCAGCACACTACTTAGTGCATGACTTGTGTACTTCTGTTATTAGCCACTCAGTCATACGCCATTCAAGTATGATGAGAGGGAAAAGCGACTGTGTGTCTTACATGTATGACTTTGTAGGAGTCTTGTAATTCATTGTCTCGACCCCTGTGTGAGGTATGTCATTGTTTCGTAGTCTATTTGAATACCGGTTCTCTGAATTTACCCCGTAAGTTCTCAATAGTAATGTCACCTTTCTTCCAACAATTCTCATACAAATTCTCTAAACATCTTCGTTACACTTTCTAAATTGTACACTGACATGTCACGAATTTATCATTTCAGTTCTGAATTCCCTTAGGCTACATCCTCAGGCCTGATTGATAAGGATCACAGACACTGTAATACTACTTCAGAATAAATCACTTTCTATGCGGTTTGCTAAGAAATCCTCCCAATAAATCCCTGTCTGCAATTGGCCTTTCCTACTACTGCGTCCATGTGTTCGTTACATTCCCCATCGCGTTGTGGTGTTAAACATAAGGAGTTAAACGTTTTGACGGACAAGTACACCGCCCATGTCGAGCAAATCATCAAGTATAGACAAAAATGACTACAGTTTCACATACACCAGTCTCTCCATATTTTTTCTGGAAAATGTTACGCCCTCCCGCAGTTCTTACCAACGTTTTAGGGACTTTTAACTTGAATGACTATCAACAGCCGCATTCAATTAAGAGTGAACTTGCAAATTTTGGTTATGGTTCTGTATCAACAGTAAAATATTTCAGAAAAAATGAAAATTTGTCTCGTACTGGGACTCGAACCCGGAGTTCCCACTTGTCGCTAGTAGTCACCTTAACCACTTCGGCTATCCAAGCACGCTTCCAGGAGCGACCCAAATCTCCATTTTCCCTAATATCTATTTCAGTCTGGCTGCTGATCGTTAACGCAGTCTCTCAGACACTGCACTGCAATATTTCATGCCGTAGCAAGACAATGACGAGAGGCAGTGATTGTGGATGGGAATCACGGTAATAGAGTGGACACCAGGACAAATTGAGATTTGGACTACTCCTGAAAGCATTCTCAGATAGCCGAAGAGTTTAAGACGACCGCTCGCAACTAGCGTGAACTCTGAGTTCGAATCCCGGTCTTGCACAAATTTTCAAATTTCCTCTCCTTTAGCCCTAAAAATTCATGTATATGTCCCATGTGCGTCATCGTGCGTGCTATCTGTATTCTTGGATATGTCCGACAGAACTCACATAACTCATATCTATATTGCTAAGGGCCCAACTGTCGTTAGATGAGAAAGTTTCAGTGTGGGTGCGCAACCAACGGCCGAACTCCTTGGGGAATCAGAAATATGCGAGTAGGGAGTTAAATGGCGGAGGTTGTTGCGTTGAGGCGAGCAGGCAGTCGGGAATTAGGGTGTGATGGAAAGTGTCCCAGATAGCCTAGGCGGTTAAGGCAATCGTTCTAAAGAAGCGGTGCATAAGGTTTGAGTCCCAGTCTGCCACAAATTTTCAACTCTCGTCATTGCATTGCCACGGTGCGGAGAGTCAGCAAAAAAACATGATGCTGTGAAACCTGTGCGACACATCATCAAATAATCAGTAATCGCGCTGTGTTGATATCGCTATAAGTTTACAGTTAAGATATATAAGATTGTACGCCTAAAACTTTAGTGCAACTTAATACATTTACCTTACCGTCGACATAACTTTGAACTATAATCTCGAAAAATTTTATCGGTTATAAAACCATCACTAGCCAATCTGTAAAGATACAGCCTGTATGGCTTCCGTTCTATATTTACTTTAGTACTGTGTGTTGCTTTTATTTTAATATTTACTGTACAACAAACTATATTGTCTATTTTTCTCATATTATAAAGTGATAATTTTTCTACCAAACACGAAGTTAGCGGTGAGTGTTGGAACAGACTTGTTTCTGTTTTTAAATCTTAAATTATTTGCTAAACCATTTGAACTGCGTGTGCAACTGAAAGTAATGATCTACATCATTGCTGTCTGTTAGCATTGTGTAATTTCGCAAGCTGAATAATGTTTCAGTATTGCGTCAGCACCAAAGACAAATTCGTCTATATAAATGTTTGTGGGGGAAGCTGGCGATATCTCACAAACTGCCCACAAGCCATCACTGATTTTTGTGTCATTCCTGCCCTTGGATCCCCTGTTGTGCACTTAGTCGTTGTGTGGTATTAACTGCTTTGGCTGTGGAGAATTGCTTGAAGTGGTCGCTATCACATCGTGGTCGTCATCTGCCTCTTTCGCACCACTGTATCGTTCAAATTAAAGAAGTTAGAGATTGTTCTATAATATCCTCGAGTTTTTGCAAATGTTCTTAAATGTATTCGTATGCTCTATAACATTGTCGAATATTCTAGAATACAACTTGGAAGCGTCACCCATCGCACTGCTTCGCATACCGTCAAAATCCTCGTAACTGATAAGCTGTGCAACGTAGTAACGTCAGAGAGGAACAGCTTGTATCCGCCTTTAGAGAGGAACTATGTAAACAAAGAATGGATGTGTGGGCGGATAATTTTAGCAACAACAGAATTATGTAGTTGAACAAACAAATCGGCGAATACGGAGTATGATCCCAGGGGAGGAAATATATTTAAATCTGTTGATACAAAGATGAACCAAGAGAAAAGTGTAAACTTCCTAGCAGAATTCCTGAATACTCTCGATGTAGGTGGTAAGCCCTCGTAAAAGACCAACATCATAAAAGCGGAAATATTAACTAAGGGAAAAGGCAAAGCAGTATTCATACCAAGAACTCCAACAATTTCGCCTAACTTAATATTAAGCTTCAAAAGATTCCGGTTTCCGGTACGATTAGCTGGCAGTATGACCATCAATATCGCCCAAGGGCAAACATTCCACGTTATGGAGCAAGTTTAAAAGAATCAAGTTTATCCTGCGGACAACTACATTTACTTTATAAAATACATTTTAACTATCAGCTGTTTAATTGCTCCATGAGTCATCTACCGGTTTCGGTTATTAACCATTATCCAGGATATCTATCAACATCAACATTCAAAAAATTTTATAATAGTACAGTGTGCACAAAAATATCAAAACTCAACAAACACATGCATGCAAAATTGCATTTGTATACTTACAGGGTACAATGGATTAGTATTCCTCTGAAGCTGAAAAATATCGAAATAATCCAGTGCAATTGTACAATCTACTTTTCTTATAATACTGACAGTCAAATCTTATGTCAAGTAGACAGACGTCACGGGAGAAACAAGACGAACAATTACTGGAAGAATCCCTCAGCAGTCAAGTTATATCAAAGATGGTACATTTGTACTGCACAGGTAACGTAACAACATACTTTCGCATCAGCCGTAAGGTGAAGGAACAAAACATCTTCACCAACCTCTTTCACTGAACATTACAGTTACAGTAAAAAAATTACAAGATAAAAGTGGAATCACATATCAGTGAAACCAGATATATTTACAACAAACGTGTACAGCTAGTTCAGTGTGCGAACAATTTACGTAATGAAATCAGTAATGTAAATCTAACGTGCAACATCGAATTTGAGGGCTTCATCATTCGTAGCAACTCCTTTATGCAATAATACACGTCAGACAGGATGTAAATTCAGAAACATCTAGTCTCCTTTTTTAACTAAACGACATGTTTCAAAAGATGCTGTATCTAACATATTAAATTACAACAAACAGTGGTATATATTTGTGAACATCGTTACAAGATGATCAGTTATATAGTCCCAGGTAATGTAATAACTAACTTAACATGAAATTATCTAATGACAGCCCTAAATCATCTATACCTCAAACTGTAAGGGCTATTCTTAAAAGTCCAAGGAGAATCCTCAGATAAGTAAATAGAGATTACTGTGGAGACATGTGAAACAAATGACATCAAAAAAGGTTCTTAGGAGGCTAGTAATCCATAACAAGAAATAATTGTTATATTAACAAACGTTAAGGTCAAAATCAATGTGTTGCTCTGTACGGTACATATGACATATCATTGAAAAGTGGACATTGAAACAATCCATATCTAAAAAATGATCTAATCGTGATACTTCTACCTATTTCAAAACAACAGGGTAATAGAGATGAAACAAGTCAGATTATATATAACAGATATTGATTAGAGATAACTCTACAAAAAAGACAGGAATTTTACAAGTCACAAAACCATTAATTCTAGAAACATAGCAAATGTAGTGATTAGAACCTCTATATACAATGAAGCATAAGCCAAGTATAAAATGTGTATACAAGGTAACATCTATTTCAAGCAGGCATGACAACTAAAATGAACATCATCAGATTATATGTAAAGAAGATTGACCATAGGTATCGTTAATGGACACTGCCGTATAACCATAACTACTCAAGCAGGTTGAATACGAGCATAATCTTAGAAAAAAAAAATAGAAGGGCCATATGTAGGGTGCACATTTCATATATTTATTGAATACTGAACATCCTAATCTCAGCGTATAGATGAACTCTGTATAATTAATGTACAGAAGTACCAGCTTCAATATCAAACCTATCCTGCACAAACCACCACAAAAAGGAGTGTGCATACTGCAGTGAAAAATATGAAGTAACGGAAATGGCATACACAGTAAAAACCTCCATATGTTTAAGTATCTGATAAAAGTCTATGTATGATTTCCACATGCAGTTGTGATAGTGACCTATATTCATAAATATAATGACAGAATGGTTCATACAGTCATTAGACTCCTTAATATGCATTGATTTTAATAGTAATCTGAGAAGCAGAATACACATACATAAACATTAACAGATCCAGAAATTCCTTAACTACATAATACAAGGCATAACATATAATGAAAGAAAATCATTACAAATATTTAAAATAATACAATTAACAGAAAGATATTGTGTAATAATAAGTAAGGATGGTTGTGCTAGTTACAGGTATGTAAAAAACTACATTGAGATCCCATAATGACGAAAACCGTAGTATAAAATGATTACATTCACAATTGCAACGTTACAGAATGCTTTAAGCAGCACATATCAAGCAATTGTGAGGTAATAAAGGACGTAGATCCATTACCTAGGACTGTATAATTGATCATCTCGTAACGATGTTCACAATTATATACCACTGTTTGTTGTAATTTAATACGTTAGATACAGCCTCTTTAGTTTTTAAAAAAAGAATGGATGTGTCTCAATGTATACCCTGTCTGAGGTGTCTTATTGCATAAAGGGGCTGCTACAAGTGAAGTAGCCCTAATATTCGATGATGCACTTTATATTAACATTATTGATTTTATTATGTAATTTGTATCGTACTCTGAACCAGTTGTACACATTTGTTGTTGTAAACATATCTGGTTTCACTGATTTGTGGCACCACTTTTAACTTGCGACTGTTTTTACTGCAACTTTAATGTTCAGTGAAAGAGGTTGGTGAAGATGTTTTGTTCCTTCACCTTACGGCTGATGCGAAAGTATGTTGTTACGTTACCTGTGCAGTACAAATGTACCACCTTTGATATAACTTGACTGCTGAGAGATTATTCCAGTAATTGTTCGTCTTGGATCTCCTGTGATGTCTATTTGCTTGATATAAGATATGACTGTCAGTATTCTAAGAATAATTGTTTGTACAATTCCACTGGATAATTTCGATATTTTTCATCTTCAAATGGAATATATGATGCTTTCAACTAATCTGTTTACTCAGTAAGTATAAAAATGCGATTTGGCACCCATGTATTTGTTGAGTTTGCTATTTTTATATACATTATACTTTCATAAAAATTGTTTATGTCGACAGGCATTCTTAGTGATAGTTAACAACTGAAACCAGTAGATGACTCATGGGACAAATAAACATCTAATAGTTAAATGCATTTTATAAAATACTAGATGGCTGTTGAACCTCAGCTTATGAAAACATTATAACTACACATAGAATGTTCGAGTGATAGACAACCACAAAACCTACTCGTCTTTGTTCTAGAAAGCTAAATATGAAATGAAATTTATAACGATATTCTTTGAATCAGTTAGTGCTATACAAATGAGATGATTAACCGTACAATTTTTCCAATTCAGAAAGCAAATGGAGCCGGACGAAGTGGCCGAGCGGTTCTAAGCGCTTCAGTCTGGAACCGCGCGACCACTACGGTCGCAGGTTCGAATCCTGCCTCGGGTATGGATGTGTATGATGTCCTTAGGTTAGTCATGTTTAAGTAGTTCTAAGTTCTAGGGGACTGCTGACGTCAGATATTAAGTCCCATAGGGCTCAGAGCCATTTGAAAGCAAATGGAAACGGATTAGATTGCATTAGAAATTTTGTGGACCATGACCACACAAGAAGCATTGCAAACAAGGGGAACTCCAGCATTAGTCGTATAAATTTGAGTCTTTTCTGCTACTTGGCATGTTATTCACGATAAGCACCCACGTTTGAAGTGAGTTCGAATCTAAGCTGCTAGTTGGCATGTTTTTCATGATAAACACACATGTTTGACGTTATATTTTGTGCGTGAATATATGACTCCATTGGGCTTAGTCTTGCACTGAACATGAACACTCCGTGATTGAAATCGATATGCAGTAATAAAAAAACGCTTTCACATTTATACGACCAATGTTTCTTTTGTTTGCAATCATAGTGGGTCCTTTTCAGCTAGAAGCTGTCTAAAGTATCATTTTAAATTGTGTTCTGGTTGTTAACTTAAATACGAAATTTCGAATTTCAGTTACAAATTGCACTGTTTTTCCGTAAATAATAGAATAATACAGGTATTTTATGTTTTCATTTTCTTCGAGTCTGATCTTTTCCAAATTTTTCTAGCGCTCCTGACAGTAATGGATTACATTTGTACGTATTTTCAATATTATTGAAGCGAAAGTATATTTATACTAAGCATTTCTAGTGTCAAAGTAAGCAACGGTGTGAAGAGCGATTAAATGGCCAAACAGGGCCAAACAGATTTGTCTGCTGCTGTTGTCCGACAATACTAAACACCACTATATTCGACCGCTGTTGCGCCTGTATTTTTCCGCCTCGTGAGACCAAATGAGCAGTTACTTGGATAAGAGGTAGCGGTTCCAAGGTCTGGAAATCTGATAACGGACGAGAGTACAGTGTGCTGATCCTGTGACCCACCATATCACATCCAAATGATACCATACGCCAGAGGATGAAATGACGATCAGTAGTCATGATGTGGTCCTCTGTGTTTAATCACGAAATCAATTTTTTTAAAGTTAGGATAATATAAATGTTTGGACTCACCCACAGTATCTTTTCTTACGACTTGTTCCCAAATATCGAGGTCTCACATTAGACACCTGAACCTATCAAGAGGGCTGACTCACCTACTGGTGGACCACAGTCCATATGTCATTTTTCAGTAATTTTTCACCTTACCAAACACCATTTGGGGGGAGAGGGAGGGGAAGGGAGGGGAAGAAGATAATGGTTAATGTTCTACATTAGAAAAATATAACTGATGATATTAATTTACAGCTATTGCTGTTTATTACAAATGATCCAGTTCTTCCCTATGTTATGTACGACAATACGTTTGGGGAAAGGCTGCAAATTTTACCAGTCATAACTATGGCGTCGAGGCTATATAAAATGTTTACAGGCTACTACTAAATAATAACAAAATCTAATCATTGCTCAAAAATACGATTTGTAAAAAAAATACGCAGAGTAGTCACAGACAAACTGACCATATGCTGTTTTGGGATGGAAGAAAGGTGTTTTGGTGATGTCTTTATTGTGTTGTAACTCTTCATTAAACTGTATATTTACGTAGTAAAGAAGAATAAATTCATAATATTAAACATCTACGTACTACATAACGTAAACAAAGGCGACGCGAAACAAGAAATAGGTAAAGATGACAAAGATAATGATGGAATAAGACAGAAATAAAAGACCTATATTTAGAAAATACAATCTTTGCCTCCAAAATAAAGTTATTTATCGTAGTAGGAAACAATTTTATGTTATGATAACACACACACATACACACACACACACACACACACACACACACAGGTTCCTTATCATAATATGCAAGTATAATTACAAATCTCTGATTGCGAACACAAACTGGAAGTTTTCACCAAAATAAAACCTTATCATTTCTGAAAATATGTTTTTCAAACAATAAATAGAAGTGGCACTGTTGTCTTAACTGTCCTCTAAGGTAAGAAAAACATACATTGTTTGAATGTTAGCAGTATCGATGAAAGTTATAGGATAAGCAGCACTTAATAACCAAAGTTTGATTGTCCTACAACATTTTTCAAGCACGATGGACATCCAAATCAAATATTTTCACATCAATATTATCTGCATTACTTATTAAAATACACACACCTTACTTATTACTAAAACAAATTATACGTCATTAGATGATCAAAATTAAATCTTTGTACCATGTATTTATTTCATCAAAATTGGTTCTATAACACTGCAAAACACACTCGAGCACTACTGCTGATCTAACTTGCAATTTAAAATGCATTTGCTGACGTGAATTACCAAAGTAAACAATCATAACGGCGTCTACATTCGTCAAAAACGCGTCGCTAAAATCGACAAAAGAGTCAATGATTGTGACCCCAAGATAGTGTATTTACTACACCTTGCAATTTAAAACATTGTCATCGTCTGGTGTTACTAAGTTTAAACCTGCATAATATTTCGATGAAATAGCGCATTGATCAATAGCAACACACACATCTATAGAAAAAGAAACAAGAGTTGCTATAATTTCAACTATCCACTTCCAAAGACACCCCAGAGTTGCAGCGACTCCAGGCTATGGTATAATTTTACCTTGCAGTACAAAGCGTTTGTCGTCATCTGCTGGTAACGCTAAGCAGGCAAGGCAGTGATAGTTGACACAAATAAATAAGCACTCAGAACAAATAATACGCTAAAACCAGAAGCTGACAGTGCATGTGCCATATCTGACAGCGGCTGTCAGTTACTGGATCTTGAAACTCTTTTGCAACTCCAGTAGCTGGCAGACTATGTGTGTGTGTGTGTGTGTGTGTGTGTGTGTGTGTGTGCGGTGAGTTTCAACGAGTGAGGGTGTGTCAGCTACTGCGGCTGCCCACCAAATTACAGGCAAACTTTCACTAGTTGAACCTTGTAACAGTGATCTGCTTTCTAACCATTCTCCAGTCTAACTGTTCTAGATGCTATTGGATAGGCGACTGTCATTACCTCACATGTAGAATTTGGTGGCTATTACCCCCCCCCCCCCCAAATACTACTGGGTGGGGCAATGACGATTAGTTGACATGGTGAACATCATTACCCCGCATGTGCATTAATCTCGTGTTGCATAACACTCGAACTTCGCTCATCAAAAAATGCTGCTTAACATATCAGTTCAATCAGTAGTGCTGATACGAAATACAAGTGTATTTTTTTAAATTTTATATAATAATTGAGTTATGACAGTAGCACCACTCTTTATTTTGAAAAATAATTTTGTTTTGAGAAATAATTTTATTTTGTTGCAACGAGTGTGTTTTTGAGATTCAAACTTTCATCTCTGTCTTGTTTCCTCACTGTCTTTTGACATTCTTGTGCTGTATGTAAACATTTCGTATTATGAAGTTCTCCTTGTATATGACAAATATATTCAGTTTAATAGCTAAATCACAATAAAGGTGTTGTCGGAATACTTCCTTCCTTCCTTCCTTCCTAAAATGATGTTTTTTCGGTTTGTTCATGTATTGCTACTGTATCTTGTGTGTTTTGTACGTCGCATTTCTATTTTGGGGACTAAGGATAGATTTTTAGTATTATTCAGTAGTTGATTATGGGAAATACAAAGTGTAAACATTTTTCAGCGTTGATACTGTAGTTCCGATATGTAAACATTGCCGCCTTCTTGGAAAGTCGTTTTTGTATGCAACCCTGGAGCAGGCCTGAATCGTTTGTAATAAAATACAGTAACTGCCAATCAATATCGTCGATTATATTATTCTGGTCTAGAACACGTTACATTGTCCTGTTTCCCCTAAAACGGTTTTTGTTAAGATAATACATTACAGAAAAACTTGTAAAAACATCAGGTGATGGAAGTTTTTTCTGTGAATCACCAACATTGTAGCCTCAGATTGAAATGCCAACAGCCTATACATATTTTAGACAGGGAGGTATCATTCTAACACTTGACACAACAAGAGTGTGTGTGTGTGTGTGTGTGTGTGTGTGTGTGTGTGTGTGTGCATGTGCGAACAATATTGTGACGTTTGACCTAAAAATTACATTTTTTGTGTTGTTGACGTATTTTTACAGACATTTCATTCATGGAAAGAGCATTGTGACACTTGACAAGCATCACAGATCAATACAGACGTAGAAAATATTTAATCAGATAGTATATTGTGCCTTACGCTAAGTGTGGTACAGTAATCGAACTTTTGACAAGTGTTGCTTTAAATGTAAGTGCAAAGTATAAACACCGTATGTCCTTACGAATGTCAATGTGAGCGTTGCTGGCTTATTTTAGATGTTAAAATACTGCAAGATACAGCATTCACATAATTTTTGGTATAAATTGTTTTGAACATGCCTCAAAAAATTTACAGTAGAGTCCCGCTGTTCCGAAAATCCGCCTTTTCCGTAGAGAGTTCAGAAAAAATACCGATATTTTAAACTCAAGAACAGGAGAAATTAAAAATATGTTCGTGAAAAAATGTAAATTTATTATTATACAAAGAAATTAAATAGAGACATACGTAGAGCCTAAAATTTATGAAAACGCCTGAAATCATATTAGAATAAAAGCTGGTTACGTACAGTACAGAACATGCAGTACATGTCGGATCTATTTATGCAGTTCTGTTGAATCATTTCTAATCACCGCTAAACACAAAAAATAACCAATTTACATAAACCTAAGATGTAAAATCATTCTTTTTTTCTGACGAAGAGCACTGAATTGACTTGAGGATGCAACGTTCCACCATCGCCGCATGAAGGTAACATCATTTGGTGTTGATGAAGCGTACTGTTCGACTTAGCCAAAGGAGATGTCAGGAGCACTTGATGATAGCTGATAGCAGTAATCCCCCTTCAGTTTTCATATAGTGTTTCACACCTGCTGGATTCGAGTGTGTTCTTTCGAAGGATCGGACATAGCGAATTCAAATAATTTTAGGGTCATATTGGTGCTCGAATCATTCCTTCAACAAGTCGCTCTCTATCTAAGAATTTTTTTATTCTTATAAAACACAGGAAGTGAGTTTATGTTAATGTTTATGGTCGTTCGTTCCTTCGTCGATTCGCCTATTACCATCAGCGGAAGTTTGTTTGTTGCTGAGACATTGCTGTAAGCTAAGAGAGTTGGACGTCGTTGTTCCGTTTTAAACCCTGGGACAGATTTCTCTTCTTGCAAATCAAGGCTTTTGGTAGGCAAATCCTTAAAATTCAGTCCGGTTTCATCCGCGTTGTAAACCTGCCGCAGTGAGCAGTTTTGAGAAGAAACAAGGTCTTTAAATTCTTTTAGTTAATATTGGCAGCTGCTTCGCTGTCAGCTGATAGCTTCACCCCAGCAGTTGTGAGCTGTCTAATTCCGTGTCTTTTCTTCCAGCGCTCCAGAAAACCACACCTAACTGAAAATTGTGGATCACCATCCATTAGCTTGTTCAGTTGAAGCGTCTTTTCTTTTACCAAAGGACCAGAAATGGGGATCCCTTTCTTTCTTAAGTGAACCACAAGAGTAAGGTCTCGTCGAGTGTTTTATATGAATACGCAATCGTTTTTGGCTCTTTTTCAAGAGTTATTTCACTTGAAGCAGAACTGCTCAATTTTAACGCTGTTTTTTCCAGTCGCTAATCGTTGCTTTTGCGACATCACATTCGCGTGATATTTAGTAGCACATTCTCCTTGTCCTGTCTTTTTAACACTTCATGTTGTTTTACAGTGCACAAAGAAGACTTCGTTCACTTTCCATGTTTAATGTTTAACAGTTGACATTCGGAACTACGAACATACATAAAAAAGGTACAGTGACTCGGCAAAGTAACTCAACACTCACTTAACAAAGCTTAACAACAAATTTGCAAAGTGGAACGTGGAAGGGAGAGAGACAGGTAGAGCGTTTGCACTACGAGTCGTAGGAGGTCACTAGCAGATGTCCGGGCACTTAATTTATGTCTTAACAAGTCATAAGGTTGATATTATTAATGAAATCCGCCTATTCCTAATTCCCGCTAAACTGAACAGTGTTCGGTCCCAGATAATTCGGAATTGTGGGACGCTACTGTATATTGTTTGGATACTACCGAGTGTGGCCAAGATTGCTGCTCTAGCGCTACGTTGTTATTGGCTGTTTCATTTTAATGACCACTAAAATACTGCAACGTGATTAGTTGTTTTAATACTACCCTGTTATTGGCTAGAGATGGAAGAGATAGGGTGAGGGGAGGGCGTGGCTCGTCACCTGATACATAAGGGGGATGTGACTTGCCGTCATCTTGGATTTTTTAATTTCGTGTCACCACCAGTGAGTGCAGCGCCATGACAGCAGCACTGAATCGCGGCGTAAGCTTTAGTTATGCGCCGGATTCGCCATAGATGTATTGTGTGTTATGACCAGACACAGCTACAGTCATCGATATAGGTGTGGATTCTGGAAGAAGGTGGAGTGGAGCTACGACATATGAAAAATTAATTCACTTCTTTACAAGAATGATAAAAATACTTACTTAACTTTATGCAACCCATTGCCACAAGACTGTAACAAACATCTACAGCTGTGTCTGAATATTAAAGTATCACTTGACGTACACAGTTCCTGAACTATTCTCCTAAAGTAGAAAGTTCACAAAGTTCAGAATGACAGTTCAATTTAGAACATGAGTAACATGTGTCCTAGATATACGATGCTGACTGCTTGATCGGAAGTCAGGAACTGAGCATGAACGTTGCTCTGCTCGGCCGTATATGGGCCTCCGTGCGGCGGCGCTGTGGAGCTGCTACAGGCGTCGTTGAGGAAGGCAACGAGACGTCGCTATCTTCTTTGGTATCGGTGTGAGGTTGTAACACCATAGCTCTAATGCTCTACTCATCTATTTTTGCTTCTTTTTTTTTCTCATTTAATATTACATCGTTAAGAACCTGTAAATGTTTTTTATTGAATAGATAACACAAAATTGTATACTCTTTTCTATGTTAAAACTTTGATGTTGTAGTTTGATTCTATGCAAAGTTTCTATGCAAAGTAGTGTATCTGTACTGTAAATACTTTGTCCCATTTGGAGGGAACAAAACTTACTGTGTATAATTGCAATTCTGTGAGAATAATTTTTTGTAGAAGTGTCAATATGTGCAAATGTTCTGTTTTATTTAATGTGTTTGTTTGCTGTTATGTAAACTACTGACCTTCACTTAGGGCTCTTAGTTATTCTGTATGTAAAAGGTGTAGGGGTTCCCCTCAGGAACGGAACAGCGTAGCGCGCGCAAAATGTGGTTGGCATAGGTGGAAAAGGTGGAACTGATAGTCAGTCGGGGACGAGCTACCGATAGGATATGAGCTATCAAACTGTGCACTGTTTGGCAAAGTGTGCATACTGTGATGATTCTGAGAGAGGCTTTGCTTGCTTCTTTCTAAGGCCTCGGATGGATGGATAAATAGCTGGGCTATTCTGGAATTTGTAACTATCTTCGCCACCAAGAAATGACAGAGTCCAGCAATTCTGCCTGCAATTCCACCTACCAACATGTTGTGGCCACCACATTGCGCAATCATTGCAACATATCACTATAAAGATGTACAGTGAAGGATCAGCTTAATGGATGTGTTATTGTGCTGAAATATAAGGTAAATTCATATCTGAATTTATGTACCTACCTTGACTTTTCTCCTCATCATAACACCTATCAGGGTCCTTTCCGTTTGAACTAAAGTGATTACCGAGTATCCTTACTGAAAGTACGTTAAAACTCAGTTTGCTAGTTAATGCCTATTGGACAAAGTAAAGTTAAAGTTAATGTGGCAATATAGTGCAGTTAAAGTAAATATTATTTGCTCAAAATAACTTTCCTATTAAAACTGCTATTTAAAGTGCTGTTGCTAACTTCAATATTAAAAGTTCTTAAGACTGAGGCTTATAAGGCAAATAATCACATTATTGTCTGTAATAAATCCTAAAAAGGTGAGTCAGTTTCTTGCAATTTGGTCATTATTGTGTTTCGCTGTAGTAAAAGTGAGAAAGCTGCAGTTGCGAAACTTTATATATTCATGTTTGCTATGTGTTTGTGTATCTTGTATATTAGAAGTGCAAGTTAATAGTAATATTATAAAGACCATTCACTTTATGTAAGCCTGAAAGTAATAGGGTGTTTCGGTATCTCTTATAATTTAGCAGATAGTTTGCGCTGCTCCAGTTGTTAGCTTCAATCTTAAAATATATGTGTGTCAGAGTTCATTGCACTCGCGTGTGGCCAAGTCCAGGTTGTGTTTGTCCGTTATAGTTACTTATACCTACTTTCTAAAACGAGAATGTTGATCATTCTCTTCCCTAGTTAGGCTGGCGGCCGTTTTCTTTATCCGTTGAACAGTGCAGATAGGCAAAATTTTGTTTGGTACTGTTCAAATATTTACGTAATTCTGACTTTCATTTCCGATATGCCACCTCCGTTAGGAACAACACGGTCAACATAACAAAATTCCTCCCAGAGGGTAACACTGTCCTGCTGCTTTGTACCATAATTGCTTTTACAAAATAGTTTTATGTCACAACCTGTTTCTAGCATTGAGGTTATGGTGCAGTAATAACAGCAGACAGGAGTGTTATACGTGGCTTTTCCGTGACAGGACTATTTTGTTCTGTTGGGGACATACTACGTAATAAACCAAACTTGGTACTTCATAGTATAAGCTACGTAAATACGCTGTTGTAGTGTTATAAGGTGCCGACTTCGTTACGCTGCCGCGATCTTTGGGAGATACCACATGCTGTCACTGGGATTGCACATATTAACGCGTGAGTAAATAAAACTGTGTGTTCTCTTGTCACATTCTCAAAACCGGTTTTTACTGTCTAGTTTATTTTAAGGTTAATACAGTAAATTTACGGACAACGTGTATTGCAGCCGCCTACGTACCAAACCAGCAGGCACCACGAAGTCAAGCTTAGACTAATTACAGCTCACGCAGATGCTTTTAAGCAATATTTCTTCTCGCACTTCGTGCCATAACGGAACAGCTAGGAGCCCTAATAAATTGTACAACAGGAATTATCCTCAGACATGCACTTACAGTGGTTCGCAGGAACAGATTATTTATTATTATGTAGTATTCTGCCTAGTGGCATGTCCATGTCTTCGTACGGAGACTTTTCTGATTCCACTGTTCCCTGTCTTAAGCTTCTTCCTTCAGTCTGTTGTACCTCCTTCCATCTTTCATGTCGTCCAGATGTTGAAATCTTATTCTTCCTCGTCCTGCGTTTCCTCTGAGTTTCACTTCGCTGACATCATGTATGAGTCCCTCGTGTCTAAGTACATGTCCAATCCAGTTGGCCTTTCTCTGAAGAATTGTACTTCTCTTCTCTCCTACTCTTCGCAGTACATCGTCATTTTTTATGCGATCTGTCCACTTGATCTTTTCCATTCTCCCCCAGCACCACATTTCAAAGCTCTCTAAGTATTTTTTCTCCTTCTTTCTCATGGTCCATGTCTCTGTTCCATCCAGTGCAATGCTCCAAATGTAGCAGTTTATCAGTTTTTTCCTCAGTGCCAAACTCATCTTGCTGGTCAGCAGAGTCCTGTTCTTGTTGAAAGCAGCTTTGGCCATGGCGATTCTCGCTCGGATTTCGTTGGTGCAGTGGCCATCCTCTGTGATAAAACTTCCCAGGTACTTGAACTGATTCACATTTTCCAGTTCCCGATTGTCAACAGTTATCTTCAAGTGTTTCTCACGTTTAGACATGCGCATCACTTTTGATTTTTCGATGTTCATTTCCATGTCGTATTTTCTTCCCGTTTCCACCAAATTGTTCATCAGGAACAGGTGTAGGTGCAGTTGCCTATGATAATCTCGGATTAACGGAACAGCACATTCCAATACAAGTACTACTGCTCCGAACACTGTGCAGACAGGTGGATACATACTAGCAGCAAAGTGCCTCGAGCGGTCAGACGCCGTTTGCACGGTGCGGCGCAGCTACTGTACTCCAGGCTAAGGAGCGCTGAGCCAGCTGTTTAGTTACATTCGCCTTCTGACAAATCAGCCGCAAAGTGCGGTTCCAGCGCGGCCTATTTTGATCGTTGTAGTCCGCGGGACATAAACCGAGCATCTGAAGACCCTCGCTCAGCGGAGCAGAACACGTGTGCGCCAAGTCTGCGCACACACGCCAACAACCCGGCCGCTAGGCTGTATTCGCCAGGCGCCCACGTACGCTATACACTGAACACCGCGCAAATCAGATTCTCAAAATTTTCAGTGAAACAATGATCTTACCGCTTGATTAATATTATCCATTTCTTGGATCTGAGGTAGCATTTATCCACGAAACAATTCTACAACTCGTTTCGAAAGACAAGCCTCTCCCAAACAGTGTGTAAACACTCAGCACCTATTGTTAAAACTCTAAAAACTTAACTCATTTCCTGTGTTAAATAAAAGCTCATTCCACTATGTGTCGCTGCCTTACACTAAAACCATTCACCTCTGTCCTATCACACACCGCAACCGCGCTCCTGGGCGTGTGATCTTCATCGGCTGTGGGCACCAAGACTGTCCAGTTGACGCTTCTTCTAGCGTGCGGTTTTAGTTGTGAGCTGGTGTTCCCCCGGTAGTACTGTGTATACGTACCTGCTCACCGAACCACACAACGTCACCCAATTTTCCCTCAATTCTAAACACGCTACTTATATGTAGACATCTACCATCATAGACTTCTAGCTATTACTTCAACTAAGTACTAAATACTTATCACTATGCATCTGCGTTAAAATAAATCCGAAAATCCGTTAAAAATGTCGTTCTGGTGCCTATCATTTGCACGTTTAGAATAATATTGTCTTGCTTCTTTCCGTGAATGGTTATTTCTCACACTTCAAAAAATGGTTCAAATGCCTCTGAGCACTATGCGACTTAACTTCTGAGGTCATCAGTAGCCTAGAACTTAGAACTAATTAAACCTAACTAACCTATGGACATCACACACATCCATGCCCGAGGCAGGGTTCGAACCTGCGACCGTAGCGGTCACTCAGTTCTAGACTGTACCGCCTAGAACCGCACGGCCACTCCGGCCGGCTCTCACACTTCCAGGAAGCTGAGATCTCTTTCTTTCTTCTCCATGAGTGATGTTTCTAAGTCTTCTTCTATTATCTTGAAAGGATGCCCTGTTTCGTACAGATGGTTAGCTACTGCTGACATATAATTTATGTATCAAAATGTCATTGTTTCCCTTTTGTATTAAAACTAATTGACAAACTAATTGACAAACCTGGCATTGCTCTCGTATTCATTTTGCAAATTTGCTATTAGGAACTACAACAAACAATTAACTGTGTTTTCAGTGAAGATTCGAAAAAAAAAAAATTAGTTTCCATGTATTCGTGAAAACACCATTGAAATGCATAACGTACAAATGTACACGTTCAGTATCAAAATTAAGAAATATGATCCCGCACATTTTCTGTACGCTGGGTGCAGCTGCTTCGCGTGTCTACATCGCGATTTTGTATACGTCTTTATTAGCCGGCCGCGGTGGTCTAGCGGTTCTGGCGCTGCAGTCCGGAACCGCGGGACTGCTACGGTCGCAGGTTCGAATCCTGCCTCGGGCATGGGTGTGTGTGGTGTCCTTAGGTTAGTTAGGTTTAAGTAGTTCTAAGTTCTAGGGGACTTATGACCTAAGATGTTGAGTCCCATAGTGCTCAGAGCCATTTATACGTCTTTATGACAATACCTCTCCATATCTCTATAGACGGCTACTGTTTACGCCTACAGCCGATGGAGCTTTGTAGTTGAAAACTGTCAAAAGCGCTGCCAGGTGTCAGGTATTTCCTTAATTTAACTCGACTGTGTTAGTGTCCTAGTAGTAAAGAATAAATATATCAAAATATGCATGAGGCGGCAATTAATGCATGATGCGGCAATTTTTTACCCGTCTCAGTGTTTATGAAGTCGTACGTCTTGAAATGTGTGTGTACAATGCTGTATTTATGTAGGTACATTCAGCGACATATGTGAATCATCTCTGCTAAATATTTCGAATTTAATGTTAGTAGAAAAGAAGTAATGAATTTCAACGTTACGCACACTGCAGCAATTTATCACGCATCTCAGTGTTTACCACGTCTTATCTCATGAACTATGTGTTGTACCACTATATACAATACTTGCCATTAAAATTGCTACACCAAGAAGAAATGCAGATGATAAACGGGTATTCATTGGACAAATATATTATACTAGAACTGACATGTGATTACATTTTCACGCAATTTTGGTGCATAGATCCTGAGAAATCAGTACCGAGAACAACCACCTCTGACCGTAATAACGGCCTTGATACCCCTAGGCATTGAGTCAAACAGAGCTTGGATGGAGTGTACAGGTACAGCTTCCCATGCAGCTTCAACACGATACCACAGTTCATCAAGAGTAGTGACTGGCGTATTGTGACGAGACAGTTGCTCGGCCACCACTGACCAGACGTTTTCAATTGGTGAGAGATCTGGAGACTGTGCTGGCCAGGGCAGCAGTCGAACATTTTCTGTATCCAGAAAGGCCCGTACAGGAGCTGCAACATGCGGTCGTGCATTATCCTGCTCAAATGTAGGGTTTCGCAGGGATCGAATGAAGGGTAGAGCCACTGGTCGGAATACATCTGAAACGTAACGTCCACTGTTCAAAGTGTCGTCAATGCGAACATGAGGTGACCGAGACGTGTAACCAGTGGCACCCCATACCATCACGCCAGTATGGCGATGACGAATACACGCTTCTATTGTGCGTTCACCTCGATGTAGCCAAACACGGATGCGTCCATCATGATGCTGTAAACAGAACATGGATTCATCCGAAAAAAATACGTTTTGCCATTCGTGCACCCAGGTTCGTCGTTGAGTACACCATCGCAGGCGCTCCTGTCTGTGATAAAGCGTCAAGGGTAACCCCAGCCATGTGGTCCGAGCTGATAGACCATGCTGCTCCAAACGTCGTCGAACTGTTCGTGCAGATGGTTGTTATCTTGCAAACGTCCCCATCTGTTGATTCAGGGCTCGAGACATGGCTGAACGATCCGTTACAGCCATACGGATAAGATGCCTGTCATCTCGACTGCTAGTGATACGAGGCCGTTGGGATCCAGCACGGCGTTCCGTGTCATCCTCCTCAACCCACCTATTCCATATTGTGCTAACAGTCATTGGATCTCGACCAACGCGAGCAGCAATGTCATGATACGATAAACCGCAATCGCGATAGGCTACAATCCGACCTTTATCAAAGTCGGAAACGTGACGGTACGCATTTCTCCTCCTTACAGGAGGCATCACAACAACGTTTCACCAAGCAACGCCGGTCAACTGCTGTTTGTGTATGAGAAATCAGTTGGAAACTTTCCTCATGTCAGCACGTTGTAGGTGTCGCCACCGGCGCCATCCTTGCGTGAATGCTCTGAAATGCTAATCGTTTGCATATCACAGCATCTTCTTCCTGTCGGTTAAATTTCTCGTCTGTAGCACGTCATCTTCGCGTGGTGTAGCAATTTTAATGGCCAGTAGTGTATTTTTATAGGTGCATTTAGCGGTATATGTGGCTACCGTCTGCGAATACAGGTGTAGCACAGAAGTAATAGATTTAAACGTCGTGAATGATGTGGCAGTTTTTCACGTATCTTATTTTTTATGGCGCCGTATCTCATTAACTATGTTAGGTAAGTGGTTCTTTCCCAGCAGCAGTGATTGTTGCGTGATAGTAAAGGATATGAGTACCATGTTTGGTTGAAATCGCTCTAGTTGTTTAGGAGGAGATTGGCGCACTTACGACCGTCGCCACCCCCCCCCCCCCCCCCACACACACACACACGTATGTAGCACGTATGGATGTTTTTCCCGGCTGTCCAAGATACTTCGTATCATTGAACATGCACAGTATTTTACATTCTACGTCATGATTCAGGCTACACCTCACTATATTATTCGTCTGGGACGCTATTCTTTCGCCGTTAGGCTTAGAAACGTTCAAGACTGTTTTGTAGTACAGCAGTACTTAGTTTGTTACATTTTACTTTTCTTATTATTCATATACAGCAATTTGTTAATGATATCTACTTTCTAATCACTATTCATAGTCAGCCACCAGCTTCCTCATAATGTTTAATTCCGTCTGTTTATCCTTCTTGCTCAATAGACATTGACCGCCCTCTGTACTAACCTACGAAAAGCATCCTATTTGTAATCTGTGGATGACATTCCTTATTAGAAAGCACCATACCAGCCATCGTAGGTCCAGTACGCACGTTACTAAAAGACTATCCCGGTATCCAATACCAGTTGTAGACTGCTTATCTAACGGCTTCCAGGGGCAACAAAAATTTGATTTTCAGTATTTTGCGTATGAGTAATTACTCAACGGAGATTGTGAAATGAGACCAGTGCTTAAATCTAATAGCCATGTAGAGATAAATGGTCTAGAAGAGGGTAGACTAGCGTTGAGAGTAGCAACGTATCAGTCTGAATACTTCAACACTTCTTTCTTGTGTTTGCTGAACACACTTTGTTTTCTAAATGCATTTTCTCCACAAGATAAGACCATTTTTTTCTTATCACTCTTTAGACTGATTCGATGGGGCATGAAATGACTTCCTCCCCTGTATCAACTTATTTGTTGACTATTTTCCGATCTCTGTCTTTACTCACAATTTACATTGTTTACATGGTGTCCTAAAACAAGTTCTACCATCCTATCCACTCTTCATTTAAGCGGTTTTCACACCCTCCTTTCATCGCCTGATCTTCGGGGGGTCAGCTCATATCTTATCACTCGATTCAATTTTCAGCATCCTTCTGTAACACCACATCTAACGATCCGAATCTCTTCATTCCCGTCTTTGCTACAGTCAGTAATTCTATTCCACAAAATTCTGTGCTCGAGACATACATTCTCAGAAATCTCTCTCTCAACTGAAGGCCTATGTTCAGTTCTATCAAACTTATTTTAGCGTGCCAGTGTGTTTCTCGTTGCTTCATCCGCCACGCATTATTTTGCTGCCAAGGTAGCAGCAGAATTCATTTACTTCGTCTTTTATCCCCAATCCACATTTTGTGTTCATTAGATTGTTCATTCCATTCAACGGCTCCTGTAGTTCACTTTCATTAAGGGTAACGATGTCATGAGAGACCTAACCTTCAACCTTCAATTTCAATCCCATACTTGATTGTTTACCTCTTTTTTTTTGTTATTGCGGCTTGGAAGTACAGATTAAATAGTAGCGGGGAAAAACTGTATTCTTGCTTTGCACTATTTTTAATCCAAGCACTTTGTGTTTCGTCTTTTATTTTTATTGTGCGCTCTTTGTGGAACAATGTGGAATTAAATAACGCCAAATGAGCTAGCAGCCTAGTTTCCTGCTGAATACAATGAGAGAGATCCAACTTCAAGACGTCAAATGTATCATACTTCTTTCTTTATTACTTTATCCGTGTGTACTGGCTATTTTGGGTAGACTGTTATCAGGCGTAACCCCATCCCCTCGCCTGTGACTTGCTGAACTTCGTGAATCAACAGTGAGTTTAGCTTCTTAACAGGTAATTTCGATAATGGTCGTATTAACCGGCTTGCGAAATAAAGACATGGGGTGGGTGGCAACAACATTGTGTTTACGCCCGTGAAACACGGGGGGGGGGGGGGGGGGGGGGGGTAGCGTACACTCAGAAGATGTTAGAAACAGAGCGCCGTCACTTGCTACACTATTATACGCCAGTGTCCTGCGTAACATAACAATTCAGCTCTGGCCGTCACTTCTGTTTGACGTTACCTCTCGCACGCTATCACTGTGACAGCATTTGTGCAACGTGTGATGCGTAAGAATCAAGTCTCGCCTGAAACTCATGGCCGCTTTAATTTAGATGAGCAATTCCTTCGTAAAAATTTATTGTAGGACGTCTTTTGTGAAATAAAGAGGTCACTTCTGCACATGATGACCTTCACTCTGCCACGTTGTAGCTCATTATAAACGGAGCCCCAGTAGGACTCGAGCAGTGGCAGTTAATCAGGCGGATGGCGTCCCGCATCTTACTCGAGCTGTGATTAAAAAATCGGTAGTTGATGTAAATTATTTGCAAGCTGTGTTCCGATGTCAATAAAAGCCAGAATCGAAAAATGTGCTAGAAACAGGCATCCTTGTACTGTCTAATTTGTGATGTAACTCTCTGTACGCCTTAATGTTTCAGATCATACCACACTCAAGCAACATGTGTAAAAACAGTATGTAAAAGTTCGGCACAAAAAACGTGATTCAGTAACATTTCATAATAGAATTTTTAACATTAGATAAAACGAGCTTCATCACTTCAAATGATACATCACAAATTTATGGCACTCACAGTTGAAAAGCAATTGTTTTTCGAAAAATGTGTTAACAACAGCTGCTCCATCATAGGCGACTGAGACCATTATCGAATGTGTTAAGTCCAAATTTCAGAGACCAGACAGTTTGCTTGGTAAAATGCAAATGGTGGGTGACGGTTTCGGACACGTGTTTTCACCTCCAGTTAATTTTTCCTGCGTACCGAAAAACATTGTGAGCTGGTGCGTTTCCGACGCCAGTTTCCATCGAACGTCATTTTGATCTTTGAGTCGACTTCGATGCATATTTGTCTTCTGTTGATCTTTGGCGGCTCGGATTTAACGGCAGCGCATGCGCTCTGCTGGGGAGGTGTATCGGAATCGGCGGTGAGCGAGAGTCAAGTGTGACTGTGTACGTAGACAAGACGGCAAGAGGATGAGTCGGACAACGAAGGAGCGGGGCCAGCGGCTACGGCGTGTTGAGTCGTGAGGGCAGATCCACCGCCCATGGTGATTGGTTTTCCTAGAGGTCGGAAGGATAAGCTCCTTCGAGCCTGTTATAAGCTACGCTGGCCGATTGAATTGGAGTCGCCGAGTTGCTTCGGTGGGTTGCGTGCAGCTTAATTGAATATGCCAGTGTACTAAAAATCCTTTGGAATCGTTTTACTTGTTTACACCTACCTCGGTGTCGTGACTAACTATCTTGACGGCAGTTGAGGAAGTGTGGCTACGCCCAACCAACCGACATGAAGTGTGGTTAAAGACGTAGCTAGAAATGTAACGAGTAGTGAGTAAGTCCGGCTCTGGCGTTTTAAGACACGCCGAGGTAGGTCCTCTATTCTACCTTGTAGTTCATTTGGTAGTTTGGCGTATAAATGTGCGCCGAGATAATTCTTGACATCTTAACTTTAGGGCATGATTTTTAGCGAACTTATTAATCAAAGTTTAAGGGCTGGCACTGGCCAAGTAACTCACGGAGGCTAATTTGTTTCTATTCAGTTGTATTGATCACCTGTCCCCTAGATAAGATTGTATAGTTTACGTCTCAGAATATTGTCTGCCGTTGATGTGTGTTGTGTTGCAGATAATTGGCAGTGGTCGACGCGAGCATACTGGGAGCAGAGCACCACGGGGGCAGAGAGATATTTAAGGCCCTGTCCTCTCCTTTACACCTTGGGTTATGTTGTCACTGTTGCGTGATTCCGTCTTTCCAGTGGAGAATTATAGCATCTGAAGTTCAATTGCAGTACGGAGTTGAGTACATTTATATGTCATTTCCTGTCTCGCGGATCTCTCGTATTGATTTGAATCCTTGGTCGGCTCGCTTCTATCGCTAATTCACACACAATATTGAAGCAACCTCATTTTAGGGGTATTGTCATATGGTCATGTTCTAGTTGTAATCATTCTAAGAATATTGTTTATTAATCAACTGAGTAAGATTGGTTTGGTCAAAATTAAACCACCTCCTTAATTGTTTTATTCATTTGTATATAGTTTTATTTAGGAAAGTTGGCTAGCCAAACCTTAAAAGATCTGTGTTCTTAACCTTAATCTATTCCTCAGCTGATTGGAAGTAATGACAGTTCTGATGGGAATTGTATGGAATTTTGTACTATTTAAGTAAAACTTTACCTGAGTATATTTACCTGTCATATTCAAATTTCAAGTTTTATGGGTCTTGTTCTGGTTAAAGAAATTTGTTATTTGTCCAAGTGACCTGGCCTTGTAAGGCAGTCTCCTGCATTATTGTGATTTTATAATGCTTTGTTTTGTAATAAAATATGTAGCAACTACAATGGATTACTATTGTTATTTTGTTGTGTCACTACCATTACCACATTTCACAATGAATATTTCAGAAGGTTCCAGGAGAAAAATAAACTGCGAACGAAAACCCATGTCAGAAACAGTCATCTACCGAGGCAACAGAGCATCACACTCATACGAGAGAAGGCCTGTCTACGCAGCAATCCATCTTCTCCATTAGTGATCGTGGCCATCAGTCGCGACCACTGAGTAAGAAACCATATTACCTACATTCCGCCTACGGTCAGTGAGTGTACAAAATCACGTTTGCTGCCGGAGGTGTGGCCTTGTGGCAGGAGCGAGCGCCTATAATTTCGGCGCTCTGTAACGTCGTTGGATGACGTTTCCGGACACGGGTTCCTTGCCTCGTTTTGTTTCTCGAGACACAGCCCTCGAAATTTGTTCAAATGGCTCTGAGCACTATGGGACTTAACTGCTGAGGTCATCAGTCCCCTAGAACTTAGAACTACTTAAACCTAACTAACCTAAGGACATCACACACATCCATGCCCGAAGCAGGATTCGAACCTGCGACCGTAGCAGTCGCACGGTTCCGGACTGCGCGCCTAGAACCGCGAGACCACCGCGGCCGGCCGAAATTTGTCGCAACATTCCTAACATATTTCAGGTTTCCATATTGGGGAAGGCTCCGACAATTATCGATCGGAACTAAACTAGACCTCGGGCTACGCTACAGATCAATCTCTCACAACAACCAAGAACTCAGGAGGCAGGGGAGGGGGGGGGGGGAGGAGTAATCCCACACTCTCACCAAACGTTCACATACTGTATCTTCTTTCCGTTTCATAATCAACTACTACTCAACATCAACAGCTAACTCCAAGATAAAATATACAGGTAGCTTAATTATCCCCCAACGGCACATTTCCCGACAGAGTACCACAACAAATCTTACTAAAAGAGGCGTTTTGGAGAGGTATTAAATATGGCGTATGTTAGCTTTAATGCATGTTTTTGGTATTTTCATTTCCAATCTTCAAACGTTTAGTGTTTTGTCTGCTCAAACCGGGCGTTTATGAGTTTGCATGATGAAACAGGTATGTCTCCATGATATCACTCATCTTGTGCACTGATTGGCTGTCATGAGCAACCTGACAATTGCTATGATAATTTACACACCGTATTTGTCGTGTTTATGCTTTTGTATAAGAAAAGTATACATTTTAAATGATACAGCGCTAGCAACCAGTCAGCTGCATTCATTGCTCTGTTTAAACTATGTGTACAGCCCTGTCCGGATTTACACTGTTTTTGTTCTTGATTCACGTTTATATCGGGTCTGGGAACACCAATTTATTTTCTTCATCCTAACCGCATGCTCCAAAATTTTACTACACTCGTGATGTGCTGCTGTTATTCGCAAGAACGTAAAACTCGCTAAACTAAAGTAACGGGACGTATTTCGGTCACGGAGTATATTTCTCGCGCTTTTTCCTCTAATAATTTGTGAAACTTTGGCCGGCCAGGGTGGCCGAGCGGTTCTAGGCGCTACAGTCTGTAACCGCGCAACCGCTACAGTCGCAGGTTCGAATCCTGCCTCGGGCATGGATGTGTGTGATGTCCTTAGGCTAGTTAGGTTTAAGTAGTTCTAAGTTCTAAGGGACTGATAACCTCAGATGTTAAGTCCCATAGTGCTCAGAGCCATTTGAACCATTTTTTGAAACTTTCGCTGTGTGGTGATGCTTATGTTACCGTACTCTAGTGCACTCTGGCGAGACATTTGCAAACTTATACCAACGGTAGACGGAATAGCCAAAAACATCTGTCTAAAACATTATAAAAAGGCAATAATACTAAACATCAGTTAATGACACAATTAAGTATAATAGAGATATACAGAGACAGGGATCTGACAGCGAAGTTTCAGCAACTCTTTTAATTCCCTTTTGATGTGAGTAGTCGAACTTGAACATTGTAAGCAGGTTGGTAGGAAACACCTAGGCTGAAACACCAGAGCCTTTGGGACGCCCATAAGTGCTGTACTCTGAGGAAGTCACGCTCCGAACCTCTGCTACATAAAGCTAACTGGCATTTCAAAGTGCAGCCTTAAGACTAGCTATTACCAGTTCGAAGAACATCACTTGATATTGCGGATCAACAGTTCCAAAAATGTTGACCACCCTTAATTAAAGCTGAGTGGGAAATATGCGAAATGCATTCTGGTAATTTAAATTCTGTAATACGTTACTGAGAAACTTTTTAATACATATTTTTGGGTGGCTCCACCTCAGGGCCTTTAATTACGAGCAGCACCTATATATATGGTGTTGGGTTGGGTTGTTTTGAGGGAGGAAACCAGACAGCGAGGTCATCGGTCTTATCGCATTAGGGAAGGATGGGGAAGGAAATCGGCCGTGCACTTTCAAAAGAACCATACCAGCATTTGCCTGGAGCGATTTAGGGAAATCACGGAAAACCTAAATCAGGATGGCCGGACGCGGGATTGAACCGTCGTCCTCCCGAATCCGAGTCCACTGTGCTAACCACCGCGCCACCACGCTCGGTATATAGTGTAACGGCATAAGTGTAGGTATTTCTATTGGTGAGAGTGGATGGTGTACTGAACATTAGCCCACATCATTTTTTACTTCATTTTCATACTAATTGTTATAGCTATTACAAGTTATGTTTTTAAGTTGGGTAGTACTTGCAGGATCTCAGATCACGTGTAGCAAAAAAATGGTTCAAATGGCTCTGAGCACTATGGGACTCAACTGCTGTGGTCATAAGTCCCCTAGAACTTAGAACTACTTAAACCTAACTAACCTAAGGACAGCACACAACACCCAGCCATCACGAGGCAGAGAAAATCCCTGACCCCGCCGGGAATCGAACCCGGGAACCCGGGCGTGGGAAGCGAGAACGCCACCGCACGACCACGAGATGCGGGCCCACGTGTAGCAAGAGCAAGGCATTAATGCTCATTTTTGCTTAGGCAGCAGGTCAGTTGCTGAAGTGCTGATGCATGGATGCAAAACGATTAGTCTGTTTTGACAGGCGTAGTCCAGTGTGTGTACATATTAAGGTACTACATACATTACTAGCCATTAAAATTGCTACACCACGAAGATGACGTGCTACAGACGCGCAATTTAACCGACAGGAAGAAGATGCTGTGATATTCAAATGATTAGCTTTTCAGAGCATTCATACAAGGTTGGCGCCGGTGGCGACACCTGTTGTGTTGACATGAGGAAAGTTTCCAACAGATATCTCATACACAAACAGCAGTTGACCGGCGTTGCCTGGTGAAACGTTGTTGTGATGCCTCCTGTAAGGATGAGAAATGCGTACCGTCTCGTTTCCGACTTTGATAAAGGTCGGATTGTAGCCTATCGCGATTGCGGTTTATCGTATCGCGACATTGCTGCTCGCGTTGGCCGAGATCCAATGACTGTTGGCACAATATGGAATCGGTGGGTTCAGGAGGATAATACGGAACGCCGTGCTGGATCCCAACGGCCTCGTATCATTAGCAGTCGAGATGACAGGCATCTTATCCGCATGGCTGTAACGGCTCGTGCAGCCACGTCTCGAGCCCTGAGTCAACAGATGGGGACGTTTGCAAAACAACAACCATCTGCACGAACAGTTAGAGGACATCTGCAGCAGCACGGACTATCAGCTCGGAGACCGTGGCTGGGGTTACTCTTGACGCTTTATCACAGACAGGAGCGCCTGCGATGGTGTGCTCAACGACGAACCTGGGTGCACGAATGGCAAAACGTTATTCTTTCGGATGCATGCAGGTTCTGTTTACAGCATCATGATGGTCGCATCCGTGTTTGGCGACATCTCGGTGAACGCACATTGGAAGCGTGTATTCGTTATCGCCATACTGGCGTATCACCCGGCGTGATGGTATGGGGTGCCATTGGTTACACGTCTCGGTCACCTCATGTTCGCATTGACGGCACTTTGAACAGTGGACGTTACATTTCAGATGTGTTACGACAAGTGGCTCTACCCTTCATTCGATCCCTGCGAAACCCTACATTTGAGCATGATAAATCACGACCGCATGTTGCACGTCGTGTACGGGCCTTTCTGGATACAGAAAATGTTCGACTGCTGCCCTGGGCAGCACATTCTACAGATCTCTCACCAATTGAAAACGTCTGGTCAGTGGTGGCCGAGCCACTGGCTCGTCACAATACGCAGTCACTACTCTTGATGAACTGTGGTATCGTGTTGAAGCTGCATGGGTAGCTGTACCTGTACACTCCATCCAAGCTCTGTTTGACTCAATGCCCAGGCGTATCAAGGCCGTTATTACGGCATGAGGTGGTTGTTCTGGGTACTGATTTCTCAGGATCTATGCACCCAAATTCCGTGAAAATCACATGTCAGTTCTAGTATAATGTATTTGTCCAATGAATACCCGTTTATCATCTGCATTTCTTCTTGGTGTAGCAATTTTAATGGCCAGTAGTGTATAAAAATACCTGCACTTATACCCATTACAGAATATTTACCACAACAGTCACTTTTCCCACGTGAATGATCATGTTTTGTTCTTGCTGTGGTCTTGAGCGGCCTTGTCCACAGTTCGCTCTGTCGAGTAGTAACGTTAATTGGTTATACGTGGAACGATAGTCTTCCGCAGGGAACGACCACACAAACGAGGGCTTAAAAGAGTGCGTCCGCTGTGTGTCAGAGGTGTTTTGTTGAACTCCGGAGTGATGCGCCGCCGAGAGAGCGAAAGGTATTGGCGTGAGCTGGCAGGCGCGTGTCTGCTCCCGTCTGCGTCTGTCGCGGACACAATGGGGACGAGCGTGGCCGGCTGGCGCTATTTCGGACGCAGCGCCGCGGGCCGCGAGCGGCGAGCGGCGCACAATAGCCCACACCGGCACCTGCGACGCGCCCTCCGCCGTCTGCAGGCGGGGCCAATGCAGCTCAACCACCGATAGGCGGAGCTCTTATCAGTACTTCCTCGATGCAGAGCTGCGTGATTAATTGTTTGATGTTAATCCAAAGCGAAAACAAGGATGCCGAGAAACTGATACATTTATAACAAGACAAATTATTCAAAACTGTTGCGAATTTGGCTTAGCAATGCATTTAGTTTTTATTGATTTTGAGAAAGGTTTTTGTAGTATCGATAGCTACGATGCCACAACGTAGTTCCTCCGCTCTGCTAGGTTGGCACTACGAGAGACACCGACGACAGCACCTTCTAGCCGGCGCTGTCGAGGTCTACGAGCTCCGCGACTGCTGCAGCCCATTTTCATCAGGTGCAGCCAGCCAGGAAACTTGGCCTCAACTTCGCACCACCTTGCAAGTTATGTAATATGTTTGCATATGTTTATCCACTAGTAAAAGTGCTTAAATTGATACCGCAGAGCCGACGTAATTTTCCTTTTCCCGTTCCTACCCAGCCGGGATACAAAACTTTTGATAAGGTAAGAAATACCCCATCTGTGCAAAATATTCGAAATAAAAACTTTTTCAAATCATCTTTTTAATACCATAAAGAGTCTACAAGCAAATACAAAAAAATTATAATTTCAGATTCGAAAACGTCAGATGAAATTTTAATAAACCAAGGTGTTCGACAAGAGTGCAGTCTGTCATCTACTTTATTTATTTTACGTGTTGACGACATAGTTATAAAGTGGAAAGATGAAACACACTTAAGAATTGAAATAGGATCTAGAATATCATTAAATATTCTGTTATATGCTGATGACAAGATAATTATACAGGGAACAAAAGAAAACTTACAAACAGCAATATAAATATTGAACCAAAACGCAATATATTAACTGTATGTGCAAATAAGACAAAGATATGGAAACAGTCCAGTCGAATCGAAAATAACAATAAACTAGAAAATTTTAGAACAAGTATAACTTCAGTTATCTAGGATGAGAAATTACTTGCAACTATGACAAAGACATTGATAAGAAGGTTAATAAATGTCACGCTATCTGCGGAACAATTCGAAGAATTTTGGGAGAGAAACACAAAAAGAAACACAACTGAAAGTCTATAAAGTTAATGGCTGTATCTACTCTTGTATAAATCTCCAAATCATGTGCAATAACAAAAAAAAATCGCGTATACAAGCAGCAGAGATGAATTTGATGCCTTACGTAAGAGGCTCTAGTAAAAGGGATAAAATAACGAATGAAACAAGATGATCAGATTGGAAAATATTTTCAGTTAATGATAAGACAGACTAGAACAAAATGAAATGGAGCGATCATGTTGATTGAATGACAGAAAATATATTGCGAGAAAAAGAAACCATGAGTTATTGGCCAACTGCAAAGAGAGAAATAGGTAGATCTCGTAAGAGATGAATAGGTGGATGGTAGAGATCAGAAGACGTGATTCCACCACGTAATCCTTGTAAGGAAATAATTATGATAGTTAAGAGAGTGGATTTTCTCTGAATTTTCATAGCCCAATGAACAGTCGGAAATGTACAAATGGGATATCAAACTGAGGAGCGTGAGGTCTAGTTTTGCAACAAACATTTAACCGTCTTAAAGTAATCCAGGCAATTAAGATAAACTTGTTTACTGATTCGATAGAAAATTACACACCGGAATTTTGTCAGAATTTTCATACCTGAGCGAAGACTGGGGTAACAAATTGAGCAGCATGAAGTGTAGTTTTACAAAAAAAAGATTTAACTGCTTAACAGTTATAAGTTTACTAACAAGATCTTAATTATTGATTTAAGAGAAAACTGAAATATTTAGCTACCAACTGCTGTAAGCTATGTAAATAACCTATAATAATAAAAAATAATACCTATCGACCTTGAAATATGTGAGTGCTATTTGGTAAGTAAGGTCCGATCGGCTGCGAAATGGAAACCACTGTCAAAATCAAAAATGTTTCAATTGCAACAGTTAGCTACACCTTCTAGTTACTTCTCCACATAGTCGCCGCTCCGACTTAGAAATTCGTCGTAGCATTGGTACCAAGTTTCCAACTACCTCTTCATGGAAGGCAGTCACATGGGCTTTCCGACACTTATTCTCTACGTTTTCTCCAGCTCGTTGTCTGTGCCAAAATGTTGTCTTCATAGCCAGCAGTTCATGTGAGCAGAGATGAAATTCAGGGAGAGCCAATTACGGACTGTTTTGTGTGTGATCAAACACTTCTCATCAAAAACGCAACAGGAACATCTTCATTGCCTCTCCACTGTGTGGCCGAGAATTGCCACGAGGAAGGAATGTATGTAGTGTGGGCTGCGTGAAATCAGGCGAAATCTCTCACCAGACCCTCATACTTGGCGGGTGACTCTACTTTTCCAGGCATCTTTACGCGTTCACTGTGCGCTCAGCACTGAAATGGGAGACTTGACGTGCACGACAGGCATACTAGAGACACTGCCCAACATAGCTCCGTCGGATTTTCACTGTGGTTTCCATGCCGCACCCGATCGGACCCCACTTTCCGAATAGCACTCTAATCATATTTCATACTCCCTAAACCAAACTCGAAAATACAAAAGGGAAATTAAAAGAAACAATCAAATGTTTTGCGAAATGATTTATCTAAAAGTAAGAAATAAAACAGATTAGAGAAGTATTTGACACGCCTTTGAATGATACTCGAAATCATATACCGCAAATGAGGTGCCTATATTAATCGTGTCCGACTTTCAGTGTTTTTAAAAGTTTTCAACACTGACGGTGGAATAAGATAACCAACTGTTGTAGATTTTGGATGTCACACTGGAATATATTCGCTATAAATTGAGTGGGCACACAATCATTCTGCTGTCGGTGAATTCTCACGATGAAATCCGCTATAATGAGGAAGTTGATGTCTTAGTGAAGCTAGATGCATCTGCAGGAATTGTTCTCGATGTGAAATACCATAAACAGACTTTACGTGAAGTAAAGAGTCATGGAAAACAGGAATGGCAAGAGATGTAGAATGTGTCCCAACAAACGAAAGGTGGATATTGTGTGGGATAACAACCTCAACGCCGTGTTTTATGAGGACGTATTTAGACCGACGTGCGATTTCCACCATCATTCGACTCGCTTCAACCATGCCTCGTTTCCTGTACATTTGTGTAAAATCAACATTTGCGATTCCCCTGCATGCAAGTGTGATTCTGAGTCAGACGCAGATGTAAACCACATCTTATTTTCGTGTTCCAATTTTACAATGAACGATCAGAATTTCTGAAGAATTTCACGAGTATGGATTACCTCCTGCCTCAATCTGTGTCTTCTCTTTTTGTTTCTAAAGTTATTCGCCTGTGTAGTGTCTATGAAAGTATGGAGAAAAATCTGCAGGACTAATTTTCGTTTATCTGTATCACTTATTATTGAAACTTAAGATATAGCGAGAATTGACAATGTGTGTAAATACGCATTTATGTAAACAAGTGTTCTCCATGGCTAAACGCCGGCCGCGGTGGTCTAGCGGTTCTAGGCGCGCAGTCCGGAACCGCGCGACTGCTACGGTCGCAGGTTCGAATCCTGCCTCGGGCATGGATGTGTGTGATGTCCTTAGGTTAGCTAGGTTTAAGTAGTTCTAAGTTCTAGGGGACTGATGACCAAAGATGTTAAGTCCCATAGTGCTCAGAGCCATTTGAACCATCCATGGCTAAACAGAGTACAAACTCCGGAGAGTAAATAAAAGAAACAAACAAACAACTAAAAATTTAAAGTCCATTGTTTAACCTAGAAACTTAGAATTTTAAGGCGTCTTTGTCTGCTGTAATTTCACTCAGTGGCCTCATTACGTCACTAACGTATGAGCGGTCTCAGCTGCTTATGTGATATCGAGCATCATTCAAAGGCGCGAGCATTGTTTCTCTAATCTATTGTATTTCCTGCATTTGAACACATTATTTTACAAAACATTTGACCTTTTCTTCCAAATTTTTTATTCATTTGTTTTCAGGTACGTGTCTGCAGTGCTAGTACACATTCAAATCCCCGCGCCACAATGTCGTAGCAAAACAGAATGGCATCACTCCTTGATGAAGTAAACTACTGTGCGGAAATTTCTTTTCTGTGTTTGAATAGGCAACAGCGGTGTACCAGTTCGTGCTGAGTTGGTGGAAGTGAGCGGCAACGACGCACCATCGCATAACACAGTGGTTAGGTGGCGCAGGCGTTTGCACTGTACTCAGAAAAGTCCGAATGGCGAAGAACGAAATGGCAGACTTCATCACTGCGTAGATCAGTGAAAATTAGTCATGGATCAATTTTAAAACGAGCAAGGTGGTGCTGCGGTTAGCACACTAGACTCCCATTCGTGATGACGACGGTTTAAACCCGCGTTCAGCCATTCAGATTTACGTTTTGCGTGATTTCCCTAAATCGCTTCGGGCAAACGCCGGGACGGTTCCTTTGAAATGGCACGGTCGATTTCCTCCCCCATTTCTGAAACAATGCGAGAGTGTGCTCGGTCTCTAATGATCTCAATGTAGACGGGACGTTAAAGCTAATCTTCCTTCTTTCATTTCCTTAGATTTTAAACATCTAGCACGACAATCTGAATATCAGAAGGTCGCCGGTACCTGGGTTTCACTACTGCTCACATCTCATCAAAAAGTTCACTGAACCGAGGCCGCAGCTGTCACAGACCAATCTAGGTAAATTCCTTAGCTACCTACCGAGTGAGGTGGCGCAGTGATTAGCAAACTGGACTCGCATTCGGGAGGACGACGGTTCAAACCCGCGTCCAGCCGGATGATTTAGGTTTTCCTTGATTTCCCTAAATCGCTTCAGGCAAATGCCGGGATGGTTTCTTTGAAAGGTTCAAAAAGGCTCTGAGCACTATGGGACTCAACTTCTGAGGTCATTAGTCCCCTAGAACTTAGAACTAGTTAAACCTAAATAACCTAAGGACATCACACACATCCATGCCCGAGGCAGGATTCGAACCTGCGACCGTAGCAGTCGCGCGGTTCCGGACTTCTTTGAAAGGGCACGGCCGACTTCTTTCCCTAATCCGATGGGACCGAGGGCCTTCCTGTTTGGTCCCCTGCCCCCCCCCCATCCCAAACCAACCAATCAACCAACCTACCTACTATAACCACCTAATCACCACGAATGAGTATTAGTATAACAATTTCACCTTCACGCAAACGAGCAAAGCTGGCAGTGAAAACACATGAATTTACCACTTCTGAGAAAAGCGCAGATTCAATCGTCATCGGGTAAGATGATGCTGAACGTTTTTAAGGACATCCGTAGTGAGGTGCTAGGAGTGAATTAAGAAGTACGAGGGGCGTTCAGTAAGTAACGCAAGATATTTTTTTTCTCGGTCAGTTTCTACTGAAAAAGCGCGAAACTTGTTGCGGCACATCGTGGAATATTCACACTGCAGCCCCAGTAGTTTAATGAAGTTCCGATAGGTGGCGACCCTATACATAGCCTTCAAAATGGCGTCTGTAACGGAAGTGCGTTCCAAGCAGAGTTACTTTTGGCGGAAAACAGCAGAATCGTAGATCTTCATAGGTGCTTGCAGAATGTTTACGGAGACCTGTCAGTGAACAAATGCACGCCAAGTCGTTGGGCGAGGCGTCAGTCATCACCGCAATGAGGTCGCTCATACCTATCCGGTCCGTACGTGTCTGCCGGCCGCACACAGCTGCTACCCTTGCATTGTTGGAGCGTGCGCACACGCTGATTGGAGATGATCGACTGATCACAGTCAAACATCTCGCTGCTCAACTAGATGTCTCTGTTGATAGCGCTCACTCACTCGTCCAGCAGGTAGTGTACTCAATGGTGCGTGTGCCAGCTCGGTTCCTCGCCGCCAGGCAGAAGACCATAAAGAGCCAACGGAGGACCACCTGTGCTGAGCTGCGTGCTCGTTACGAGGCTAATCGTGACAATTTTCTGTCGAACATCGTCACAGGCTTCATCACAAACATGGCTTCATCACTTCGAACTGGGAACAAAACGGCAGTCCAAGGAGTGACACCACACTACCTACCCTCCGAAGAAAAAATTGAAAGTCAAACCCTCAGTCGGTAATGTGATGGCGACGGTCTTCTGGGACTCTAAAGGGATTATGCTGTTTGAGGTCCTCCCTAACAGTGCAACGATCAGCTCTGAAGTGTACTGTGCTACCCTCAGGGAATTGAAGAAACAACTTCAGCGTGTTCGTCCCCAGAAAAATTCATACTAACTTCGACTTCTCCATGACAACGCAAGCCTTCACACAAGTCTGCGGGCCAGAGAGGAGCTCAAAAAACTTCATTGGACTGTTCTTCCACATCCACCCTACAGCCTGGATCTCCCACCTTCCATCTGTTTGGCTCACTGAAGGATACACTCCGCAGGACGCAGCACGAGGATTATTGAGAGGTTATTTAAGCAAAAAGCCATTTGCACCGACGTCGACCTGTAGACTGGTACCTTGCGAGCATTCGGGCCCTCCCAATAGGATACCGTACGGCCGTCGCATTGAACGCAGATTCTGTTGAAAAATAGGGTTTGTGGCCAGAAAGATGGGGAATAGAATGGTCTACTGGAATCCTAAATAAAATCAATCTGCTTTCATAAAAAAAATGTTATGCTTTACTTATTGAACGCCCCCTTGTAAAGTTCTTTTTACGTAAGTCATACATGCTGCTACTTTGGGATATCAAATTTTGGATCGCCACCGGTATTCTCCTGATATCAGTGAGTGACAGGCGCTTCTAAAACGACGACGACGTCATTTGTGGGGTGGAACGTTTTCCGGACAGTCAAACTGAAGACTATTACAAACAATAACTTCGCAAAGTTAACTCATCGTTGCGATTTTTTTTCCTTTTCTTCGAGGTCATAAACAGAACTTCATGAAAACCCATCATACTAGTGTAAGGCTGCTTACAAGTCTATATATTTTGGGGTGGCTCCGCCTCAGAGCCTTTAATTACGAGCAGCACCTATATATATGGTGTTGGGCTGGGTTGTTTTGAAGGAGGAAACCAGACAGTGAGGTCATGGGTCTCATCGCATCTGGGAAAGATCGGGAAGGAAGTCGACCATGCCCATTGAAAGGAACCATCCCGGCTTTTGCCTGGAGCGATTGAGGGAAATCACGGAAAACCTAAATCAGGATGGCCGGACGCGAGATTGAACCGTCGTCCTCCCGAATGCGAGTCCGGTGTGCTAGCCACTGCACCACCTCGCTCCGTTTTTTCGTGGGCCTCGTGTCCAGTTCAGTGACGTCACCACAAAACTAGGAGATATATTCTGCTCGCCAGTTTTAAGGCTTGGTTGTTAGTGCTAACACAACGTGCAAAGGTTTCGCGACTGCCCACCGAAATACATTTCACAGGCGTTCTGCAGACGTCGTATTTCTTATGTGTGACGCTCCCAGAATATTTCTTTCGATGTCATATAACAAATTTTTCTGACTTGGAAACAGTTTCATGCGGTTGTTATTCAGGAGGTGAATATAGAGTTTACAAAGAAAGCAAAGGACAGGTTATGCTGAGAAAAATGAGGATGGTACTGGCGCGCATACTGAAATGTCACCTTACAAGTGGGGCAACGTTAGGACGAAGAAAAGGAAAAAGTCGGCATCGGATATTTTGGGATAACTGAAACTAGCAAGAGTCTTCCGAACAATGATATGTAGCAATGGAACGCTAAAGCGTACGCATTAAAACTGACAACTCACGCTGTTTTGATTTACTTCGCAGTTGTAACCCTCAGTAGTCTACTAATTTACATAATCTGTCTACGAAAACTCTGTACCTCTTGGGTCACCTACACCGTTTAGAATGTTCTTCAATACTGCACCGAAGCGCTTTACACCCCGTTCAGCCTGCTCTTTTCTGTAGCATACATTTACGTCTGACTTCGTCGATAATTATATGCGTATTTCACATAAATAGATATAACAGAAACAATTATTTCTTCCGCTATTTTCTGTTAATTCAAATGTCAAACAAGTTTTTTGAACTAGTTAGATTTCAGTTTATTGTTACAGCTCAACAAACCAAGTCGTTACATATTTAATTTGTTTCCTTTGTATACCGGATAACTTGGATCAATAACAACATTCACCTAGAATGGAGAGGTGAGTGTCATGGAATCTAAGGACCTCTCTTTTGCAGACTACGAAATAGAGTTTTCTCAGTTACAGGCTGAACATACGTAAGTTTTTATAGCTGCATCAAACAACTTTGATGCCATTTGTAGGGCAACACACATGTAAAAAGAAGAAGGAAAAAAAAAAAACATATTTCCATCTACATTCGCAGGAGCGCCGGACCAACAGATTATACTGTACTTTCATATAAATATTTTGAATCACGGATGTGTAAAGATTAAGTATTATTCTTTAAACGAGGTAAGCACGCAAGAAGCTCTCTTTCACTGACCACCGTTTGCGAAACTGTTCGTTAAATTCTTCACTGTCCTACGAACTGATGATTCGTTCTGCGGGAAAACAATTAAGTCATAATATTCCGCATTTAGTAAGAAGCAAATAGCTGCAGGATGAATTGATAGTTATCAATCGTAACTTCTTAGTTATTTCTGCAACGATATTGTCCAACTTAGTTCTCAACACGACAGTAGCTACAGTAAACGGCTGAAAAATTCAACTATCGTGCTTGATTGCCCTGTATCTCAGATTTACTGGTACGCTGATATGAAATATCGTCTTTTCACGACCGAGAGGTACTGATAACATTTCGCAGTTGGCCACATCCTCACCGTTGGAACGCTTTCGCGACAAAATTGATTTTTTAATGGGTATAACATCATTCTCTTCCACGCAACATGGTAAGTATATAACGTAGCTTTAAGGTGCAAACCAAAGCAAATGACATTTATGGAAAGTACAACTCTACGAATGTAGAACACGCTCGAGATTCTCTTTATTAGAGCCATTTACTCTTAATAAGGCCATAGATTTTCTTAAATTAAAGAAGCCACGTATTTACTATCTTGTGTATCCTGCTATTATGCCATATGCAGGTCAAAATATCTACTGAACTACTACGTAATAGCTACATTTGGCAAGACCTGGGAAATACTGGAGTTTCTGTTGAATTCTCTAGATGTTCAAATTCTTACTTAGAAACGATGTTTATTATTTTTAAATAATGCGATTTAAACCAAAAAATGGTTGATGAAAATATCAAAGTAAGTATGAAATTTCAGTCATCTTGAAAAATAGCACATTTAATGACAGAGGTAACGAAACTACAACAGAATGTTCTTATTTGCATGCACAAAATTTAGAAAGACTCCGAAGTTCTGAAATCCGAAGTGAAATGTCCTTGGAATGAAATAAAAACAGCAGTAAGACAATCATATCCTAGAGAATTGATTCTTAGGTGAAGGAGAAGAAAGGACAACAAAGAATGCAAAAATGACTTCTAACGTTTGTTTACGGACGTTAAAAACGATATAAGAAATTAACTACGTGCACATAATGCATTTTAATACTGTTCATTACAAGATCACGAATTACCAATAAAAACCCGAACGTGCTGATTCTTCAAAGAATTCTGGTACTTCTAGAGCGGTGATTTTGTAAAAGCCCCAGAGGTATTACCAGCGGTTGTCGGAGAATGTGATTAGTGTGCATCATATTTTAAGCTGAATCAAGTTAAGAATATTTGTCAGCGTCTACGGTCACAGACGCAGAACCTCTCTACTCTGATGACTGCGCTATGAAGGAACGCTTGTCTGTCACACATACGAACGTCCTTCTCATTGATAGTGAGTGATGAAATGCACAAACCGTGACGGTTGTGGATTCGCTCCAGTCTTGGCACGGTTTTTGTATCACTTACGACACGCTCAGGGATGACTGTCGAAACGGAGAACAGTGAACTTCGTTTATGCTATCGACTACAATACAAATTGTGTGTATTCAAATGAAGTTCTGTACGTGAATACTCTTTGTTGCAGTTGTCTGGCTTTCAGGTTCACCAGCAACTATAGGTATTAATAACTTATCTTGTTTTCAGTTTGCATTGTGCTGTTTCCGTGCGTTTTTAGTTTTTACTGCTTCATCCAAGTAGAGAAAATCAGAGACACATCAGTGTCGTAATAGATTATGAGCTGTTCCCTTATAATAAATAAATAATTTTGTATAACAAAATGCAGATACCTTCAGTCCACATGCGCTTCGCTTTTCATGTACAAATCTCTTCAGTGGCCATTCTAAAACAAGGTACTATTTTTTGTTTTAAGGCAGTTCACTTCTCGGTTTTGCGCAAAATGAAATAACACTTGCGTATATTTTTTTCTTTCATTAGTTCTGGTGACATGTAAAGAAGAGAAATCCGGCCGGGGTGGCCGAGCGGTTCTAGGCGCTACAGTCTGGAACCGCGCGACCGCAAAGGTCGCAGGTCCGAATCCTGCCTCGGGCATGGACGTGTGTGATGTCCTTAGGTTAGTTAGGTTTAAGTAGTTCTAAGTTCTAGGGGACTGATGACCTCAGAATTTAAGTCCCATAGTGCTCAGAGCCATTTGAGCCATTTTTTTGAATCAAGAAGAGAAACTAATTTACTGACTTAACAACAGGCATCCTAAATAGTAACGAAATAGCTTCAGCAGCTGACGTTTTCTGCTTCCTCCAAAACCAATAGAGCAATTAGCAAAAACATGCGTTGCTTGTATTTTTCTGCAGCATTTCGAGATTTATACTGAAGACTACAAAACCTCAGATAATGGCACTGTGGATTGCGTGTTCCTGTGCTCAAGCACAAATTTCAAGGAATGATTTTGCTTTTCAGCGAAACTATTTTTTCTGCGCGGAAGCCATGGCTATATTCACAGCTTTAAACTAACCAAGAAAAATTTTGATTTTAACGGGCTGTAGTTGCCTGCTCCAAGGTATACAAACATCACCCTTTGTCAAGAAAACTGATCCACTTCCAACAGACATAATGAAAGTTGCCAAGGAAACCGTAAATTTCGAAAAGAAGATGAACTTTATATTGATAAACGGACAAGCAACATTAAGTATCTTAAAATGGTAAATGGCTTAGTGAAAACCGCCGCTAGAAATGGCACGTTTAAAAACATCTTATTACCACTATCACACCTGAGAACTATGATGGCGTATTCAGAAGTAAGGTCTCTCATTTTTTATTAATTTTTGTTTCGTGACGCTCTCGTACATTATATAGAAGAACAAGGCGCCAATGAGGCGGCGAATACCATTCATAGGTACGTATTAAAGGAAATACTGTGGACTAATACAGCCAAATATTCCTTCGAAGCACTAGTTTCACAGGACTGGAACGAATAAAAAGTTTATAAGCTCTATATTTCGTCTGAGCTTTAATCATAGACCATTTCCCAGCCATCTTCATCGAACATACGTTCGAGATAATCTTTATTGTGACTGTGATTGAGTGACAGTAGGAGATATTAACCACATTTTTTTCTACTGTAAGCTGTATTTAAACTTGGTTTCATACAACACTTAATCATATCTCATCAACCATTAGTAACTAACATAGAAACTCTTCTCCATCAAGATAATATATCAATTTTAAAACTAATTTTGAAATATTTTAACTAAGCAGTGGCTATATGGCCTTCAGGTAAAAAGTCAAATTCCTAAATAAAGAAAGACGTTACTCCTCGAAACATTAAGTTTGTTGGGGAATTTACTATTTATTGTAAGTTCCAACAAAGAGTTTTTTTGTAAACTTCACCGCGCAGCAATTTGAAATGGATATTGCGGTAGTTTTAGGGATGTGATGTGGTACATTCTAAAAATGAACGCCCAGGCTAAATTTATTGGTTATGAAGACATAAAATTTAGCTGTAAAAGCAGTTTAAGCCATTGATACTAGAAATGTAAGATTTTGAGCAACATCCGTTACGTAACATAGGTGCCCAGTAAGAAAGTATTTTACAAAACTCAAACTCTAAGGAAGTAACTGGGTGTTAGAAGTTCTGATTCGCAGCTCGGGCTGCAGAGAACTAATCGACAATGGGGTTGCAGTGTGGCCCCTTCGACGAAAATAATTTTCATCACATCCAACAGTGACGGAAAGAAAGCTAATTCTCGTGATACGAGAAATATTGACACAAGGTTGAGAGATAGGTGTGTTGAGGCATAGATCACTTAAAAGACGAGTTTTTCTGTAAATATCTGTCTGAAATATGTAATTTTGGTACTTACACGTTGTCAATGCCTCTAACAAAGACATACACATTTTCTCGTTGTTTACTCGCGATACTTCAACAGCCAATTAGTCCTACCAGGAAAAAGCGACAGTACGAGTGGGGCGTTCCTTGACTTCCGTCGCAAAGGACGAACATACAGCTTGTCAATCGTACAGTTAGTACAGCTCCTGCGGGAAACTGCTCCATCGCCTAACTGTATATTTGTGAGTACACAATCATTCGAACATGTCATCTGAATTGTACACTATATTTCTACCCTATCTAGCAGCAACTTTGGTTATCTTTAATGACTTTGTTTCAGTTATCTCTCTAGTTTTCTACTGGATTTTTCTTACTTGGTTTTATAGTATGTACACCTCCTTTATTCAATTTTGGATCATAGTATCCACATGCTCAAGAACTGTGTACAGTTACACATAATGGATTACACACGGTATTTTAGGCGACAGGTAATCACAACTTTAGTCATATGCCGTAGTAAGTGTAACATGATTTTCCCCTTTTTATGCGATTAATATAAAATATAGAGACATGGTGTCTATGAAAGTAAAATAACATTATGTCCGAACACTAGAATTCATATCATCAGTAACTTGCTTTAAAAAATTGACTGCCACGTGAGCCAATGTTGCCTCACAGTTACACGGGTTGTGACGCCATGTGAGCCATATTTCGTTCACGTTTACGTAGTGTACTGTGCGCCCCGTGAGCTATAACTGGCTCATATTCAGAGTTGTGTTTAGAGGTCTCATAGGGCCTCATAGGGCTCACAGATAATGCGTTTCAACTATGGGTTTAAAGTTGGTGGGTCCACTGAACACTCTCATGTTCGTAGCACTCAATATGTTTGCAGTTAGTAGCCATGGTGATTCGTAATTGCAACCGTCAGAGATATGCTTAACAACGACTCAGCTACAGTAGTCTTTTGTTAGTTTTTCGGATTGGTCGTGTATGCTAGTTGAGGTTATGTTTGAGTATTTGATTAGTTTCCTAGTTTATTATTATGGCCAAAAGAAGACAAACTTTTGAAGAACTTGAGCAGCTAGTATGCTATTAAATGGTACAGAAAGATTGTTTTTGAAATCCTTTTTGGAATATCTTTGTAAATGCACAAGTACTGTACAACTTGGCAAACAAAGGATCCAAGTCTCGCATACAACTAATTCCTTTCAGGGAGCACTGGACTCTATTGCTATTGAATGCCAAAGATCCACAACCGCGAGCAACTCTACAACCGTTCCACAGATAACAGCCATCGCCTTGTGACAGTAGAGGGACCAAAGCAGAGCAGTCGAAGATGATGATCGGGTTGTTATAAGCGCCTGCGAAGAACAGAAGAAAAAGGATGTTGCTAAGAAAGTGAAGAAGGGTGTGCAGTAAATGCAATGAATGTGAGTTTTATGTGCAACGAGTGTTTTAGTGACATTCATAATGCTGTGTTGAAGAAGTAGAATATTCTAAGGTCTTTATTCATGGACATCATTGACAGACCAAGTAAAAAAAATTGTAAATAATATTATATGTAGCTAATATAATCAAATAAATTAAGCCTTTGAATCATTTCTTGAAAAACGATTTTTTATACCTATTGTGGTTTTAAATCATGTGAGCCACATGTGGCCACAAATTATAATTGTGTTAAAATGTTGTTGTAGGGCCACGTGAGCGATATGTCGCTCAGGCCTGGTATCAGTCCAGATCAGTCACAAATTGAAATTTTAGCAAGTAACTTAATTCGACATGTTCAAAAGAAGACATCAGGTGCAAAAAATCAATTTGGCTTCAAAAGTAATATTCGTGATTTCAATGAGGCGTAGCAACGCATGGTCCAAATTTCATCATGGCAGCAACGTGTCAAGCATTACAGTAAAGTATATGAAACTAAATTCACACTTAAGGCTCTCTTAAGATCTCATGTTGACGTGGTGCATCGACACTGTTAACTGCTCTCACCAGCAAACTTTCAACAACAAAGCTGACATGATAAAAGGCTTTACCTTTGAAGGCATAGCATAGAGAACATGACTCAGTAATAGTGTAACACTATCCATACAAGATATTCAATACCATATAGATGTAACGGGTAAGGGATTCATGGCGGAATCACTTCACTTTTCCATAAAAATTGTAATACTGCAGTAGTATGCCGTTTCATCATAAAATTATCTTTCCTTGAGTGTGTTAAAAAAAAAAAAGCTAGTTCTTATTGAATCACCGACGAAAAAACCGAACAAACCAAAATTTATTCTCTGCTGCCTTTTCCTACCTGCACTTTACTAGCATCTTGCATCATCCTAAAATGCTCAAAATTCCAAATAACGAAGGTTTCTAGCAGCGCCTGCAAGAAAGTTGTTTCGCTCCGTACGTTATCTTAAGGTAGAGGCATTAATTTCAGCTACACTGTGCAACACAAGTTAAAGATTACTTTTTCGAAAAGTCGTAACTGTCTCCCATTGCCACTTAGAAGTTTGGAATTTGGCTCATAGCTGCCTGGAATCTTCTTCTGTAGTGGTGCCAAAGGTGTGACACCCAGCAAAGTGACCTTCGTGCTTGGCGACGCTTCAGACCCTATGTTGTCCAGAACGTCGTTCTGTTGCACATCACACAGCAAACTGTCGGTTTTGACTCCGAAATATGTGGGAATCGACGCACCAGGGAAAGGGGTGGTTTCAATGATCTCCTTTATTGCCATCCCCCAAGGCCTTCTCTTGTCGACTGTGTCAGAAATGTTTTCCTCAGCCGCCCGTAAGAAAACCGCATGACTGCAACACTGAGCGTCGCGGTTCTGACCTCCATCGCAGAGACATCCTAAGAAAGGGTGAAATGTAGCTGAGAAGTGGTGTGACAACTTGCCCATCGTGTGATACGTCCACACTGGCGCTCGGCAGAATTGTGATGATATTTGGTGCCAATGTAACGCCATTAGCTCACGTGTTCTGAGCTCCGGCCTTTTTTGCTCACGTGCCGACGCCTTGCTGTTCGAAGCGTCGCCATGGCAGAGGGTAACGTCACGTCGATGGGTGACACGCTTTGCCGACTTTTTTAGGTGGAGTAATAGTACGATAAAATTAAAAATCCTTGGGAATACATCAGAAATATCTCAATGCGATCTGTAAAACCATATAAATGCACTGCGAAACAGTTAAAGGATCACTTTTTGAAAATGCCGTAATAATCGCTCATTGCGACCTGGATGTATGAAACTTGGCTCGAAAGTGCATACAGCCTTCTTCCCCGCTGGGCTTCGAGTCGTCATAGATTTAGTTTATAGATAGGGAGGGGGGAGGATGGAGCGTGTAAATTTCTCAGCAATCGTTACCCGGTTGTTTTCAATGAGTGAGAAATTTGAAGACCGAGTTTCATGACACTTGGAGGTTGGTGCATTTCCAATTACTTGTTATTACACTGAAATAAGTTTTCGTTGAAAAGTATCAAAGAAAGTGTTTTATTCGTTTGTATTTTGGGAAAACTGGAAAATGGTGATGGAAAATTATGTACGAGGTTTGGAACTTTAATAGTGGCAACTATTTATTTACAGCTCGTACAAAACAGATACGTGTTTCAAAGTTTTACTGACCTTCAAAGTAGTCACCAGCATTGCGTATAACCCGTTGCCAGCGATGTGGAAGTCATAGGATAGTGCCAGTCTTAGCAGTGCCAGGTGTGGAGACAGTTGGAGCGGCGCGGTCTGTTGGTTCAAATGGCTCTGAGCGCTATGGGACTTAACATCTGAGGTCATCAGTCCCTGAGAACTTAGAACTACTTAAACCTAACTAACCTAAGGACATCACACACATCCATGCCGGCGGCAGGATTCGAAACTGCGACCGCAGCAGCAGCACGGTTCCGGACTGAAGCGCCTAGAACCGCTCGGCCACAGCGGCCGGCTCGCAGTCTATTGCCCGACGAATTTGTAGTAGTTCTGAAGCGAATGCCGTGAAGTGTTTCCTTCAGTTTAGAAATCGAGTTGAACTCACGAGGGCTTAAGTCAGTTCCTCTATGCTAAGTTTATGTAACGGCAATTAGGCACACGTTGCCGGACACCGGCGGTCGCAACTTACTTCCCCTCTGGGTAACTGCAAAAATGGGCAGTTTTGTTAGTTTGAATTTAATTCAAAACCCTAAATATCACTAAGTTCTTCATGAGGCCGTACGTGGACCTCAAACTGTGTAGTGTGCCTGCGCTGCAGTAGAATATGCACTGCCGGCCTCTGTGACCGAGCGGTTCTAGGCACTTCAGTCTGGAACCACGCTGCTGCTACCGTCGCAGGTTCGAATCCGCCTCGGGCATGGAGGTGTGTGATGTCCTTAGATTAGTTAGGTTTAAGTAATTCTAAGTCTAGGTGACTGATGACCTCAGATGTTAAGTCCCATAGAGCTTCGAGACATTTGTACCATTTTGACAGTACGCAGTGCAAGGTGAAGGAATGGCTCTGAGCACTATGGGACTTAACAGCTATGATCATCAGTCCCCTAGAACTTAGAACTAATTAAACCTAACTAACCTAAGGACATCACACAACACCCAGTCATCACGAGGCAGAGAAAATCCCTGACCCCGCCGGGAATCGAACTCGGGAACCCGGGCGCGGGAAGCGAGAACGCTACCGCACGACCACGAGCTGCGGACACCATGCAAGGTATCCACACAGTTTACTGCATACATTTACTGCAAGAAATCCAGCAACGACAGTGAAACTCATTGCGCCATAGGTAATCACTGTGGCTTGACGAAAAATATTAATTACCGGAGAAGAATTTGCGTGAAGGATCTCTTCTAAAAGGAAAAGAAACGGGATATGAAGTATTAATAACAACATTAAACAATGTAGTGAGGTTTTCTGATTGGATCACAAACTACAAAATCAGTTTTGGGCCACACTCATAGCTTGCTCTTGCATATTAGTGTAATACAGTACTCATTACATAAAAACAGGTTGTCTACTTCCGTTGTTATCGTGTGTGAAATGCAAATCATACGTACGAGGGCTATTCAGAAAGTATGGAACGATAGGTCGCAAAATGGAATACAACTTCCAGCTACTTATCTCTATAGTCGCCGATTCGACTTAGTCATTTGTCGTAGCGTTGTACCAACTTTCCAATACCCTCTTTATAGAAGGAAGCCGCCAGTGCTTTCCGCCACTTCCCCACGCTGACCTACAGTTCGTTGTCTGTGCCAAAATGTTCTCTTCATAGCCAGAAGTTCATGAGAGCAGAGATGAAACTCAGGGGGAGACAATTAGGGGCTGTATTGTGGGTAATGAAACATTTCCAATTCAAAACGATGCAGGAGCATCTTCATTGCCCCTGCAGAATGCGGCTGAGAATTGTCTTGAAGAAGAAACCGCACGACAGTTATGTAATGTTGGCTGCATAGCTTCAGGCGAAATTTCTCACCAGGCCTTCGTACTTGGCGGGAGATACTATTGTTCTAGGTGCTCCATGTGTGCTCAGAACTAAAAAGAATTACCTAACGCGATCGACGGGCATACTAGAGACAATGCCCAACACACCTGTGCAAAACTTCATCGGATTTTCACTGTGGTTTCCATTTCGCGACCGATCGCTCCTTACTTTCCGGATAACCCTTGTATTTTTTGTGGATCATTACTCTACAACAGTAAAACATTTTCGAGCGGTATCTGGCGTTTTCGATACAGGGGGAGGGAGCGTAGGAGCGCCATGGCAGACGCTGCCAGGCGCCACCAAGTGGGCCGCGGAGAGCTCTCGCGCACGTCGCGTCCAAAGGCAGAAACCGTGCCGAGCAGTTTTTCACAAAAATTCTGTTGGACACGGAACTGTTATTACCGGTGTCTCAAAAAGTGAAATAACTTTGTAGACGTGCTAGCATTACACTCAGGATTTCAGCATTCAAACGAAAGGCGCTATAATAATTTAGACGACGAGAGATACCGACCGCGAGACGTCGCATTCAGACGATGCGCTTTTTACTGCTAGACCACGTGCTAAGACGTAGCATACCACCTCGAACAGAAGACAAGACTGTCTCCAGGAACTGCCGCAGTCTACACTACTACCAGATTGTGCGTATAGCCGGACTTGGACGACTGTCAGCATGGCCACTTTATTTGTCCCCTGTCACGATCGGCGCGGAAATAGACTCTGCGGCGGCCGGCGGCCGGCCAGGTTTTAGGATAAGAGTGTACATTACGTAGTTCCGTTGCACCTTGGAGCTTTTGTTAACGAAAAATAATCGAAGCTTACTCCCTCTGCTCCAACTGCCACTTTGTGCAAGAGCCCGAGGAACTTCCTGCCATCGTAACTGCCTATTGGTGTTGTAATTCTACACAGAGCACGAGACACGCCAACGAAGCTCGTCACAGCTTCATTCTAATTCCACAGATCTTGCACGCATTTGACCTAACCGTCGAACTTCTTTTTAAACATCGAATACCGAATGGATCTAATGCAGCTTGGATATGTCAAATAATTAAGCGTCACATGTTACTGTCTTATAATGTATCTATAATACAATGAAGTTATAAGCTATTACTTACATAACCACATTCGAAACGCTGTATGGTTGTTTTTTACTTAATTAATTTTTACATTACCCTTTTTGTGTATTATCTGGAAATGAAGTCCCATGCTTCTTGACAGATCGTAGGGGAACGATACGGGAGATTGGCACCGTCGTACTAGGCAAGGTCCTAATAGAGGTGGTTTGACGTTGCCGTCCTCCAACCGTAATGGGGATGCATGATGGTGATGAATACGACAGAATAACACCCACTCATCTCGGGGCAGGTGTAAATCCCTGACCCCGCCGAGAATCGAACCCAGGACCCCGTGCTAGGGAAGCGAGAACGCTACTGCGAGACCACGAGGGCGGACTGTGTATTATCATTATCATTTCTTTCTTTTCTCAGACGTTATGTCTGGTCAAAAATGGAAAGTGACGCGGACCTTGATCAAGCGTGACTTCGTTTTAACTGTATGGTATATGTTATATTGCATTTGGGAACTTTTGGGTAATTGAACATGTATTAATAATTACGGATTTCTGCAGTTGTATATATAAGTTTGGATGTAGCTGTATTGCTTTGATGTACTGGTGGATATTGTGTGGTATGACTCCTGTAGTTGATAGTATAATTGGTATAATGTCAACTTTATCCTGATGCCACATGTCCTTGACTTCCTCAGCCAGTTGGATGTAGTTTTCAATTTTTTCTCCTGTTTTCTTTTATATATTTGTTGTATTGGGTATGGATATTTCGATTAGTTGTGTTAATTTCTTCTTTTTATTGGTGAGTATGATGTCAGGTTTGTTATGTGGTGTTGTTTTATATGTTATAATGGTTCTGTTCCAGTATAATTTGTATTCATCATTCTCCAGTACATTTTGTGGTGCATACTTGTATGTGGGAACGTGTTGTTTTATAAGTTTATGTTGTAAGGCAAGCTGTTGATGTATTATTTTTGCTACATTGTCCTGTCTTCTGGGATATTCTGTATTTGCTAGTACTGTACATCCGCTTGTGATGTGATCTACTGTTTCTATTTGTTGTTTGCAAAGTCTGCATTTATCTGTTGTGGTATTGGGATCTTTAATAATACGCTTGCTGTAATATCTGGTGTTTATTGTTTGATCCTGTATTGCAATCATGAATCCTTCCGTCTCACTGTATATATTGCCTTTTCTTAGTCATTTGTTGGATGCGTCTTGATCGATGTGTGGCTGTTGTGGGGCGGCGGGTTGGAAAAATTTACTGTTATATAAAATTGTTTGTAGAAACACTTCCCGGCTGATTAACCATATGTGCGGCGGCGGGTGAAATTATTGTTCTTAAAAATGTTCCTATTATTTTTGCTGTTGTTTGCCGTTCTCAACACTGGCTCTCTAACTACAATATTGGCTACCAGAAAGTGATTAGCAAAACGTGAAGCCTGTAATTAGAATTCCTAGTGCCCACTTCATCTGAGAATACACTTATAGTTACAGCTTATAGCTCTGAGGAATTAGGAGATCGTCCGGGATTTATAATCAAAAACGATTTTCTAAAATAGTTGAGTATATTCTGAAAGTCACAGATGAAAAACAAAAGAATCCACACAACCTAACTAACACAGCAGTTCAGAGTCTAACGCGCTGATGCAACTATAATTGTCCAAATTGAATATTTAAATGAATGCTCGCCATAATTTGATGATTAGGTTCATCAAACGCCACGCTAAATAATGGTAGAATGTTTGTCCCGCGGCGGCACGTGAAAATACGACAATACGCAAACTGAAGCTAGATAATGAAAATCATCCCAGAATTAACACTTCACTTGAAAATGATTTCATGGTTACGCGTATCTCGAGTAACTTAATACGGCATCCGAGGCTGTTCGTAGCAATGATACCGACACGACGCGACTCCCGACACATATGGCGTGCTATTCAGCGTCTGGAGAGAACTGGGGCCTTGCTTCCTCGTGCAGCGTTCTTATATATAAAGCCGCGGTGCGGACGGCTAAGGGAACGCCTGATCAAATCGGCTCTCCCGACTAGCCGCTGGGCTAGTAATGCACCACTTTAGGTTACCGAATAAATCATAGCTTCTTTTGCTGATGACCGATGAAGCTCTTAATTTAAATGTGCATTCAGCACACAGGTAAGTATTGATAATAAAATTTTGACGTGGCTAAGTTAAATATTTTGGGCGAGAGAATTAATTTAATTCCACTGCACGCAGTAGCCGAGCTCTGAACTGGCCCTTTTGAGATACGCTATCGCTATAGCTTTATAGGTATTCAAATGAAACTTCTCACATCTTCATAGTTATAGCGGATCTCCAACCTACTTAAATATAAACATCCTAGCCTTATTTATTAGCCTACTTAATCTATCTTGCTTCCTTAATTTTTAAGACAAAAATCAGAAAATCATGAATTTCCACTAAAACTTTAATCTTTGAGATCCAGAAGACTGTTTTTATTAAATTATTATGAAAGAGGAATCTAAATATGAATTTTTACTTCTCTAGCTCTTTTCTGTTGCGCCAATGATTTTTACAGAAAAACGTCCAAATTTCGAAAATGGCTGAAGTTATCGAACTGATATTCAACACACATTAATTTAGTATTACTCCTGACAGGCTAGAAATGTTTTAGGTTATTTGCTTGATGTTTTATGTATTGCGCAACATTTATGATGTCAGAGCTAGCCCCACACTGTGTTAGATGATACGGGTGCTTGCCATGTAGTGTTTTCTTTTTCCAATTTACTTTCTTCGTATCTGTTGATGTTATGTGATCTAAACGGTTGTAGAGGTGGTTATGAAATTATAGTGGTGTAGCCGATGTATTTATATGAGTGATTGCTTTGTGTATTTTGCTAGTTTCTGCTCGTTCTAGAAAGAATTTTCTTAAATTGTCTACCTGTCCATAATGTAGGTTTTTTATGTCGATAAATCCCCTTCCTCCTTCCTTTCTGCTTAATGTGAATCTTTCTGTTGCTGAATGTATGTGATGTATTCTATATTTGTGGCATTGTGATCGTGTAAGTGTATTGAGTGCTTCTAGGTCTGTGTTACTCCATTTCACTACTCCAAATGAGTAGGTCAATATTGGTATAGCATAAGTATTTATAGCTTTTGTCTTGTTTCTTGCGGTCAATTCTGTTTTCAGTATTTTTGTTAGTCTTTGTCTATATTTTTCTTTTAGTTCTTCTTTAATATTTGTATTATCTATTCCTATTTTTTGTCTGTATCCTAGATATTTATAGGCATCTGTTTTTTCCATCGCTTCTATGCAGTCACTGTGGTTATCCAATATGTAATCTTCTTGTTTAGTGTGTTTTCCCTTGACTATGCTATTTTTCTTACATTTGTCTGTTCCAAAAGCCATATTTATATCACTGCTGAATACTTCTGTTATCTTTAGTAATTGGTTGAGTTGTTGATTTGTTGCTGCCAGTAGTTTTAGATCATCCATGTATAGCAAATGTGTGATTTTGTGTGGGTATGTTCCAGTAATATTGTGTCCATAATTTGTATTATTTAGCATGTTGGATAGTGGGTTCAGAGCAAGGCAGAACCAGAAAGGACTTAATGAGTCTCCTTGGTATATTCCACGCATAATCTATATTGGCTGTGATGTGATATTATTTGAATTTGTTTGGATATTAAGTGTGGTTTTCCAATTTTTCATTACTATGTTTAGGAACTGTATCAATGTAGGATCTACTTTGTATACTTCCAATATTTGTAGTAACCATGAGTGGGGTACGCTATCAAAAGCTTTTTGGTAATCAATGTATGCGTAGTGTAGCGACCTTTGTTAAGTTTTAGCTTGATATGTCACCTCTGCAACTATTATCAGTTGCTCTTTACATCCTCGTGCTCCTTTGCAACAGCCTTTTTGTTCTTCATTTATAATTTTGTTCTGTTTTGTATGTTTCATTAATTTCTGTGTAATAACTGAAGTTAATTTTCTCTATATTGTTGGTAGGCATGTTATGGGGCGATATTTTGCTGGGTTTGCTGTGTCTGCTTGATCTTTGGGTTTCAGATAAGTTATTCCTTGTGTAAGTGTATCAGGGAATGTGTATGGGTCTGCAATGTAACTGTTAAATAATTTAGTTAGATGTGAATGTGTTGAGGTGAACTTCTTTAGCCAGAAATTTGCTATTTTATCTTTTCCAGGGACTTTCCAATTGAGAGTAGAATTAATTGCTTGGGTGACTTCATGTTGCAAAATTATCACTTCAGTCATTTGTAGTATCATCTTGTATGTATCTGTTTCTGCTTGTATCCACCGTGCATGCCTGTTATGTTGTACTGGGTTTGACCATATGTTGCTCCAGAAGTGTTCCATGTCTGTTATGTTTGGTTATTATTATTATTATTATTATTATTATGTGTGTTAGCAGTTCACTGTGCAGGATATGTACATAATTAAGATACACAGTATCAGATGCCACTTCTGAACGGTGTGATATTGTCAGTGTAAGTCTTTCTCTTCAGTCATGTACAGAACACAAAACTCCTCGGAGCAACATATTTGGTTTTAAGGTTCCACATCGCTCGTGTGATACCAGCGATGTTACCCTTGATTTAGTTTAATGCGACCAAGCATAGTACCAAAGTTGTGTGTTGTATGACCTTCCAGTATCGTTTGCAACGTTTACATGGAGCTAAGAAATTCAGTCATTTTTTAACTCATTTCCCAATTCCACTTTTAGTTGGTCACATAAATACTGCAATGACTGTTGTATAAATACGTTTCTGGCTGTCAAATTTCGGTTTTTGCAAGCAGATTATGCTACATGCATTTGAGTCGTGCTCTACGGCATTTGAGTCGTGCATGGGCTGTCAGATCGCTACCGGCTTTTTAATACTTTGCCTAATGTGGACGAAATGATTTTGTTTGGAGTGAAGGCGTTGTTGTTTCCACTTTCCACGCACCATTGGCGATCGCAGCAAGGAAGGAAGGAAGCTTCAGTGGTAGGCTGCGGAGAAAATAAGTTGGCCCGTAGCTGTGGATACAGTACGTTACGGCAGAGGACAACAGCGGTTATGGAGGGGTGGGGGCGCCATTGTAACGACCACCATGTCATAGGGAAGGTGTAGTTCGACGGCTCAAGTCTATGAACAAACGCATGTAACGCATGACTTACAAGCTACAGTTAGCGCGTCTGCATGTTATGTGGGTTGGGTTGGGTTGTTTGGGTGGAAGAGACCAAACAGCGAGGTTATCAGTCTCATCGGATTAGGGAAGGATGGGGAAGGAAGTCGGCCGTGCCCTTTCAAAGAAACCATCCCGGCATTTGCCTGGAGTGATTTAGGGAAATCACGGAAAACCTAAATCAGGATGGCCGGACGCGGGATTGAACCGTCGTCCTCCCGAATGCGAGTCCAGTGTGATAGCCACTGCGCCACCTCGCTCGGTGCATGTTATGTGAATGCTTAATAAATCGACAAATATAGACGTTTAAAATCACTAGAATACCGAGAAAGAAATAGTCTCATGAGCATAGTATCCACTAGAATAGCGAAACAAGTCCTACAATGACTTTCCAGAAGGAAAACTCATAAAACAAAAAAGTAGTAAAAAGTATACTAGAGCACAACAACGCTTACTACGATACTGACAATGTAAACTAAAGAAATGCGTCAATATGGAAATTGTGTGTTAGTCGCCTTACAACCTGTTCCGCAATATTACAAAAAAAAAATTGTTGGCCTTTTTCGCATCTTTAGGAAGTAACGAAGCTTTGGGAATACTTGAAACTATGTTTCCCCATCCTTCTTTATTCTCTTCATCGTGTGACTGAAATAACTAGAGGTTTCTGCAATACTCTAAAGAATTTGCTTTAGTAAAACGCTTAAAACAGAATACTTAGATGCAGTCCATGCCACATGCATGACAATATACAGGGTGATTCAACCCGCAATGCAGTATCTGATCTTCAAGAACCACGCTCGAGGTTTTCATATTCTCTCGCTTGCTATGCGCGAAACATTAGTTCCACAGGAAAAATGAACAGGAACTTTTCGTAGGCAATTTAATGTAGTTAAATTTTGTACTGAGATACACAAGAGGCCGTAGTTTTCAAGTTATTCAAGAAAAATGCACAAACGCACCCCCACTCCCACACTCGGCGCCCACAGGCTAGGATTTCTAGTGTGTTGCTCATGGCACTCCCTACTGCACCAATTATGTCCCCCATTCGACCTTTTTGGTGTCCAGTGACTGGCCTTATTACGCCACGGGCTTAGTCCAGCACTTACAGATTGTAAAATGGACGTTTGTGTAAATTTTACCTAACAGTTTTAGAATTTTAACATATAAAATAAACTACTGCATCTTTGTATTCGTAAGGCCTTCTGACTACGAAACTGAGCTTGATATAGTGTATATCCAATATAGCGCTACTCCGATGCTGATGTATAAGCACCGACATGTAGGCAAGGGATCTGTGTAGCAGTCGTTTCTTTGCGCCTTGCATGCGGGGAACGCAGAGACGTGAACTATTTTTTTTTTTCTTAGCCGCCGAAGGACAAACACCGGTAGACATCCATCGGAGAGTGACGGATGTGCATAGGGCAGCAATTAGTTGAAAACCGCCGTTGTTGAATGGTGCGCCAACTTCCGTGCTCTTCGCTGTTTGACATGATAACGCTCGTCTAAATATCGCAAAAATTGTAATCAAAAAGTTACACCAACTCAAGTGGGACAGTCGAGCACCCGTCCTATAGTCCTGATCTTACCCATGCGATTATCACGCCATCGGTCCCTTAAAAGGAGGCCATGAAGTGTCAACGATTTCTGTCGAACGAGGATGTGCATCAGGCAGCTACGGACTGCTTTACGGGACAGGACTCGGAGTTTAGCCAAAAGGATATCTTGAGCCTGGTGCGTCGGTGGTATCGTAGCCTCAGTGCTCACGGTGATTTTGCCCGATTGGCATACCTGCTATGGACTGTGCGGCTTTCGAATGGAAAATCTTTGATCGTCCATTATAGATGTAGGCAGTGGGTTCTGTCACCGAACTGAGACCATCAGCTAACACAAAGCCTGTGATGTCGGACCTGGAGGTTTCCTCTACTTAAATGCCTTTAACAGGTATTTACAAACACAGCCAAGGAAAGTTTTTGACATTATAATTTAGAGAATGAAACTTCCTGGCAGATTAAAACTGTGTGCCGGACCGAGACTCGAACTCGGAAACTTTGCCTTTCGCGGGCAAGTGCTTTACCACCTGAGCTACCCAAACACGAAGCACGTCCCGTCGTCACAGCTCTACTTCTGCAAGTACCTCGTCTCCTACCTTCCAAACTTTACAGAAGCTCTCCTGCGAACCTTGCAGAACTAGCACTCCCGAAAGAAAGGATATTGCGGATACATGGCTTAGCCACAGCCTGGGGGATATTTCCAGAATGAGATTTTCACTGCAAAGTTCGCAGGAGAGCTTCTGCAAAGTTTGGAAGGTAGGAGACGAGGTACTGGCAGAAGTTGAGCTGTGAGGACGGGGCGTGAGTCGTGCTTGGGTAGCTCAGGTGGTAGAGCACTTGCCCGCGAAAGGTAAAGGTCCCGAGTTCGAGTCTCAGTCCGGCACACAGTTTTAATCTGCCAGGAAGTTTCATATCAGCGCACACTCCGCTGCAGAGTGAAAATCTCATTCTGAATTTACAGAATGCCTAGTCACTGAACGGTCGCGGTCTGACGCACGGCTTTCCGGAGTGGGAAGGAGCGCCTGGTCCCCGGCACGAATCCGCCCGGCGGACTGTGTCGAGGTCCGGTGAGCCATCCAGTCTGTGGATGCTTTTTAGGCGGTTTTCCATCTGCCTCGGCGAATGCGGGCTGGTTCCCCTTATTCTGCCTCAGCTAAACTATGTCGGGGATTGCTGCGCAAAAACAAATTCTCCATGTACGCATACACCACCATTACTCTACCACGCAAACATAGGAGTTACACTCGTCTGGTGTGAGACGTTCCCTGAGAGGGTCCACCGGGTGCCGAATCACACAATAACCCTGGGTTCGGTGTGGGGCAGCGGAGGGGTGTAGTGGACTGCGGCAGTCGTCGTGGGGTTGTGGACGACTGCGGCGGGGACGAAGCCTCTCCGTCGTTTCTAGGTCCCCAGTTAATACACAATACAATACACTGAAAGATCGCAGAAAAGCGCCTTCTGTTTGCGTTAGAGCTATGAATATTTCCCTACAGCATGCCAATATGAATTTAAAAGAAAGTGGTCCCTACGTAGGTAGCATGAAGTCTGGGGTGCGATGGAAGTGTGGCGTAAACATGAGTGAAATTGTGCCGTCCGGCAGGCATCCAGTATGCGGTAAAAACTTCCCATAAGAGCAACACAGTCTTGACTGACATGGAACATGATGTGTTGATGAACATTTTCTCATCGAAAGCGAGTATCAGGCACGAGGCTTCTGTCAAAGTACTAAGTCCTTGCGCAAGGAGTTTCTCAGCTTCTCATACGAAATGTTGGAATGTGTAGGTTATTATTAGACAGATAATGAACTGGGTAAAAAACTATGTCCCGACAAAAAAATCTGTCTATGCGACAGAAGGGAACGTAGAAATGGGTCGACGTGTTCCACTCTTCCATACTTACTGTGTGAGACAACTACAATAATTCACTCTGACTGGAAATTACTACAGTTTTAACCATGCATAAAATGTGGCAACAACATCCAGTGCTAAGTTGTCCGTAAAATGTTCCGTATACGCGTATCATACTACACGCTCTGTACCACCATTTCCAGGTGAAAGTCCTTATCCCATTCCACTGGTAGTCACGGACACTTATGATTATAAACAGTTCAAGGTTGCGCGAGGCCCACAGCAATGATAAATTTGGGGACCCATATTCAGAAATGTGTAATCATAGTTTTTAGAAGTATTATTTTGCCACCGTCGAATATACGAATGTAATGTCTAACAAAATTATATTCAGTTAATCAAAGCGCTAACAGATGCTATGCTCCTCCATTTTTTAACATAACATTACTCAAGACACTAAAAGTACGCTTCACATGTGAGTCTCATTAACTCCGTTCACACAGCAGGAGAAATCGTTGTTTACGAATATTAAGTGTGCCCATCATAAAACAGGAATAACATTTTTGGGCCATTACTTGCTTATGCCACGTGCCAACTGATCAGGGTGTTATTACTGTTGTCTTCACTAAGTGGGAACAGTAAGATAACCACTATTAGAATCTTTTACCAACGCTCGCATTACAGCAAGCATAACCGAGAACTGCGCGCTGAGCTGTGCAGACTGTTTCGAAATTAATTTTAAATGTTCACATCAAGCTAAAAGTAAAAAACATAGTGCTATAAACTTACAAAATTTAGTTCTCTTAACGGAACAAAATTTCGCGACCCATTCCGTAAGGCTATGCCACATCGTAACACATCGGTACACAGAGGCTGGGGAAATCCAGTGTACGCTATGCTTGGTGCAGGAAGCTGGAAACCAAACGCTGCGGCATCCGGCGAGAGAAAATAAGCACAGTAGCCTTTCTGGGTGAGTTAAACGTTAAATTACGTGTGAAAACTTCGGAGAAATGCGTCGAAAAATGGTAGACAAACATACTGTAAAGTAACCCTGTACCTGAATCGGTTTGAGTCAAAAGAATATAAAACAAGATGCAAAACCAACATGAAATGAGCTTAACAATGTACCGCTAACGCTCGACGTATCTAGCATATGCTATGTAGATGGTTTCAAGTGAATTATTGCTTAGAAACATGTAAATAAAATGAGTTGTTGGCAATAGGTCACTCTTCACCCAGCGGACACTGGAGAACTAGTACACTGTTTTGTGTGTCTGTTCCTGTAGTACAGAAAATATTCACGGTTTTGATTGATAATCAACTTTTTGTGTCAATATTTTATTGTGATTCATCAGCTCAGTGACAAAATGGCTCTGAGCACTACGGGACTTAACTTCTAAGGTCATCAGTCCCCTAGAACTTAGAACTACTTAAACCTAACTAACCTAAGGACATCTCACACATCCACGCCCGAGGCAGGATTCGAACCTGCGACCGTAGCGGTCGCGCGGTTCCAGACTGTTGCACCTAGAACCGCTCGGCCACCCCGGCCGGCAGCTCAGTGACAGAACTATGAATTTTATAAATGCGACGCATCTCTACCACCAGACTAACATTACGTCAAAAGTAATGTATGCAAAGAGTATAATTAAAAGAAAGGACAGTTAACAAGTTGTTGCACGAACACGGAAACACATTTGGTGAACTAAAAAGTTTAGAAATCTTTATAACCTAGGTACTATGCAATAAAAGTTCACTACTCTATATCTTTTACTACAATCTATATTGCCTACAGATCCAATAAATATTGTATTACACTGGTAATAGCGAGAATGTTCTTTTTCAGACTGTGGTTTTGTATATACTACTTTCTGTGTTACATCGTAGAGATACACTCTTTGACAAACAACATAAAACTTCTCCACTGGCCAGTCGCGGCAGACAGTAAGTCTGAGTTGCTTTCTCCTAAAGAAGTTGAATTATGTATATTTAGTTCAGATTCTGGATGTTGCGTGATTTGCCGTAAAGACAACCGCTTTGACACCCCTCAGGTGAGGTTTTTCTAAGTTCAGGCGCTAGAGATACCTCGAGGCTGAACTGGTGTCAGAAAATTATATACATACATTTTTAACATGCTCATTGAAGGTGCGTGGTAGCGCCGACGGTGTTGCTGAAGTGTGGAGTCTTATAGAGTCATTTCGTCCTTTTATTCAAGCGAGTGTCAATGACAGGGGGGCGCGAAACAGGAGGGCTGAAAATGCATAAGCACCCTTTGCTGTTTCGGATCACGTTCAGAACCCGTCGAATGGTTTTGGACAGCCGCTAGTGGTTCTGCTCTGTATAACAGAGCAAGAATTACGATCGTGCGACACCCCAAAAGGGTCAGATCACATTCAATGGGATTGCAGCCCCACGATGCCCTTACAGATGGTTTGAATCGTCCGGTGATATCAGCTGTGTCGAACGTTCTCAATAATGTAGTCCTGTTGCTACCTGTCGTCTTCGCCCGGGAAATGTGTGGGAATCAACGCCCCAAGGGAAGGGGTAATTCTCTGACACCATTTACGTCACCCCCTGTGGCGTTTTCGTTTCGATTCTGAGCGGCATTGCGAATGAAATTTTTGTTCCTCGGCCACCCAAAAGAAACCTGCGTTGTTTCAACGCTGGTTGTCGCGGTTCTCACCTCCATCGCGAAGGCTCTCAAAGAAGGGGTGAATTGTGGTTAAGAGGGGGTGTGACGACCTTCGCGTCGTGTGAGACGTCCACGGTGGTGTTGGGCAGAATTGTGCTGAAATCTGATGGCAATGTGACCTCCTTAACCCACCTTGCAGCCGACATGTACTTCTGAGATGTGCCCATTTTTCCGCATGTGTCGACACGTTTTTGTCTGAATCGCCGACTAGTCCGCGGGCGTCGTCGCACGGCGCCACGTTTTTCACCACTAAGAGAAAAGTAGCAGACACCTTAGGGCCAAATTTCATACCACTACGTTGCAATGGGAGACAATTACGGCGTTCCGAAAAAGTGATCGCTTAATTATGTTGCGCAGTGTATATACCTACTCTATGCTGTCTGCCATCTGTTAAAACAGCAACATATTCTTTGATAACATTACTTTACTCCTTTACTCTTAGCTTGAGATGTTGCACACATCAGACGCAGCGGCTGCAGTCGTTATAATGATTTGCTAAGCCGAGTGCTATTACAAACATCTCATAGCAACATGGAAACAAAAATTAAATTTATTTCATGAACTGTTAACAGTTTTGGCCCCTAACCGGTAGAGAACAGGTTTTAAGAGAAGAGGAATTAAAGAAAAGAGAGAGAGAGAGAAAGAGAAAGAGAGAGAAAGAAAGAAAGAGAAAAAGAGAGAGAGAGAGAAAGAAAGAAAGAAAGAGACAGAGAAAGAGAGAGAGATGCAACGAAACCTGACTATGTAGTTGATTTATGCGACAGTTTTTCCAAGATAGTTCCGGAAAAGAATAAGGTACATAAACCAATTTTTGAACAGAAGAAAGAGTTTGGAATTTATCATCTCGTACCCACCGAGACGTTCACAGGCGCAGCACTTCATCGAAGAGGTATGGGTGAAGTAATCGAGAGTAGTCTATTGCAGAAAGCTTCTTGACAATGAGTCGAGTGGATTTAAAGAAACAATAGAAAACCGACATCGGAGTGGTCAGACTGTAATTTGAACCTGGTTCCTCCCGAATAGGAATCCAGTTTTTTTAATCAGTGCGTTCCATACAGGAACGTTTAACGCCCGTTTTGGCCACATCGCGTAAAAGTTCTTGTAATGGTTATTCCACATACCATTCGACGCTCGCTGAAACATATTCTGCAGCTATGACCGTCTATTATGTTTCACGTCAGCAAGAAATATCTGATGCTTGCGTGGTGCAGAAAGAAAAGCTGAAGAGTCGTACGTGGCTTCATCTGAAAGGAAAGTTTGGCTCGTCATTCCCAAACTTTTGAAATCTTCGAATTTCACTCTGAGCTACGCTATGACATAGCTATCAGGCGTTTTGTTCTCTCCACATCTTCGGTTTTCTTTCATTAAAGGATTGTGTAATTCAGGTGTGCCATGAATTGAGTTTTCGTCAATCTAAGTAAGTAATATGCAGCACTTACTGACTTCTGTGGCAGATGAACAATACGTGATTCTGAGAGAACTTCGTTTTCGTTCTCACGCGGAGTGAATCAAATGATTATGGACGAACTGTTAAGCATTCACTCACATCCTCGACAACGTGTTTGGCAGATGGGACATTCAGTAGCTCTCAGAGAAACACCAGTGGTCACCTACAGAACTGAACTTACAGATAACAAACATGTAGTCAGAGTTTGAACAAGACGGTAGGCGCTGGCTGGTATCCTAAGCCGTGACAGGTGAGCGACAACCTGGCTGCTGTGTGTGCAGGTAAACACAGGCGGGACATGTGGCCAGCATCCGCACTTCACGAGCGACTGAGTCGCGCAAACCGGCAGGCCGCACATCCAAGCCGGCTAAACATACGGCGCAATACCCCTATAGCACGAGGTAGCCAAAGTAATTATCCGACACTGTTGGAATTAACTTTTAAAAATGGCTCTGGGACTTAACTTCTGAGGTCTTCAGTCCCCTAGAACTTAGAACTACTTAAACCTAACTAACCTAAGGACAGCACACACATCCATGCCCGAGGCAGGATTCGAACCTGCGACGTTGCGGTCGCGCGGTTCCAGACTGTAGCGCTTAGAACCGCTCGGCCACCCCGGCCGGCCAATTAACTTTTAATCGCAGCTCGTTTTGGAGGAGGCGCCATTATGTCTTAGGTCACGATACACAAGACAATCCTTAGTGCTGTTGCACTAGGTGACTATGAGGACTGGGAATTAATAGTGCCAACTGCAATACATCAAAATCCATCGAATACCTGTTGTCTGTCGTGGAAAGGCCCTTTCTTGCTGGATCATGTCATCAATTGCAGTATTCAACAGACATCTGGTACACAGCAGGGCAACTTCGATAATATGGACACGTCATCAAAGAACCATGTCCTGCCGCCAAAAGTGTGTGAAAATTAGCGGCTGATGACGAGTGAAAGCATGGGTGATGTGGGCACAGATAACAGAATGGCGTTAGCAACGATGTGAAGACCACTGTCCTTCCCCCCATAAGACGAAATATGTTGGAAAATTGGTGGCGCAGGATCCGAAGAAATTAACACGTCTGAAGCTTGAAAATGCTAGAACGACGATGAATAGCAAGGAAAGGCCACAGAAAAAAGGGAACTGAACGCTGTGCTGTGGGATACGGATCTCAGTATATCTTGCCGGTGTGTATTCATTTGTGATATGTGTAACACCTGTCACTTGTTCATAATTGAACGTTGCGACTGTTTGTTGTTGTTGGGTTGTTTTTGGGGAAGGAGACCAGACAGCGAGGTCGTCGGTCTCATCGGATTAGGGAAGGATGGGGAAGGAAGTCGGCCGTGCCCTTTCAGAGGAACCATCCCGGCATTTGCAAACCTAAATCAGGATGGCCGGACGCGGGATTGAACCGTCGTCTTCCCGAATGCGAGTCCAGTGTCTAACCACTGCGCCACCTCGCTCGGTGTGACTATTTTTCGCTGGTATTTGCAGGTCACACAAATACTCTGCAATTCGCAGTGCGGAATGTACATGGGCCACGTGGATGACGGTGACGAGTCCATTTGCAGTGCTCTGTCGCGCACCAGCTCTTGTGGAAGGGTAAATGTGGAATCCGGTACTACACTCAGGCTCATAAATTAAGGATAATTGCAGAATGTGGTGTCACACAACGTGGCACTACACAAAAAAAAATGGTTCAAATGGCTCTGAGCACTATGGGACTCAACTGCTGAGGTCATTAGTCCCCTAGAACTTAGAACTAGTTAAACCTAACTAACCTAAGGACATCACACACATCCATGCCCGAGGCAGGATTCGAACCTGCGACCGTAGCGGTCTCGCGGTTCCAGACTGCAGCGCCAGAACCGCGCGGCCACTTCGGCCGGCTGGCACTACACAAAACTGGCGCTAATAGCATAGCCACATAGGGAACACACACGACACAGATCTGTAAGTCCGTGGTATTTGTGATAAATTGAGAAAACCGTCCCAAAACATAGGTGCTTCAAAACGCCACTGTTTCGTGCGCATGTACCACGACATCAATATGGGATATGATGACCATGCACACGTTCACAGGCCGCACAACGGGTTGGTATACTCTGGATCAGGTGGTCGAGCAGCTGCTGGGGTATAGCCTCCCATTTTTGCACCAGTGCCTGTCGGAGCTCCTGAAGTGTCGTAGGGATTTGAAGACGTGCAGCGATACGTCGACCGAGAGCATCCCAGAATTGCTCGATGGGATTTAGGTCTGGAGAACAGGCAGGCCACTCCATTCGCCTGATTTCTTCTGTTTTAAGGTACTCCTCCACAATGGCAGATCGGTGGGGCCGTGCGTTATCATCCATCAGGAGGAAGGTGGTACCCACTGCACTCCTGAAAAGGTGGACGTACTGGTGCAAAATGACGTCCCGATACACCTGACCTGTTACAGTTCCTCTGTCAAAGACATGCAGGGGTGTACGTGCACCAATCATAATCCCACCTCACACCATCAAACTACGACCTACATACAGGTTCCTTTCAAGGACATTAAGGGGTTTGTATCTGGTTCACGCCAGATGAAAACCCGGCTAGATTCACTGATCAGACTATACCTGGACTCGTCCGTGAACATAACCTGGGACCACTGTTCGAATGAACATGTACTGTATTCTTTACACCAGGCTTTACGTGCTATCCTGTGACCAGGGGTCAGTGGAATGCACCTTGCAGGCCTCCAGGCGAATAAACCATGTCTGTTCAGTCCTCTGTAGACAGTGCGTCTGCAGATAACTGTTCCAGTGGCTGCGGTAAGGTCCCGAGCAAGGCTACCTGCAGTACTCCGTGGCCGTCAGCGGGCACTGATGGTGAGATACCGGTCTTCTTGTGGTGTTGTACACTGTGGACGTCCCGTACTGTAGCGCCTGGACACACTTCCTGTCTGCTGGAATCGTTGCCATAATCGTGAGATCACACTTTGTGGCACAAGGAGGACCCGTGCTACGACCTGCTGTGTTTGACCAGCCTCCAGTTGCCATCGTATTCTAACGTCATCAATATGTGTCACCATTAGCACGTCTGAAAACGTCTGCACAGTTAATCACTGCACCGTACTCTGACATGCACCAACACACCTCAGCGTATGTGGACTGCTGCCAGCGCCACCGTGCGACGACAGCAGGTCAAATGCACCGCATGGTCATACCCCGAGGTGATTTAAACCCGCAAACCGCCCACCAGAGCGTTGTTTCACCATGTATCAGCATTATCCTTAATTTATGAGCATGAGTGTAGTACCTGGTGAATTCCAACGATCCTCGGGTTGTTCCGCCCAACGCATGACAGCGATAATGAGTCACGTGCCATCACTCTTAAGAAACGCTGTGGACAACTCTGGGACACAGTCTGGTGCTCAAGAAATTCATCCCACGACCCCTCCTTACCTATGCCACAACATGAAATGTTCTTATTGACTAAGATATAAAATAGAACACCTTCTTGTCAGACACTGCTGCTTCAATACATATTAGGGTTTTCCTGTTTGTTTGTAGTGGCACTTAAGTCACACCCATGACTTGGTAATATGGTCCGTGACAGGTAAGGCATCTAGTCTCGCTCTAATTATTATTAAAAGGCTCTGAAGTACAATTAACCATACAATTCCTTCCATTTTGTAAAGCAAATCGCAGGTCTAGTACATCTGGCGAGACGAGGCAGCATTATAGGAGACGCAAGAAAACAGAATGCGAACAGTACAGAGAATAAAGGAACGAAGAGAGGGAGGAAGGGAGAGAGCATAGACTTTCTGAAGTCGCCAAGTTTTAAGAGTAACGAGCTGTGAGGGTCCCTCAGCCAAGCCGTTGCACAATTACGGTGCTGCAAGTTGGTTCTAATGTGCAGATAGTATGCGACAGTGCCAAGCGACAAGGTCAGTTTGCCAGTCCACACTTCATCTTGTCGCTTCACGAGTATCTGCAACCGGCGTGCCGGCAGTAATGGCCGTGTGGTTAAATCCTATTAAAAATAACGCAGCTAAGTACTTTATCTTCTTACTGAAATTTCCAAGGCGATGTCCTCATCTGCCATGTGTGTGATACTTTGCTTTTTCTTCTAAGGAGCAGTTAATCAGAAAGTCAAATGTTTGTCATTTACTTGTGGTTTCTGCAAGAAATAAAATCCTGACAACACGGTATAAAGTGATTCTTAAAAAGTTATAGGTTTCCAGTTGTCCCTACTTAATAAATTCGCAGTTGGGAATACGAACAACCATCAACTGTATAAGGGTATGACTTCAATGAACCGGGAGTCTAATCCGAATTTCCCGCCTTTCACGGGCGGTCGCCTTAATCGCTTTGGCTATCCGTGCTCGACCCACAGCCAGACTCAAGCTTCAATATGCCGCCGATTCTGGATCAGAGCACGTACTCGTACAGACATTACGTAATTCCCAAACTGGGGGAGGAGGGAGGGGCATTTTAACTGAAAGTCGCTGCCTGGTATTGGCGTATAAATACGATACTGCAGTGCCTGAGTTGTTAAGAAGAACGATGCAATGTGTTCGAGTACAGACTGTGACGCAGGAACATGTATGCATGTCCAAAGGAATATTGTATCGTTATTCTTCACGACACAGACACTTCAATATCCTACTTAATAAAATCTGCTAATTCGTAGTTCTGCAAGTATTCAGAGTGGCAGTCGTTCTGAACCTACGATATTGTGCTGCAGACATCACAATTCGCTTAATACACAGTTTCTGTGTACTTGTTCACAGTTATCCTTGGAGCTCGTGGAATATCGTGTTGGGGTTTACCTTATATACAAAGAACCTTTGCATTTACTTTGAAGAATATTTGGAAGGTTTCACGAAGGTGTCAGTAACTCGACAACGAAGAAGTAGGAAGATCAGCATGTTGTGCCCCACTTAACAAGGGATGATTGCAACCTACGTGTGGCCGAATGGATTCATACGTTTGTAGTACTAATTAATTTTGTCGCAGAAGAAGCTGAGTAGCACTGTGGTGTAGTGGTTATGACACTAAACCAGGCTCGTGCAAACTGCGCCCAGGGGCCGCTTGCGCCCGCGATCGCCCGCTTAGCTGGCCGTGCGGACCGCCCGAACGCCAGCCGATAGATATATTTGTTCGCCCGTTTTCCCTTCGGGCAGAGGACGTCTCACAAGTGCTTCAACTAGAGCTGATTGACCTACAGTGCCATTTACGCCTGAAGGACCGCTTTCTTATGAGTAACTTCCTAAAACTAAGAACCGTTCATTCCTTGAGGATAAAAAATTGACCAATTCTTTGAGGTTAGCAGTCTCACGGAATATTGTATCAAGCCTAGACAAAATCGTTTCCTCGAAAAAGAAAACGTGTAAAATGTTAATTGCCTTCTTTAACAATGTTGACTGTAAGAATAAAAGGGCTTTTTAACCTTAATTTTATTTTAATAAGTTTTCAAACTTTCTCAGTTAAAATTATCACGTACAAAACAGCAAACTAAGGATCCGATTTCCAAACTCTGAAAAGGGATACAAAAAATTGTAGCACGAAGTATAACAAAAAATACTTACTTGTAACTACAGGGTTATTACAAATGATTGAAGCGATTTCACAGCTCTACAATAACTTTATTATTTGAGATATTTTCACAATGCTTTGCACACACATACAAAAACTCAAGAAGTTTTTTTTAGGCATTCACAAATGTTCGATATGTGCCCCTTTAGTGATCCGGCAGACATCAAGCCGATAATCAAGTTCCTCCCACACTCGGCGCAGCATGTCCCCATCAATGAGTTCGAAAGCATCGTTGATGCGAGCTCGCAGTTCTGGCACGTTTCTTGGTAGAGGAGGTTTAAACACTGAATCTTTCACATAACCCCACAGAAAGAAATCGCATGGGGTTAAGTCGGGAGAGCGTGGAGGCCATGACATGAATTGTTGATCATGATCTCCACCACGACCGATCCATCGGTTTTCCAATCTCCTGTTTAAGAAATGCCGAACATCATGATAGAAGTGCGGTGGAGCACCATCCTGTTGAAAGATGAAGTCGGCGCTGTCAGTCTCCAGTTGTGGCATGAGCAAATTTTCCAGCATGTCCAGATACACGTGTCCTGTAACGTTTTTTTCGCAGAAGAAAAAGGGGCCGTAAACTTTAAACCGTGAGATTGCACAAAACACGTTAACTTTTGGTGAATTGCGAATTTGCTGCACGAATGCGTGAGGATTCTCTACCGCCCAGATTCGCACATTGTGTCTGTTCACTTCACCATTAAGAAAAAATGTTGCTTCATCACTGAAAACAAGTTTCGCACTGAACGCATCCTCTTCCATGAGCTGTTGCAACCGCGCCGAAAATTCAAAGCGTTTGACTTTGTCATCGGGTGTCAGGGCTTGTAGCAATTGTAAACGGTAAGGCTTCTGCTTTAGTCTTTTCCGTAAGATTTTCCAAACCGTCGGCTGTGGTACGTTTAGCTCTCTGCTTGCTTTATTCGTAGACTTCCGCGGGCTACGCGTGAAACATGCCCGCACGCGTTCAACCGTTTCTTCGCTCACTGCAGGCCGACCCGTTGATTTCCCCTTACAGAGGCATCCAGAAGCTTTAAACTGCGCATACCATCGCCGAATGGAGTTAGCAGTTGGTGGATCTTTGTTGAACTTCGTCCTGAAGTGTCGTTGCACTGTTATGACTGACTGATTTGAGTGCATTTCAAGCACGACATACGCTTTCTCGGCTCCTGTCGCCATTTTGTCTCACTGCGCTCTCGAGCGCTCTGGCGGCAGAAACCTCAAGTGCGGCTTCAGCCGAACAAAACTTTATGAGTTTTTCTACGTATCTGTAGTGTGTCGTGACCATATGTCAATGAATGGAGCTACAGTGAATTTATGAAATCGCTTCAATCATTTGTAATAGCCCTGTACTAACAGTAAGAATGAGACTCTATATCCCTTACATAAAATTAATTCTAAAATAGAATATTTTGTTTACGTTAGATCTGACCGCAGGACAGTCCAGCGCAGAGCAGTGTTGTGCGGTCTCTCTCTCTCTTTCTCTCTCTCTCTCTCTCTCTCTCTCTCTCTCGCTCCTATGCCGACACTAGCGACACACGGTCGCGGACGGGGCGCTGAACTACACTGTCTTGTGCCCGTGGAGCGCGGGCGCGCCCGCCGAGCGCAATTCTTGGATGAGCCTGTACTAAACTGTTGCATGGAGGGTTGTGAGTTCAAAACTCACTTGGACTGTAGAATTATAATTTTTATATTCGGTTCGAGTACACTCGAGAAGTATCCACAAATGTCAAGAATAATATTTAGAGTAACGATGCGTAGCGATACGAAGAAGGTCGACTAAATAGGTTTAGCTGTTGCGAAGCAAATGGCAGGCTGCGGTTCATTGAAAGGATACTTCGATACTACAGTCCGTGTGCAAAATACATTACACACAAAACGCTTCTACGGCCCATGTACATTACTTAATAATAACTAGGAACATCGAGTATATTTTACGAAGTTCTGTGTGAATGATCTCTTCCTCATTCGGTTGGCGACAGAGTGTATTGGAAGCGATGAAAAATCTTAACAATAAAACTCTAATAAAGACGGCATGCTTCTCTCTAGAACCAGTTTAGAAAAATTCGAGATATGTCTTATCGAGACAGAAGCTACGACCATTGCTCAACCCCGTGTATATGTGTTCTGTAGGGGTCATGCAGATAAAAATAACGGTTCGCAAAGCGGAGTACAGACGGAACACTGCATCTGATTTCGTTACGATTCCCTGATCGTAGATGTGGACGACTCAGTATTATATTCATTCAAAGGCTATCAGTTCCACAACAAACATGTATTATCGAATTACGGAACATAACCTTTTGGCTCCTAGTTAACAGTCTAAATTGAACGAATAAAATGTAAGTAGACTAAGAGCGTGCCAAAAGATACGAGAGCTGTACTGACTACATTGTACACATCTTCTGAATATGTTTGGCGAACAGTCAATTTTCCCTTTTAGTTACTCTACCACTTTTGAAACTGCGGATAGAGGGGTTATAATTTTACTCATACCGATGTAATTAAAGATGAATTACTAACTCTGTCGCACAAGATTCGTTATGTATTTTGCCACGATTTTCTTGAAGAAAACTTCCTAGTATTCATTTGAAGCGATGTGATATAGGGTAACATCTCATGGTCTTACGTACAGAAGACATACTTAATAGTACCGAAATCAGGCAGCACAAAGCGCTGTCGGAAATTTGTAGCTGTTTGGCTTGTTGGAAGATTCTATCCTGCGTAGGAAAGACTTACGGGTTGGTGTACATAACCAGCACGGATAAGATATTAACTAAATCGAACGAGAATGCCTTCCGCAGCGCTGAGTGGTCTCACAAAATATCACGAAAACTTTTCTCAGACCAGAGCACTGCCAGCACAAGATATTGCCCTTCAAATAACTGTTACAAGGTATCTGGTTTGGTGCATACGTCCTATGAAGTAGAGAATGGATTCCACCGGTAAGGCAGGTGCAGTTCTGATAGTGACGGAAAAACTGAAGGCTTTTCTACTAAATAACCTTCGCCCTTTGCTAGCTTTTAGAATTTGCTGATCTTTTATTTTAGCATATTTCATTAAGGGATCGTTGTAAGTGCCTCTGGAACCTTCGGAGTCATACGGCCGGTGTGCTGGCCCACTGCAACATTCAAGCTAACACTTTTTCACGTCCCTGTCCTGTTGCTGTTGTTGTTGGCGGTGGTGTTGTTGTTGTTGATGATGTTGTTCCTCTGCATCCCTTCAGCTACTGGATTCAGTATAGATTCAAGCCGTAGTATGTTTGCAACCATTCTGTCTATACATTTAGTTACGTTCTTTATTAGACGTTTTTCTCTTTGACCAGTTGCACGACGACTTTACTCGTTACTCGATCAATCCATTTAATCATCAACACTATTATCTAACAAAACATTTTAAAAGCTTCTAATCTTTTAAATCCTTTTTTTCCTAGTATCCATGTTTCAGCAGAGCTTCTCTTTGATATTTTCCTGTTGCCAAGCTTCACGCTTTCGGATGTTAGTAGCATATCTGTTATATTTAAAAGAAAGCTCTTTTGCCCTGTCTAATCCCTCTTAGTCTCTCTCTCTTGCATTTCTATTATTTATTCTACTTCGGAGATGGCAAAATTCGTCCACTTCTATTAGAGTTTCCTGACCAAGCTTTACGTTCAATCATGCAATATCTTGACTTTGCTACACACACCACTATCTTACTTTTCTTTTTCTTAGTGTGCATGTGGTAGCCACCAGTGAGCACACTCTGCATTTAGTTAAGTACCTGACTCAGTTACTGTACAATTTTGGCGAGCAATGCTAGGCCTTCAAACCGTACAATGCAGAACATTTGTGTTCACAATACAACACTCCTACCACTCCCTTACTTCTCTCATGGCATCTCCCGCATACAACGTTTCTGCCAGTGGCGACAGTGAGCGATCCGGCATCACACCTCGCCTGATTTCGGCCTCTTGTGTCACTAAGTCAGTGCTGAATATCTCAGTCAGCTCTGCATGAATAGTGTGGACTACGCTTCTATCCCTGTAGCTGATACTACACTACTTATGGAAATATTTTATTCCATTTCACATTATCAAAAACTTCTCCAAACCTATGTATATAGCATATGTTACTTTGTTTGCCTTAATTTGCCAAATATTATGAAACATGATGCTAAAATTGCTTCTCGACATCCTATAATCCTCCTACAACCAAATCGGTCATCTCCTAATCTGCTTTCAATTTGTCCTTGAAATCTTTGACAACGTACTCTTGTGAGTATTTTTGACAGCTGTGATACTACACTGATTGTGCTGTAATTTTTTCATCATCCCCTGTTGATTCCTTCTCAAGTGCGGAATTATATTCCATTCTTCCTCCACCCTTGAACCTGGTGCACGCTAGAGCTCCACTGAAATTTCGTCAATACCTAGGCAATTTTTTTGTTTCTCACCTCTCAATATTTAGCATCGAGTGTTCATTTTCAACTGACCTAATTTCTCCTGGAAAACTACAAAATTCCTCGAAGTTTCGTTTCTTTCTACTGTACAGTGCATAATACTTGACAGTTTTCGTGCCGATTGAACACACATGACATTTACAGGTGACATCCCTGAGAACGCAAGTGGACTGTTTTGAAAAACTCACCGACTTGTATCAAAAAACAATTCTATGTCTGGGTGTCATTGGATGACACTAATGTATAGACACGTCGTTTGTATTCCACCACCCTGACATTAATACGTTTTCTAAAGAGAAGCCGCTTCTTACCTTTGATGAGTCATGACACAATCGTCGACAGACTGGAAATGGCAAAAGAGTGGTACGTACACTACAACCGAAGGTACACTACCGGTAAAAAATAATACACCTGGAAAGACTACGTTAATTTTGATCCGATGACGGAATATGCCATCTGGGGAATAGTAGATGTACTTATAATAGTTTAAATGTCGTCCGCCAACAGATAGCATAGTAGCATAGCTACCAGAACGCTAGCCAGAAGGCAAACATGTAAAGAAAGCAGGCAAACATGCTGCGGAGACGCACTCGTGCTTCCTGCAGCCAATTGAACGGATTCTGAAAGGTGTCAAATTGTGGCCTTCTGACAAGGGAACCTCCCCATCGCACCCCCCTCAGATTTAGTTATAAGTTGGCACAGTGGATAGGCCTTGAAAAACTGGACACAGATCAATCGAGAAAACAGGAAGAAGTTGTGTGGAACTATGAAAAAAATTAGTAAAATATACAAACTGAGTAGTCCATGCACAACATATGCAACATCAAGGAGATTGTAGCATAAGGAGCGCCGTGGTCCAGTGATTAGCGTGAGTAGCTGCGGAACGAGAGGTCCTTGGTTCAAGTCTTGCCTCGACTGAAAGTTTTACTTTCTTTATTTTCGCAAAGTTATGATCTGTCCGTTCGTTCATTGACGTCTCTGTTCACTGTAAGAAGTTTAGTGTCTGTGTTTTGCGACCGCACCGCAAAACCGTGCAATTATTAGACGAAAGGACGTGCCTCTCCAATGGGAACCGAAAACATTTGATCGCAAGGTCATAGGTCAACCGTTTCGTCCACAGGAAAACACGTCTGATATATTCTGTACGACACTGGTGACGGCATGTGCGTCACATGACAGGAATATGTTGTCGACCCACCTAACTTGTACACTTGGCGAATGGGTAAAAAGATTCTTCTACCTTGCCCGATTTATGTTTTTTTGTGGATGTGATAATCACTCCGAAAAAAGTGATGAAAACGTAAGAGTTTGTCACATAAACTGAAAATAAAAATTTAAACTTTTCACTCCAGGGAAGACTTGAACCTAGGACCTCTCGATTGGTAGCTGCTCTCGCTAACCACGGGACCACGGCGCTCCGTGACACCCATTGTCCTTGATGTTGCCTATCTTCGCATGGACTACTCGGTTTGTATATTTTACTAATTTTTTTCATAGTTCCACACAACTTCTTCCGGTTTTCTCGATTGATCTGTGTTCAGTTTTTCAAGGCCTATCCACTGTGCCAACTTATAACTAAATCTGAGGGGGGTGCGATGGGGAGGTTCCCTTGTGAGTGGCGGAATAGTTGTTTCGGAGATCTGCGATCCAAGCTGGACCTGCTATGTTATTTAGATGACCATGTTAGTATCAGTGGTCACGTGAACATTCTCACACCAGTACACGAGGTTCTGGAGGCACACGCATCACAGACGCCCGCCAGCGCCTTCAAGGGCAGCACTGGCTGATCGTACAGCTACCACGGCGCAGGTGAGATGGCGTGTGAGCCCAGGCATGTCAACACGAGCAGTTGCAAACCTCTTATTAGTAGTGGGAGTATGGGGACACACAGCTCTAACGCATCTCCCAGTCGCACCACGGCATCGACGTGCACCTACGGCTCGACTGCCGCCGTTAGAGGATCACTCTGAAGATGGAATGGCGTGGCGTGGTCCTCAGCGAGGAAAGCAGATTCTGTTCACAAGCAAATGAAGGTCGTTTGCGCATACGACTTGGACCTGGTGAGCTCTGTACGATAGTTTACATTCCTCCAAGTGATTGGCCCCACCTCAGGCTTTACAGTTTGTGGTGCAATAAGCTAGAACTGTCGTTCACCTTTGGTGTTTCTGGAGAGGACGATAACCAGCGATCGGTACGTGCAGAATGTTACAGCTCTTCTTTTACCGTTCTTGCAAAAGGAAGGTGATGTGTTCTTCGATCAGGATAATGCTCGCTCGCACACTGGCGTGAAAGTCAACGTGCTCTGCAAGACGTGCAGCAACTTTCCTCGCCAGTACGATCTCTGGACTTGTCCCCGATCACGTACGTGGGGGATATGATGGGACGAAAAGTGACTCGAGCGACTCGTCAACCAACAATTCTTACAGAAGTACGTGAAAAAGTCGATGAGATGGGGCATATCCTTTCCCAGGACAGTATTCGCCACCTGTACGAGCGACTGGATGCCACAGTCAGCGCCTGTCTTGGCCTCCTTGGAGGCTACACAATGTATTAAATGGGTGTTTCCGCATGGGTCGATACCTAGTACCCCAGAATCGCTTGTACTATTGATCTGTAAATGAAATCATTTCATGTACTGCATAATCACTGTTACAGCAATAAATCTTGACTGAATTTGAATCCTCTAAAAGGGCGTACTTTTTTCCGGCAGTGTATTTTCTGCTACGCAGTACATTTAGATGCCGTACCTATGTGCATGTAAAGAAAGCACACAGTTAAAACTGTGGACACTTGCGGAGTTTCGTAGTAACACGTGTAATGAGATGTCTACGGTTAATGGTCTTAATCTAACATTCTTTCAATAATCGCACTAATAAATCGATTCATCTGTGATGGATATGAGACTCTGATACACTTCTTTGCAGAGAGAGTAGTTTCGGCCGGCTCGACACAGCGACTTGTGCCCCGCCTCAGTGATGCGGAGGGAAGTACTCCCTCAGTTTAATACGTGGTGCACGGATATGTCAATAAATGACGAGTGAGAGGCTCAAATGAACGGCTATTGGAGTCTTCCTGTGACGGGGTGGCAGTGGCCTTATTCTTCAATTACACTTCCCTGCGAGCCGTCTTGTAATGTAATGGTTTGTTTCCGTATCAGCTTTAGTTACGCTAATTTCACTCACTCCAAAGAACTTCCTCAGACACCGACAATCTCGCTGCAAGGTCGCACGAAGTTAGAAGGGTCAAATGTTGAAGGAGTTCCCAGTTTAAGAGATAAAATGCACAAACTTGCCTCATTCATTTTTTTTTAATCCCGTGTAGTATCTCGTTGTAGACAGCTGCTAACGTCGTCTCCAATGAAAATTATATTGCTTATATACTTGTTGCAATTTCGAATTTGAGTACGAAATCATAATGTCGCTTGATACTATCACTAATGTTCACTGAAATTCGGAGTATTAGTAAGGGATTTCCGTCACTTTATAGTGCGAGAAAACTACTTAATAAAATTAATTTTCTTTCGTACTATATTATGAATTATTGTTAATGTGATAAAAAGCTGTAATCCATAGAGAGAGTAGGTTCCCTTAAATAAAATAAAGACCATTGCGAACCACTAATATTTATTTACGAAATTTATGCGAAAATTCGAAAAGCTTTTCAAATAAATCAAACTTTATTAAGGTCCTACATGTTTATTCTTCACGTCTACGTATTTATTTCTCAACATAGTCACTCTGGAGACGAACCCATTTCTCCCAACGAGAGGCCGATTTGTTGATACCGTCGGTGGAGAATGTTTTATATTGTTGACGGAGCCACAAGCTCACCTCTGCTTGCAACGCTTCGTCATTATCAAATTGAAGTTCCCGAAGGTGTTCTTTAAGTTTTGGGAACAAATGAAAATGTGATGGAGCCAAGTCGGGACTCTATGGAGGAAGAGCGACGTCAGTGAACCCAAGCAGTCAGGTTGTTGAAGATTCCGCAGCTCTCGTGGGTGTTCTGGCATTGCCATGCTTCATGTGTGAATGAACTCTTTAAATTCGTGCTTTAAGTTTCCCAAGGGCCTCGCAGTATCTTGTAGAATTTATGGTGATGCAGTACGCAATCGCATTCCGTGTCCGGGCATAGACTTCAGTAGAGGCTTCACCGACCATTTTGGACTTCGATACGTACGTCCGTCTGATTCTGATTTATTGACGTACCACCATTTAGTGGTTTATTAGTGTAAAATTAGTGAAAAATTAGTGAAAAACTGTCTAGATCACAATGGTTCTTCTATTTAAAATGACCGGTTTTGGCCTAGTCTTAGGCCATCTTCAGAATAGCACCATCAGAAGTTGACAATGTCCGGAACAGTCAATAGACTTCAGTTGCTGAAACTTTATCACTAATTTTATGCAGCTTACAGATTTCTGTTCTCCTAAAATGTTATCAAAAATTTTGTTTAATAGTCTGATCTGACAACAAATGTTCGGTTCCATGTTTCGGGCTACTTAGCTCTTATGACTTACTTATAGTCTGCTGTACTTTCATGATTAGTTGTTATGCACATGTCACCTGAGGATGTGGTTTTCAGTGGCACGAAACGGGTTATGATCTGATAATAAAAAGATTAAATACAGCTGAAGCGGCTTGTTAATTCCAAGACGACTAGTCACAGCTGCAGCGGCACTGTTTACAAGGTTTTCTGTAAACAAATATTACTTGTATCCTAGAACGGTTGGCAATCACTGTACCGCTTTTTCGGAGTCCGGTAACCAAGCAGGTTCAAGTGGCAGGTATCTTGTTCGTGCACTTGCTAAAAGCGAGATGTTCACGCAATTCTAATATCGGGTTATCTAAATTTAATATTTGATATCACCATACATTTTGTCTGTCTTCGTCCTCACACAATTCTCAAAGGTTAGTCACTGAGCTATACCGTACAACAGGATTTCTAACAATCTGTTTGAGCGTATGCTTCCTAAAAACTCCCCTAATCTCTCACTAATGTCCGCTTCCCTGACTACAATTATCATTATCTTGCGTCAACCATTTCACGTCATCGTCATTACGATTGAAATAGCCGAGTATTCTTCTATCTAATGTATTAAATAGGAAATTACAGCCGTCCTGCCTGTATTTTCTGTTCCACAACTCAAAAAAGTGTTTTACTGGACTGGGTTTGCACTGTTGCTTCGTTTCCTCTCTACTAATGTAAGTCTCTGCACTTGAGAAACACCTATATCATTCGTCTCGTCAGAGCTCTATATTGAGGTTCACAGTTTTAATGCGGCATATGAAAGACATAATCATGTATGTCACAGCTTCTTCCGAAAATGAATCACGGCACGGTATGCGGCGTTATCAGTGGGTTACGCCATTTTCTTTTGGCATCTAGTGACGTGCTACGGTACTGTGGCGCGAGGATTTCTGTGCAGTCACGTACCTGCAGAGAAGCGAAACATTTATCACATAACTATTTTTTCTACGTGAGGATTAATACTGTATGACCATCCCACGTACACTTTGGCCTCAAGTCACAAAACGGTATCGTTTCTGGTTTTGACTTTCTGGGGAAATAATTGGATTACAAAATGGTCACTGTTGTTTCTATTTGTGCATTGTCAACTCTAGGAAGTGGGCGAGCTACGTTAGCCTGGCTACGTGCGCTGTGTGCCAGTATAGGAGAGTCAAACTCAATTTTGTATTACGTCTTTAGTAAGGTAGTATTTCCCTGAATGGTACACTGTGATAAGGCCACTGAACAGATTGAGGAGAGGATGTTTGTTACTAAATAAAGAATACAGGACGCTTTTTAAAGTCGGCCGCGGTGGTCTAGCGGTTCTGGCGCTGCAGTCCGGAACCGCGGGACTGCTACGGCCGCAGGTTCGAATCCTGCCTCGGGCATGGGTGTGTGTGATGTCCTTAGGTTAGTTAGGTTTAAGTAGTTCTAAGTTCTAGGGGACTTATGACCTAAGATGTTGAGTCCCATAGTGCTCAGAGCCATTTGAACCATTTTGAACGCTTTTTAAAAAATACGTACTGCTGTTCATATTTTGTTAAAGAAACAAGGTTAAACGGAAGACAGTCATGCTGGTTAACGACCCACTGGGAAGTAAACAACATTTACTCGACACCTTTTTTTTTTTATTCCGCTCTAGACAAAGTTATTTGGAGTGGTCAGGATGAATGCGACATCCTCTATAATGCAAAACATCGTCTAGGTTACTTAATATTTGTTCTGCTTATTAAGCTTGACACACCAGTCACGTTAACGTGATCACCCGTTAAAAACCCGAATAACCACCTTTTGCATTCCGGACATGCAAGGAAAGAGCTAGCCAGGTCCTGGATCGAGTGTCGAGATGGTCCGAGAGGTTCTAGACTGGGTGTAAATCCGGGGAGTTTGGTGGCCATGGGAGTACGGTTAACTCATCCTGGTGCTCTAAGAATCACGCACGTGCACTGCGAGGAATGTCACACGTTGCGTTTTCCCCCTGGTAGACGTCATCCTGTCGAGAGAAAAAGAACTGCGTTTAGTGGGTCACACGGTCTGTAAGGCTGTATGCATACTTGTACTGACCCATTGTGCCTCCCAGAATGACGAGATCACCCAGGGAATGCTATGAAAACATTCCGCAGACCATAACGCTCCCTATTGCAGCCTTGACCCTTATGGCGATTACTGCAGTACCGTACACGCCAACGGCTATGTGTCTGAAGGAACATAAAACGTTATTCACCTGAAAAAGCCACCTGTCGCCACTCAGTGGGCTTCCATTTGCCATAGTGGCGTGCAAACTTCAGCATTCGCCTCCAATGCAGAGTAGCAGGAATGGTTGCACGAAGGGGGAGCCTGCTGCAGAGGCCCATTTGTAGCAACGTTCGCCGAACGGTCGTTGCTGGTAGCCTCTTTGTTCATCTGGGCAGTCAGCTGCTTAACAAAGAAATGGTTGAAATGGCTCTGAGCACTATGGGACTGAACATCTGAGGTCATCAGTCCCCTAGAACTTAGAACTACTTAATCCTAGCTAACCTAAGGATATCACAAACATCCATGCCCGAGGCAGGATTCGATCCTGCGACCGTAGCAGTCGCGCGGTTCCAGACTGTAGCGCCTAGAACCGCTCGGCCACTCCGGCCGGCAACTGCTTAACAGTTTCACATCTATTCGCCCACACACATCTCTGCATTAGTCGTTCACCCCTGTCACCTATGTCCAATGGTGCACCACAGAAGCCTCGGCGGCAGTTTTGCATAGTGCCCTCTTTCCATGCACGGTGTATTTCAACCAATGCGGAAAGCGATCAGCTTACAAATTTAGCCTGTCCTGAAATTTTTCCAACCTTGGACTGAAAACCTATGACCATTCCCCTTTTGGACGTCAGATAAATCGCGGTTTGCACTGGCTCCCCCCCCCCTCCTCCTCTTCCTGCACGCTTTCTTTAGTCTGCTGAAGCTGTCACCTGCCGTCTGTGAGTAATTACTGCGTTACTGCAGCTCGTGGCCTTGCGGTAGCGTTCTCGCTTCCCGCGCACGGGGTCCCGGCGGGTTCAGAGATTTTCTCTGCCTCGTGATGACTGGGTGTTGTGTGTTCATCATCATTTCATCGACTCGCAAGTCGCCGAAGTGGCGTCAACTAAAAAAAAAAGGACTTGCAATACGGCGGCAGAACTTCCCCGCATGAGGCCTCCCGATCAACAATGTCATACGATCATTTCATTTCATTTGTTTTACTGCGCATTGACGTCGAACATAGCACTCCGTCTGCAGGCCCCAAGTGGCCCATCGGGACCATCCAACCGCCGTGTCATCCTCATTTGAGGATGCGGATAGGAGGGGCGTGTGGTCAGCGCACCGCTCTCTCGGTCGTTATGGTGGTTTTCTGTGACCGGAGCCGCTACTGTTCGGTCGAGTAGCTCCTCAATTGGCATCACGAGGCTGAGTGCACCCCGAAAAATGGCAACAGCGCATAGCGACCTGGATGGTCTCGAACATAGCCGGTGACTCATTTACGTGACTGGACCTTGTATCATGGCTCTTGCATATAATGAGTCTTGGGTTTGTTCACATAATAGACAACACAGACAACAGGAAGGAAGTAGGGACACAATGAAAGTGAGTATGACAGGCACCAATGCGAAAGCCGCCACATCGTACTGGAGGTGCAAGTCGCCTCGGTCGGTGGCTGGGTGCGTCAGGCAGGGAGCGGCCGGCCGGCCGGCGACATTCCGAGGAGACTATGCAAATGGGCGACGCGCCGCGGGCCGCAGCATTTGGCAGGCGCGCGTCTTTTGTCCGGCCGGCTCTAAAATGAGAGGACGAGCCCAGCTCAGCCCAGCCCCCGATACACCTGCGCGGAAGCTGGGCCACGGCGCCGCGGACTTTCCACAAAGGCCGTGTAACTCGGCCGCAGGGCGGTAAATAAATTAACGGCGCGGCCCACGGCCTGCAGCGCCGTCACGCGCTACGCGCGCTGCCAGCCGCGAACGGTTCAACCACCTTCGGCAAAATAGCGAGCAGCTCCGCCACCTACGTAAAGAACGGTCACAAACATCCGAGGGTGTCTGTCCTCTGAAATGGCGCAGTCTCTGCACTCGATTTTGCAAACTCTTCCTGCACAGGACTGTAGCACGTATAGGCGCATTTTCCTGCATCGGATAATGGAAGCCGGCCGGGGTGGCCGAAAACTGAGTTAATGGATCAACAACGAACTGAAACGGGTGTCTTTCGACGTCCGCCCAGAGCAGATACAACGAACAAAAACGAACAAAATGAGATTTAAAAAAAAAAAAAAAGCGGTTCTAGGCGCTACAGTCAGGGACCGCGCGACCGCTACGGTCGCAGGTTCGAATCCTGCCTCGGGCATGGATGTGTGTGATGTCCTTAGGTTAGTTAGGTTTAAGTAATTCTAAGTTCTAGGGGACTGATGACCTCAGATGTTAAGTCCCATAGTGCTCAGAGCCGTTTTTTTTTCTTTTTTTTTTTTTTCAACCTCTAAAACCACCTCTTGGGATTTATTGCTTCAGCCCTAAATGTTCCACGTTTCAATTCTAACAGCCCTTTTACAAAGCCATTGCCTCTTTCCATGAGGTACATTGGTTTCTTCCTTCTTTCTGAGATACGTAGCAATAAATTTTTGCTTGCACAGGAAGCCGGCCTGTAGCAGGCCTAGGAACATGGAGATCTAGTGGACATTTCCTTCGGGCGTATCCTCGCCCTTGACGAACTGCTTGCGGCTGTCACATCCCTCTTCCTCTTGACATCGCTTCTATACTACCCTTACCAGCAGGGTTGCTTCATCTGCAAGCTACGCCGTTCCGTTCGTCTCCATCCCCGCCTTCACTGCGATGCAAGTCTTCGCCGTACTTTGGCAAGTGGCCCTCAACAGATACTATCACCCGGGCTATGTGAACCAATGCTTTTAATGAGGTGTTACACCACCCCCCTACTTTCACAACCAGGCCTTGGACCGGCTATGGCTGATTTCTCACTCATGTCAAACAGTTACTGAAAGCCTTTACACTAGAACAGAAGATTGGAAAAATGTTAACGTATTCAAAAGAGAAAAGACCATGGGTGTGTATGCCATGCCATACTTCATTTGCAAAACCAGCCCCGTTTACCAGTTGACGATGTTCCCATTTGGTCCACAACAACAAAGGCAGTTTTACATAACCTTTGCAACATCTGATCCCAAAAATGGAGTTGTGTAAGAAACAGAAGTCAATACTGGGAGCTTTTTCTTTATTTTAAATTGGTTACTGTATTGTAAAAAATTTAAAAGATGTAAGTAATGGTTTTCGTTGGCTACAGTTCCACTAGTTAACACTTTAACGTTGTATTTCTGATTCTCTCTCATCACAACTACAACTCGAAACAAAAACTTTCATATTGGCACCTACAGCCAGTAAGTTGGGTGATAAGTCACTTTGAAAAATAAATAATTTATGAAGAACGTTCTAACTTCTCTCATTAATTTTTGCAGTGGTGAGGTGAGCAGCATAATTCTCTTGTATCAGAATATCTTCTCAATTTCTGGATAGAAGTAAGTTATGTACAAAACGACATACACTGGTTTTTGTCTCCTGACGGACCTGAGAGCTGGCACGTAGAAATGCTACACAGATCTCCTCAAACAAACAAAAATTGTGATGGTTCGCATTATCGCGAAACGGGTGAAAGTTTGCATGCATGATCTGTAATTAATCTTAATCGCAGAGGATAATCTGTTATTTGGATGACAATGGGAGTTTTAATAAAGAAGCGATATACAGTTATTGCACCAAATCATGTTCTTCCAAAAATAGCTTAAGGCTGTAAATAATTGCCTCCTCCAAATAAAGACCTTGTCGGTTCACGATAGCAAGAGCAAATGTTGGGTGAGTAACAATATGCACTGAGTACACCCGCCATTCTGTCTTGATCGCTACTGACATCATCTTTTACTCGTCTGCAATAAAGCTCAGCAATATAGAAGTTCCCAGAACGTATTTATGGGCCGTGTAAATTTAATAAAATTGATACTGGTACATTAGCACCTCGTTAAAATATGTATCATATCAGCCGGTGCCCACCTGAGCAATAAGCTTATTAGCTAACACTATGGATTCTTTGCCGCGTTATATGCTAAAATATAAATAAAAGCTAACATCCACTACATTCAAATTACCTTGATTTCATTTCAGTTTCAAGTGAAATGGACGCGGCTTACGATGCAGTTGTGAGCACATTCTACTCCATGTCTACAAGCTCAGTGTGAACTGTTGTTGCAAGAACTTACTTTCTTTCACTGTGTAAGTAAAGAGATCGCTACTTCCATATGTTACATATGAAGTGTTTTTAAAAACAAAGAGGAAACTAAAGGAAATTAACCAGAAGGCTTTACATGTTCCTAGCTACATAGCCTTCAAAAAGCCACCGAGGAATCCACTACCGTACCTGAAATTTTACACGTAGTACAGTGAAAGATCTGGAACGCGGTTCTCAGGACCTTGGAGATTTCCTCCATCTCGTCAAGCACAAAGAATCCTTGGAAGTATCACTGCTTTTTCCACACATTCTTTCCCATGTAAGACCAACAGCCAGAGGTATTCTCTTGGTAGCATTTCGGCAGGATTGCAATAATCATTGAACAATTCTGTTAAACGTTATCCAAATACCACTGCCTTCTCACAAGTTATAGCTAACCTTGTCACCTATGTATACACTGGTCACCCAGAATACACAGACCTACTATCGATATAAACCCGTCCAGGAGACAGCAGCGTCACGTGGCGACGAATGACAGCTAGTCAGACACTCGCACAATGCATTTAGTAATCAGTGAGCTTGCTATCCGTGTGTGGAATGGAGAAGGCACTCGATCTATTTGAGTCTGACCGAGGGCAGATTGTGATGGCCTGGAGGCTCAGACGAGAATTTCCGAAACTGCACGACTTGTCGGGTGTTCGAGGAGTGCTGTGGTAAGTGTCTTCAACATTGGGCGAAACCAAGGTGGAGTTGAGCGGCTACCCCTCATTACAATGTCGGGCGTCATTGGCTGGGCAGACTGGTAAAACAGGACAGGCGGTGAACTGTGGCGGAACTTTAATGTTGGGCAGAGTACATGTGTGTCTGAACACACAGTGCTCCGAACACTCCTAACGGTGGTCCTCTGCAGCCGACGACCCATGCATACTCCAGTGTCAACACCACGACATCGGCAACTACGATTGAAATGGGCGCGAAACCATCGGCACTGGACGTTGTCATAGTAGCAGAGCGTTGCGTGGTGTGATGAATCCCGATACCCTCTTCGTCATGCGATGGGAGGGAGTGAATCCGTCGTTTCTCAGGAGAACAGCTCCTTGACACATGTACGACGGGACGGAGACAAGCTGACGGCGGCTCCAGTATGCTCTGCGGAACATTCACGTGGGCATCCATGGCTCCAGCGGAGCTCAGCAAGAGACCATGAGACCAAAGAATATCGTACGCTGGTTGCAGATCGCGCACCTTCATGACGAGAATGTCTCCCGATGGCATTGTCATTTTTTTAATGGGATAATACGCTTTATCATAACGCCAGGGGTGTGATGGATGGTTAGAGGAACACAGAGGCGACTTCTAATTGATATGTTGGTCCCCCAACCCGCCAGATCTGAACCCGATCGAACACATATGGGATGTGATTGAACGCGGCGTCAGAGTCATCGTCCCCCTCCCTGGAATTTACGGGAATTAGATGACTGGTGTGCTGATGTGGTGCCACCTCCCCACAGCGACCTAGAAAGGCCTCACTGCTTCCATGCCCCGACGCGTCGCGCTGTTTTCTGTACGAAAGGTGGACATACTGGCTATTAGGTAGGTGTTTTGGGGGTTGGGTTGTTTAGGGAAGGAGACCAGACAACGAGGTCATCGGTCTCATCGGATTGGGGAAGGAAGTCGGCCGTGCCCTTTCAAAGGCACCATCCCGGCATTTGCCTGGAGCGATTTAGGGAAATCACGGAAAACCTAAATCAGGAAGGCCGGACGCGGGATTGAACCATCGTCCTCCCGAATGCGAGTCTAGTGTCTAACCACTGCGCCACCTCGCTCGGTAGGTAGGTGGTCATAATGTTCTGGCTGATCAGTGTATAACAAACTATTGATTTTATGAGACTTCGTAACCTGACATCTGTTGACAGTATTTGCTGTGGCGACTCAATCTACTGAGAAATACTGAACAATAATTCAGACACAGGCGTGGAGGAATTGGATGGAATAACGCGCCATAAGAACTTACAGAACAATGAGAAAGAGGTAGTTACTATATAAAAGTTCTGTTCTTTTTCGTGAACGGTAGTTAAATCACGAACATTCACTTATTCAGGGGCTTTAGCATAGTGTAATGCAACATGAGGTTTTCGGCAGAATACAGTCACATATATCAACAGAACTTTGGGAGGCGTAAGTCTGTTAAAAAGAGCATAGTCGGCATGATTGTATTCCTAGCTCATCAGATAACTTAAGCAATAGCCCAGTAGTCTTTGCATGTTTAACGCTTCTCACTATACGTCGCCGGCGTCAGAGACCGTTGTTGGAGTGAAATTCCAGAGGATAGTCGCTGCGACAGAAGGACAATATATTGTAACCGTGAGAGGACATTCTTCGCCTTAATGAACGCAAGTTGAACTCCAGCAGCAGGTTTGCGTGTCGAGGCGGCTACACTAATAGTGGTGTACTCTCTGCGACTGTTCTGCTATGCGCTCTTTATGTGGGAAGAGCTGTAAACAGATAGGTTCTTCATAACCATATGCAGCTACAAGAACCTGAGTTACCCTGCCCTATTTATCAACCAGCAGTTTGTCTCAAATGATGGACGTTGTAGATCAATGGTTCCCAAGCTTTGTCAGACAATTACCCCTGCCTTCGGTCAGACATCCTCATGTATTACCCCCTGTCTAACAGCCGCAAACCATTCCCCCCCCCCCCCCCCCACCTCCACACCTCCCACCTCCCGCCTCCTGCGCTTTCTCCAGTCTGCATTAGGGCCTAATTAAAATTTAAAATGAAAAACAATTTACTTTTAACACTTTGATTTTCAAAACGACGAAGGTTAAGTTATATTTATTTTCTATAGATGCTTTATTAAACCACTAACAAGGAGGGGACGCCTGTTCGTCATCGCCGAATTGGTCCAAATTTATAGTACATGTAGGGCGTCGGGAGACATGAAATTGCATAAGTGGGAACTTCAGATGGCCAAGCGTTTAGAAGATAAAAGGAATTCTGATACGGATGCATCACCATGTGCACCTTATCAGTTGTCCCTGTGACAATGGGTATAGGAAGAGGTGTTTGGCTCAGCGGTAAGTAAACGGATTTGTATTGAAAGGATCGCGGGTTCGAATCCGCCCAGCAGCAAATATACGACGAGCTGTTCCAAGATGCAGACGGATTTCCAACATGCAGTATCAAAGTAGTTCCCCCCAAATGTGCATCACTAATGTAACCCTGCAACGTATATTTTTATAGTAAAGTAAAAAACGTAATAAAAATGTCAACATTGCACTTACCTGGTCGAGAAAGAAGATGAAATCACTTCCCGAGAAGCTTGCATCGAACTACATTCCATTATACACTATGTGATCAAAAGTATCCGGACACCCCAAAAATATACGTTTTTCGTATTAGGTGCATTGTGCTACTGCAAGGTACACCATATCAGCGACCTCAGTAGTCTCCAGACATCGTGGGAGAGCAAAATGGGGCGCTCCGCGGAACTCACGGACTTCAAATGTTGTCAGGTGATTGGGTGTCACTTGCGTCATACGTCTGTATGCGAAATTTCCACACTACTTAACATCCCTAGGTCCACTGTTTCCGATGTGATAGTGAAGTGGAAACGTGAAGGGACACGTACAGCACAAAAGCGTAGAGGCCGACCTCGTCTGTTGACTGACAGAGACCGCTGACAGTTGAACAGGGTCGTAATGTGTAACAGGCTGACATCTATCCAGACCATCACACAGGAATTCCAAACTGCATCAGGATCCACTGCAAGTACTATGACAGTTAGGTGGGAGGTGAGAAAAGTTGGATTTCATGGTCGAGCGGCTACTCACAAGCCACACATCACACCGGTAAATGCCAAACGACGCCTCGCTTGGTGTAAGGAGCGCACAAACATTGGACGATTGATCAGTGGAAAACGTTGTGTGAAGCAACGAATCACAGAACACAATGTGGCGATCCGATGGCAGGGTATGGGTATGGGTGTGGCGAATGCCCAGTGAACGTCATCTGCCAGCGTGTGTAGTGTCAACAGAAAAATTCGGAAGCAGTGGTGTTATGATGTGGTAGTGTTTTCCACGGAATGAGCTTGCACCCTTATGTTGTTTTGAGTGACACTATCACAGCCTAGGCCTACATTGATGTTTTAAGCTCCTTCTTGCTTCCCACTGTTGAAGAGCAATTTGGTGATGGCGACTGCATCTTTCAATACGATCGAGCACCTGTTCGTAATGCACAGCCTGTGGCGGAGTGATTACACGACAATAACATCCTTGTAACGAACTGGCCTGCACAGATCCTGACCGAAATCCTATAGAAGACCTTTTGGATGATTTAGAATGCCGATTTCGTACCAGGCCTCACCGACCGACATCGATACCTCTCCTCAGTGCAGCACTCCGCGAAGAATGGGCTGCCATTCCCCAAGAAACCTTCCAGCACCTGACTGAACATATGCCTGCGAGACTGGAAGCTGTCATCAAGGCTAAGGGTAGGCCAACACCATACTGAATTCCAGCATTACCGATGGAGGGCGCCACGAACTTTTAAGTCATTTTCCGCCTCGTGTCCGAATACTTTTGATCACATTGTGTGCATTACCAGTTATCCTCGCACGTATTCAGCAACATGCTGCGTTACGCGTGGATGCTGCGTTACGCGGGTTCGCTGCTCGTCTGCGCGATGAAAGAACCTGTTTTCAGAAGGTCAATCAAGTTTGTTTTTCTACGGAGACATTAAAAAAACCATGTCACTGCAAAAAGGCGGCATTTATAACGTGCTCAAGATGAGGTCAAAATTATTGCTTCCCGTGTTTCTTTGATGTGTATCACCCCGGTACATGTAACTGATCAATTGCAAAAGAATGGAAGTATCGATTTACATACACAACGTTCCCGTGTGCGCGTTAACTACGATCCCTTTTTTAATATTTGCAGTCCCGCATTTTATCCTATGCCTGTACTTTTTGAGCTTATACAAATTAATAAAATTACCTACATGATGTTGCGGTTAATCGTGATGTCAGTAGTGTACGCATTGCCAAGATGCACAAAAATATTTGCCACCGGGCGGAGTCGAGCCTGCGACCCTTCCAATGTGTATCCGATTTCTTACCGCTTTTTTTGTAAATCTCTTTTGTTCGTTCTATTTATTCGAAGCGGGCGTCCCATGATGCTTGTTCAAGTTAATCGCTCATTCATTTACTAAGTTTTTTTTATTTTTTTATTACACAGAGCAGCTAAATCTCTGACCGAACACGCTGAGCTACCGTGCCGGCAAACCGCTGAGCCAAACACCGCTTTCCGAATGCTTTGTCACATGGATAACTGATAAGGCACACATGGTGGTAAATCCGTATCAAAATTCCTTTTGTTTCTTAAACGCTTGGCTATCTTGAGTTTCCACTTGAGGCACTTTGTCTCATCACGCCCTAGATGTACCATAAATTTGGACGAATTCGGCGATTACGAGTAGACGTCCCCTCCTTGTAAGTAATGCGTCAGTGAGATAATTAGTGCTGCTTATGTCTGAGAAATTTCTTGTATAATGGTGAGGTAATTTTCAGTGTATCTCGAGTCCTACCTACAACTCTTTCTCGGAGAAGAAAGGTAACGATTCACATTGTGGGTAGACACTTGTTAAGAATACGCTTCCTATGTAGCACTTCTCCCGCTAGCGGCACTGGTTTCTCCTCCACCCCCCCCCCCTTCCATTTAGAACCAAGTAAATTAAAATCAGTGCAATATACTTACAGTTACCATTTATATATCACTTTATTATTGAACTCTTTACTTCTGAACTGGCAAAAATAGGAACACTACGGGAGGCCAATCACAAGCACAAGCACAAGACCCACCACCACCGTTACTACTACTACTACTACCACTACCACTACTACTACTACTAATAATAATAATAATAATAAAATAGTTAAGGTCCCATACATAGTTACTATTATGTAGCGCTGTCAGTTAGTTCGTTCATTGTAACAAAGTGAATAACGAAGTAGTATCTACTGTATTGCGGAAACGTCCTGCAACTCTGAGAAGTGTTTTTATGAGATGTCTCATATATGATCTATCTCAATTTTCCTATCATAGTTGCATGTGAGTGGTGGGTGGACTACGTGATGAAGCTGTTATTCATACATTCGTTTAACAAGCTGTAACCTCCACCATAATGAACCACCCATTAATGCTATTAGTTGAAAAACATGTAATTACTGGTAACTTAGGCAATCAGTGTTACAGTCTTAGGAAATAATTATAACACTAACGATCTTCTAAAAATAATTTATTTTCTTGAGCGAAACTCAATTCAGTGTTTTTGTTTTTACCCCTCAGAAAATTACATTTTCCCCCTCAAGGGATAATTGCTCCAGATTCTAAGGAGTATTCCTGAGAATTTGATTCGACAGTGTCCATGAATGACTCGAATTCTGATAGAAGAATTAAATAAGTGTGTGTGTATGTGTGTGTGTGTGTGTGTGTGTGTGTGTGTGCGTGGTAAAATTAGTACTAAACAAATTATGTAAGATACGACGACAGCATAGACGACGCTTGCAGTGAGACGACACGCTCTCTCTGCCCCCCGCAGCACACGCGGCAGCCATCAAGGGCCCTAGCCACTGCCCACCCGAAATACTCAGCGAGGTGCAAGTGGCGGCCACAGCTGCCAAGCCAGACAATGCGGTTTCCCCGGCCGGCTGGCCGTCCAGCGCCCAGCCCAGTTCTCTTGGCACCTACACTCAGCCGCTGGCAGTGCCACATCTTTCTCCACTCGAGACGCAAAGGCTCCATATTCTTTTTAAACTGCCTCCTCTTTCCAGAAAGTCGAGCCTGCGCTTCCTATACGGCTCGACGCGAAGCGGTAGCAGCCGCTCTGGGAACCCGACACTGACATCAGCTCCACAGCTCCCTCAGTCTCTTAGAAGGGAAGGATAGAACCAACGATGTGCGTCTCGATTTTTTCGCACAACTCGCGCGCCATACTCCGTAAGCCTGTTGTAGGTCGTATGAGAACACCAGCTTTCGAGCAATAGCGTTAGCGGGGCCGGTTAGGCCGACCAGAGGTCTAGTCTCCTCGTACCGCGTTCCACTCATGTCATTTTTTTTCTAATTTTCCATCACACACTTGTATCACTACGACCAATCATGCTTCTTCTAAACAATAATACGAGAGCGGTTCAGAAAGTAACCTCCGATTGGTCACAGTGCGGGTTGTGGGGGGAGTAGCGACGCCATCTGTGCGTTCACGCACTCAACAGGTCAGTCGGCATCAAACCGTGGTCGAGTGAACGTCGTACCTGCGCTAGTTTAGTTTTTGTGGCAGTTTGAAATGTGTGCTGCAATAGAAAACCCCGCCAAATGTGAAGTGCGTGCTGTCATAAGGTTTTTTACAGCCAAAGGATATTCTGCAGCAGCTATTCATCGTGAGCTTTGTGCCGTGTACGGACCAAGAGTTATGAGTGAAGGAGTTGTCCGTGAATGGGTACGTTTATTTAAAAGTGGACGAGAAAACGTTCATGATGAAGAGAGGAGTGGTAGACCATCATTGGTGACTGACGAACTCGTTCAGACAGTTGATGCAAAAGTTCGTGAAAATCGACGTTTCTCAATGTCGGAGTTGCCTACTGGTTTTCCACAGATTTCTAAGACTCTCTTGTACGAGATAGTGACAGCAAGATTGGGTTACCGTAAGTTCTGTGCACGATGGGTGCCCAAAATTCTTACCGACCACCACAAAACTCAAAGAATAGCCTCTGCATTAGACTTTCTGTCACATTATGAGGACGAAGGAGAACCATTGTTAAACAGAATCGTGACCGGTGACGAAACCTGGATTAAGTACGTGAACCCTGAGACAAAAGAACAATCAAAGATGTGGGCACATTCAAATTCGCCTACCAAACCAAGAAAAGCCTCGCAAGATTTTTCTGCCAGAAAACTGATGGCAACGGTGTTTTGGGATGCCAAAGGGGTGTTGATGGTTGAATTCATGGAACGTGGTACGACCATTAATCAAGACGTGTACTGTGAAACAATAAAAAAGTTACGACGGGCTATACAGAACAAACGCCGTGGTATGCTGACTTCCGGTATCGTTTTTTTGCACGATAACGCCCGTCCTCACTCTGCTCGCAGAACAACGGCCCTTCTTGAGTCCTTCAAGTGGGACGTTATCAACCATCCACCTTACAGCCCAGACCTGGCGCCAAGTGATTATCACCTCTTCATGCATTTGAAGAAATGGCTCGGGTCACAGCGGTTTGATGACGACGAAGAGCTCAAAGATGCGGTCACAGGCTGGCTCCAGGCACAAGCGGGTGATTTTTATGCAGAAGGAATTTCAAAGCTTGTGAAGAGATACGATAAGTGCCTCAATCGCTATGGAGACTATGTAGAAAAATAGTGCAAAGATGTAGTTGTAACATGTATATATTAAAATATTTTTATTTAACTTGGTGTATTTTTTTAAATCAACCGGAGGTTACTTTCTGAACGGCCCTCGTATAATCGTGGTAAATTCGTGGCGAAGTGTAATGAAGATGTAATAACGAATCGTGATGAAATGGAAATGCCGTGTGGCTAGGGCCTCCCGTCGGGTAGACCGTTCACCAGGTGCAAATCTTTCGAGTTGGCGGCACTTGAGCGACTTGCGTGTCGATGGGGGTGAAATGATGAGGATAATTACAACACAACACCCAGTCCCTGAGCGGAGAAAATCTGGAACCCAGCCGGGAATCGAACCCGGGACGTTAGGTATGACATTCCGTCGCGCTGACCACTCAGCTACCAGGGGCGGACGTGATGAAATGATCATTTACTTATGAGAACATTAACGTATTTATCGCAGTGAAGTAATATCGGGCTCTACCGACTCTGAATAATGTACAGTGTATTTGCGGTGTGACTAGCTTATTGCACCACCATTCCTCATTATACATCAATTATACATTACCACGAAGTATCCCTGTTATTACTACTATTTTCATTACTATCATCATCATCATCATTAATATTATTATTATTACTGTTGTGACCTCTAGAAGGTACAAGACAGGCCGCGGCGCGTACGTCACGAACATAGGCCTGAACTCGCTCTCTCGCTCGCTCAGCTCACCAAACAGCGTTTCTAGACCTGTTAACTCGCAGCTAGGCGTTTACGCACAAACGAGAATTGCATCTTCTACTGTAAGGCGCTTTTATTGAGTGTTACTGTTATTAGTTGTACAATGATCGGAAGTCCATAGGCCTGCTTATAATTTGATGCCAAAATAATTATCAGTTTCATAAGGCACCACTTCTTGTATGAAATGAAGACTTAAGCAGGAAAGAGTAAACGCCATAAACAAGCTGTTATAACATTTATATCGGGTATTGATCTTAAATTTTGTTGTAGTACTGTTAATCATTAAGAATTCATAATAGCAGAGTCCAGTAGAAAATGCAGTTCTCTTTAGTACGTACAAGCCCAGCTGCGAGTTAACAGGTCTAGAAACGCATTTTATCTGCTGAGGTGAGCGAGTTCACGCCTACCTTCGTGATGTACGCGCTGCGGCCTGTCTTTCTCGTAGGCCTCTAATAGTACTCAGATGGAAATACATTAGACAGACGAGAATATAAGCGGACACAAGGCTGCATCAGCACTTGGTTAAGCAGTACCTCAAGACAATCATCACGACACTACCAAGAGTGTGTCAGAACATAATTTACAGTGGCTGCCAAGAAGAGTCGAACTGGAAACCATGCAAGTGATGTTACCCATCGTTCACTGCATCTTAAAGATATGTCAGCACAAGTTAACAATGAACTTATTGCCATGCACCGTCTTCATAAACCAGTGAAATATTGTAGTACCTCTTTCAGTATAACATTGTAAATTATAACAACACCAACTACTTTCGGTGGTAGAGGGTTCTGTTTCTGCCACAAATCTTTGACACCAAGTCCATTTGTTGAATACAATAATATTTTTGTTATTATTATTATTATTATTATTATTATTAACATTACTTGAATTTTCCGTCGGTACTTGCCACAATATGGTTATAACATTAAATAGGACACACTTCCTAATTTTCTTTAAAATTATATTTATTTGTTCTCGAATCGCCTTTCGGCTTCTAAGGCCGTCCTCAGGTGACAACTGAATATCACGAACACAGATACAGTGACGTGCGACTAATACAGATATTATTTACAGACAAGATTAAAAAATGATGACACGTAATGTGTTTACACAGATAAGTTTTACGTTTTCTGTCACGCAGAACTAAGTTTCGTGTGGTGGTACACTTAACAACTGATGAAATACAATTCTGAATTTATATTTTCATTCTATTATTTGTAAGTAAAATTTAGTTTAGAAGAGGGATAACAAGGATAATGAGTGAGTGTTTAATGCTAAGTTGGCATTCTGTGTCACGTGTTTGTTGATTTCTACCGTTTCCAACAGGGTCATATTTCTACTTTCCTTTACAGAATGAATAACTTCACATTCTACATCGTACATGTGGTTTCCTCTTAAACGGTGATCGGCAAACGTTGAATATTTGTTTCTTAATCTCCATCTTCTCTCATATTCAGATAATTTAATCAACACACCTCAACTTGACTTACTAAAACATACTTTCCCACAGCGCTTGCATGTGATTTTATATACACCACTCTGTGTCAAGAGTTGCAGTTTGTCTTTACTACTGAATAAAATTTTCGATATGCTGTTTGTACTATAAAGTGCGGGTCTAAAGTTGTGAGACTAACGGTTTTTCAAGGTTATCGGAAATGTTGCCAATATAAGGTGTTTTGCACTATTATCTGCAGCTGCTGACTGGTTACCGTTGGTCAGTGTACGAAGTGGTGCAATTTCATGCATTTTCGTTTTTTCTTTCTTTCGTAGTATAAACACTCTGCGAGTCATAATTTTTGTATCTTCTACGTAAATAATATCTGTTTAAATCTTTCAATGTATGTATGTTTGTGACATTCAGTAGTCACTCGAAGATGGACTAGGAAACCGAAACCCGGTTCATGACCAAATAAATACACTCGTAATTTTGCAGAATATCGGGAAATGTTTCCTATTTCTCACCACGACCACCACTTCATTTCCAAACAAAGAGAATAATGTGACTGGTACGCAGTAGGAGCTGATTACTAGTCAGCTGCACAGCCGGGTGCTGTATGGCCGCTTCCCAAAGGCTGGTGTCGCATATCCTATTCAACAGGCTTCTAAAACTTTTAAGCTCCATTTTTCGGAAACGTCTGAGAAGAATATCATATTAGAGAAACATCCGTTACTGCTAAATATGTACCACAACTGTACGGAAAATGGTCGAAATAGGCACTGGTTGGACACATGTTTTCCTTGTAAGACCGTTGCGGTTTAGTGTGGAGTGGACAGGAGAAGAGAGGGCAGAGGACGGACGTGATTGTGCTGTTTATGCCGTCCGCATGGCGCTGGACAAGGTTCAAGAATTTTATTTATTTCACGCCGGTGGCCACGCGCCAGGTATTCCCACCGGCAACATGCTAGTGACTGACTCAATTTTCTGAGTTGGTGAAAGTGTTAATGGAACCTGCTTCTTATTAAAGCTTTTCGTCGCTTCAACAACCGGGAAAAGCTGCTATGATTAAACAGAACGACGCCGGGCAGCTCACCTTCAGAAAAACATCTACCGTTCCATAATGCAAAAAAGCGCACTTACGAAAGATATGCAAACTGACAGACAAGCAGAGAGAGTGAGAGAAAGCGAGAGAGAACTAACGAAAGTCACAGTGCTCTAGGCAGGTTAAAGTAAATCGAGACTAGCCACCTCTAACGCGTATATACTATCTCGAAGTTACATAGCCACTTCGCCAAAAAACTAGATTGCGATATGCGTCCGAGAAATGTCAAAATGTTCAATGAAACAGAAAAAGAAGTGTCTCAAATAAATAACATCCAATAAGCAAAATCGATAGAACATAACAAGAACTTGTGCTGTGAAGAAACAGGCTCCATAGAGAAAAAAAAGGATGCCATTAATATAGGCTGTGTAGATGATTTGTGCGTGGATGAATTAAGAGAAGCCCTCAATTCCACGAACAGTACAAAAGCTGAAACTTCCTGGCAGATTAAAACTGTGTGCCCGACCGAGACTCGAACTCGGGACCTTTGCCTTTCGCGGGCAAGTGCTCTACCATCTGAGCTACCGAAGCACGACTCACGCCCGCTCCTCACAGCTTTACTTCTTTCAGTATCTCGTCTCCTACCTTCCAAACTTTACAGAAGCTCTCCTGCGAACCACGCAGAACTAGCACTCCTGAAAGAAAGGATATTGTGGAGACATGGCTTAGCCACAGCCTGGGGGATGTTTCCAGAATGAGATTTTCACTCTGCAGCGGAGTGTGCGCTGATATGAAACTTCCTGGCAGATTAAAACTGTGTGCCCGACCGAGACTTTCTTTCAGGAGTGCTAGTTCTGCATGGTTCGCAGGAGAGCTTCTGTAAAGTTTGGAAGGTAGGAGACGAGATACTGGCAGAAGTAAAGCTGTGAGGACCGGGCGTGAGTCGTGCTTCGGTAGCTCAGATGGTAGAGCACTTGCCTGCGAAAGGCAAAGGTCCCGAGTTCGAGTCTCGGTCGGGCACACAGTTTTAATCTGCCAGGAAGTTTCATGTCAGCGCACACTCCTCTGCAGAGTGAAAATCTCATTCTGGAAACATCCCCCAGGCTGTGGCTAAGCCATGTCTCCACAATATCCTTTCTTTCAGGAGTGCTAGTTCTGCATGGTTCGCAGGAGAGCTTCTGTAAAGTTTGGAAGGTAGGAGACGAGATACTGGAAGAAGTAAAGCTGTGAGGACCGGGCGTGAGTCGTGCTTCGGTAGCTCAGATGGTAGAGCACTTGCCTGCGAAAGGCAAAGGTCCCGAGTTCGAGTCTCGGTCGGGCACACAGTTTTAATCTGCCAGGAAGTTTCATATCAGCGCACACTCCGCTGCAGAGTGAAAATCTCATTCCAGTACAAAAGCTGTTGGTACGGACGGTATAAACGCTGAAATTCTAAAATATGGAGGCACTGTACTACATATCAGATTATTTCATTTATTTCATATGTGCTGGAGAAAGCGATCTGTTCCACAAATATGGGCACAAGCAAATTTAATATCGGACACAAAAAAGGATACCGCAATAATTGCGATAATTGTAGAGGAATCAGCGTACTGGACACAGCTACAAAGTTTATGCAACAACAACAAACAAGAGGTTATAGATTACAGCCGAGAGTTTATTAAGTGAGGTACAAATGGGATTTCGGATAGGCCGGTCGAAAACGAATGCAATATTTATAATGAAACAAATAATCGAAAATACGTAGACGATATAATACGGAAAGCCAGGTAGCATTTATCGATTTCATTAAGGCATTATGTAATGCTGACAGAGAGAAATTGTGGAGAACTATTAGGAAAGGTGGATAGCCACAATATCTGGTAAACGTTTCAAAGAGTCCGTACAAACACACAAATGTAATTTTAGATATAAATGGTATTCTAACACAGCCTATAACCACAAAGAAAGGAGTTAGACAAGGGTGCAATATTTCAATCACGCTTTTTTAACATTTAAGTATATGAAACAATCCGGAAATGAAGAGAAATTTTTAACAGGGCAATTAAGTTTAACGAAAATTTCCTATTGATTTGCATTTTTATGGGCAGAAGATGAATATTACCTAAAAAGGTGAATACCGCTAAGAAGTAAGACTTGTGAAGAGTACCATTTGACGAATTCACAAAAGAAACGTAATCAATTACTTTTAAAGTGAAACGCCCTGTGCTCACGAAAGTTATGATTAATAACAGAACAGGTCAAATATTTTAGCTATTTAGGTTGCGACATCACATATGAGTACGACAAAGCTAGAAAAAGGAATTAGCGAAGTTTAAGAATAACTGTGGAACTAAGATGTCAAAAAAAATGAAACGTGGAAAGAAAGAAGAATCAATATTTAAAAAACAATGGCAGTCCCAGTGCTTGTTTACGAAAGAAAACTGTTGATTATAGATGCAGAGTGTCCAGAAATTAAGTATCGATTTTGTTGAAATAAATGTTATACTCTTAATTATAGTGGTTTTTGTTTATCACATACTACATTCAACATCCCGACACAATTACCGTATGCCAGCTGTGGCATGAAAAACGGTCTGGAGAATTTGTCATGTTATAGCTGCCATTGAGCTGATACGGTGTCAGCAAAAGACATGTGCCTTGATGAATCCCCAGACGAAGTAGTCCATGGGTATGAGGTCAGGAGAACACGCCGCTCAGATCACGGATCCTGCGCGCCCAGACCGTCTTTCATCTTGCACAAGTTTTGGTGAAAGAAACTGCTGCAGAAAATCCAGGTACACTGCCCCGTTGATGAAGTTTTCGGCGAAGGAGAACGGGCTGTAGATTTTGTCAGTGGATATTCCCATCCACACATTAACTCTGGGGGAGTCTCGATGGAATTCCAGGTGCTCCACTGGTGGTGTGCCAGCTCAGGTGATGCAGTTATGTCGCTTTACCCTTTCACGAGTGTGGAAGGTTGCCTCATCGCTATATAGAATCTGGTTGAGGAAGTTTCCTATTTGCATCTGCTTCAAGCAAATTCTGGCACATCTTCATACGCTCTGCCAAATCCTCGTCATGTAATTGGCGGAGAACCTGTACATGGTAAAGCATTTTTTCCAGTGTATGTCGCAACACTTCATGTACCGTCGAGAGCAAAATGTCCAGTTCACCAACCACTGCCGCACCTAATTTGGACTGCGTTCAATAGATGTTATAATGTCTTCAATTTGGTCAGCAGAGGTTGATTGACGGTCTTGTCCGTGCCTGTTTAAACGATAGCTGTCCGCTTAAGCATTTTCACTAATTGTTGGATTGCCTTATTAGTAGGTCCAGTTTTGTGAAATTAGAGATCAAATCTCGTCCAAATTTCACCATACGACAACTTTTGCAACCTCCACGTTACAATGGCTATCCTCTTCTGCACAGTTAACGTCACACTTGTTCAGGTACCTGTAACAACAGAACACATATAAATGCAATAAAATTAAACACCTGCAGCCATCCTTTCGATGTTATTTATTATATGGCTATCAGGGGTGACCTCCAATCGTATACCGATCACATCAGTGAGCAATAGCCATGAACTGGTTTCCGTATACTACTGTAACAGCGATGTTGCGTCTGCAACAATCAGCTAGTTAATGGTCTGCATTTTGAAGCCTTTTTGCTTTTTGGATTTGGACGGCAGCGTGAGTGGAGTCGAAACCTAGCACTTAGCAATCAGTTTCTCTTTTCTTTCCCTTTCTTCTGCACAGCGTGTTCTTTTCCTTTGACAGGTTCTGCGATTGCAGAGACAGCATGTAAATGATCTGTCGTAGTAGCCTAGTAGCTGTATGTTAATGTAACCCCTGTTAGAACACGAAGGGAGGGTGAAAAGCAAACTGAAAAACTTAATGTTATGCCAGATATTTCTTTCACATAGGAAGAAATCCATGTAGAAAATTGTTGCCCCCGTGAAAAAAACAGACCTGTCATGACTTTCTCGGTTAATAAGAGTACGTAGTAACATATGTAGTGTACGAAACATACTAGTTTACTGAAATACATATTTAACTGATGCATAAAATTTGCTGAAATATGCAACTAGTTTCAGCATTTTTGAACAAAGTTGATGCGGCACCTGATAGTTTACATAAAAATTTCTCATCAAACATATTCAAGCCGTGGAGTACCACCTTGCAAAATTATTTCGTAATAGTAGTTCGTTCCGTCAGTAATAACATCTACATTCGGTACCTGGGTGCAATGGCACACAACAATATGGATTTGTAGTCACAATTAGAATTTATCATTGCCTTTTCTGTCGTATAAAAAGTAAAGTAAGTGCATGTGATAATTACATGTCAATTTGCTAAGCTGATATTTATAAGTTTGTACCAACGTATGTACTGTGGAAGAGACCGTCCAATATGACCATTCTATTCCAGTAAAATTCAGTTTCGTGGCTACCTTCTTGACAACTACATTTGTGCATATTTTTTAAATGACATCGTAGACGCCTTTTACTGTAAAATCATTTACTTATTAAACTCGCTATTGTAAGTGCGGCCTTTTGGCCACTGTTCAAAAATGGTTCAAATGGCTCTGAGCACTATGGGACTTAACAGCTATGGTCATCAGTCCCCTAGAACTTAGAACTACCTAAACCTAACTAACCTAAGGACATCACACAACACCCAGTCATCACGAGGCAGAGAAAATCCCTGACCCCGCTGGGAATCGAACCCGGGAACCCGGGCGCGGGAAGCGAGAACGCTACCGCACGACCACGAGCTGCGGACTGTGGCCACTGTTAATACTGCTAAACTCTGCTCCACTTGATAACAGTCGCACGGCCGGAATTGAAGTAGTGCATTTTTTAAACAAACAATTTTACAGTCAAAGGCGACCACGATGTCCTACAGAAAATTTTACATGATTGTGAACCCCAGATACGAAATGGAAAAAACTTGAATCGGGACACAACCAGAGCGATTAAAATTCTATCAAAAAAAATTCTGTCAAACGAATAAAAGAAACAAACGAGACAATGTTTTCGATAAACGACATTTCCCAAAACACTACCTCATAGGTGTATGCAAATTATTTGTTATTGGAGCAGTGTCAGCGACTAGCCCAACTTCAGGAATAGTACAGTGTTACTAGTTGTTGTTGCCTTCAGCCCGAAGATTTGTTTTATGCAGCTCTTCATGCTATTCTGTCCTGTGCAAACCTCTTCGTCTTGGAATAACTATTGCAACCTACATCCTTCTGAATCTGCTTAATGTATTCTTTTTTTTGGTTCCCTCTACGATTTTTACCCTCCATGCTTCCCTCCAACACTAAATTGGTGATTCCTTGATGCCTCAGAATGTGTCCTACCAATCGATTCCTTCTTTTAGTCAGGTTGCGCCAGAAATTCCTCTTCTCCCCAATCCTATTCAGTATCTCCTCATTAGTTACGTGATCTACCCATCTAATCTTCAGTATACTTCTCTTTTGTTTTGTTTTGCTTTAGGGCGCAAAAAACAACTGGGGTCATACACGTCCAAGTCAGAACTATAGAACACGAACACAGAGAAGAGTCGGTCCCAACTGACAGAAGATAAGATAGCTAAAAAGAGGCATGTGGAAAAATGGCTAAAAAAGACACCATACAGAAATGGGAGTCCAAAATTAAAAATTAAATAGCCTTCGCCATATTGCTTCGACGGATAAAAAGTAAAACGCTGCCGACAGCCCGTGCGTCATTCGCTAAAACGGCTGATAAATCCCACGGCAAACCCAAGCTGGAACGTAAGTGGGTAATAAAAGTGCAGTCCATCAGGAAGCGGCGGACAGTTAAAATTTGGGCGCAATATGTACAAAGTGGCGGGATAGCGCCACTTAGCAAATGACGATGGCTAGAAAAGCAGTGCCCAATACGCAGCCGAGTTAAATAATCTCCTCCCGGCGGGAGGGTCGAGAGGAGGCTTAATAAGCCGAAACTTATTCTCGTGAAGGGAAGACCATTGGGGATGCCAAAGAGACACCACCTCCTGACAGACGGCAACGCAGAGATCATCGGAGGGGATATAGGTACTCGCGGGCTGAGGTACGAGGACTGCATCCTTGGCGGCAGCGTCAGCAGCCTCGTTTCCTCGCAGCCCGACATGATCAGGAATCCACAGAAACATGACACTGGCTCCAACAAGAGTGCACGTCGCAGTTTTCCTGGACCCGTTGCCCTAAGGGATGGGCAGTGTACAGCGCACATAGACTATGAAGGGCACTGAGTGAGTCTGAGCAGAGGACACAACTGAAAAGCCTGTGTCACCGGATGTACTCCGTGGCCTGATGCAGGGCGAAGAGCTCGGCTGTAAATAATGAGGAGTGGGCCGGAAGCCGATATCGAAAGACACGGGTGCCAATGACGAAGGCACACCCGACCCCACTGTCAGTCTGAGAACCTGTAGTGTATACAAAGGTTGTATCGCGAAACTGAAGGCGTTACCGAGGCTGGAGTAGTGTCCTTAGGAAGTGAATGAATGCCAGCGTTAACAAGGGCCGCTTCACGAAGCCAAGGTGATAAAGGGTTCACACCCACCGGGAAAGTCGCAGGTAGTGTGAAGTTAAGTCGCCGTAGCAAGTGCTGAAAGCCGACTCCAGGAGCTAATAGAGAAGAGAGACGAGCCCCTTACTCACGATCAAAGGACTTATCAAAAAGAAGGCATGGCAGACGAACGGCATGCATAACTGCTGAGGAGAAAGTCACGGCGGTAGGACAGTGGTAGTACAGCAGCTTCAGCATACAGACTCTCAACTGGGCTAGTGTAAAAGACACCTGTGGCCAAACGGGTGCCACGATGGCGAATAGTGTTGAGATGGCGTAAGAGGGATGGGTGTGCAGACGCATGAACAAAGCACCCTTAGTCGAGTTTCGAAAGTACAAGGGATCGGTGCAAACGGAGGAGGGTGGTTCGATCGGCACACCAGGAAGTACCATTGAGGACACGTAGGACATTGAGGGACCGCGTTCAGTGGGCTGCCAGGTAAGATACATGAGAGGACCCAGAGAGTTTCCTATCGACCATGAGCCCCAGGAATTTGGAAGTTTCAACGAACGGAAGAGCAACAGGCCCAAGATGGAGAGATGGTGGGTGAAACCATTTGCACCCCCAGAAATTTATACAGACGGTTTTGTCAGTGGAAAAGCGAAAACCACTGTCGATGCTCCAGGAGTAAAGACAGCGCTGAAGACGCCGCTCAGTGAGACATGTTCGTGGAGAACTGCAATAGATGGCAAAATCGTCAACAAAAATGGAGCTGTAGATGCCCAGTGGGAGACAGGCCATTATAGGGTTGATGGCGACAGCAAAGAGGACGACGCTCAGGACGGAACCCTGAGGCACAACATTTTCCTGGATAAAGGTGTCCGACAAGGCAGAACCCACACGCAGCTTGAAAACCCGGTCTTGTAAAAACGCCCGAAGAAAATAGGGCAGGTGCCCACGGAAGCCGCAGGTATAAAGAGTACGGAGAATATCAGTTCTCCAACAGGTGTCATAGGCCTTCTCCAAATCGAAAAACGGGGCCACAGTCTGGGATTTCCGTAGAAAACCATTCATGAAATTGGTAGACAAAGTAACGAGATAGTCAACTGCAGAACGCCACCCTTGAAATCCACACTGTGCATTCGTTAGTAAATGGGAGGCTCTAACTAACACACTAGCCGGGCATGAATCATACATTCCATTACCTTGCAAACGCGTAAGAGGGATTAGGCGGTAGCTAGAAGGAAGGTTTTTGTCCTTACCGGGCTTAGGTGTGGGTATGATGGTGGCTTCACGCCAGCGTCCAGGAAATGTGCCCTCTGCCCAGATGATGTCGTACGTGTTAAGTAGAAAGTGCTTGCTCGCTAGAGTAAGCTAATGTTGCAGCGCCTTTCTCTGCCGCAACATCTGAATGTGGATGGCGTCTGGCGCTGGTGCTGAGGATCGGGATGAACTGAGAGCATGATCTAGCTCCCTCATAGTAAAGGAGGCAGTGTAGCACGATTCGGAGAAGGGTATCGCCCGAGCCTCCTCCGCTCGTTTCCGATGGAGGAAGGCAGGGTGATAGTGGGAAGAGCTCGAAACTTCCACAGAATGGCGGCCCAAGGTGTTAGAGATAGCAACAAAGTCCACAATGACATCGTCAACTACTGTCGGGCCGGAAACTGGAGAATGGATCTTGGCTCCAGAGAGCCGTCGGAGGTTGGCCCACACGACAAAGTAAGTGAATGAAATCCGTGTAGCTCTTTTCACGCATGTGTTTATAATGAATGCAGTTTTCCTGCGTAGGGTGGCGATTAAAAACGCGGAGAGCACGTCTCCGTGCGTGAATTGCGTCGCAGCATGCCTCAGTCCACCAAGGGACAGAGACACGACGTGGTGAAGAGGAAGTGCGGGAGATGGAACGTTCTGCAGCAGTAAGGATAACGTTTGTGAGTTACTCCACCTGGTCATCGCAACTGGGGAAATCTCGTTCTTCGTAGGTCGCCAGGGAGGAGTAAAGCTGCCAGTCAGCCTTAGGAAGCTGTCATTTAGGCGTGCACGCGGATGGGGTAGGAGTCAGCAAACGGGTAGTACACGGGAAATGGTCTCTCGAGTAGGTGTCAGAAATAATGGACCACTCAAGACAAGGTGCAGGCTGAGTAGTGCACAAGGAGAGGTCCAAACGGGAATAGCTTGTGCGAGGAGTCGGAAAGGAAAGTGGGTGCTCCAGCGTTAAGGCAGAAGAGGTCAAGGTGGTTAAGAAGATCAGCCAAGAGGGCACCTCTCTGGCAGGTCCTGGGAGAACCCCAAATGGAATGATGCGCATTAAAGTCACCGAGTAGCAAGAAAGGGGGGAGGTAGCTGTCCGATAAGTTGAAGGAAGTCTGCTCTGGTGACAGCGAATGATGGAGGGACATGAATGGTACAGAGGGAAAAAGTCAGGTGGGGAAGGACAGCTTGAAGATTGGTAGTCAGGAAGATGGGTTGACTATGAATGTCATCTCGTATGAGCAGCATGACTCCTCCACGAGATGGAATGCCGACCTCACGGGGAAGATCAAAACGAGTCGGTAAGAAATGTGAAAGGTCAAAGTGGTTGTGAGGGCGCAATTTCGTTTCCTGGAGGCAGAGTTCAAGGGGGCGCTGCGACGCTAAAATCAGTCGTAAGTCCTCTATGTGGTACCGAAGGCCACGAACGTTCCATTGGAGGAGAGTCATGATGATGTAGGGGTGTCACCTCGGCGGCTGCCGAGTGACAGCTGGGGAAGAGGCGCTACTACAGGATATAGAAGCAGGAGAATCCTGCTCCATGGCGACCACAGAAGCATCAGCTTTCTTAGGTGGTCGGTCTGTGGAGTCCAACGCTGTAAAACGGTTGTTGGGTGCACATCAGCGCCACGGAGGCTGGTCGGGCTAAGGTACCATGTGGCGACACCATCAAAGAGGATCTTCGAGGTGGCGAAGGAGAAGACCGTTTGCCTTTGGTGGACTTCTTCGAGCCTTTCGATTTAGATGAAGACTCGGGTGTTGTTTGGCTGGAGGGATGGAGGAAGTCTTCACGGGAGTACTCCTTCTGAACTTTCCGGCCTACCAGTTAAGTAACTGATGGCTTCGCCCCTTGAGGGGAGAGTCTGACGTCTTGTTGCACAGCTGGACGGGGGGATGGCGACGCTACCTTGACACTGGGCGACTTCACAACCTCAGAGCTGAAATTTAGGTCGCATGTCTGCGTGGCCATGTCCTTCATGGAGAGGGGGCTAACAAGAACAGAACTACAGGTACGAGAAAGGAGAACACAGGGTTTTCGACTAGCCAGTAACTTGCGAGCGACTGGGTAAGGCACCTTCTCCTTTACCCGGAACTCTTGAACAGCTCGCTCAAGATACACTGGACAATCCAGAGAGGAGGCAGCATGGCCACCATTGTAGTTGATTCAGCAGGGAGAAGGTGGAGGACAATCGCCCTCGTGCGCATTCCTACCAAAGGTAGGAGACTAGAAATCTACTCTGTAGGAATCAGCATGGGTTTCGAAAAAGACGGTCGTGTGAAACCCAGCTCGCGCTATTCGTCCACGAGACTCAGAAGGCCATAGACACGGGTTCACAGGTCGATGCCGTGTTTCTTGACTTCCGCAAGGCGTTAGATACAGTTCCCCACAGTCGTTTAATGAACAAAGTAAGAGCATATGGACTATCAGACCAATTGTGTGACTGGATTGAAGAGTTCCTAGATAACAGAACGCAGCATGTCATTCTCAATGGAGAGAACTCTTCCGAAGTGAGAGTGATTTCAGGTGTGCCGCAGGGGAATGTCATAGGACCGTTGCTATTCACAATATACATAAATGACTTTGTGGATGACATCGGAAGTTCACTGAGGCTTTTTGCAGATGATGCTGTGGTGTATCGAGAGGTTGTAACAATGGAAAATTGTAGTGAAATACAGGAGGATCTGCAGCGAATTGACGCATGGTGCAGGGAATGGCAATTGAATCTCAATGTAGACAAGTGTAATGTGCTGCGAATACATAGAAAGATAGATCCCTTATCATTTAGCTACAAAATAGCAGGTCAGCAACTGGAAGCAGTTAATCCCATAAATTATCTGGGAGTACGCATTAGGAGTGATTTAAAATGGAATGATCATATAAAGTTGATCGTCGGTAAAGCAGATGCCAGACAGATTCATTGGAAGAATCCTAAGGAAATGCAATCCGAAAACAAAGGAAGTAGGTTACAGTACGCTTGTTCGCCCACTGCTTGAATACTGCAGTGTGGGATCCGTACCAGATAGGGTTGATAGAAGAGATAAAGAAGATCCAACGGAGAGCAGCGCGCTTCGTTACAGGATCATTTAGTAATCGTGAAAGCGTTACGGAGATGATAGATAAACTCCGGTGGAAGACTCTGCAGGAGAGACGCTCAGTAGCTCGGTACGGGCTTTTGTTGAAGTTTCGAGAACATACCTTCACCGAAGAGTCAAGCAGTATATTGCTCCCTCCTACGTATATCTCGCGAAGAGACCATGATGATAAAATTAGAGAGATTAGAGCCCACACAGAAGCATACCGACAATCCTTCTTTCCACGAACAATACGAGACTGGAATAGAAGGGAGAACCGATAGAGGTACTCAGGGTACCCTCCGCCACACACCGTCAGGTGGCTTGCGGAGTATGGATGTAGATGTAGATGTAGATGTAGAGAGGTGACCCATGTGGCTGGATGCTGACAAGATGTTATAGTGTGGTTGAAACGATGACACTGGTAGCAGCGCATAGGGTTTGGAATGTAGGGCCGAGCGGTGATAATTTCATAGCCAACTTTGAGCTTGGATGGAAGCAGCATCAAAGGTGAGAAATAGAGTGTGGGTGGGCATGAAGGAGGAATCTACCTCTTTCATTACACGATGGGCAGCAATGACACCCTGATCAGAGAGGTAAGACTGGATTTCGGCCTCGGTTAGACCGTCGAGCAGCCTGGTGTAAATTACACCACGTTCTGTGGGCCTCGACACCAACAGGGTTAAAAACAGGAAGCGTTAAGAGACAGTAGTTGACATATTATATTTTTAACAGTCTTACTTTTTTCGTGTTCTATTTCATCGCTTTTTATTACTGTAATGCCTTTTATACGTTATAAGCTTATTACAGACTTCAACTATTGTATCCCCCTTTATTTTAATCTGTTCAATTAATTATTGAAAACTAGTGCATGCCGACATTAGCGACATCTGGTGAACTCACAACACAAACATCTTGTGGCTACTGTACGGCAGCTTGTTTTGAACAGTAGTGCTACTGACAACATGACTTGTGCATATGATGTTATTTATATACATTTGACGATTCTCGTGCTGATTTTTTTCATCATGGTCTATACATTGTTTTTTTTTTTAGCTGTAGACAACTTGCGAGTGTATTTATGTTTTTTCCCATTTTTTGCTGCAGATCTGATGACGGTCATTATAGACCGAAACTGGTAATTGTTAACAAAGAGTTTGTGACCATAGACGTAAATTAAAGGAAACTTATTGTATATACGGGTCACTGTTTTATGCGACAATGTCGCAGCTTGTGATATTAGTAACTAGTCTCGAAAGTAAAGACGACTGCCGTTTGCTGCACTACGTAAAGGAAGGGACTGCAACCATGTTGTAAAACAACTGCTGTTGCTTCAAGCACTTGCTGGAACGGCATTTTATTAACTACTCTTGACACTATAGCGATAGTTCAGAATTGCATTCCCTCCTTAAGTTGTTTCAAAGTACTGACTCTACCCCCGTTGTACGCTTTCTTCCGAAAAATTTGACAGAAAAAGATATTAGAGTAGGCAGGGAGTTGCGTGGCATAATCTCGCTGAAGTAAGCGCCGTACTATAAAGGCGTTAGAAGTAAGTAAATCTTCGGATTACATAGAATTTTGAGCAGAATAGTTTCAAACGATAGACTTACTGCCTCAATTACCTTTTGCCTGGTCAATTCTGCCTGGTTTAACAATTTTTTATTAATATCTAAGCGATAAATTTACTAAGAATCTTCATGTATATGTGGGCTCGGCTTCTTCCACGAACTTGAGGTTAGTCTTTTGTCGTTCTTGGCCAAAGCACTTTTCAGAGCTCAGGTTAACGTGGAATAATGATACTGATTTAGCGAGTTTTACGTAGAAATAAACTCACTTTCAAACTAAGGAAGAGCAGAAGTTGATGAGAGTAACATTGATTCCACTACGACCTTACCTAAGGAAGGGCAGGGGAGGCCGATGACAGTGACTTTAATGAAGGTTGCGGCCTGGGCCGTTACCAGCGGCGGAGAGGTTTTTCTACGGGTTTTCATGACCTCAGAGCAGCGGGAAAAGTGTGCCAGCTATCTACCTAGAATGCACATTTCTATTGTCAATAACTTTTGGCCATGCAGGTGTTATATCGGATGTTTATAAATTACTTACACAAAAGTAATTGTGAAAAGGGTAAATAACTTACGCAAAATGTTTGATATAGCACCGAATGCGTATACCTTCGACACTGTTAGTTCCCGACGTTCCCTCTAGGTGGCATGCGCGAATGTGTTTTTCCAACAGTCCTCATGGAGTCGCATAACGGAGCAGAGTGTGCGCAGTGATGTTTACAGTTTCATGGACCCAAATCCGCTACTATATTTCAGAGACAGTTCAGGACTAAACATCGCAATCCTCTACGTCAGAAACAAACTATTATTAACTGGTACAACTGTTTCAGCGTGACTGGCTGTGTATCACATAAGACGCTGTATCCGGGTCGTCCAGTTGCCTCTGACGCAGCAACTGAACAACTTCGGCAGTCTTACATTAGTAGTTTGCGGAAATCAATGAGACTCTCCCACATATAATTACAGTGTGAGAGCTATTATGGAAACGCATGCCATTCAGACCCTACAAATTGAAACTGTTGTAAGTTTTAACAGAAAATGACACAGAAACACGAGCTGAGTTGTGTATTGAGATGTTTAACAAAGTTAGGAGTGAAGATGATTTTCTTAAAAAAATGGTGTTCAGTGACGAAGCCACTCTCCGTACCTGTGGGAAAGTGAATCAGTATGATGCTCGGATATGGGATGAGCAGAGACCACGTCATGTATTCGAATATGTACGGGACTCGCTTTAGGTAAATGTTTTTTGCACTGTAATCTGTGACAAAATTTACAGTGCTTTCTTTTTTACTGAATCAACGATAACTGGAATATTATACATCAACATATTTGAACATTATCTAATGCCTCAGTTACAACAAGATATGGGCACAGAATTTATTTTCCAGCAAGATGGCGCGCCACTGCATTATCAGCGTGAAGCCGTCACTTATCTCTGTAGATTGGACATGGTGGAACAACATCCTGGCCACCACGAACATCTGATGTAACCCAAACGTACGTTTGTGTACGGGGTTACACTAAAGACTGAGTGTCTGTTCCTCCGCTCCCGGGAAACGTCGACGAGCTGCGACAACAGATAACGCAAGCAGCTGCCATCATACATCAAGACTTGCTTCATAGGATTTGGCATGAAACATTATAGATTGGACATTTGCTGTGTTACGAAAGGTAGCCAAATTGAATATCTGTAAATAAAACATTAAGATATATTGCATTGAGTATATTTCTGTAAGTTATTTACCTTTTCCACAATTAAAGGTTACATTCGTGTTACTAAGTTATAAAAACCCTGTATTGTTGAATCTGACTCAATACCGTAACCAAAATGAAGTTCGATACCCGTTAAAATTTCACGACTTGAAATAAAAGGCAGTTGCTGTGCCAAATGGCGAATGGTGCACCATAGGGCTACAATTTAAATACCTGAAACATTAGCTGTTCTTACAAGGTGGTGAAGGTATTCTTGTGTGGGGTATGCTTACATGGATCCTCTTGGTATGTCCGCCAACGTCACTCACTGCCAAACCATATAGGAAACTACCGCCCAATGCTTGAATCCATTTGATCGGTGTTTTTGGTGTGTCGTTACGTCCAAGCCATTAGTTGTAGGTGTCGTCTTGAGGGTGAAAGGCACTGCTCATGTGTGTTAGTTTTCGCAACAGTTTTGCAAGATTAAAATTATCATCGAAAGTAAAGTGCAGCACACCTTTTGAATTGTTACAATTTTAATGTCGGGACTACGAAGAAATTACTTTTAAGAATGATAGAGATGCAGTCTATATATTAAGAGAAGTATCATTTCTACCAGTATTTTTAGGATCGACGCACAGTGCTCTATCTCTAACAATCTAATATCTCTTTGCAAAAGCTACCTAAGGTTTTACAAGGTAATTACGTACACATTCGATGGCGTTTCCGTTTATTTGCACTCTCGATAGCGATTATCCACAAGAGGATTGAGAAATGGGACAAAAATAAGATAAGGAATTTAACAACAAGTTAAGGACTCTTGGAAACCTTGCACATCGGCTTGTATCCTATTTTTTATACCGCCAGTAATGTCCTCGTGCAATAACGTCTCTTTTATAGGTACAGGTACTTCAGTAGTTATGAGACGTGAAGAAACTGAATAAATTTTTACTGTCGCATTCCTTTTATCTAAAAATCTCTGCCGCGGCCTGCTTCTCCAGGAAATTATCTTTTTACTAAGAAGTCTAACTGCTCTAGTGCTACTATTTCTAGTTCCATGTCTTCAGTGCAGTAACGAATTTTTATTAACTTCGTTGGCAAACGCAACTGAATTAAAGAGTATTAGCCTTTGAGCTAAGAAAACCGATATGTAGCAAAGTGTGAAGTCTATAGAGCGGTAATAATTACGTTTAGGAAGCCTTAGTTTAACGTATTCAATTTATACCGTTCCCTACAGCTTCCGTGCTCCACTTCACAGGTCTGAATCAGCAATCTCTTCTTATCAGGACTTTAACTGAATAAGTCCCTTAACTAAGCTGTTAGTGGAACACCTATAAAACCTGATTTTTTTAGGTTATTAGTATGACACTGAAACGTTACTGCCTATAGTCCATTCTTCATGCCACAGAAAATGCGCTATAGGTGATGGTGACAGTAGGAATTGTTCGTCATCCACAACCACTTCTTTTTTTCCTTGTTTGAGAAAAAGCGGAGCGACAATACTCTTCAGTTTTTATGATCGATTACCGAACTTATCGCGAAAAACGTTTGACATTGCGTTGAAAAATGGTCGTGATTATCTTATCTGTGAATTTCGACAGTAGATAAACATTTTTGATAATTGCATCACCTATGAAGGAACGCGTGACATAAATGTAGGGTGTCTCGAAATAACACCGACGAAGATTAGTACGTTGCGTGGGAAGACACACTGATCGGTTTTCAAGATGTAAAACATATCCCGAAACGTACGGCTTGGGCGCTGGAGAGTTTCGAAGCCCCAGATGAGTGCGCGTTCCACTTTACGTCAATAAATCCCACATGGGCAGCACATCGCTCTGTCTAAGTTATAAACAGGCACCGAACTGCGTACCTCCCCCGTCAATGCGCAGCCTACACCGGCTGTGCTGGGCCTCACGCACAAGAGCCAATACGTGCCGTTGTCTTTGAAGTATTTTAATCATTTTCGTGGACCCGACCAATAAGGTCCCCCGCTGATTTTTGGTAAGCCATGCACCATATTCTTCATGCTAACTCACAGAAAACAGTCAAGAAGTATCAGATCTGGCGACCGTGCTGCCATGGAACTGGTCCATCCTTACCAGTTCATCGATTGGAATAAGCGACGCTAGGACCATTCCACACATCGACATCTCGAGCTCCATAGTACTGCTGCCACATTCCATCCGAACATTTAGTGAAACTACATCGAATGGGGTAGGCAAAACATCTCTAAACATGTGAGGTGGATTGGTCCTGTTAGTTTCTTTGGCAGTAGATACAGCCCAGTGATACGGTCACCAATTATCTCGGCCCGGCTCTTAATACCGACCCTGTGTCGGTGATTTTGAATCACCTGCGCACGCGGATCTTTGTCTGCCAAAACATGCGTTCTGATCAAGTTTAATATGCCGTCTCTAGGAAACGTGCATTCATCCCCGAGTAACATGAAGCTCGGAAATTGTGGGCGGCAAATGTATTGTAAAAAGCACTGTGCAAACTGTAATGCCTGGACTTTTTGCAGATGGTATGTATGGAACTGGTGATCAAGGACAACATCCCACTCTGCACTTTTACCCGTGTTCAGCGCCTGTGGCACTTGCCGAGTGCTGGTGGCTGTGCTCTCCTCGAACATCGTCAGTACGTCCTCTTTCGGCTGAAGTATTTGAGAAAAGCGTGGACGATCCGTATCACGTTACGGTACCTACCAGAGGACAAACAGTAGACTGGGGATAGTAGTCGCAAGTACCAAGAACAAAATGGTACTATTTTACTTTACAATGGACGCATTTCAGGCGGAAAATACCTACGTGCAAGGATCCGGCTTCTCTAAGATGTCTCTCGATGGCCGCGAACGTGGAATGATACGGGGTACGTCGTTTGGAAAAACGTGCCAAAAATAATCCTGGAGCAGCTCTCCCACCGTCGTCTCCTTTGTGGTATGCAAGCACCGTGTCGGTCATTTCCGCAACTGTGTGCTGGCACATGCCGTACTGCTGTCAACAACGTTACTGCCCTGGCAGACCACACAACGTTCGGAGTAGTAGGCGCAGAGGGACTGGGTGGACGAAGGTAGCGCTTGCGCAGCATATTATTAGGCTCAAGTCGTCCATCCGCAGTACACAGATGGCTAAATCGTTGCATACTTATTCGTATTCAGGCACCAAATCGAATCGGAACAAGCCATCACAACTGCTCGTTCTCTAACTTCAACGCTCTCCAGCGCACAAGCGTGTGTTTCCGGATGTGGGTTCCTTCTTGAAAACCAATCAGAATGCCTTTTTTGTGACAACCCGTATATTTTACGCGACAGATTAGGAACATGACAGCACAAATAGGCTATGATGATGTCAGAACGGTACATGATCTCCGATATTATGATTTGAAACCACCACGTGACGCAATAGGATTTCCTCAATATCCTGACATAGAACCAAAGGTGGTCTTTAATGATTCCTGAGGGTACTTTATCCGCTGGGTTCGTATGAGAAGTCACAGTTTGTGAGTTAGTGACTGCTGGAGAACCGTGGCACAAACAAGTGGCCAACAAACGGTAAGATAATGTTCAGAGAGAAAAAAAAAACGTCTGTGACCAGTGAAACAATTGTTACACATTTCTCGCCACGCGAAGTAGGACACTGTTCTGATGAAATACATCACGTGAAGATGAACGCAGAAAGGGCAGTTCTTCGAGTCTAAGACGTATTGTAGCAGTTTCTGCTGAGGCTCCCTTCCGTACATACCAGTCGAAATTACATTATCCGACGGCGCCGCAAACCATCGAACTTGCTTTTGGCACACTGCTCACAAATAATGGATGCTAGATGGTGGTCGCCATAGTTATATCTAACATAAATTTGACCTTCATTGCAATGAAGGTGTGGCGGCGTGGTTTCAGGACAACGAAAGCTGGAGCCGTAATATCCGTCCCACAGTGCAACCCGCAACACACGGCTTTGAGACGTTGATGCAGACAAGTAAACTGTGGAGTGCTGTACTACCCACTAAAGCGCCTTTGCACTGGACTACGTTCATCCCATGCTGTGGTGACAAAGTGGTTCATTTCCCACTAGTTGCCAGATACGGTACTCTTTTGTTTATTGGTTCAACACGCAAAACGCTGTAATGGCAGCAAATGATGGAATCTCGGCTCGTACAGTGTATGATAAACCCAATTCAGATAGATCCTATTGGCTCACATGCTGCCATCGAGTCTTTGGACGAGACTAGCCATGCTGACACCCGCTGTCTCACTTCAACTGTTTTCCTGTTTTTCTGTTCATCAGTTTTCCGTGTGTCTGTTATATACATGCCCACAGGAGGGAAGTGGAAGCTGGCAGCGAGTTTTTGGTTTTAATTCTTTTGATAAAAAGTAAAAATTCATCCAGATATTTCGAGGGGATAGCAGTCACCGAGTTGAGTTGCAGGTTGCCTATCTAACGGCTAATGGGAGGCAAAAACAAATTGATTTGCAGTATTTCATACAATTATTGACAGAATTTAAAAATTTAAAATGCTGTCAGAATCTTCTCATTAAAGCGTACCATCGTACGTTAAAGATTTAACACAATACGTCAAGTATTAAAGTTAGGAACTGTCTTGAAGCAGTGTACCTCACAGCGCTCCAAATACTCCGAATATATTGGTTCAAATGGCTCTGAACACTATAGGACTTAACATCTGAGGTCATCAGTCCCCTAGAAGTTAGAACTACTTAAACCTAACTAAACTAAGGACATCACACACATCCATGCCCGAGGTAGGATTCGAACCTGCGACCGTAGCTGTCGCGTGGTTCCAGACTGAAGCGCCTAGAACCGCTCGGCCACACCGGCTAGCCCGACTATATTGATCCAGTACCGGAGAAGAAGAAAACTTAAAGACTTCCAACAAACTTTAAATATAATTTCAAACCTTTATGAACCTTTTTCTCGCTGTCATCCCCTACAGGATAATGAAAGGAAAAAGGTTTATCACTTGCTTTATTATTGCTGTTCATGCAGTAAAACTTCACCATCAGACAATGCGTTTTAATTTATTACTACTCTCGACCACTAATTCTGAGACGTGTCGGATCGTTTTTCGAGCTGTTACATCGTCGCTTGCTGGCGCGATCCGTTTTCCTGTCACACCACCGGGTGGCGCTTCGGTCGTCTTGTATTTGGCTCTTTGGTTGGAGGCAGGTTCTTGACCGACTGTGGTGTGCGTACTGTAAGACCTTCAGTACACACACCATCAGATTATTTGACTTGTCGCTCTAACGAAGTAGCGAGTGTCAGCAATATGTCTCGTGGTCTTATCGTGGCGTGTTTATCTTCTGCCGTTAGGTCAGACGATAGAAATGGCACTTGCACGCTTAGAGTAGCATATTGATGGTGACCAACTTTAAACATAACTTCATTAATTTTCACACATATTTATTAAAATAATAAAAAGGATAGACATTAAGTAACTTGATTCTGGATGCTGTTTGCAATTGACAATCTGAAGTTCCTTTGGTCTTAGTACGTTAATCTTATTCTCACATATCTCTGATACTTGACAAAGTGTCTATACATTTCTCTTCATGGCTATGTACAGGAATATGATAATCTTATTAGGCGCAGACTGAAACTTGACTACAGACTGATGCAGACTAATGCAGACTGACTAATCGGAGGTCTGTACACTCGTTATAATACCTCGAGCGTTCAGGTATCACTGCGCGAGTGTGATCCGCGAGGAGAAAAGGTTCTACGTTAGCAGCAATCTCATTGGCTGCATTACATATTAATACGCGGATCGGCGGAAGCAGAATTTGGTCCGTCTCTAAGACAGCGCCATCTCGTAGTGCGGAGACGGACGAGCGCTGTTGAGAAAATTGCGTTTTCTGGCGCTATATGTAAGTCTATATTGTTTTCTTTTCGTACAACATCCCTGTTTCTTCTTACAAATCAATAATTTTCAAATAAAACCTGATTTTAACACTGACTGTTTCAAATCTGTAACAAATACTGTTATTTAAGTGACAGACAGGAAGATAAATACATAGAACAAAAATGTACCTCGGGTTACCCGGATCTTTATACATCATTGCCCAGTTTATAGAGTTCACTTGTAGGACACTGACTGCATTTGTAGCGAAAGCGATCGTTATGAGGTAACGCCTGATAGCTGTGCTGCACACCTAACGTACAGGTAACGCAGGTACGACCTAACCTGACCAAAGCTACTAGGATAACTGCTTGTAGTGTATGCTCGCTTGTGATAGTCTACGGTAGCGTACGGTAGTTTGAAAACTCTGGCTGGAATCGCAGACCCGCAAATTGCAGGGAGGAGTGTTGTGGGCGCTGCTGGAAGCCAGTAAATCTGAGGCGAGTAGCGGCCGCGGCAGCCGTGCCAGGCGGGAGGCGCGGAGCGGCGTGTCGCCGCGGCGATTAATGAAGGAGATAAGCGGCCAGCCCGGCGCTCTGTGGCCACGGCCGGCCGGGCTCTTGGCACGCGCCAGCAACCGCGTGTCGCGCTCAATGGCGCTAGCACTCGCTTCCGAGACGCGCCGCCACGCCTGCGGTGACGAGAGCGCTAGCGCTGGCTGCCACAGGCCGTCACCCCCAAGCACACGCCTCATTTCCCACCGTCCAGCATCTCCCCTGCGCCACTTCACTATGCCTGCCACCTGACGGCCCTTCCACACGGCTGCCCGTCCAGATGCCAGACGTAGTCAGCTAGAAGTCGCTTCTCATTGAACACTGAGCCTGATTTCACACGCGAGGCACTGAGTTTCACTTTCGGCCAGGCAACTCAGCAGCTACATCTACATCTACATTTATACTCCGCAAGCCACCCAACGGTGTGTGGCGGAGGCCACTTTACGTGCCACTGTCATTACTTCCCTTTCCTGTTCCAGTCGCGTATGGTTCGCGGGAAGAACGACTGCCGGAAATCATCCGTGCGCGCTCGAATCTCTCTAATTTTACATTCGTGATCTCCTCGGGAGGTATAAATATGGGGAAGCAATATATTCGATACCTCATCCAGAAACGCACCCTCTCGAAACCTGGACAGCAAGCTACACCGCGATACAGAGCGCCTCTCTTGCAGAGTCTGCCACTTGAGTTTGCTAAACATCTCCGTAACGCTATCTCGCTTACCAAATAACCCTGTGACGAAACGCGCCGCTCTTCTTTGGATCTTCTCTATCTCCTCTGTCAACCCGACCTGGTAAGGATCCCACACTGATGAGCAATACTCAAGTATAGGTCCAACGAGTCTTTTGTAAGCCACCTCCTTTGTTGATGGACTACATTTTCTAAGGACTCTCCCAATGAATCTCAACCTGGCACCCGCCTTACCAACAATTAATTTTATATGATCATTCCATTTCAAATCGTTCCGTACGCATACCCCCAGATATTTTACAGAAGTAACTGCTACCAGTGTTTGTTCTGCTATCATATAATCATACAATAAAGGATCCTTCTTTCTATGTATTCGCAATACATTACATTTGTCTATGTTAAGGGTCAGTTGCCACTCCCTGCACCAAGTGCCTATTCGCTGCAGATCTTCCTGCATTTCGCTCCAATTTTCTAATGCTACAACTTCTCTGTATACTACAGCATCATCCGCGAAAAGCCGCATGGAACTTCCGACACTATCTGTATTCTGTTCCTTTTTTTTCTTTTCTTTTGGGGGGCAAAGGGCAGGGGGGGGGGGGCGACAGATTGCATCCGGAACAGCGATACCACTTATTTCGAAATGGTAGCTATCAGCCTTACTAGTAACAGCCCTCGAAAGAGAGGAAAAGGCTCTAGATCGTACAATACATAATTTAACACATTTACACAAGGAGTTCTAAAACTACCTTAGGCTGCCGAATACTATCATAAAAAATATGGACTATGGTAGTTTTCTTAGTAGCCGTGATCAAGTAAAATCGTAACCACATTACTCAAGCATTCAAGGTGGTGTTTTCCAACAGTGTAACGCTCGCCCACATACCGCTGTAGTATCCCAACATGCTCTACAGAGCTGTGAGAAAATGAAACACCTACAGCCGTCCTTATGATGTCATTTATTGTATAGCTACCAGCTTCGTTGCTTCAGTGCACCATGACAACATAAGGACTGCCGTAGGCGATTCATTTTATTTTAATAGTGAATGGCCGTAGTCCCCCGGCCATCCTGGCACAAGGATGGATATTCAAAAACTTGCTCTACAGAGTGTCAACATTTTCTCTTGGCCTGCTCGATCATCAGACCTGTTTCCAATCGAGCACATATTGGACATCATCGGGCGACATCTCCAGCATCATCCACAAACACATTAACCGTCCCTGTATTGACCGAACAAGTGCTACAGCCATGGAACTCCATCCCACAAACTGACATCCAGAACCTGTACAACACAAAACATGCATGTTTGCATGCTTGCGTTCTACATTATGGCGGATACACCAGTTATTGATGTACCAGTATTTCGCATTTGCAATGACTTATCTCGAGCTTACATCAACCCGTGATCTTGCAACTTTAATCACTTAATATTATCTAGAAAAATGCATTCCTGGAATTTCATTGCTCTGCATTAATTATTTCTTGGGGCTGCGATTTTTTCCCGTTAGTGTAGTTGCATTCATCAGGTGTCGAGCACGGATATCGTTGTTCACTGGTTGTACCAACCAAACTACGAAAGTTAAACATTGCACGCCGCCATAGCGATTGCTTCCCGAGGCCTAACCAGCAAAGTCTGTGCTACAATTTAAAGAACGGTAAAAGACACAGGGTACTTGTATAGCTCCATACTTCGTGAAAATCAGCACGTTTTCTTTCTATGCACTGTTTCTTTTGCATATGGTACATCAGTTTTGTAGTTTATCATAGTTAATGCAGAATACCTTCTAAACAATTTCCAACTAATTTCTACAATGTAGGAAATACTGATTGTTACAAAAAGATAATAAAAAAGTGATTACGCCAGATTTTGTAAAATACTTCTTCAAATTTAGGTACCACTTATGCCTTCTCAAATAACACACACGTGAAGGCGACCAAATTTTTACCAAGTATGTATGATATGTTACCTGGGATACTAGACCTATTTAATTCTGCGCACTAAGAGTATTAACTAGAAAACATTATTATATCTTATATTTTAATTTTCGAATGTTTCTCCTAATTAAAAATTTTATTCCTGTATAATCTAGTTGAATCTGCAATAAAGTTTAGGTCTATTAGATAGGTACAGACAGTTATAGAAAAAAATTTGTTCATTGCTTTGTAAGCTTAAGGAGATGTGTGTACCTAAATGCTGGAAAGTACAACTTGCCGGAAATTGTCGTATTAATTCTGCCTCATACGTAACATTACTAAAGCAGAGCCTTCATCTGATTAATTTCATTTTCAAGCTTCCTCCAGGCATTCTTTTTAGTACTTATTACTTCATTGGTGAATATAAATTAATTATATTTATGTTCACATACTTCATATTTCAGCAGAAATAATTATTAAATTATTTTTGTTGTTTGAGGTTATGAGGGACATAAATACATTTTACGTAAAAGAATATATAGTTGCTTGAAAGAAATATCCGTCTACCAATTTATTCTGCATTTAATTCATAATTATGTGTATAATTCTGGGGGTTATTTTGATATAATTTCATAATCAATTATTGATTATCGAAGGATCTTCGGTGATGAAGAAAGTTGCAAAATGTAAACAATGATGTGGTACAGATTGCCTGGCGTTATTAGTATTTATTGCACGCTACTGAATATATGAACAAAAAAATCTCTAGCACTTAGGCAATAATATTTCAATAGGGAATGAACAAAACACTTCACCAAAGCGTAAATAAGCAGTAGCATTTTACGAATGCTGGAAATCAGCAGTGTTAAAATATACAACATATCCCAAATATAGCCGCTGGAAGAAAAATTTTCCAGTTGTTTTGCGAATACTAATTATCTTTCATAATTTAAATAATGGTAGCATGGCAGTATTCATGACTGCGACTCTAAAATTTCGTATAGAGTAATCGTTTTTCATTCTGAACCGAATAAAGTATATATCAATGCAATCAGGAAACACTATAGAATTTAATAAGGCAATAAGAAAAAAATTTCGATTTTTTTTCATCATTCAGAAGTACCCTGTGCTCTCAGGGAAAATACCACAAAACAATGTCCTTCTTATATAAGAAAATGTCTTTACAGGCACTGCTCTATGCGGAATAATGTGTGGTGACCATAGTGGGAAAATTGGGCTTTGCGTGATGTATTTTTTGCCCTGAGTAGTGCTGCTGGCTGCCAAGAAGTAGCTAGACCAATTCTAATATATTCTATCATTACTGTCATGACGTTATGGAGGAAGTTATTCCGTTAATTTGTAGTACAAAATTTCTGATTTTTCAGTTGTCTGATGCAAGGTAAGTCATTTATTTCAGTCGTGTTACCTCACTTAAAAATAGTGTAATACTATTTTACAATACCAATGTTTAAACAACTTGTTTTAGATTACAGATGTAGTTCCTTATTGTTTCTTTCGGCTTGAGGGTTTCATCAGCGAACCACTAATGTCGACATGGCGTGCGATCGGCAAAAGTGGCCAAAGAGATTACCCGAGTAAGTTTTTGTCACTTCAACGTATTACGCAGAATGCTACAGATCAAACAGAGGTCTAAAACCCTATTATACACCAATGTATCATCTGTCAGTCTATCTCTCCGCGACGATATTGAATTGATGAGTTCATATTCTTTTAAAGTGTGTATGTCCTATTTTATTGGCTTGACATAAAAATACGACTGAAAACGGTCCTTTGCATCAGAATGGTATTGTTTCAGATACTGAGATGTCAAGACGCCTAAAAAATATATCCAGAAATCAAAACAGACATGGAATCCTGTCACAATGGTGCCGCACACATTACCCCACCTAGTAGGGAGTGGTAGTCACTATATAAGCCTTGAGAAAATGCATGTTCTTCAAATATATTATTTTCTTCGTCACTTAAAAATGTTCGGTGTGATACCTTATAACATATAAATTTAAATTGTGTAAGCAGTTATGAGTAACCACGTTTTGGTGAAAATTCAATTTCCTGTAGGGTAGTCAGTTTAACCTACCTTCTCCTATGTATAATGACCTGGTGTATAAAATTTCTAACTCTGTCCGTAGACGACGGAGTTGCGTACGGGCTATGGCATGAATAGAAATTTGTTACGGTATGCAAGGACTGGAAACTAGTACTCAAATTTATTTCAAATCGAGTAAATACACCAGAGGAGCTTATACCTTTGTACAGCTAACTGGAATCAGTTATATGCTTCAAGCACGTTGGAGTTTCTGAACGGAGTGAATTAATGCGGAATGACCGCGTCAGTTTAATCGCCGGGAGAGTTAGCTTCGGTGAGCAAGTTTTTTATCTTTGTAGAGGAAAAGAAATGTAAAGAACCAACATCGACAAAATAAAGACCGCACTACGAGGAAAATTGGATCCGCAGACAATGCATTTAACAGCAGCCGTATCGTAAAACTCTTCCTTTATGGTAGCCCCATAAACTACCCATTGCCTCAGACACAGTTATTAGCATTCAGGTGCTTCGACGTTGTCATTGCTTATGCTATTACAGTCGCGTATGTCCACAGTTTATGTTCATTATGGATCATATATCTAATGGATTGGGACAGGAAAGTGTAGCGTCGCCAGTTTGTTTGCCGCATTCTTTTAGCTGCCCACACTACGGTGATGTAATCGTAACGGTTTAGAAACAAAACACGTAGACAGCTGTTAACAAGGAGCCTATATTCAAGACAGATCCGTTGATTGGGAGGGGGACACCTGTATTAACAGTAACTGTGTAACACTTTAAATCGCTTTTTCATCTTCGCGTTACACTAAGACGTGAAAAAGTGAGAAAATTAGCACAGAGGTTTAGATGCTTATAGTCATAGTGAGAAAATACGAACGCTGATCACTATGTTCAATCTTTTCAATTTTTTTATTTTTTACCGGCCGGAGTGGCCGAGCGGTTCTAGACGCTTCAATCTGGAACCACGCGACCGCTACGGTCACAGGTTCGAATCCTGCCTCGGGCATGGATGTGTGTGATGTCCTTAGGTTAGTTAGGTTTAAGTAGTTCTAAGTTCTAGGAGACTGATGATCTCTGCTGTTAAGTCCCATAGTGCTCAGAGCCATTTGAACCATTTTATTTTTTCAAAGAGAAGAAAGAACACCGTAAGAACAACAATTCGAGCCCATGCGATCTGGTTATGGTGGTGTTAACTGATAAAGTTGCGAGCACTTATTTCACCCAGTTTTTATCTCTGCTGGTGTGAGCCGAAATCCAGACACTACATGTACAGAAATTTTGGGTTCCGTGCGCTATTCTTTTCGACTCGCTAGAACAATTATTGGAAAATGAAATGTTATTCTTATATTATAATCCCTCTGTGTTTCGATTGGTCACGCTTACAACTGCACATGAAAACGTACTGTGATTGCACAGTTTATGCATGAATAAATGACGTCTACTGAACTTAATTGTGTCAGTCATTAATATCAAAGATCAATAACAACTAATGACTGATCTGCAGTAATTGGAAAGAAAATAATGATAGGGATCTCAGTCGATCTTATAGTGTGTGAAGCTTTATAATTTTATCCGGTGGGTTCAATTGTCAAATCAATTTACAGCCATTGATTTTCTTTCGCGACATTGAACCTGCACTTCGGAATAGAGTTTTCTTGCCGGGATTAACTTCATTTTGGGATTACATTATAGTCAGATTTATCTGTGAATATTACTGCCATACAGCACAAGTAGCATATACATGAACGTGATATTCTGCTGAGTTAACACGTGGCGTCATCCCAGCTGGACGTCCACGATTGGAGCGCTTCCCACCTGAGTGTATCTGCTGCAGATCGAAATACCTAATCCTTTTATTTTTCATGTACTATTAAAAAACTTGCCTTATTTTTATAAACAAAATTTTGTTATTTTCGAGTGTTCTAACTGGAGAAGAGATAGGAGGACAACCTGTCGTAAATGTGCACCTGTTCCGTCAAATGCACAGTAAGCGCCTGGGTTTTCCGTGACAGTACCGGAAAATATGGTCTGCTAGTATCTATTGGTTAGCGTCCGGGGCTTAATGCTGGAAGGTAGCATATTTAAGACTCTTACTGGTTCAAACAAAGACAGAGTCAGCTGTTGTAGGACTTAATGTCCAATGACTGGTTTCGAGAAAAAACAACGGACAAAACTTCGATAGTGAGATGTCTTGAGTAGATGCCGAATACCAGTCAAATAACCAAATAAAACATTGTCTTCCGTTTGGAATGGTGTTTTTAATGTTGACTGACTTAACTGTTGACCTGAAATACTCATATGAACGAATGGAGGAGTTAATGCTCCTACGATACGATTATTCACGGGCACAGTGGAGATAGCTTGGCAGTTATGTTATGAACTAATCTGGAACATTGAAGGCAAGTGTCAGCTGCTTAGTAGCCGCCCTCATTTTCTTGTGCCACTGTGAGATGGAAGCTTTAGTCTGAATCGATAAACAATCTTGGCCTCTTAATTGAAGACCGTCTAATCTTTGCCTATATCTTTTGGCGAGCAGAGCCGTCTTCCCAAACTTCTGATTTATCAGCGCAAATATCTGGGCAACGATTGAATTTCGCTCTCAGTCCAAACTGGCAGTTTTCCTAGCACCAAAAGTAATTCCCAAGACGACGACAGTAGATGATTCAGCGCTCTTTTTCCCAGAAACTGTGTCAGACCGCAGATTATACGATAGATCTCCTGCTTTATGGTCATTTCTTTTATACCTTTCCATTGTAAGTACGTAGCAACAAATATCAGACAGTGCCAGTGGAAGAAGATAAACACCATAAGCTGTTTTTTAAGTTATATACATGCATTGCTGAAATTTTCAAACCGCTTAAACCAGTTACTACTTTTCGGACGTCTAACACCTTAACAATGTTCATGTGAAGGAAATCAGGTTCCGTTAATGCTGTTATTCTGAAATAAAATATTTCTTTCGGGTAATTCATCAGGAATAAGTCTGAATCAGGACCAACGCCAGTCACGGCGGTGTTTCTCTACTGCTCATGGTAATACGTCAGTTTCGTGTAGCCACAAGCATGATATTGTCACGTAAGCAATGACAGACGAGTAATGAGGCAATAAATTTCCAGCGCCGAAATTTAAATCATTCGCTTCTTCGTCGTCGTCAAAATTTTTCGCTATTTTTTTCTAAATATGTGACTAATTACGAGGTTGTGTTTAAGTTGGGATCTAACAGCATAGCTTAAATTCCTGCGAATGAAATGAATGGCAATTAAATTTATAATCTTGACTACCACAAACATCTGACTATATGTTCCGAACGTGTGAAGTTCTCGGAGGTTGAGGTATAGAGGATGTCACATTATTCCTTCAACTCTTGCTTCGAAACACGTTGTCTGGCTGCTGCTCTCTTCGGCTGTGTAAAGCCAACAGCTGACACACCCACTTTCGCTCCCATCGTGCCTCACGGCGAGAGATAATATTGTTGTACGAAACACGTAAGTCACTATTCCTGATCTAGACTCTTTCCCTGATCAGTGTTAACATGTAGGTTATTGTTGAGTTCACATACGAACATAACCATCGCTACGACATTACAGTTCTCGTATGACTGCAGTAAGTTGGAACATGTGCGATTAGTTTCGGCCCACGAACAAACCAAAAACCACATTTTAAACATAACACCAGGCATCGATGAACAACTGTGCACAAACTCGCACTGAAGTACAAGAAGTCATGCCAGTTCGGGGAAAAACGCATACAGTGCTGAATACGTGAATTGGTAGGGCAGAAATATATGGTGACACTACACACATGTGTTCCGATACATGGATGTTATACGGTGTATGAAGGCCGATGTCTTACATAAATGTAAGTATGTATGCATTTCTCGACAATAACAACTTAATGTTTTCAACCAATCAGTAGTGGGAATTAATAGCAGTACTATTTCGAAATAATAGCCTGAGCGGGGAAATACACCTGTTATTCGATGTGTGCGGAAATCTGCATGCAGAACTTTACAAATTTCATTGCCCTAACATGTCCACATTAACCACACTACATCTACCTGGAAACGAAATTGCCACTGACGCTGATTACTTTCTATATTATGAGCGGTCACTGTCAATTTCCTGAAGCACTCCGAGAATGAGCACACTAGATTAGGATAAGATTGGTTGACATTGTCATGCTGGAAAGCAATGGGGGGAAGGGTGGGCGGGGAGAAAAAAAAAGGCGCTAAGCAAAGGATCCATCTCGGCAGAGCAACGCCCGAAAAACTATGTCGGGATAGCCGGGAGGAGATTTGGATTCGGCTGCTAAACACAGTTTCACGCAATGCCACAGCGTGGTGATAGAGAGGTCACACAGATACTCATTTCTCTTCTGCTTTTCGACGTCGTCTCCGTGTGTAAGAAAGGAGGCGAGAGACGGCCTCTAGAAAGACCTTGACGAGAGCTTTCCACACTACATTGTTTTGAAAAGTCTAATACAAAATATTAACTATCAGTGACGTGTGTAGAAAGTGTCACAATAATCTAAAAGTCAAATATCAAAATAGAACGCATTTACAGTCTGTAATTTTGCATTTACTCTTGATTCACAACATTTTCAGTTTTACGTCGGTAGTTGCAGGCGCTAGATAGGACGTTTTAAGAATCTCCGTACACAGTTTGTTACTAATAAATAGAACAAGAAGTTTTTCCAACTGCCACAGTAATAAATTACGGTGATGAAGTACTATAAAGGGAAGACGAAATATTAAAGTGTATTACAAGACAGTCTTTTACATTATTTCTAGCGTTTTACACTTAAAGCATTTCAAAAATTAAACCTCTGGTATCGTTGCCTCATCTTTATGTTAATGAGCAGATAATTCACAGGCCGCACTTAATGTGAATCAAGAGCGAAACAGACTGGAACCTGTTGCGACAGAAAGTTTATCGACGTTGAATCTCTGTGTAAGTAACGAACCATTTTAAACTACACGCTCGGATTATTATCTACAACTTTGACACGGCTGGAGTACCGTTGCTAACTCTTAGGTTAGCATACTTAGCAACACCGCACATGTTACTGTACGTTCATTTTCTTCTATCAAATCTAAATAATGTCTGACACAGTAATCTCACAAATTTAACAGCTGCTTTGCAGATGTACCATTAAAACTAGAATGTAGACTTCGCGAATTGAACCCTGAACCACGACACACAATGGAAAAAATGTCAGTTTTAAGTGACTGGAGACATTGTTTCTGAATACGTTAATGTAAAGCTTAGCAAAGCGAACTTTCCTACTGACTATGACAGCAGTCGTATTAAGATTTTTTCTTCATGTGGGACACCACAGCTGTGTATTTGTTCCATATTCCAATGGTTCCACATTGGCTGTTGTTTACACGTATTTACTTTATTTAACACGTTTCGCCAATTTCGGCCTTACAGGTCATTCTCAAGTGCTGCAGGCGTAATATGTCCACTGCTAAATAATCGGATATGTTACAACATTCTGGTACCTACAGTGCAAAAGTAAATAACGTGGATACGGATAAACAACTGCCTAGGCGGCACCGTTACAGTGTTAGAGTTGTATCAAGCTTTTTGTTTTCAATTTATTTTCTTTGTGGATGTGCACATACAGCCATCACAATAGTGTCTTTCTTTCTTTCTTCTTTCTTTCACAGGTGCCATGTGCCGCGCTGACGCAGGGTCTGCATTGTTAGGAACGGATTTGGCAAGGTTAGTGGAAAGGGGTGGCCGGATGCCCTGCCTGCCGCCACCCCGTACCCCCTGTAACGGAATTAGTGTGCCCCTGCTGTCTACGTCGAGTGTAATTAATGGAATAGTGCGAGCGTGATCAGATGTCTGCGAGTCGTGTAACTGATGCGGAACGTGGTGGCCAGCCCGGTATTCACCTAGTGGGATGTGGAAAACCGCCTAATAACCACATCCAGGCTGGCCGGCACACCGACCGACGACGGCAATCCGCCGGGCGGATTCGATCCGGCACCCGAGTCCAGGAAACAGCGCATTAGCGCTCTCGGCTAACCTGGCGGGTCTAGCCACCTCAATAGTGTAATGTCAGTTATGACGATACGTACGTAAGGAGAATAGAACAGGCAGTCCCCTAGCGGTGACAATCTCCGACCAGAACGGGAATCGAACTCGGGCCCCTTAGCTTAGCGATTCGACGTTTTGTCGAGCTTCAAAGGAGAACAGCAAACGTAACGGTTAACACCGCTTTCGCCTCCTACCAATCAAGTCAACGTAAAACAAAGATTAACAGAACACGGGATATTCAATAAATTTCCTTTAATTTACGTCTGTGGTCACAATCTTTTCTGTTTAACAGATTATCGGTTTCGGTCTTAAATGACCATCATCAGATCTGTCTCATAAAAACAAAGTTTTACTGACAACATGAGTCGTGCATGTGATGTGATTTATATGTGTTTGACGATGCTGGTGCTGATTCCGCATTTAACAGTTGACTATGCCACTATGGCTGCAGTGCATTAGGACTTTGTTTTTATGAGACAGATCTGATGATGGTCATTAAAGACCGAAACCGGCAATCTGTTAAACAGAAAAGATTGTGACCATAGACGTAAATTAAAGGAAACTTATTACATATACGGGTCACTGTGTTTTTTCGCGACGATGTCGCAGCTTGTGAAACACGGGATATTCTATCGGACGTCGTTTCAAAATGCACTGTATGTCTTCCATGCACACTATACGTCTAGATGACTACAACCACACACTGGCGACGGAGCACACGCTACGTCAGTGTGACGTAGATTACGCCGTGGTGGGACTGTGGAGAGAAGCGGTACTCACGGACGATATTGACGATCTGCTGGCCCGCTTCCGGCGGCGGCCGGCCGGCCGTGGAGTTGGTGAAGGTGGTGCGGCAGATGCGCCACAGGCCGGAGTTGCTGCGCAGGAAGTAGCGCTTGGTCTCGTTGATGTAGATGCCGCCCTCCGGCGCGGCCACGTTGAACCAGTGGTCGGTGGAGATGGCGACGATCCACAGGAAGACGGAGGCGGCGACGAGCACGGTGCACAGCAGCAGGATGCGCCGCTCGCGCAGGTAGCGCGCCTCGGCCTTGGCGGCCGCGGCGTCCGCCTCCGCCTCGCTGCCCCGTCCGTCGACGGCGGGGGCGGCGGCGGTGTTGGGGGTGGCGTCGGCGGCGCCCACGGCCTCGCCGTCCCCCAGGGGGCCGGAGGCGGCGCCGGGCGCGCCCCCGCGCCGGGAGCTCCTCAGCTTACCCGAGGCGCGCCGGTCCATGTCGCCGCTACTGGCCGCGGCGGCAGCAACAGGTGGCGGGAGAGGCAGCGGCTATTGTCCCCCCACCACGGCACTCGCGAGTCACGCCGCGCGCTGCGCTCACAGCGGCCGACGGCACATCCCGCGCGCGACTGCGGCCACAATGCTGGCGCCGGCGACGGCCCGCCGAAATAAAGGCCTCCCCGGCCGCCTCCGCCTTCTCTTTCACTCATTAGCGCCAGAAATAACGCGCCGCCGCGACAGCTCGCTCGGCGGCGACATTTCGCCACAGCGGTCGCCACCGCCGCGGCTTACCTGCTCCGCGACAGTGTCGGCCCTCCGCGGTCTCGACATCTCCGCTCGGAAATAAATGCGGGCGCCGCTATAACCCCGCGCAGACCGGAGACGGGTGGAGCAGCGCAGCGCCGCCGCTTTGGTACTGCGCCAAGCCGGGCGCCGCCGCGCCGAGCCGCACACCGCCCACTGCGCCGGCCGCATCGGCGGAGCTGTTTGTTTGCGCGACACCGGGCGCCGGGACTGCTGCGGGAAGCGTAGCCTGACGCGCCTCCCACATTAAATAACCTCCTCCCACCTTCATCTCTTCCCCTCCCTCTCGTATTGCTCAGAGTGTAAGCGGCACACTCGATTCCACAACGAATTTTCACTCTTCAGCGGACCGCGCGCTACATTCTAACTCCCTGTAAATTAAAACCAGCTCTAAAACTACCATAGCCTACCGTAAACGCCCATAAATAAGCTTAGACTACGGCAGTTTTCCTAGCAGATTTCATCATTTAAGGTTGTACGCACATTACCTGTACGTTAGTCGTGTTGCATACCTATCAGGCGTTACCTCAGAACCATCGCTTTCTTTACGAATGTGATCGTATCTTACTACATTCCCCTAAAAAACCGGAAGCCGTGTATCGTCTAGAAACTGACTGGGAATATTAAAGGGTGCATAACGTACAGAACATTTTTATCCTACAGAACAGACAATTCTGCGCCCCACTAGAAGGGGAAAAATGTAGCTGGGGGAAGCAGAAAAGCTACATTGGTCGGGGACGTGTTCTGTACGAACGATTAGCCAATACTTAAGATCCGAATTTTCTCTACGCTGACAATGGCTATCACAACACAAGGCAGAACGTTTCAAGAAGTAGAGATAAAGTTACAGAATCCCCTAGAAGCAATGTCAAAATACTACAATGACAACTCTCTCAAATCAGATTCCACTAAAACGAAGGTTTGCGCTGCACGCCTGCACACACGCCAAGCAAATAGAAAGCTGCTCGTCATCCAGAATGGATTTGTCGAGCGGTTCTAGGCGAGCCATGGCACTTTTTTCCCTCTGCTCTTCAAATCGCTACCCTCACTCGCGTTTCGTCCACTATCTATCACCTGATGGACCGTGTTAATGCTTAGTCTTACCCAGACGCACGGATAACATCACAGCCCAGCATCCTGTGATCCACTTACTAGATAACTAACATGTTTACGGAGGTGACAGTAGAACTTTTGGTTTGGTCACCACGTTGGTGTAGGCGTGGAGGGGCCCCATCCCTCTCTAAGGTCGCAGGTTCGAATCCTGCCTCGGGCATGGATGTGTGTGATGTCCTTAGGTTAGTTAGGCTTATGTAGTTCTAAGTTCTAGGAGACTGACGATCTCAGATGTTAGGTCCCATAGTGCTCAAAGCCATTTGAACCATTTGACGGGTCTATCCTAGAGCACACAGACCAGCCGACATAACTCGGAGTGACGCTTGACATGTCCCTCACACACACATCACTGCGAAGAAAGCTGAAACAAGGTAGCTCCAAGGAAAAATGTCCTTAGAAAGTAAGCTGGCACTAAGTGGAGCGCCAAAGCTACTGTGCTTAGAACCATTGCTTTAGCACTTTGATTTTCCGCAGCTGAGTACGCGTGCCCTGTCTGATCTACATCGGCGAGTGCGAAGAAGATCGACAAAAGCCTTAACGTAACTTGTAGGCTAGACGTAGGATGCATGAGCCCACTCCACTGAAAAAGCTCTACCAAGCTTCAGGTTCAGCAGTCCCAAGTGTCGTAGGATAGCCCACGAACATAAAGAGCAGTTCAAAGAGACATTTGATGAGCGTCATCCACTATACGATAGTCTTTATGGATTAAAACGACTAAAGTCAATATATCGATTCCTCAATTACACTTTGGACCAACCTCCTGTCGGCTACACTATATCACGACATCCACCAAGTGGTGTTGAATTAAACTACAGGTCATGAAAATGCTAAACCGCATCAGAGGCGCTGTAGTAAAAATAAAGAAAACAATATAGGTTGATTACATAGCACTAGAAAACACAAAAAAGCTAAAATTAAAAAAAGTGAATCAATAATATATCAAGCATTGCTTCAAACTTCATCTAACGTATATAAAACGTGTTTCTGTTATTCATAACTAACTTTCGCATTTATCAATAGTAACAGGAACTCTTGCCTTTCATTGCATACAAAATAACAACAATAATTATAGGTATATATTTTTATGTTTGTGCATGTAAACTGTATTTGCATCAAAAGTAATAGTTTTGGTGTTATAAAAGCGCATAAGTTACACGATAAACTAATTTTTATTAGTTATAAAATGCAACTTATATTCTGAAAGGATATAAAATGTGCAGTGGACTAACACTGAGTGACGTGCCGTTCTAATTATGTAAAAAAATAAAACACACAAGTCGCTGCTTGAGTTTCTCTTTCACACATTCATTTCTGTTTCTTTCCCTCCCGATCCTACCAATACTACCAATAATCCTACTTTTTACTACGTCATTTACATAGTGTACAAAAGCGTCCGAACCGCAGTTCTGCAACAGCGCAACTCAAAAACCAATGAAAAAATGCTTCCATCGGAGCACAAAAAAGGCGAACATGCACCTGTTTAAAAAACTGACTGTAAATTGGGGTACTAGCTGCCTCATTCCACCTTCCACAGAAGCTTTCAAAATTTTCCGAAAAATTTCGGCAGTCAAACATATTTGCGCTCTTTTTAAGATGAAACTCACTTCTGACTCCCACGAGCCCAGCTAACTGTAACTCGCTCACTCTCACTGGTCCATCACTGTAAGTCGCTCGTACCCATCCACTACCACTTGCCCGTTCTCACTCATTCATTCAGCCCAACAAATTGTGATTGTCTCCTGTCTCACAGCACAGTCTCCTTCGTTCTGCCCTGCTACTACTAGTACTCTCTCTTACTGCTGCCATCTCATTCATTCCTTCCCATTGCTCCTCTTCCTTCTCACTTTCAATATCTCTCCCTTCCTCGTCGTTATTGTCTCTCATTACCAGTGGCTCCCACCCACTTCATCTTCCTCTTTCCCTTTACCCCCCCCCCCCCTCCCACTACATTCACTCTCTTCCTAGCACTGTTCTGTTCCTGTCAACTATGTTCCGCTGCCTCCGTGTCCCTCTCACTCTCTCACACTGTCATTGTCTCCTTTGCTCTTTCTATACCACAACCACAGTGTACTATCTTCCTGTATTTATTACTTTTCCGTCTCTTTCCCAGTGTCACTGTCTTCTGCTCTCTCAGCACAAAAAAGCTCGTGTATGTTCACATGCTTAAATATTTGAGAAAATTTTTAAAGGTGCAGACAAAGGTAGAATGAGGCACCTGGTACCCCACTTTTCAATCAGAGTCGTTCAAATAAAGAGGAACACACTTTCTCATTTGTTGTGCTCTGATAAAAGCATTTTTCTGTTGGTTCCTTTCTTTTCCTGTTTTTTTTTTCTTTTTTTTCTGGATCCACCTGAAATATTTTGTCTATGAAACACCCATCGAGACTGATGAAGAGCTGTTGACATTGCGCATTATGGCAGCCACTCATGCAATTTCCACATTGCCAGGAGTGTTTAAAAGAGTGCGATAGTCACTACAGCGTCGTTGCACGGCAGGCATTCAAGCAGGAGCGCGTAAGTTCGAGCACCTTTTGTAACTGTTTTCAAATATAGGTAATAAAACTTCACCCCGACTTCTCATTTATCTTGTTGCCACAAATACATTGAAGACGTTGCCCTGCAGACCTGCTACCAATACTGCACGAATGGCATGTTGTGTGCCTACCTTCTAGGCGGCGCGCGACGCTATTCAACGAAGCCTAGAGTCGTACGGTACGGGATGCGGACATGGGTTGCTTATGGAATATGTCTATTATCTCCCACTCTACCAGCCCTCTCGTTTTCTACGATCATTTCAGATACACCCTCTATATCAGTAACAGAAACGCCGAGCTGCTGTAAAAGCAGAAAATGAAACGTCAGAGTTAAATAATTTTGTACATTTTTGTATTTGTCCCTGCAAACAAAGTGTTTTTCTGCGAACCTGTATTTGTATTGCACTCTAGCACCTAGCATGTTGATGATGTTTTTCCTTTAAATACTTAATATTCCTTCCGAAATCACCTGTTTCTCATCCTAAGTTCCACGACCATTACCAACGTCCACTTCAACATACGCCTCGAAGTTTGAACGTGGATGGTCCTGGTAAAGTTTTATAAAGTTTCGCTCCGGAAATGACAGCTCCAAAACCGCGCTCTGTCTACATCTATATTCCGCAAGCCACCTTACGCTGAGTTGCAGAGGGTACTTGTGGTAACACTATCATTTCATCCTTCCCTGTTCCATTCGAGAATGACGCGTAGCAAGAATGACTGTTGGTAAACTTGCGTATGAGCTGTGATTCCTCTGATTTTCTCTTTCTAGCCATTACACCAGGAATATGTGAGAGGAAGTAATATGTTCGACCTTCCCGAAACGTCCTCTCTCGCAATTTCAGTAGTAACAATGTCCTGCGCATAAGATAGAAATGGAATCCGTGGATTCCCTTTAAAGTGACATCTACAGCACCTTGACATCACAACGGAATGAACTTTGTGTTTTTCCTCGAAATAGCAGCTTCGTCGCTACACACTTTATTGTTTTGGTTTTAGTTGCTTCTTTGTTTCATTTCGACTAGTTTTGAAGCTGCAAACCCAGAACTAGTGGCAAATATTTCTAGAATAATGTGCGTATGTAGTGCTACTACTTCCGAAAATAAGATAAACACGACGTCTTTGCTATATCCAGGTGCAGAAGTTGTCTCTTTAAGACGAATGCACTGCTTCTAATCCTACCTCACACATGGAACATACATGATTGTGGGTAATACACATAATACGTAGTTAATGTATGAGTCATGAAGATAAAGATGAACCAATTGAGTAGCCGAATGCGAAATTTAAACTGAAGAAATACATAACTTTAAGACGCCACGTAAATCACCAAATAGCGACTACTGATTTCGTATTTGGATGGAGAAGGGTAGAAATCAGCATCCGACGATCGTGAGTTAGACGACGAGTTCAACGCTCTCCCGTTACTAATAATTGTCAAGTGGTGCGTGTGTATTTAGAGTCTTCCCTAAATCATACGCCTAACGATATGTATGACAGAATCTGACGATGGTAGTTCACAGGCAAGACATATAAAATGAAAATAAACCACATCACTAGAATTAAATAAAATGGTCAGAGGATATATTGTGTATTACAACTTCAGATGTGACGGTTTCTACACTGAAGAGCCAAAGAAACTGGTACACCGGCCTAAAACCGTGTAGGACCACCGCGAGCACGAAGGGATGCCGTAACACGATGTGGCATGGAGTCGACTAATGGCTGAAATAGTCTGGAGGGAATTGACACTATGAATCCAGCAGGGATGGAGATCTCTTCTGAACAGCACGTTGCAAGGATCCCAGATATGGTCAATAATGTGCATGTCTGGGGAGTTTGGTGGCCAGCAGAAGTGTTTAAACCCAGAATAGTGTTCCTGGACCCACTCTGTAGCAATTCTGGACGTGTGGCGTGTCAAATTGTCCTGCTTTATTTGCCCAAGTCCGTCGAAATGCACAACGGACATGAATGGATGCAGGTGATCGGACAGGATGCTTGCGTACGTGTTGTAACCACCCCGTCACTTATCGACCTTAATGACAGTGAAAATTGAAACCGCGTGTACCTAATGGAAATTTGGGAAAAGCAATCGTCACCGAAGTTAATTTGTCGGTAAAGAGGGAGGAAAGGGTTACATCTAAATGAAAGGAAAAATGCAAATGAAACTGGTGGAAATTAATTTTGAAAAGGGGTAAAGTTAATAAAGAAAGTAAATGTGCGGCCGTTACGTCAACAATTAACCAGCGGTAATTAGATATTTGAGATTTGGGGGAAATTACGGTCGCCAGTCCTAAGGACAATTACTATAGTAACTGAAAAAGAAAGGTTATTACACATATAATTAGCACTAGAAGCGTGGCAACTGAAGGTTGACACGTGTAGTGTGAAAACTGAAAGTTTGTCAGAAGTAATAAATTTCGCTACACACTGACTTAATTTAGCAAAAGAATTAATAAAACCAGAAAATTGAAAGTTAATTTAGTGACTGAAATTAATAGTGAACTTTGTTTCTGAAGCATATTGAAATTCAGTAAAATACAGTTAGTCTTGGGCTACCTCAACAATCATTTCAAAAGCTACTTGAATCTACGCAATTTAGATATAAGAGATTTAACTTCGAACTTGAATTAAATGATTCTGAACAATTAACAATAGTAAAATTTAGTACGTACCAAGCTGAGCTGCAGTCACAGGTAAGCTAAAATATGCTAACAAAACTCGCACTCTTAATTTGTGCTCGTGTAATCTAAATATTGTAGCCAGCTATGAATAATTTAACTGAACTTTGAAATTAAGGCAGTGAAATTGAATTATATTATTTTAATGCTGGCGTTTGAATTTCAACGACACTCGGGTTCATTTCGGAAAAGGAAGGGACCCTGCTTGGCAATGCAATTGGGACAATGAGCAACAAAGGTTCATGCTAAGTTGCTGTAATTTTGTGATTTGAACAGTTTGAAAAGCCGAGGTCTGCCATACAGTTCTGAAACTTAACGTGCTTTTAGTCTTCCTTGTTGGTTGATTGAAGGTTTGAAGTCGCCGATCGAGGAGGTGGCGACAGTCACTCATTGTCGGCCGTCGCTGTTGCAGAAGCTGGATGCTGGCGCGCCTTCTTCTCGACACGGTCACCAGGCGAAACGGGCTCTTGATGTGTGCCAGCTAATGCTTCCCGTCCGCGACACCGTGCTAGAAACTACCATAGCCAGTCGATCGCAATTACATGCTGCCAAACCCCGAAAGTCCGGCAACTTGCGGGAGCGTCACACAACACACCTGCTCAATCGCACTACTCCAACCAGACTCTCTTGCTCTGCCCGCGCTCCACGCGACAGAGTTAACACTACCAAAGATCCTAAACACTTTCGTTCTCCACACGACCTATCGATGTATTCGTTCGATAGTATAGTTTTCCCTAGGCCAGACCCAGTGTATAAATACAAATAATCTTTACACAACAAATCAATTATACATCGACATTAATGCATAAATATATATATACAAATAGTAAAACAATTACAACATATAAAGGCACAGAAATGTCATATATTCAGGTAACAAAATAAGGAAAAAATTTACAGTACAATACATGGAAATAGGAGGATATGCATTTCCGGCGTTACACATGCCCCACATTGTCTGAGGATGTTAGTGTAACGTAAAAAGACTCAGAAAATGTCCCAAAAAAGAAACAACGGAAATGCATATGCCCAAAACATCAACAAAATTTAGCATTCGTCTAATTAACCATGTTGTGGCGTAACAAGCTAGTCACGCCACACTGAGGAGGAAGCCGAAAGGCACGCGTACACACACGCCGACTGGCGTCAAGTCTGGAACAGGATACGTATTGAATACTATAAAGAAAATACGTATCTTTGGAATATACTTAACTTTTAATCAATCCTTGTGATACATCTCTCTTGACTATACAAATGAGACTCGTAAGATACATGCACTGTGACAATTGGCGCCTTGCTAAGTCGTAGCCATTAACTTAGCTGAAGGCTATTCTAACTGTCTCTCGGCAAATGAGAGCAAAGGCTTCGTCAGTATAGTCGCTAGCAACGTCGCCGTACAACTGGGGCGAGTTCTCGTATCTTTGGAATATACTTAACTTTTAATCAATCCTTGTGATACATCTCTCTTGACTATACAAATGAGACTCGTAAGATACATGCACTGTGACAATTGGCGCCTTGCTAAGTCGTAGCCATTAACTTAGCTGAAGGCTATTCTAACTGTCTCTCGGCAAATGAGAGCAAAGGCTTCGTCAGTATAGTCGCTAGCAACGTCGCCGTACAACTGGGGCGAGTTCTCGTACGTCTCTCGAGACCTGCCGTGTGGTGGCGCTCGGTCTGCGATCACACAGTGGCGACACGCGGGTCCGACATGTACTAATGGACCGCGGCCGATTTAAGCTACCCTTAGCAAGTGTGGTGTCTGGCAGTGACACCACAAACCATAAATCAATTTAGACCATAATAACTGAGCGGAGACACTCCTAATCTTATTCCACTCTGTCATCTTGCAGAAAATAAAACAGGTCGACAACATATTAAAATTCATAGAAAACATAGAAATGGTTTAGCTATTCCAAAATCGTCAAAATTCGTAACACTATCAAGAAATGGAATACTATTTACAAAATTAATCAGAGTACATGGTCATAAAAACAGGTAGATCAAAATACGCAAATTAATAATTAATTACATAGAATACACATTTTTTATAATCTTTTCGTAATTAATACTCTCGCCATGAGAGTCCACTTAACGCTAAACAAGAAAATAATATACAGCAGATCGACAAAAACATAAAAATTGACAGTAGAATTCTTTTATATCAGCTGTCCGGGAAGAAAAACAATACCGCCTCCGTACTCGCAAGTGCAAAGAATGCCGACAGCGGCACAAGAGCCGACAGCGGGTCCGCCTCGCCGGTATTGTTGCGCCCGCCTGTGCGGCACGCTTGATCTCACTCGCCTGTGTAACGGCATTTCCAGAACGTCCGTTTCACTAAATTCTTTCGGAAAAACTCACTCCCGAGTAATCTCAAGGAGTCCATTAATACTATCACAGTGGATAACTCAACACTGTCCATCATCACACGCATGTACTAGCCTGAAACTTAAAACAGCGTCTAAGTACATCGGCAATGACTAGTAAAACACATATTCATGAAATCTTACAGCCAGTTGCAAAATCATATTTACATTGCTTAATCTACTGTGACTCAGCTGAAAACTTAAACTAGCAGCTTGAATTTTTAAATTGATTAATATTCAGTAACTCTTAAATCATTTAATAAACATTAATTACTTATTAATTACAACTTCTTTAATGACCTCTAGGTCAGGCAAAAGCATCGCAACCTAGCAAACCTTAAATCTTACACTCTATATTTACATACTGTTCAAATTACCTATTGTGTGGTATTAATCGATCCTAGGTTGGTACAATTTCAAGTCTACAATATTCCGTATACCTAATAGTTTTCCAGAGCTTGGATACTCTAAGCAATAAGCATTTGTGTGAGGTATACCAATGACTTTATATGGTCCATTATAAACAAACTTAAATTTAGAGATTTCATTGTCTATCTCGCTCGATTTCTCATGAGCTTTTACAAGTACTAAGTCTCCGATTGCAAACTTAGCAAAACGCGCTTTAGCGTCATGACGACGTATGCGAGCATCGGCTTTTAGCTTCATTACTTCTCGCAAACGATCTTTTTTCACACCAACTCTAATGTCAAGCCGTGGTGGGAATTTGATTATCTCCTCCAATTCACTTTCTACGCTTTTGTCAATGCTGAGATTCCTCACGTTACAGCAGTTCAAATTCATTCCTACATCAATACCATCCGGCCAGTTAACAATGTGTATAGGCTGGTATTGCCTATGCACACCGTCTCCTGCCTCTTCAAAACTAAATACTATCGCTTTATCTTGTGACGTACATGTCAAAGTTTTGCTTTCGCAATTAATCACTGCACGGTACTTTAATAGCCAATCTAACCCGATAATTACTTCTGTAGTTAAGTCTGGCACGACGACAAACTCTTGTTCAAATCGTGCCCCACATATCTTGAAGTTGACAAAAATCTGTTCTGTGACTGGTTTACTGGCCTTCCCAGTAGCACCGATAATTTTCACTCCTGTTACTGGCATAACTACGATACCAGGTCTGTCTTTCAGTAACTCAAATATTTTCCCAGATACAGCACTCAATTCTGCACCGGTGTCAATCAACACGTTTAGTTGTAGGCCGTGCATATTAACCGACACTACTATCTGTCTACACTTGTCCTCGACTGTTTCTTTATTTTCCCATAATAAATCCTCGTCTATATCAATGACATTCCAGAAAAAACCATCCGGCTTTGATCCTAAATCCGGCTTGTCTGGCGGCTTTTTCAGCCTCTGTTCACATACAGTTTTAATTTCAACACGTTTGTCCTGAGGCTTAGTCTGTAGCTTCGCCTCCAATACCGAAACCTTTTCCTGTAACTCGTCAATTAGTGAGTGTTGCTTTGCTATCAATTCATTAATTGCCACCTTCGTTGATTCCACTTTGGTCAGATTGATCTCATCTGCCAATCTAGCTGGAGGAATGTGCCCAGTAGTATCTGCAATTACTTCCTCTAGATCTGCGCAACCCACACTGCTATCGTCTGACCGTATAATGTCAGCTCTAACCTCATACACGCTGTAATCTATGTGCTTTTCTTCCAATCGTGTCCGGCTATCACTAAAATTTTCGCAATCTTTCTCCTTAATACTCTCGCAATGGGTAAACTGGAGGTTTGCGTCGGATGGGTCGGCTACTTCTACCACTATAACTTTCGGTAAAGTCTGCCGGTTAGGGCCAGAACTTTCCGTTACTACTTCACCATCCAACTCCTGCGGGACGAAACACGACGAATCTTGCTCGTGCTCCCCATTAACATCAACTATTTCTAGTAAAGTCTGCCGGTTAGGGCCAGAACTTTCTATCATTTCACAAACACTATCTTCCTGCGGGACGAGACGCGGAAAATCCTGCCCGCGCTCCCCATAAACACTTCTCCCATACAGGCCCCTATAATCTCTTAGTTCGTCGTATAAGCGACCGAACTGCCTTAACCAGACCTCATCCCTCTCTGCATCCCCTCGCTCGATGACGGACGTTTTATCCGACATCTGCTCTTCTCTCAACACTTGCGAATCATTCTTAAACTCAATCTCCAGTTCCGCTGTGGGTATTACAGCTGCCACTTTATAATCGATTTCCGGAACACTACTTAAATTGTTCTCACTGACAGTGAATGTATTTTCTACTGCCGTGTCTACAGCTGATCTACTACTTGTGGGCGCACTCCTTTCTCTTAACACTGGCACTCTCTCCCGCCGTTGATTATTCCATACGGAATTTTCATAACGACGACACCTGGGTTTTCTCTTGTTATTGGGCCTCCAAAATTTCTCCACGCCCGGTCGGCCCCTCACCGGCGCGGCTAATGGTTTCCCTGTCTCGTCCCAGCAGATACGCTCCCCGGATGCTGCTGAGGCGGCTGATCACACCCTCTGGCGTTATTACTATTCTGCGAAGCCCGTATCACGCTAGTATGATACTGGTTTCCGTCATTCCTGTTATTATTTGCATTCTATCGATTGTCATTACGGCCCGAACCACTATTGTTATTGCTGCCAAGATTGCGGTATGCATTATTCCCATAGTTGTCGTTGTTGCGGTTGCTGTGGTACCCGTTGTTGTTACCACGGCCTCTACCACTGTCGCGATTATTGCGCCAATTGTCCTCGTCTTCAACTCTTTCCAGGAAGTCATTGATTGTCCTGTAATTGCTTCCTACATAGCGTTTTGTATCATCTGGAAGCTTCTTGTAGAGTTCCCAGACTATTTCGGATTCCGTGCGGCGATCACGCAAATATTCCAACTTGCGGATCCAGCCCTCACAAAACTCCTTCATCGAGGCGCGCGTATTCGCATCGAAAGGCCTCGATACGACAAATTCGCGCCAGACACTTTGCTGTTTTTGCTCTGACCAGTATTCAGCCAGAAACAAATTTTTAAACTCGTCAAAAGTCAGGTTCGTAATGTTGAGGTTTAAGCCCCAACGCTTGGCATCACCAGCCAACACATCAATAACCGCATTAATTTTTCTCTCATTAGTCCATGATCTGGGTAAAACTCTTTCACAATTTTTAATGAAATCCGTCGCGTGTATACCGCCTTTCTTCAAGGGGTCGAACCGCTCCTCTTTCGTCAACAATTCCGAACTATGTGCACAGATTGGCACATAGCTCTGTTTTTCGTCAACTTTCTTTCTAATTCCGACACTCTCGTAATTACTTGGCAAGTGGTTGTCGCAAGCGTTTCCACTTCCCTCTTTTTCTCTTCGCAGGTATTAGTCCGCTTCCTCACTTTAGTATCTACTTCGGACACTAAAGCCTTTAAAGTTTCCACCTTCTGTTGATCCTCTTTTTTCACTAATTGAATTTGTTCCGTCACCTTATTCTCGATGATCGGAGCAACTGCTTCTCCTACAATTTTCTCGATTCTGCTAATTTCGGAATCAAAACGAGTATTTATGCTCGCAATTTCCGCCTGAACGCCTACCATTTCCTGTTTAAGATTACCGATTTCGGTATTAATCACAACAATATCTTCTTTGATTTTATCAACTTTTGTGTTAACAACTACAACATTGTTGTTAACAACATTAATAGCTTTGTTCTGATCGTCTAGCTTTCGTTCAGTTTTTTCAAACTGAGCTTCTTGCTTGGCAGCCTGAGCTTCTCGCTTGGCAGCCTGAGCTTCTTGCTTGGCAGCCTGAGCTTCTTGCTTGGCAGCCTGATCTTCTTGCTTGGCAGCCTGAGCTTCTTGCTTGGCAGACAGAGCTTTAATTTCTGCCGATTGACTCTTGATTTCATTAATCAAAACATTCAATAAATCAGTTAAATTCCCGGAAACTACCGGTTTTACTTCCGTATCGGCTTCCTCTTTAATTGTCCCCCCGTATTTGTCATCAATGGATTCAGATTTGATTTCCACTTCCGATTCCGAAACATTTTCTAATGTTTGGAATTCCATTTCTGCTCTTTGTTGCGTTTCGGCGGTCGCGTCTTTCATGCTAGCCGCCTGCCCCTGAACAATGGGTACCGCGGTGCGCGTTTCCCACTGTTCGACCGATTGTTCCGTATCCAAGCCTACCAAATTTTGGTAATTGTTGCCTTCACTCATTTTAATAACTTTCAATATAAATAACAAATCTCAAATCTACTTAGGATTCCTCACACTAATATTCTCGCTGACGTATCGACCATTTCGTAACCACTACTTTGTTACGAGATTTGCACAATGCAAAATTCGTGTCCAGAACAACCTCAAATCCGAAGATTGTCCTGTCACGGTCGCCACGTGTAACCTCCCCCTCTCACTTATCGACCTTAATGACAGTGAAAATTTAAACCGCGTGTACCTAATGGAAATTTGGGAAAAGCAATCGTCACTGAAGTTAATTTGTCGGTAAAGAGGGAGGAAAGGGTTACATCTAAATGAAAGGAAAAATGCAAATGAAACTGGTGGAAATTAATTTTGAAAAGGGGTAAAGTTAATAAAGAAAGTAAATGTGCGGCCGTTACGTCAACAATTAACCAGCGGTAATTAGATATTTGAGATTTGGGGGAAATTACGGTCGCCAGTCCTAAGGACAATTACTATAGTAACTGAAAAAGAAAGGTTATTACACATATAATTAGCACTAGAAGCGTGGCAACTGAAGGTTGACACGTGTAGTGTGAAAACTGAAAGTTTGTCAGAAGTAATAAATTTCGCTACACACTGACTTAATTTAGCAAAAGAATTAATAAAACCAGAAAATTGAAAGTTAATTTAGTGACTGAAATTAATAGTGAACTTTGTTTCTGAAGCATATTGAAATTCAGTAAAATACAGTTAGTCTTGGGCTACCTCAACAATCATTTCAAAAGCTACTTGAATCTACGCAATTTAGATATAAGAGATTTAACTTCGAACTTGAATTAAATGATTCTGAACAATTAACAATAGTAAAATTTAGTACGTACCAAGCTGAGCTGCAGTCACAGGTAAGCTAAAATATGCTAACAAAACTCGCACTCTTAATTTGTGCTCGTGTAATCTAAATATTGTAGCCAGCTATGAATAATTTAACTGAACTTTGAAATTAAGGCAGTGAAATTGAATTATATTATTTTAATGCTGGCGTTTGAATTTCAACGACACTCGGGTTCATTTCGGAAAAGGAAGGGACCCTGCTTGGCAATGCAATTGGGACAATGAGCAACAAAGGTTCATGCTAAGTTGCTGTAATTTTGTGATTTGAACAGTTTGAAAAGCCGAGGTCTGCCATACAGTTCTGAAACTTAACGTGCTTTTAGTCTTCCTTGTTGGTTGATTGAAGGTTTGAAGTCGCCGATCGAGGAGGTGGCGACAGTCACTCATTGTCGGCCGTCGCTGTTGCAGAAGCTGGATGCTGGCGCGCCTTCTTCTCGACACGGTCACCAGGCGAAACGGGCTCTTGATGTGTGCCAGCTAATGCTTCCCGTCCGCGACACCGTGCTAGAAACTACCATAGCCAGTCGATCGCAATTACATGCTGCCAAACCCCGAAAGTCCGGCAACTTGCGGGAGCGTCACACAACACACCTGCTCAATCGCACTACTCCAACCAGACTCTCTTGCTCTGCCCGCGCTCCACGCGACAGAGTTAACACTACCAAAGATCCTAAACACTTTCGTTCTCCACACGACCTATCGATGTATTCGTTCGATAGTATAGTTTTCCCTAGGCCAGACCCAGTGTATAAATACAAATAATCTTTACACAACAAATCAATTATACATCGACATAAATGCATAAATATATATATACAAATAGTAAAACAATTACAACATATAAAGGCACAGAAATGTCATATATTCAGGTAACAAAATAAGGAAAAAATTTACAGTACAATAGATGGAAATAGGAGGATATGCATTTCCGGCGTTACAGTGTCACCTGTCAGAGTCGTCTCTAGACGTACCAGTGGTTCATCCCTCCAACTGCATACCCCCCACACCATTATAGAGCCAACGCTCTGATGTCAGAGATGTCAGAGATTCGTTCTAGACAAGGTCGTTACGGAGGTTTTATTCCGACCTGTTATGAAATGTCAAACAAGAGCGTGTGCGTGTGGATGAATGTAATGAGTGCTTCCACATCTATATACGTGGCTGAGGGTATCCTGTACCAGTACTAGTGGTTTTATTTCGTGTTCCTCTCGCGAATACAGCGACGATAAAACGACTATCTATATGTCTCCGTATGAGCCCTAATTTCTCGTATCTTGTCTTTGTGGTTCTTACGCGAAATATATGTTTGTCCAGTAGCATCGTTCCGCAGTCAGCATCAAATGCCTGTTCTCTAAATTTCATCAATAGTTTTCCTCGAAAAGAACTACGCCTTCCCTCCAGGGATTCCCTGTGGAGTTCCCGAGGCAACCTCGCAACTCTTGCGCGTCATTCGAACCTATTGGTAATAAATCTGGCTTGTACACTGTAGTGTTTTTGTTTATGTATCGAAGGAAAGGAGAGGTTGAAACTCGGTGCCGGCGCATAGCCTACTTCTCCCGAATACCAACAAGAGGGCCGTCGACCTTAACGTCCACACCCATATCGCGGTGATCAACAGCATCACATGCCCCCACCTCATGAGGCACTCCCTAGAGGTTTGAAATTTGATAAAGTACACTGCCGCAAAGACTGATGATCAGTAATTTTACGCAGCTACCTCTTTCCCCCTTGAAGGCCAATTTTCCGTCGCCAGGATTCGAACTGACTTAGCTTCGAATCGAGGCAATGGTCTTTTGTAATCCCATGCTATACGACCATGCGCCATCACAAACTGCTTGCGTAACTTACGTAAGGAATATAATTCGCTTCTGCTGCGGAAACCTACTTCAATAAATTTATCAACTTACAATGCCTGTCGGCAAAATGTTTGTTTTGAGATGTTTCCTGTACTGGAAACTAATATACACTCACGTTCAGAAAAAATAGAGAGCCTTGAACGACTGGAAATAGGACGTTCATATTCACAGGGCATGGACATTAATATGTTCTGCAGAAATAATTCGCATTTCAGTCAGCTCGGTTCATGTGTTCCATGTATGAATGCATCGGCGCATATAAGGCACGAATGGCGTCCTGTAGTACAGGAATCCATGCTGCATTCTGGTTCGAAAGTTCATGTGGTTGGCACTGTGTCACAGCGCTGCAACTGTCGTTTCACCATATTCCACACATATTCAACGGGCGAAAAGTCTGGTAATCTGGCGGATCAGGACAAAAGGCTGACATCCTGTGATATCAAGAAGGCACGTGCTCGTACAGCAACATGTGGTCGTGCATTGTCTTGCTGAAAATATGGCGTCTGGGGTGTTTTGCAGAAAGGGTATGGCTATGGGTCGCAATGCTCAAAATGCTCTGGATACGCACCAACAGTGTTGTATCCAATAGAATCCCATAACATAAGGCCTTTAGCTGGCGCTGTATGTTTCGTGCAAATGCAGTCACTGTGATGCCGCTCCCCCTGTCTGCTGCGAACCAAAATGCGGCCGTTATTTTCAAACAAACAGAACCAGGATTCACCTGAAAACACTATCTGATGCTATTCCTGCCCCAGTGACGTCGTTACATACACCATTACCGTCTAGTAGTAGTCTGATAGTGTACAATGTGTTACATTGTTCCACTTTTGCACCAGAGCCGAGGAGGAAGCAGATCTGTGCTGCAAACCATTCGGATGAGGTGTCGATCTTCCCGTGAACCATTCTGCACACACATTCTCTTCAAATGATAATCGATTTCTGCAGAACATACTAATATACATATGAACATCCTGTGTCTAGTCGTTTCTAGGCGTTCTGGTCTTTTTTTTTTTTTTTTTTTTTTTGCATGAGTATATTTCCCAATCGGGTTCTAAATGCTTTCACACGAATTTCTCAGTGACATAAACTAAAGATGCCGTAATTCGACTTGTGTCACTTTTCTTGAGTGGGTGTGATATATTCATAGAGACGTCCGCCCCCGGTAGCTGGCACGGTAGGTCAGCGTGTTCGGTCAGAGGGCTGCTCGCCCTCTGTAATAAAAAAACTGAGTAAAGGAATCAACGATCAACTTGAACGGATGTCTTGTGACGTTCGCCCAGACCAAACGCAACAAACAATACCGATCAAAACGCAAAAGTGGTTAGCGAGACAATATGTCAATCCTAAGGACCCGGGTTCCTTTCCCGGCTGGGTCGGAGATTTTCTCCTCTCAGGGACTGTGTGTTATGTTGTCCTAATTATCATCGTCTCGTCCCCATCGACGCGCGAGTCGCCGAAGTGGCGTCAGATCGAAAGACTTGCACCCGGCGAACGGTCTACCCGACGGGATGCCCTAGTCACGCGACTTTTATTTTATTCATAGAGACAAATGACAGAAAAGCATTCTAATTATTACGTATATTACAAGAAACGAAATACATGCCCTGTTTTTGACCACGTCCATTCGAGAGAGCGAAAGGCAAGTGATAATTCCAGATTAAATCGTACATCAATTTTATGAAACCAACCAATACTTGAATTTTTAGCAAAGATTATCACATACGCTAGTGATTAACTCTCAGAAAAATGTTTATACTTTTGTCTTTAAATAAAGATGCGTTATATTGCCCCCTTGAATGACGGTGCCATAGCTTTTGATCTTTATTATTCAATCTTTATTACTGTACAAGATAAACTACTACCTTATGTAATTAGTTATTCGTTTTGGTGTTACAATAACTCATTAGTTATTGCAGCTATTCTACAATCTACAAGTAGTGTATTGATTAATCTGCTATGGGCAATCTACATTGGTAGTTTATGCTACTGACTACGCATTAACAGTATTCTACTCTAACCAACTGCTACACTTCCTGCATCGATACAGATTGTGCCAGTTGATACAAACCTACTATGAAGAGGCCATGCCCAATGAGCTAACCCCAGTGGGCGTGCCCCTGGCATTGGGCTGGCCCAGAACTCTTTAATTATTTTCAATTATCTAATATTGCCCTACTAGACTATCCTGTTTCAAATGTAGTGCGTTAGTCAAGCCAGTCCACGCCCTGGCGGTATGGGATTCGTGATACCAGGTGTACATCTCAAAGTTTCATAAATATCGCGATTGTCCCTCAAGTTCCTGAAGAACCTTGCGTGATACCTCGTTGGACAGATTATTTAAGACTTGAAATGTACGAGTACCCTCTGACGCAACAAGTTAAATGTGTCGTGATTAGGTAATTGCTGTCTTAACACAGCTGCCACATCATCGTACCACATGAACGGGGGTTCCCTTTTGTGCTCCACAGTCACGCGTAGGTGTAGCCTTCTCCCAAACCGACATAAATATGCCGGATATTGTCCATGGCCAGTGAGAAAGTGGAATAATCCCCTCGTTGGTTTAAAATACCTAATAGACATTCGTTCCCTAACATGAGGTAGGAGTTGGAACTTTCTTCTCCCAGTATTTCCTGGCTCCCACGAGTATCCTCCTTCGTTTGATTGACTTCCTATCCCCAACTTGAATATCCATAAGTTCCTTGTTCTTCCATTTTCCCCCTTTTTGACCCAGAACCATGCGGCTTGCTCCCTAATTTTGATATCTATGGGACAAAGTCTCATTATCATCAACAAAGCTCCTACTGGTGATGTCCTGTATGTCCCTCCTGAACGTAGCAACATGTTCATTTGCATCCTTCTCACGGCCATGGCGGGCAAGACCCTCGTGAGCCTGTGTGCCCAGACTCCCGAACCGTAACCCACAATGGATGTCAGTATACTATTATGATATAATTTTATTAGCTCCGCCGTTAAATGGAATCTCTTGTGCCCAGTACTTACAAGGTTACTGAGCACTTCTAGGACTTTTTGTGTTACAGTCTCAATGTGGCTTCCGAAGTTCCACCTGTCATCAAGGATGACTCCTAAATATCGTGGGTCTCTACGCCGAATTTGTTTTCGTTACTCAATTGCAATTCATACAGGGGCTGAATATTTGCACATAACGAATCACTGAGTTCGTACTGTCAGCGATTGGATCACTTTGAATTTATAACAGAACTTATATCTTTGACACTAAATGCATCTGTGTTCGATTTTCTTTCATCTTATGTTCTGTAAAAATAACGAAATGAGTTAAGTCTTCTTCTTGCTACTGTTTTGTATCCAGGCTGACATCTTGCGAGGTCATGTGTATTTTATTAGCTGTAATTTGATTTAATAATAAGCAATAATGAATTTATCCATTTTTTCATGTACTGGTAAAGTGGTCAGTTCGTTCAACTAATAGTATTTCAATTCTGTGTTCATATGTTCCCGCTAATTAAGCCGTTGGAATTGGACGATTTGGCGAAGTGATAAGCACTCATCAGCACGCTACCAAGCGAATATTTACATCTTTCACAAGTCGAAACCGGAGACTAACTTTCTTTTTTTACGAAGTCCGATTGCTAGTGCAGTTGTCATGCGAAACATTCCTTGCATTGCAACTTAATATTTTCACGGTCCTACGTCACCAAGCTTCTCTATGGTCCAACGACGATTCAGAGCCTGATTTTCAACAGAATATGGAATTTCACGTAATAGTCTTCATTCGATACAGCAGGTAGTTCATTTTAATCATTAATCTAAAAATTATATTAGAACAAATAAGCCCTCGGTCACAAATATTAAGCAAAATTGACCAGGTTTCGACACTACTATGAGCGTCGTCTTCAGACTTGTAAGTACTGCATCTTTTTCCAGTCAGTACAAACTTTAATTTTATTAATGTATTATATACTTAATATGTTTTAGAACAGTTAGTCTAATTCTGAAGACGACGCCCATAGTAGCGTCGAAACCTGGTCAATTTTGACTTAATATTTGTGACCGAGGGCTTATTTGTTCTAATATAATTCTGACACGGTCACTGAACCTTAGCAGCTATGTTCAAAGTTTTAACCTAAAAAGTCTAGAGCTTCGTATTATTCTTTTCTTACTGCTGCTGTCGTCAATGTGATGTGTCCCACCTCTCGAACAATTCATACTCAAAAATTTCACTTTATTCGTTACATTTTCTTTGAGGGATACATTACAGTGTTCAATCGTGTTCTATCGCCTACTTGTTTGTACAGCACTTTTCTTCCGTTTACGAACTGGCTACTCTGTCTCTGATACTGCTTTTACTGCAGAATTATATCCTCGTCGATAAACCTTTTACCTCGGTAAACAGCGCACGTGATACACATGCACTGATGAGCCAAAGCATTATGACCACCTGGCTAATACCGTGTTGGTCCACCTGTGGAACGCGAAACAGCATCGATTCTGCGTGGCGTGGATTCTTCAACCAATTCAATCTGAGATCCCAGCCTTCAGTGGGACTGGGCGTCTTTCCTCTGGAAAGCACCATTGCTGCAGTCTTCTCAGATTTGATTTTCACTTCGTTCATGCTTTTAGCATAGCCTGGGTCCCTTACTGTCCCTATCATTCCTGCTTCCAGGTCTCCCAATGCCGCTACGATATTTGCACACGCAGCATAAATTGTATATCTGTTCCTTTGCACTAAGCACTTGCGAAAGGCAGTGAGGCAATGCTACATGCTATCGGCAAAATAGTAGCATGTTGTCGCAGACGTGTGCGTATATGAAACTCTCTACAGGCTGTCACATGATATTTGTACTTTGTTCTTGCTCCTATTTAGTTTGCTTTCACCACTGCAACTAATTTCTTTGATAACCCAAATTACTTAGCTCACCCCGCTAACACTGTTGTATGCGTTGCAGATATCAACGGATCTCGCCTAAATGGAGTTCTTAAGCTCTCAGTAGTTCTGCCAAACATGTCTCTCATCCGACGTTAATATCTCCATTCAAAACCCCTCCTGTCTCCTTCAGTTACCTTTTAAAATGTTCAAATGTGTGTGAATTCCTAAGGGACCAAACTGCTGAGGTCATCGGTCCATAGACTTACACACTCCTTAAACTAACTTAAGCTGAGAACAACACACAAACACACACATGCCCGTGGGAGGACTCGAACCTCCGGCGGGAGAGGCCGCGCAATCCGTGACATGGCGCCTCAAACAGCACGGCCACTCAGCGCGGCTGTCTTTTCAAGAAATGAAGGCAGTTTCCTATTCGTATTGGCAAAATCACGCATTTTTACATTTTTGTGTGTAGGAATAAATGTAGATGATTTTCTTACTTCTTGGAATCCCTCCGACGTTCGTATCGGCTGAATGCAGCAGTTGCTCTCCGGTTTTCAACATCCCTACAGTTGTTTGACTCCTGCGAGCTTTGGTTTTCTAATTTACGTAACGCTTCTCTCACGTCTTAACCGTTCTCCTCGTTTTCGTGCTCCAGGTATGGAAAATTGTTTAGTGGGTCTTCTGTGTTTAGCAGTTCTGCGTTGGTGACTATCTGCACCTAGCGATTCATTATATTCAGCTGCTCATTGCTGTGTCCATTCTTTATCAGTCTTTTTTTTCGCGAAAGAGTGAGCTGTCCCTGTTCTCACATATTTCATGAATCACCTGTATCCTGTTCATCGGGAATTTCCTGTTGTCAGTGCAATGAATCTTAGCTGTACACTCTGCGTCCTTCAATACTTGTCTTTTATCCTCACACTGACTATTATGCATAAACAGGACCCTTGACTTTTCTTTAATTTCCACAGCTTTCTAATATGTTTCATTGAACCATTTGGTCTTTGATCTCGTCTCCTGTGTAAATATTCCTTCAACTGCCTCTGTCATAGTTGTCCATATTTCTGTCCGTTCATCATACATGTTTCTCTGTGTTTCCTATTTATTTATTTATTTTATATATTTTTTTTTTGTAATAACTTACAACCTATTTCTGACTCTGAATTGCTGGCTCAATTCTAGATTACTTAGCGTTTCTATATCAAATTATTTTGCGGATGCGCTGGTCCTGTCTTCTGTAGCACTTCTCCAGATGAATACTTCTAATAACTAGGAAGTGGCATGTGGCAGCGTCTGTTCTTCTGAAAAAATGTAACATACATCATGTTCTTCATGTCTAACGTCCATCTGTGTGTGATCCACTTGTTGGTGGACAAGCCTTTGGGGGATTTAGTTGTTACTTTGCACGTCGTTGAACAAACCAGTAAATTTCGCCGTACTGATAAACAAATTAATCGCAGTCGCTTGACATTTGTCAAGAATGTATACAGGTGATAAGACAGGATGTTTACTTACGTGTCATCTGTCAGAGTCGTATCTAGACGTATCAAGGGTCCCATATCGCTCCAACTCCACACACTCCATACCACTACAGAGCCTTCACCAGCTTGAACAGTCCCCTACTGACACGCAGACTCCATGAATTCATGAGGGTGTCTCCATACTCGAAAACGTCAATCCGCTCGATACAATGTGAAACGAGTCTCGTCAGACCAGGCAACATGTTTCCGGTCACCAACAGTCCAATGTCGGTGTTGAAGGACCCAGGCGAGGTGTAAAGCTTTGTGCCGTGCAGTCATCAAGGGTACTCAAATGGCCCATTCGACTCCGAATGTCCATATCGATGACGTTTTGTTCAGTGGTTCGCACGTTAACAGTTGTTGATGGCGAGCACTGAAATCTGCAGTAATTTTCGGGTGGGTTGCACTTCTGTCACGTTGAACGATTCTCTTCAGTCGTCGTTGGTTCCGTTCTTTCAGGATCTCTTTCCGGCGGCAGCAATGCCGGAGATTTGATGTTTACAGGATTCATTATATTCACGGTACACTCATGAAATGGTCGTACGGGAAAATCCCCACTTCATCGCTACCTCGGAGATGCTGTGTCCCATCACTCGTGCGCCGACTATAACACCACATTAAAACTCACTTAGATCTTGATAACCTGCCATTGTAGCATCAGTAACCGATCTAACAACTGCTCCAGACACTTGTTGTGTTATTTAGCCGGTTTTCATGACATCATTATGGATTTGATCACTGTAGTGACAGGCCATGGTAAATTTTGCAGGGAGTTGACATAAGACTTCTGCAAGAGTTCACAGATGCTAGCCAGCAGTATGGTGACAAAAAGAGTGTAAATTTGCTGTGTGCCATAAAAGAGAAAGTAAATGAATCAGATTGTCTCCATGCTATACGAACGATGGAATTAGAACAGAACTGAGAAACATCCTGATGGTATTCATTGATGTTAATGTGAAATGTATGTACATCCTTGTGAAACATAATGCCACGCTTCCTTCAGTATTTCTTCGGCCGAATCAACAAAAGCAACTAAAGGAGTTACAAAAATCCTGGAGTGGGGCATAATTGGATTTTCAAAAAGTCCATATTGTCGTCCATTAATTACTGTATCAAAGCCAGAAAGTAGCATATGATTAGTGCTAGAAACAAGGGTCATAAACAGACTATTAGCCCCAATCAGGACTTGGCCAGAAGACTTGGAAGAAAGATTACACGGAGTAAACCATCTGTCTAGTATCGAATTGAGAATATCATACCGGCAGTCTCACTTGCCAGAGAATCACATAAAAAGGCTACTTCCATTTCTGATGGTAGGAGCTACCACTTTAAAGTAGTGCCATTTGGCTTAAAAGTAACCTCTGAGTGTATATCTCTGCCACTGACATTGTTTTAGGACCTTAATTATTAGACAGAGTCAATCTATTTATTGAAGATCTATCACTAGCTACTCCTTTTTGGAAGAACATATCGAAATACTGCAAAAAACTTCACATAAAAGTTAAAGATGCTGGAGTCACAGCAGATTTACAGACATTTATATTTAAGCACAGTAACATAACATTTGTTGGGCACAACATCACACCAAAAGAAACTGAACCTGGCAACATAAAATTAAGTGTTGTCAAATACTTTCCGATCCCCAGAACTAGGAAACAATTAATCTCTCTCCTAGGAATAGTATCTTTGTAACACCTATTTCTTCTGAATCCGTTACTGAATACTTAAGATCTGTCCCACCTGGTCCAAGAAAATCCAACAAACTTCTGCAAACATCAAGCAAGTTCTTTGCAAAGCAAAGTCATTATACCACCCACACATGGATCAGGATTTTCGTCAACAGATGCCTCAAATATTAGTCTGCGGGCCTGTCTGTTTCAAATACGTCCAAGCAATATTATTGTGATATTTAGTGGATTACATATGTAACAATCAAAAAAATGGTTCAAATGGCTCTGAGCACTGTGGGACTTAACATCGGAGGTCATCAGTCACCTAGACTTAGAATTACTTAAACCTAACTAACCTAAGGATATCACACACATCCATGCCCGAGGCAGTATTCGAACCTGCGACCGTTGCAGCAGCGCGGTTCCAGACTGAAGCGCCTAGAACCGCTCGGCCACACCGGCCGGCTGTAACAATCGTATAGTGGTACAAAGTTAGAGGTAGTTCAACTCTACATGGCACATTACAGCACGTTACAATAGTGAAATGTGGACAGTGCAGAGCGTGCTCAAATTGCTTCAGCAAAGCAAGACGAGCAAGCTCTATCTCGCGAAGTGTAAAACATTTGACAGTACTCACCAAGCCCCAACATTTAACTTTGCGAAGAGACCTGAGTGAAATAGATGTCGTCGTGTTTATCCAAGATGAACACTCTCATGTCTTGAGGTGACAAAAGATCACTGGAACAAACACTGGGCACTGTGCGCCAGACGGACGGCGAAACAAACTAACCGTTAATCTGGCTCACATTGTCGAAATGTGAATTAATGGCACTGCCAGTGCCGTATTGATTGTGGACTCTACTTGCATGTGAACTAGTAATGTTGAATGTAAATAACAGATGGTGTTGTCATTAAGTACGTGACGATAACTTTGAAGTGTGAACTGAAACAGCTACAAGCAAGCTTTCTTTGTGAACCTTGCCGACTTATTGAGTGACTGCTATGAATTAAAAACAAATTGAACAAAGACGCTTTCAGCCAATAGGATTCTCTTTCCTCTGAATATCGAGAGAATTAAACTCCATCAATTAGGATATATATAGGTTAATCGGAAAGCCTGAAAAGCTTGTAAGGGCGTTGCAGGATAGGCTGTGCTGAGAAATAATTGTTAAGAAAAGAATTCGATTCCGGATTTATTAGCTTTGAAGTTAGCCAATCAGACTGTTGCGGGCGCAAATTCAAGAGGGCTACCAATACAATTAGTGTCAGTTGTTCTCAGAACATAGAAGATAGCGAACAAGACTGCTCAGCCTTTGGCGCGGGTTCGAGCCTTACTATCGTCCCATGTCCAATTTTTGTATCGGTACCTTGTTTGCTTTTAGGAAACCAAACGAGGAACTCAATTGGTGACACCGTCTGTGGCAGACAGTTTGAATTTGGGCACGTGATGGGTTTACTGGCTAACTTCAATGCTAATTAACTCGGAAACGGCGCAACGTATCTAATTTTTTCTTAACAGTTATTTCTCAGCACGGCTTAACCTGCAACACCCTTACAAGCTTCTCACACTCTTTCTGACCATACTGTATCTGAATTATATTATTATTTTTCTTTTATGTATGCCTGCTCTTGCGATACCATGTACTGGTAACCTTCTTTCAGGAGAAACACTATGTTCTGTGAATCTAATACTGGTAATACGAGTCTGTTTCATGCATTATGTGTTGTTAGATCTACTACCTGGAAGTTAGGCCACGATTCGCTATCCACCACTCATCTGATTAAACTTGATCTTCTCTTTGACGATCGATTGCTTAGTCAGTTTCCCCCTGTGTCACATTTGCAAGAATAATGAAAAAATCGCTAGTGTCTGGAATGATGCATCCTGTCCACAGTTTTGCTGGTTTCCTGTGAACCATTGACAAATGTCAGTTAATTTTGTTTAACTTTATAATAAATTATGTATAAACCATTTATTTTAATATATTAAATTTAATACAATATATAGTGAACCAACCCCTGACAGATACAAATTAGGCGACAAAGTCGGTGAGCGCGACACGAGAAAAATTAAAAGTAACCTTCAAGACACCTACGAAAACATCAAAAGATTGTAAAATCTAACTGTGATCATGTTTTTTGAATGATGTACCACAGCACACATATCGCAAAACTGAATAATATACTTGTATCAAAAAACGATATTAGACAAGGCGTACTTGTGTTTACGTGAGTCAGAAATCATAATCAAAATCCTCACATCTATTGCAGCTCTACATTGGGTAATGTGCACAATCAAGGCAGTAAACAGCTCAATTTCTTCAGAACCTGTGTACTCTTCGTCGTTTGCACATCTATGTTTTGTTGACAAAAATGATACAGTGTGATACGTTTTTGAATAGCTCTTCAAGTGAGTAAATGTATTCTTGAACAAAATGTACATGGTTCCATTTAAAAAATTAACCTCTACCCCGTATCCCCTACATCTGTGGGGACACATAAAACACATACCTCAGCAAGAACTACCCAATTACGTTAAAAAACACTGTTTGAAACGATTTTTAATTTAACACATCAGAAAAAAGTTATTTGGACACTATATAAATACAACGTTAAAAGAAAAATTTATATATATCCCTTTACATGGCGCTACATTCACAACGTCACGGAAAACAAAAATAATAATGATTCTAGCAGAAAAAAAGGCCGGCATATAAAGCGAACAATTTAATTTTGTTTCTATTTTACTGTCAACTCTAACCCAGAACAAATCTGTAGCGTCTGATTTAAATAGTAGAGCCCCAATGTACTATTACACATCCATGAGGTTCAACATACTGTTACATCACAGCATAGGTTTTCCGTAATTGCCTGAAATTTTTAAGTTACACCCTGCGCGTTCAGAACAGAGAAGGTTATCTTTGGTCCAGTGTACCATTCGAAGGTCAACAAGCTGTACCGCCGATGTAATGGAAGTTATTGCGCCAGGTGAGCATTGCCACACAACCTCCGAGTGAGGGAAGCTGAAGCTCAAACGCCACAGTGCTACATAACAAGGTAGTATGAAATGTAGCCCCATAACTTCCACGGAAGAGCCACTGCGATACTTAAACGTTGCAGAAAGACCTGTCTAGGAGACCTAGAATCACTAATTAAACACCACACTGAAGCAAGGAGGCACGAAACTAATACACGAGGTCAAAAGAGTTCATAAACCCAGAGCCACCATCTCATTGTCGCAGTCTCAGCTGTTTAAATAACGACGCTTTCGGAGCTCAAAGATACATCAGTCATACTGCCAGTCAGTCCATGTCACCATAACCACAGAGAATAATGGTCTACTGAGTTTCAGTGAAACCATGACAAGGTAATCGATGACGGTCTGCCTGCTACATGTTCGCTGACTACAACACATTGACACAGCCAGCCGATGCAGACCGCAGCTGGCTACTGGGACATTGCGGATTAGGGAAAGACTGGTGTACGGCTAGCTGCTCTCCGTGACGGTCGATCACGGATGATCTGCAAGCTGTCATCTCCACACCGAACTGGTGCGGCACATTCGTGCAGCCCTCTGGCCGACCCAAGCTGTGGCCTTGGTCGATCCATGGTGGATTACCAGGGCCTAGCCTTCACGACAACCAATATCCTGGAACACACAGTCCGCTGTGCTCTCCCGAGTGTATGACAGGCTGTGTAGGAGAGTGCTGAAGTATGAGCCATGCTGCACTGCAGAATGCCTGGGTGGGCGACGCCTTCCCACCCTCAGACTGCCGCCAGCACACCCACAGCCGTCGCCCACTGACTTGCAGCGGCGACCTCACGGATTACTGACAGTGTCTCAGCACTTCTTCGTCTTACACATGGCCATCGTCTGACGCCCTGGCACAGTTTATAGCCCTGTAAACTCAAGCTGAGAAAGAAATGTTAATGCAGATACCACCATATCTCTGATGGCTCCGGGCATAAACTGGACCACTCACCCACACTCCATGCCTAGCTTTCTGCACGCAACGCAGAATCAGCTCCCTGGGTTGCAACATTGCAACATTGATTCCAGAATTGACTGTAGCCTCAGGACTTCGGTGACAGCGGAAACGCACTAGCTGCCATTCCTGGTAAGAAGGCTCGACTACTGCGGGGTTGCAATTTCGTCAGCAGGAGGTATGGTGAGTATGGTATGTTTCTTCGTGTTTTTGTGCACAGATAATGCTTTCCTTTACACATTTCTCATGATCTTTGAGATTTGCTTTCCATTAAAACATTCCAAACAGGGTACTAGGAGTAGAAGGCAGCCTGGGTGGCTGACTAGTGAGATAAGAATATCTTGTAGAACAAAGCGGGAATTATATCAAAATGTCAGAAGTAGTCACAATCAAGCTACAGTATCCCATGACAAATAGTATTGAAATGTGCTTAAAAATGTTATTAGGAAGGCAAAGGGTATGTGGTATGCAAATAGAATAGCTAATTCACAGGATGAAATTAAAACCATATGGTCAGTTGTGAAGGAAGTGTCTGGTCAGCAGCACAAAGTCGACGATATAAAGTCAGTTCGCAGTAAAAATATTTCTGTTACTGATACATCAGATATATGTACAGTATTTAACAATTATTTTCTGAGCATTGCTGATGAATTAAATAAAAATTTAGTATCTACAGGGAATCATATAACTTTCTTGGCAAATGCCTTTCCGAGATTGATGTCTGAAATACTCCTCTGTGATACAGACAAGAGGGAGATTGGGACAATAATTAAATCACTGAAGACTAAAGACTCTCGTGGTTATGATGGAGTGTCTATCAGAATATTAAAATACTGTGCTGCACATGTTAGCCCTGTATTTAGCCATATTTGTAATTTTTTCTTTAGGAATTGTCAGTTTCCTGTGCGATTAAAGCACTCAGTACTAAAACCGCTTTATAAAAAGGGAGAAAGAGATAATGTTGATAGTTTTAGACCTGTTTCTATGCCATCAGTGGCTGCAAAAGTTAGTGAAAAGGCTATGTATGTAAGGATAATTGATCATTTTATATCACACGATTTGCTACCAAATGTACAGTTCGGCTTTAGATATCGTTTAAAAACTGATGGGCTAAACAAAATGTTTCGAACGCTTGGCATATTTTTTGATTTAACTAAGGCATTTGAGTGTGTTGGTCGCAAAATATTTTTCCAGAAGTTGGACCATTATGGAATGCGGGGAGTAGCTCACAGTTAGTTCACCTCTTACTTTAACAACAGACAGCAAAAGGTCATTATTCACAGTGTTGAGAATGGCTGTGATGTGGGGTCTGAGTGGGGTACTGTCAATTAGGGGGTGCCCCAGGGATCAGTGTTGGGTCACTCCTGTTCCTTATGTATATAAATGATATGCCCTCTAGTATTACAGGTAACTCAAAAATATTTCTGTTTGCTGACGACACTAGCTTGGTAGTATAAGATGTTGTGTGCAACATTGACTCGGTTTCAAATAGCGCAGTACAGGACATAAGTTCGTTGCTCGTAGAAAATAAAATAACGTTAAATCACAGTAAGACTCAGTTTTTACAGTTTCTGACACGCAATTCAACAAAACCTGACGTTTTAATTTCACAGAACGTCCATATGATTAGTGAAACTGAACAGTTCAAATTTCTAGGTGTTCAGACAGATAGTAAGCTGTCGTGGAAAGCCCACGTTCAGGATCTTGCTCAAAGACTTAATACTGCCATTTTTACTATTCGAACGGTATCAGAAGTGAGTGATCGTTCGACACGAAAATTAGTCTACATTGCTTATTTTCATTCGCCTATGCCGTGTGGTATTATATTTTGGGGTAACTCTTCCCATTCTAAAAGGATACTTTTGGCTCAGAAACGGGCGGTTCGGGCAATAAGTGGTGTAACTTCGCGAACCTCTTGTCGACCCCTGTTCACGAGTCTGGGTATTTTGAGATCTGTCGAGGAGTACCTTGAAAAATTCAGTTGATTCTTTTTGTATTGTTGATTGCGTTTACTTAAACTTATGGACTGACTTTTTTCGGGTTCATAAACATTTATTTTTATCTGTTATTACTTTTATGTTGTAATTTCATGTACTGACAGGTTCCATGACCTTGGAGATTTGCTCCTCAATTTGATCCTACGGAACTTAACGTGTAAATAGAAAAAAATCATAGGGAGTTGATGAGCTTTGTGCCCTCGTAAGACAGCACTGAACCACAGCTATTCAATAAGCGTGCTGGAAGCACTGCGTCCACTGCTGAGCGCCTTCTTGGGAGCACTGCCGGCAGATGCGATGCTATGTGGGCGTCACCGTGTGGCAATACCAGCCAGCGAGAGTATGGGGAGAACGGTTATGTCGCCCGAAAAAGAAACATCAAAAAGCAAACTGTGGACAACACTCGAGAAGCTGGCCACTCGGATTTAGCTGTACACCTGGGCAGCCGTGGTCGAGTCAGCTGGCATTAAGAAGAGCAGGTTGGACGAACAGATGCGGTACAAAATATTGGGCGTGATTTGCCTTAAGGGTATCTGTGCAGCCTGATCCTACAAGGCAACAATGGAGACAACGACTTACCCTGTGTATGTGATCAGACACGACTATTCTAACTTCCTGTGGCAAGTGGTGGCTAGCTCTCTCGCTGCTGCAAGCAGTAGTTTGATTGGCGAGAGTACAGTGATTTCAGTGAGCAACATTTCTTGCTGTTACCAGGCTGATCTCTAATTACTGTGTGTTCTGCTGATTGATAAATATATGTCGTGTGCCTAGGGCCTCCCGTCGGGTAGACCGTTCGCCAGGTGCAAGTCTTTCGATCTGACGCCACTTCGGCGACTTGCGCGTCGATGGAGATGAAATGATGATGATCAGGACAACACAACACCCCGTCCCTGAGCGTAGAAGATCTCCGACCCAGCCGAGAATCGAACCCGGGCCCTTAGGATTGACCTTCTGTCGCGCTGACCACTCAGCTACCGGGGGCTGACTGCTGATTGGTTATGAAACCTCTGCATAAGATATGTTGGTCAGCCAGCGCAGTAATGTAGTAGCATTCAGTGCGCTACACATGTTTAGTACTTGTTAGCTTGGCTTATGCACATATATAGTGGCAATACACTCATAGTACATCTGTCTTGATTGGGTTCATTCGCACTTAACTGTGTCACAATATTTTTTTTTTCTTTTCCTTAATGTGTTCCAATGAACCAGCTCCGAATATAAACTTTTAGTTACATAAGCAGTTTTAAATTTTCTTGGCACGTTGTGGAACCTGCAGGTGTTTTGTTGTTTGGCACGTCTGGTCAGATGGCCCACTGGTCAAAGTCGTTCTAGTGGCCACACGGTGTGTACAATTTTTGAAATAAGTTCCACGTAAGAGTAACTACAGTTGCTGCTAATCCTTCTTATGCCCAACACTATGCTCCTTACATAAATGGATTTTAGTTGTATTTCAAAGGCTTTTACTAAGCATATTTTTGCTGACCGCCATTGGACAATTTCTGTGATTCAGAAACTTGCAGAATTGTTCAAGGAATGTGTTGCTTTTTTGTTTTAAGATTATTTTTGGATACCAGGGCTATACTGCTTGTTATTTTAAATTGTGAATTTTGATCTTGTTTTTTTAAATTTGATTGAGGCTCTCCTCAGTATTGAACTATTAAGGACATTACGTTCTATAGTGCAAATCTGAACTGCGCGGCATAAATTTGCTGAATAGTTCTTGTAAAACGATTTTAGATAATTTGTTGACTAAAAATTTTAAAGTTAATAGATCACATGCGGTGTAGTGTGGCAGTAAAGTACCAATCAGTGTGCTCGGCTGAACCATGGGATGGGGGACGGCAATATTTTTAAATTTACTGGGCCACGAAATTATTGTTATTACAAATACAAACTGAGCATTAGACAATCGATATGAATTAAAATGATTTCTTTCATTATAAAGAATATAAAACAGAACCATTAAAACTTACAACACAGGTAACAGAATTTGGGTGCTCTTTCAACACTCGTTTACGTTTTAACCAAACGTCTTAATGTACAGGTTTAAGATTCTTAAATTAAGAAAGTAACACACACAGATCAATAAACTTTACAAATGGTAAAAGATAAAAATACCAAACATGACGGGCAGAATACAGATAGAAGTGGTGTCTGTAACACATAATCACCAGCAGCATGTCCTCAGACAGGTCAAGGCTCCAAACCGACAACATCAACCACAAGAGGCATGCACAAGATCCACCTAGGCCATGCAGGCACACGCCAAGGCTGTGCAAGGGACCAGATTATAATTGGCTCACAGTCTTGAAAAGCCCAGCAGCAGCAAGGTTTTATCCTTTGGATAAACAAGCACAAACAGCGAGATCTAGAAAACAGAAGTTGCCACAGGCCTCACGTCTTCCGCTCGCGACGCGTCCCCAGCGCAGGAACGTCCTCCTTGTGTGTTTCCAGCCAGCCGGTGTGGCCGTGCGGTTCTAGGCGCTTCAGTCTGGAACCGCGTGACCGCTACGGTCTCAGGTTCGAATCCTGCCTCGGGCATGGATGTGTATGATGTCCTTAGGTTAGTTAGGTTTAAGTAGTTCTGAGTTCTAGGGGACTGATGACCACAGCTGTTAAGTCCCATAGCGCTCAGAGCCATTTGAACCATTTTTTTGTGTGTTTCCGCTGTTTCTCCTTACTCACCCAGCGAGTTCCAAACAGAATCCTACCATACTGAACGCTTCTTATCTAAAGCAGACCGCCAGCGTCCTCTTTCAACGGCAGTCACCCCAAATCTCTCTCCACGCGTTGCCCTAGCCTGCTCTGTCCAAGCAAGCCAAAGAGAGCCTCACATTGCAGCAACACAGACGTACTCGCGAGTCGGGCACGAGGTATCGACCTTGCAGCACGGTGACAACGAGTCAAGGTGTATGCTCAACAACATAGCGAAAGCATTGAGGAGCCATAGTGACTTTGTGCAGGATTCTTCAAGTATCACCATAAGCCACCGAGATTGGTCAGAGTGAGGGCTAAGGTGCCTACATTTCCCTCGATAACAACATGGCTGTGATAGGGTTCAGCATTGTCTTCCTGAAGGTAAAGGTCTTACGGAGGATACATATTAATGGACGTAAGGTTCCTGTATGGTTCACCTCTGAGAGACGATGGTAGACATATCAGAGGCCCCACTCTGTACCGTGTAAATTTTTGTCACGAGAATACCCTCACCACCTGTTTGAATGGAGCCCTGTTATCAAGTGGAATGAATCGAATTCTGAGTTTGTCGACTTACTGCAACAAAAAATGGCCCTGAGCACTATGGAACTTAACTTCTGAGGTCATCAGTCCCCTAGAACTTAGAACTACTTAAACCTAACTAACCTAAGGACATCTCACACAACCATGCCCGAGGAAGGATTCGAACCTGCGACCGTAGCGGTCGCGCGGGTCCATCCTGTAGCGCCTAGAACCTCTCGGCCACCCTGGCCGGCCTTACTGCTACCTTAGTGTGCCAACATGTAGGGTGACTTATCAGCCCTGACGCCTTTTTCTCATGCTACTAGCAAACAAAAGCGGTGTTAATGTGCCCATGCTAATCTGTATGCCCAGCGATGTGTGGCGATCTGAGCTATATATATATATATATATATATATATATATATATATATATATATATATGGTACCAGAGTCTGCATCCCACAGTGAGGAAGTGGTTCAGGATGATACGGTAGCCAGTTGTAGTTCACCAGCGACACAGCGAACTGTTGCATTCTGTCATGTCACTGCGCTACACTTAGCAGTACAACAGAACATTTACTTCTGATTACGTCTTGTGAACCATTTCAAGACGTCATCAAACATTCGGGATCATCTAGAAGAAGCCAAAATGCACAAGGCTAAAACTAGAGCTTTTAAGTGATAAGAACTGGGTTGGAAACTTAGGAGATTCTGAAGGTGTTTCAAGATAAGAACTCGGTTCAATATAACAATTTTTAATATACCACACAATGATTACAGTGGGCTTTCTCTCTGTTGATCCATGACGACGCTGACATAGCGCTAATATCAGTTTAACAGTGAAATTTGTGAGAAGGTGCCGTGGGACATTGCAATAGCTGAACTGCTGGTGGCTAGTGACCGCAGTGTGTCGACATGTGCTTTAGGAGAACAAGCATGTGAAATTATTGCGAGATGGATCAGCCTCACTCAGCGTAACTTGCCAGCGAGGCGGTAATGCACAGCGAAGGGTAGGCAATGTCTCCATCATCAGAGTTTTTGTGGTGCTGATGAGTACATGACCAGAAGCATTGCAAGAGCACAACAAGTGCGATGCTATCTGGTATAAATAACCATTGATTTTGTGGCAGATTCATTCAAGGTACAGCAGTACAGCAAGGGCGCAGAGGCTAGACCTGGCGCGGATATGACATGAAGCCGTCAGCCGCAGTCGCAGGCCTGAGTCCCCTCCAGGGAACCTGCTTCCCGCATAGAGTATGTCCGCCACTCCTGGTGCCGCAGTGCAGCAGACCTGCCGGCCCATTCCAGCAGCCAGACTCCTGCCAGAAGGCACTGGATCAAACTCTGCGCATAGCACCCGCCTTCTGAGAATGCGGTGGGTGCGGTTTTTGCTGCTCACCTTGCCTGCCTGGGGCGGTCGTTCATCGAAGAGGGGCTACCGCTGCAAGACTCCAATATGCGTTCACGCAACCACGCCACAAGCCCAGCGCAGAGTGAAGATGACAGCAAAGCAGGTCACCAGCGTGTGTTGCAACAATCTGGATGGATGTTGGCCACCGGCTGAGTCACTACTGGCCTACACCTCTGGGCCATGAGTGTGAACGTCTCCTCTCACGCCACAGAATCAAAGTATAAGTTGGAAGTAAAGTGTTAATTTTGACAGGCAGTTTTTCCTGGGCCCCATTGGTCTGCCATCCAGTCCCATCCCTTGGCAACATAGCCGCCTCACACAACCCCAGGGGTCAGCTAAGAAGTGGTATCGGAAGTACTGACATTGCCTTCAGGGGACAGCAGAGGGTGCATCATTCATGCAGCACAACGTCGGGACCATGATCTGCAGTATTAATAATGTGGGGTAAGCGCAGATAGGTGAAGCTGTCTCTAATGTAGTACAGTTGCAAGATATGTCCATAATTGTGGGCAATCCGATTAAATCATGTAAAAAATACATTAAGGCATGATTCACATGAGTATGTGCCAAGTGGAACTGGGTAGTCGCTTTGGGTGAGTGTGGAACCAGGTTTACCAGTCAATGTGTTACGCATAATAGAATCACTGGAAAGGAAAATGTATTAGATTCAGAGAGGCGTTTGGTTAAAAGAAGTTTCACACATATATGGAAGAAGGCTGGGAAGAAGGTAGTACCTGTGAATATTGACAATTTTGTCGCTGAAGAAGTAAAGTTGATAGTGAACTAGACTTCCTGGGGTCTAGTGGCTAGCGTTGCTACCACTAGATCACTGGGTCTGAGGTTTGATTCCCAGACTGGTTAGGGATTTTCTCTGCCGAGGGACTGGGTGTTTGTGCTCTCCTCATCGTTTCATCATCATCCTCATCGTTCGTGACAGTGGTTGAATTGGACTGTGAAAAAATTTGGACTTTGTACAGATGTTGATGACCGTGCAGTTCAGTGCACCACAAACCAAACATCATCATCCTGGGGAAGGAGGATTGCTGCACAGAAGGTGTAAGACATAAACGTCCGCTGGATGCCACTAAGACTGCATTACAAATGAATGTGGAGCATCTAAATGGAATGGAGAGATCACATATAGAGGAGCTGTTGGTGAAATTTGAGGATTTGTTTTTTTTCTTTGGGATCCATTGCTTGTAATGCCTCACACAGCACAGAATTCTCACAGGAATAAATTACCAGTGTACTACAAACAGTAAAGTATAGCCTCAGATTTTGCAACCAATTTTGCAGTTGCCTGAAGGGATAATAGAAGAGAGTAATAGTCCATGGGAAGTATGAACTGTGATTGTGCAGAAAAAGCCTACAGAAGGTTCCAAGAAACATAGATTTGGTTGTGATTACTGCCATCTTAATAATAAGGCTGTAACAGATGCATACCTTATACCCAACTTGATAACTTGGGGCAGGGGAGGTATTTCTGTAGCATGGATTTAATAAGTGGATACCATCAGTTGGAGATGGTTCCAGAGTACCACTCAAAAATAGCTTTTTCGCTACCCTGGGGCCATTAACATTATCAGAAGATGCTGTTCGGGCTGAAGAACACTCGTGTAACATTTCAGTGTTTGTTGGACGGAGTCTTGTAGGGGTTGAAGACTCACCAGTATTTAGTTTCTCTAGACGATATAACTGTGTTCTCAGGGAACATGGAATAACATAGACAATGTTTGAGAAAAATATTGAAGAGAGAGATCGCAAGCTGTACGTCTGATGATGAGTACAGAGGTGTCATTTTGCTCTGGAGGAAGTAAATTACTTAAGCCATGTGATTAGCAAAGATGTAATGAGAACAGTTCCAAGACTAATACAGGCAGTGCGAAATTTTATAGTGCTGAAGACAAGTAAAGTACTACAGTCCTTCTTGAACTCTCAAACTATTAAAGGTAGTTTGTAAGGGGATTCGCTGGTATAGCACAATCAGTGATGCAAGTGTTGAAAAAGGGTGCAAAGTTCATGTGGACAAAGAAATGTCAGGTGCACTCAAAGAGCTGTAGAGAGTTCTGACTTCGAGTCCAGTATTAGAGTTCCTGGAGTTCCAGAGGGAGTTGATATTGTCATGCGATGCGTCTAACCATGCTCTTGGGTGTGTTCTGAATCAGGAGAACAATGGCGAGAGAACCTATTCGACCTCAGAAAGAGAAATGTTTGGTCCCATATTTGGAGTGATGTACTCCTATTTTCGGCGTTATCTTTACATGATGAAATTTAAAGTGGTGACTGACCATCCTGATGCGAAATGGTTATTAGCGTACAAGGACTTCTCCAGCAGGGTAAAGAGATGGTCATTAAGATTCTGTGAGTTTCTCTACAAAGTAGTTGACATGCCAGGAAAGAAACTTGGAAATGCAGGCACATTAAGCAGAAAGGTAGCAGCAGTACAACTACTGGACTGGGTCAGGACCTTGTTGATGGCAGGCAGGGTAGAAAAGCCGTAATTTTTCCCGAGGGCATGCAGCTTTACTGTATGGTTAAATGATGATGGCATCCTCTTGGGTAAAATATTCCGGAGGTAAAATAGTCTCCCATTCGGATCTCCGGGCAGGGACTACTCGAGAGGACGTCGTTATCAGGAGAAAGAAACCTGGCGTTCTACGGATCGGAGCGTGGAATGTCAGATCCTTTAATCGGGCAGGTAGGTTAGAAAATTTAAAAAGGGAAATGGATAGGTTAAAGTTAGATACATTGGGAATTAGTGAAGTTCGGTGGCAGGAGGAACAAGACTTTTGGTCAGGTGAATACAGGGTTATAAACACAAAATCAAATAGGGATAATGCAGGAGTAGGTTTAATAATGAATAAAAAAAATAGGAGTATGGGTAAGCTACTACAAACAGCATAGTGAACACATTATTGTGGCCAAGAAAGACACGAAGCCCACGCCTACTACAGTAGTACAAGTTTATATGCCAACTAGCTCTGCATATGATGAAGAAATTGATGAAATGTGTGATGAGATAAAAGAAATTATTCATGTAGTGAAGGGAGACGAAAATTTAATAGTCATGGGTGACTGGAATTCGAGAGTAGGAAAAGGGAGAGAAGGAAACATAGTAGGTGCATATGGATTGGGGGGAAGAATTGAAAGAGGAAGCCGTCTGTTAGAAGTTTGCACCGAACATAACTTAATCATAGCTAACACTTGGTTCAAGAATCATAAAAGACGGTAGTATACATGGAAGAATCCTGGAGATACTAGGAGGTATCAGACAGATTATACAATGGTAAGACAGAGATTTAGGAACCAGGTTTTAAATTGTAACACATTTCCAGGGGCAGATGTGGATTCTGACCACAATCTATTGGTTATGAACTGCAGATTAAAACTGAAGAAACAGCAAAAAGGTGGGAATTTAAGGAGATGGGACCTGGATAAACTGACTAAACTAGAGGTTGTAGAGAGTTTCAGGGAGAGCATAAGGGAACAATTGACAGGAATGGGGGAAAGAAATACAGTAGAAGAAGAATGGGTAGCTTTGAGGGATGAAGTAGTGAAGGCAGCACAGGATCAAGTAGGTAAAAAGACGAGGGCTAGTAGAAATCCTTGGGCAACAGAAGATATATTGAATTTAACTGATGAAAGGAGAAAATATAAAAATGCAGTAAATGAAGCAGGCAAAAAGGAATACAAACGTCTCAAAAATGAGATCGACAGGAAGTGCAAAATGGCTAAGCAGGGATGACTAGAGGACAAATGTAAGGTTGTTGAGGTTTATCTCACTAGGGGTAAGATAGATACTGCTTACAGGAATATTAAAGAGACCTTTGGAGAAAGGAGAACCACTTGCATGAATATCAAGAGCTTTGATGGAAACTCAGCTCTAAGCAAAGAAGGGAAAGCAGAAAGGTGGAAGGAGTATATAGAGGGTCTACACAAGGGCGATGTACTTCAGGACAATATTATGGAAATGGAAGAGGATGTAGATGAAAATGAAATGGGAGACACGATACTGCGTGAAGAGTTTGACAGAGCACTGAAAGACCTGAGTCGAAACAAGGCCCCGGGAGTAGACAACATTCCATTAGAAGTACTGACGGCCTTGGGAGAGCCAGTCCTGACAAAACTCTACCATCTGGTGAGCAAGATGTATGATACAGGCGAAATACCCTCAGACTTCAAGAAGAATATAATAATTCCAATCCCAAAGAAAGCAGGTGTTAACAGACGTGAAAATTACCGAACTATCAGTTTAATAAGTCACAGCTGCAAAATACTAACACGAATTCTTTACAGACTAATGGAAAAACTGGTAGAAGCCGACCTCGGGGAAGATCAGTTTGGATTCAGTAGAAATATTGGAACACGTGAGGCAATACTGACCTTACGACTTATCTTAGAAGAAAGATTAAGGAAAGGCAAACCTACGTTTCTGGCATTTGTAGACTTAGAGAAAGCTTTTGACAATGTTGACTGGAATACTCTCTTTCACATTCTAAAGATGGCAGGGGTAAAATACAGGGAGCGAAAGGCTATTTACAATTTGTACAGAAACCAGAGGGCAGTTATAAGAGTCGAGGGGCATGAAAGGGAAGCAGTGATTGGGAAGGGAGTGAGACAGGGTTGTAGCCTCTCCCCGATGTTATTCAATCTGTATATTGAGCAAGCAGTAAAGGAAACAAAAGAAAAATTCGGAGTAGATATTAAAATCCATGGAGAAGAAATAAAAACTTTGAGGTTCGCCGATGACATTGTAATTGTGTCAGAGACAGCAAAGGACTTGGAAGAGCAGTTGAACGGAATGGACAGCGTCTTGAAAGGAGGATATAAGATGAACATCAACAAAAGAAAAACGAGGATAATGGAATGTAGTCGAATTAAGTCGGGTGAGGCTGAGGGAATTAGATTAGGAAATGAGACACTTAAAGTAGTAAAGGGGTTTTGCTACTTGGGGAGCAAAATAACTGATGATGGTCGAAGTAGAAAGAATATAAAATGTAGACTGGCAATGGCAAGGAAAGCGTTTCTGAAGAGATGAAATTTGTTAACATCGAGTATAGATTTAAGTGTCAGGAAGTCGTTTCTGAAAGTATTTGTGTGGAGTGTAGCCATGTATGGAAGTGAAACATAGACGTTAAATAGTTTAGACTAGAAGAGAATAGAGGCTTTTGAAATGTGGTGCTACAGAAGAATGCTGATGATTAGATGGGTGGATCACATAACTAATGAGGTGGTATGGAATAGAATTGGAGAGAAGAGGAGTTTGTGGCACAACTTGACTAGAAGAAGGGGGACCAGTTGGTAGGACATCTTCTGAGGCATCAAGGGATCACAAATTTAGCATTGGAGGGCAGCGTGGAGGGTAAAAATCGTAGAAGGAGACCAAGATATGATTACACTAAGCAGATTCAGAAGGATGTAGGTTGCAGTATGTACTGGGAGATGAAGAAGCTTGCACAGGATAGAGTAGCATGGAGAGCTGCATCAAACCAGTCTCAGGACTGAAGACCACAACAACAACAACCAAGGTTATTATCACATAACATAAACCACACCAGCAGCCCATGTTAGGCTACAGCTGCCAACTAAATTAACAATAATGCATTTTTGATGCCTACAACCATTGAGAGGCGTTCTGTAGTCAATCCCAGAGACAGTAAGAGTGGAAGCATAGAGGAAAGCGAAAAAGGAGGAAGTGGTGGAGTTGAAGGGAAAGTCTAAATGAATGTGTGCAAGAAGTGCGTATGCACTTGGTTCAAGGCAGTAGCAGATGTATTTTTTATTCTCATTGATGGTTATGTAGTATATTATGTGTGGAGTGTGGAAAATAGTGTCTTAAGGGTGAATGTATGAATTGTATATTAAAATAAGGATTCTTTATTTTTGCTTTTATGTAAGATGCTGACTGGTGAGAGCAGACTTCTTAGGGGTGAGGAAGGATGCTGATAGTCCCTGTCCTCAGGTCGCTGTACACCGAGAATGACGATGGACCAGGCACAATTGTACGTGCGGTTAGGATCCTGGTGTGGGGCAGCCATGCTCATTGTGCTACACCTTACACTCCCATCCAGTGAAATTGGGAGCCATAAGGAAATCTGTGCAGGTGAGGGCAGGTGATGTGTTGCTGATGTCTGAAGAAGGATACAGTCATGCAGTGATGACAGAGGAAGACCTGCGCAAGTGCCAGAGGGGAAAAGTTACAGCACGTCCAGCTCGTCCAATTCAGAGGAGCGCAAATGCATGCGCAGTGCAGTTATTCGTGAGCAGAGCAAGGGGTCAGCAATGTCCAAGGGAATTCGTCTAACCTAGGTCACATTTCCGGCAAGTAGGTCTGCACTGGATTTATTTCAGGTATGACAGTGTGGTAATTGTAGTGAGTTGCTATGAGCAAGTAAGGCACACAAGGCTGAGATAATTGTAACTGAAAGAAAGTGGGCTTTAAACCAACAGAACAGCATGTAACATAACATGGCCAGATTTCCATCTACCAGCTACTCACTTAACTTAAAACAGCTGCAGCTTTACTGACCAGACGTGCCACTGGAGATACTCCATAAGCAGAACCTAACCTCTCTGAGGCCTGCCTGTTCCTTAGGACATGCATGCATGTCTGAAGAAACACTGCGTCATTCTTATAAACAATACAGGCACTGCAATACAGAGGTTAGGGAATTCTGCTACCTAGGCAGCAAAATAATCCATGATGTATGTAGTAAGAGGAACATATATAGCAGACTAGATCTTGTATAAGAGCTTTTCTGACCAAGAAAAGTCTATTAGTATCAAACATAGGTTTTAATTTGAGGAATAAATTTCTAAGAATGTACAATTGGAACACAGCATTGTGTGGTAGTGAAACATGGACTTTAGGGAAACCCAAACAGAAGAGAATCTAAGCTTTTGACATGTGGTGCTACAGACAAATGTTGAAAGTTAGGTGGCCTGATAAGGTAACGAATAAGGAAATTCCCCACATAATCGGTAAGGCCAGGAATATGTGGAAAACACTGACAAGCAGAAGGGACAGAGTGATAGGACATCTCCTTAGAAAACAGGGAGTAACTTTCGTGGTACTAGAGGGCGCTGTAAATGGTAACAATTGCAGAGGAAGGCAGTGATTGGAACACATCCAACAAATAATTGAGGGTGTAGGTTGCAACTTGTTCAGATGTGTGTGAAATCTTATGGGACTTAACTGCTAAGGTTATCAGTCCCTAAGCTTACACACTACTTAACCTAAATTATCCTAAGGACAAACACACACAGCCATTCCCGAGGGAGGACTCGAACCTCCGCCGGGACCAGCCGTTGCAACTTGTTTTGTGAGATGAAAACGTTGACAAAGGAGAAGAATTTGTGGCGAGCATCAAATAACTCAGAAAACTGGTAGCTCAAAACAAAAAAAGTATCTTTCGAAATTCAAGAGAATGTAAAGGCAAATTGACGAATACATACGTTTTCACAAAATGTGAGAAGTGTAGAACCAAAACCTGATTAAAGTTCTAGAGGGCCTAATGGACTGTTAAGTGGAGTAGACACAACCAACTAAATAGCATAAGGACGCCCATAGCATGTAAGAATTAAACTCAAATGCAAACTCTGAACTTTGAAAATTGTACCGCCACATGTTTTGTAGAAGAAACTTGTGTTGTATACGTGACACATGGATGTGTAATATAGCACACCTACCAGGTTAAGAGACAATTTATAAGAAAATGTAGTGGAACACTGCGCAAGCCGCTGGTGGCTGGTAACAGCGGCGTGTCGAAATATGGGTTACGATAACAAGTATGGGAAATTACTGCGAGACGGGCTAGCCTTGCTGTGGTAACTTGTCACTGAAACAGTAATGTATGGCACGTCAGTCTCTCCATCACCGGCGTTTTCGTGGTGTTTCTGAATATGTGATCAGAAGTAACACATTAGCACAACAAGTGCGCTGCTGTCTGATATAAATAAACGTTGATTTTGTAGCACAGTCGTTTAGAGTCCAGTAGTACCACCAGGATGTAGGTCTACACCAGACGAGGAGGAGACACGGAGCCACCAGCTGCCGGTTTGAGTCCCCGCCAGGGAACCTGCTTCTTGCACCATACTTGGTGCCACAGCGCAGCGGACCGGCCAGTCCAGTCAGACTCCTGCCACGAGACAGTGGATCACATCCGAGGCACGGCAACCACCTTCCGACAGCGTGGTGCGCGCATCTCTCGCCACTTGCTTTGGCCGTCTGAGTACGGTCATTCATTGAAGAGGAGCTACCTCTGCAAGATTCCAGTATGTGCCCCTGACGTCGGTGCTGTGGCTCACGCAACATAGTTGTGGGCCCGGCGCAGAGTGCAGACGTCAGCAAAGCAGGGCACCAGCACATGCTGCAGCTAGCTGGACGGACACTGGCTGCTGGCTGGCTGCAGGAGCGTGAGCGCCTCCCCACCTTGCCGCATAACCAATGTGTAAGTTCGAAATAAAGTGTTTATTTCAACAGCTGGTTCTTCCTGGACCTCATCTACCTGCCATCCATTGCCACTCCTCGGCCACTCAGCCTTCTGAGAAGGTATATGTATTACACCTAGGTCAGCTATACTAAGTTAAGAACTTGAATGAAGTGTGGATACACTCACACATTTAATACATTCAGTCGACCCCCCACTGAGACTGGTTAAGAATAGAACTACACTGGTGTCCAAAATTAAAGCAACAAAGGAAAGTTTGCAACGTTGCGTTAGTTTTGGCACAAAACAATGTAAACAAGTAGTAGTAAAGAAGAAACAATGTATAGCGCCCATTCTTGCAGCGGATCTGTTTGGAATGTGGTTGGTGGATGCTGACGTGATGCAATCCGGCTCCCCTGCTCCATTTATGGTACTCAAATCGGAAGAGCGGCAAGGCCACGCCATGCGTGCAATATCTTCTGTTTCCAAGAAAACATCAACCACCCATGTGGTCTAAGAGGTCGAGTATCTCATCCATCAATACGGAGTCTGGGTCCACGGCCCATCACGACAACCACACATGAAGTCACAAGATCTCGCCACGATTCCTGACAACTGTTAAACCTTGCCGAAACACCCATACAATTTCGTGAAGAGGTGATCGAGTGGTGAACATAATCCCCCACGATATCGGCTCTTTCCACAATGTCTGGATCCCAAAATCACGTTTCATGCTCTATCCGACGCGAATCCGTCGGGAAACACTCTCCAGACCAAATTGGGACTCATCTGTGAAAAGAACATCGGCCCACTGTTCGACTGCCCAGGAAGCACGTTGACGACGCCCCTCTAGACGCTCCCTTCTGTGAAGACGTGTCAGAGGAACACATACAGTAGGTCTCCGACAGTAAAGGCCACTCTGCCTTGCTTCGATACAATACATCCAATGGATGCTGCGAGGTCAGATGCCAGTTGCTGTGCGGTAGTAAGGCGATTCCGTCGTACCCTTACAGCAAATAGCGGTCCTCTCTTTCTGACGCCACAAGTAGTCGGCTCTGCCCTGGCATTCGAGATACAGTGTCGGTCTCTATAACTGTTGCCACATCCGAGAAACAACAGAACGATTCACATTAAGCCATCGGGGAACATCAATTTGCGGCTCTCTTTCTTCCATTCTTCCTATGGCCCTCCGCTGCAGAAAATCTGGTAGGCGTCTTCTCTGTACCATACTACACCGTCTGACTGTATACACAGCGACTGTGGATGTGGGACTATCCGGCAATCACTACACTGTTTGACAGATGCAGTGACGTCATCGTTGACGTGGTTGTCCGTTGACCGGAATGCCATTTGCCATGCAGATCGCGATCGTACGGACATCTGTTAACAGTTTGTATGGTTGTATCGTGAATTAGACAATGGGTAGGGAAATAGAGGTTTGTTGCTTTAATTTTGGACACCAATGTAACTGCTATCTAAATTCAGTAGAGTTCTGGCAAAACAATAATTAGATGGGCAGCGAAGCAATGGACTTACCAAGGCAGACAAGATAGGTTCCACAGCCTTTACAAGCTGATTCCTCACTCTTTTCTTTGTCTACTCTTTGACTGACTCCGTTGTTTACTGCTGACTAGCTCCAGGACTACCAACCCAGAGGTTATATGCTGCTCTGCTTGACGTCAGACAAATTCTATCCATCGAATCTGTGTCATATTAGGAGATGTTTGTATTCCATTGAAGTGCCTCCTGATATTCAGAACTTCCTCACAATGTTCCCTTAGTATGTCTCGCACCTCCTACGCCCAGAGCAGCTGCAGCCGCCTTTGATAACAGTATTTAGAGTACTAAGTAATGGGAAGCTATTCCAAAGAACAAAGCGAGTGAGATATTGCTGGCGGCATTTAAGTAATCCTTAAGTGGATATTATTCCTAAGCACACAGTGAACAGGCCATTGCCGCTAGCTCTAATCGGCGCCTTCGCAGCTGCTACTAAAACGTAGCTTCGACTTCTATACTAATACTTCTGTCTATTCAACATAGCTGTCGTCTCTAATTCAGATGACTGTGAATCTTTAAACGATATCTGCTCTACGAAACCAAAATACACATTTTTCTCAACCGCTCGTAGGTCTTTCTGGGCTATTTAATTACTTTTAGTCGATTGTGATTCTAAATTTTTTCATGTAACTCTCATTCTCTCATTCTTTCAAATGATTAAAAATAATTGCAACGATCAAAGACAGTCTGATGTATATGGTAGTACTTGGGTTCACATTGGCTGAAGGTTAGTCACAATCTGTCATAGTGAAACTCCAAGCCTTTCGAAGCCACAAAAACTAACAGTATATCTTTATACAATATGAGCAGCCGATGCCGCGGACGAAATCTATAGAGTTTGTCATTGAGGGAGCCAGATGCCTTGAAGGAGACTGGATTGGTGGCGGTGATGGCGATGTTGACGTCTTGGTGCGTGGGAATATTACGTTGAACGGCGATGCATAGCGTGATGTTTTCGTCCGTTATCGAGAGAATTATGTTGATGCCCAGAGATACGGAGCCTAGGTGCTGCATCTACGTGCGCGACTTCGTAGAAGTGCAGATGTTTCACGGTTCCTCATTTTCTAATTATGTCAGTGAGTTTGATTTTTACATTCATTCGCCGATCTCCAGTACATGACAAGTACTCTCGTTTACTCACACAGTGACAGTAGCACGTATTCACGTCACAACACTATTCCGCCCACAAATCCGCATGGCGAGTAGTACTTGAACATCGGATGGTTCGTGACTTCTCGTAGAAACACGGTAACACTTTTTTCGGTCATCAGTCTTCCAATTAGCTTCATGCTACCCGCTGCAAAGCCGTCAAGTCCGCTTGTGGAGCTGGGAATCCCACCACACCATCTCTCAGTAAACACATTCACCCACTGGGATTGCATGCAACGCTGCTATAGTGAAAGCCTTATTTTCAATTGGACATACGTTATATAAAAACACACATACCATGTACATAAATGACAAAAAAACTAGGGTTTTTGTAAAATTTGTTTCTCTGCGGTGGAAAAGACAGGTAGTGTCAGACTTCCATTTCCACGGCAGCAACGAAATTCGACAGTAATTTGAAAATCTGAATTTTCTGTTGCCAGGAGCGTTGTTATGCTGAACGGTTTTCTGTGCTTTACACGATTTCTCTTCATAAATACTAAAGGTCATTCGCATCGAGCTGCTCTGGTGGATAAACTGCTCACCGGTAAATTTTTACTACTCGTGGACTGTCCGGAAAGGTCTCCAGATATGAATCCTACGCAGCATTTCTGGATGCATTCCCTCTCTCTCTCTCTCTGTCTCTCACACACACAAACACACACACACACACACATACACACACACACACACACACATACACATACACACGCATACACACATTCTCCATCGGCAATTGGATCAAGTACGAACAGAGTACTTGAATCACCTCAACACACCACAACGCAGGCAAACGCTTGTAGTAACTAGGAAAATAGAAACCGTATCTGTTTCGCAGTTTTGAAAGAATTTTTTCTTAATTTGGCACTTTTTAGAGTTCCTTATCGTAATCGGTGAAAACGGAATCGCTTTGTTGTCCATCTGTCCGACAGTAAATTAGCCTTTTTCTCAGGAACGGGAAGACGTATCAACTTGAAAGTTATGTCACATATTAAGGTCTACAGTCCTTTGGCGTTGTAAGAAATTTAAGTTTCTCTAAGTGAATACAAACAAAAGATACGGCCACTTATGTCACATATTTTGATACTCGCAGACTCACTCACCAAAACCTATAGGGTACTTTCCGTTGATCAAGAATCACGAAATTTGGAAAGAAGCCAAGTTTCACAGTAGAATGTAAGGAAAAAATCCCAAAATTGTTAATTTGTAATTATATCATACGAAAACGTTTTTATCATTTGTTACCAGGGTGTCTGTCGGTTCGATTCTTCAGAACTCATTTTCTCAGGAACAGGAAGACATATCTAATTGAAATTTATGTCACATACAAAGGTTTATGGTCCTTTGGTGGTGTAGAAAACTTTCTAACTCAATGCAATTTATGTAATGTATTTCGATGCTCACAAACTCATTCATCAAAATCTTCAGGGTACTTCCTGTTAATCTAAAATCACGATATTTGACAAAAACCAAGCTTTCACAGTACAAGGGAAAAATCCGAAATCTGTTAATTTGTAATTACATCACACGACAAATTTTTTTTCTCATTTGTTGTCCGACAGTTTGTTTGTCCTGTTCACACCCCTTTTTCTCAGGACTGGACAGACATATATCTTGCCAGTATCGATATCGACGAGATTCTCAAATCCTAGGATGGATGAACTACGCTGCAGCGCCAAAGAAACTGGTATAGCTATGCATATTCGAACACAGAGAGATGTAAACAGGCAGAATGTGGCGCTGCGGTAGGCACGCCTATATAAGACAACAAGAGTATGGAGCAGTTGTTAGCTCGCTTACTACTGCTATAATAGGAGTGAGTTTGAACATGGTGTTATAGTCGGCGCACAAGCGATGGGACACAGCATCTCCGAGGTAGCGATAAAGTGGGAATTTCCACGTACGACAGTTTCACGACTGTACCGTGAATATCACGAATACAGTAATACCTAAAATCTCCGACATCGTTGCGACTGGAAAAAAAACCTGCAAGAACGGCCCCAACGACGACTGAAGAGAATCATTCAACGTGACAAAAGTGCAACCCTTATGCAAATTGGTGCATATTTCAATGCTGGGCCATCAAAAAGTGTCAGCGTGCGAACCATTCAAGGAAACATAATCGATATGGGCTTTCGGAGCCGAAAGCCCACTCTTGTACGCTTGATGACTGCATGACATGAAGCTCTACGCCTCGCCTGGGCCAGTCAACACCGACATTGCACTGTTGCTGACTGGAAACATGTTGCCTGGTCGGACGAGTCTCGTTTCATATTGTATCGAGCGGATGGACGTGTGCAGGTATGCAGACAATCTCATGAATCCATGGACCCTGCATGTCAGCAGGGGACTGTTCAATCTGGTGGAGGCTCTGTAATGGTGAGGGGCGTGTGCAGTTGGAGTGATATGGGACCCCTGATATGTATAGATACGACTCTGACAGGTGACACGTAGGTAAGCATCCTGTCTGATCACCTGCATCCATTCATGTTCATTGTGCATTCCGACGGACTTGGGGAATTCCAACAGGACAATGCGACTCCCCACACGTCCCGGATTGCTACAGAGTGGCTCCAGGAACGCTCTTCTGAGTTTAGACACTTGCCTAGGCCACCAAACGTCGCAGACATGAACATTATTGAGCAAATCTGGGATGCCTTGCCACGTGCTTTTCGGGAGAGATCTCCACCCCCTCGTACTGTTAGTGATTTATGGACATCCTTGCAGGATTCAGGTGCCATTTCCCTGCAGCACTACTTAGACATTAGTCGAGTCCATGCCACATCGAGTTGCGGCACTTCTGCATGCTCGCGGGAGCCCTGTACGATATTAGGCAGGTGTAACAGTCTCTTTGGCTCTTCTGTGTATCTGTATACATAATTTTGTACGGAACCCTCAGTGTGCGATTGCTACTCCCACTTACTCGGATTTTTTGATTACATGTATATTTGATTTTGGAGCTTGTCCAATCACTCTGCTATTGAATATTAAATTCCTTATGATTAAACTATGCTTATTTCTGCAATTCTTCGCTCTTTTTAGTCAAGAAATAGGTTCTTGTTTTTGACTATTTTTTTATAGTCTGGTGGAGATAGTGGGGTGATCTAACGGTTAAGTGAAGTGAAATTTCATTTTAAATGTTATCTGAACACAGTGCGCTAAGTTGCTAATAAAGTGTTGGTATCTTTCTCTGTCAAATGTTCATTAATGAGCTAAGGCTCATCTAGTCACGCTATTCGAGTTGGCAGAAAATATTATTTGAAGAATAGTTTACAGAATATCGTTTGGTTCTCTAGAACCCTTTATGAATAAACGTATGTGTATCCAGTATCCTGTATAACCTGAGTAGTGCTGTGATGGAAGGTACATTCTGTTTTGTATTCCTGTTGAAGTCATCAAACGGAGTAAAAATGCAAATTGGAAAATGATGAGAAGCAGCTCGGTTGGTTCTTCAGAAAAGTACCATCCCGACATTTACTTTAACGTATTTCAGCGAAAAACGGAAAACCTGAGTCTAGATAGCCGGACGTGTATTACTTAAATTCAGCTTCAATTATATGTGAGACCAGCGTCTTAACTCCTGCACCAGTTCTCTCGGTAATGTACTTGTATGGATGAGCATAATTTTATCTAAGATAAAGTCGAATACTAATATTTCCCAAGCTAAGTCAGTCTAAAGCTTTCGCTTCCGGAAGGAGATGTGTAAGCTACAAGCGAAATTGCTACAGAGAATTCGTATGTGACGTGCGACAAACGCGGCGATATAATACCATCAGCGAGCCGTGCGGGAGCTGGTCCCGTGTTTATGGCCGAGCTTCTCTGTGCCTTTGCCAGAGATGGTCTCGAGTCGATTCGCCTCCGTGTTTCAGCCGTCAACCTGTCTGAGAGGCACAAACTCTAAGCTTATTTCTTCCAACTGTTACGCCATTTTCTCGTCACCTACAAACGCACTGATGCATCTTTGAGACTCAGAATGAGCGAATAGTCTCCTGAAAGCACGAGTAAATTACGCATTCCGGAAAAAAAAGTATCTGCAGACTAGCGTCTTGTCGGCGTTGTTGTGCAGGTTACTTCATCTCTTCCATGCGGAGCACCCATTAGGCTGCGTTCACAGTGCAACCGACAACGGACGTCAGACACCGTCGCCAGAGGTCGCCCGGTAACATCGGCCGACAGCGTGCTCATAATGCGTCCGATTTCCTCCGTCACTTTTTGGGAGGGTCAAGAAGGTTAGGTTAGGTTATAATCTATTCCATGTATGAATTAAATTGGATTTTAACCTCTTAGGGTGGGGTGGACACCACGACGCCTTCGTCTTTGGATACGAGTGCTGCATAGCGGCTTCCACTATTAAAGACACGCCCAATGCATGTGACTGAGTTTTCCTGTCTCGTAAAGAACGTGGCGAGAACTATACACTCTGTCCGCAGTCATCGGAATAACCAGACAAGTTTTACGAATATATGAGACGACGGGAGAAACGTTCTGTTACATACTCGAGATAATTCGTGGTTACCTTGAAAAACAAGTTATAAACACTCTGTTTCGTTGTATTTACGAGGGTTGCCTAGAAAATAATACATCGCACGAGTGAAAGATAAGCATAAAGTGTAGCATAAGGTACTCTGAAAATCTAAAGCACTTAAAAGTGGAAATACGTACCGTACACCACATTTGCAAACCACTTCTTATTAACAGTATCAGTACCCTACTGGCATAAAATACAACTAGGCAGTAATAATAATTTGTAGACAACTAATGACAACCCACAACAAAAAAGATCCAGTTCAGTACCTATAAGCACACGCCACCCTTTTGACTTGAACACATTAATTTTTGAGGTTATAATCTATGCATAAAATTTCCAGTAAAGATCTTGCCTATTTGAAGTTTCGAACAAACTTGCGATTTCAAAAAATGGTTCAAATGGCTCTGAGCATTATGGGACTTAACATCTGAGGTCATGAGCCCCCTAGAACTTAGAACTACTTAAACCTAACCAACCTAAGGACATCACACACATCCATGCCTGAGGCAGGATTCGAACCTGCGACCGTAGCAGTCGCGCGGTTCCGGTCCTGCGATTTCAGTCCATAGATTTTGAACTATACCACGATTGTGATATTTTCGTCATAAGGATGCAATTAACTTACTCTTTCTTGGACTAAACTTATCCGTTTCTCACGCTCCATATTTCGTGTGCTGGAACGTCGGTCAATTTGACTGAAGAAAATAAACTGATTTGAATTTCACCGATTGTCGTCCGAAGTCTGTACGTTCTGGAGCTAGGATCGACTATAGCGCGACCGCGCACGTAGTGGCTAGTGATTTGAAAAGATGGGCAGTCTCCGGCAGATGTAGGTCGTCGGCGGATTCCACCGACATCGGTGCCACTGTGCCACAGCCTTACTGCTCGTAGTCCGCAGCTCGTGGTCGTGCGGTAGCGTTCTCGCTTCCCGCGCCCGGGTTCCCGGGTTCGATTCCCGGCGAGGTCAGGGATTTTCTCTGCCTCGTGATGACTGGGTGTTGTGTGCTGTCCCTCGTGATGACTGGGTGTTGTGTGCTGTCCTTAGGTTAGTTAGGTTTAAGTAGTTCTAAGTACTAGGGGACTGATGACCATAGATGTTAAGTCCCATAGTGCTCAGAGCCATTTGAACCTTACTGGTCGTAGGACAGATGCATCTGTTAGGCTACCTGCAATGCAATGCGGCCGCATCGTTGAAGTCTTGGTGCGCTGTCTGAATTTTTATGACACCTCGATGTAACCATTAACGGTTCAGAAATTTTTTTGCAAGATCAGTAATCAACATTTCGCTGACATACTATACTGCGCGGTACAATGGCTGAGCAGAGACAAAAATTCGCTACAAATTATTGCAGTTCGGAAACAAAACCGCCTGTTAATGAAAGAAGACACTAAAACTTTGAGATTTGCTGATGACACTGTAATTCTGTCAGAGACAAAGGACTTGGAAGAGCAGTTGGACGGAATGGATAGCGTATTGAAAAACTGGTTGTAAAATTAACATCAGCCAAAGTAAAACAGGGCAGTGTAATGTAGTCGACTTAAATCAGGCGATACTGAGGCAAACAGATTTAGAAATGAGACACTAAAAGCAGTAGATGACTTTTTGCGGTTTGTGAGGTTAAATATCTGATGATGACCGAAGGAGAGGTGGTGTCTGCTTGTGTCTCCCTGCATTTCCCTTCATTTCCACTTTCGAAATCCGTGGGGTTATCTCGTTTTATGAGACACAGCTGGATTCAATTCTATGACCACGATGAATGTTTAGAATTTCTTTTTCCTTTGAGAGAAATGAAGCCTTGGTCAATGCGTGCTGAATGAAGTCGTCTGAGAACGAACTTGGGCAGCATTTAATGTGATTTAATACAGTAATTCGCGTTATTCGCCACTTTCTTAGTACAAGCTAGGAGTGGGCAAAAGCGGACAGTTGGCCGCCCTGCGCTGATATGTCGCCAACTGGCGGGTGGCCCGGCCGTTCCTCTTAGTGTGCCACCGACCGCCCAGCCCCAATAATCGCTCACGGCGTAGCCAAACGGGCGGACGGTCGACTGTCTGCACCCAGTATCGGCCACACTCACTGTCTTACAAATGACTTCCTATGCTTGGAATCAAGTACCTTGCAACAAGCAGTATCGCTCAGAGGTTCCGTGCTGGACAACAAAGTTCAGCGAGAACTGTGCATTTTAGAATCATTGAGAGGTTCGATGGTCAGCGTTCCATAAGTGAACACCTACTCATCACTTGGCACACGGCACAGACAGAAACTTGGGTGCAGGTGTACCGCTATAGGATACTCGACGTATAGCAGAAAAGCTCCTGAAATGAGGCGAGATACACGTTGGTAGCCCTGATCGCAAAGTACCAGTATTTCAAAAACCACCAGGCCTCCTTTTAGGCAGGTGGCACGGAGGTATTCATCAGGGAAGATGTTTACATGTGATTGGCTCTGAGCACTATGCGACTTAACTTCTGAGGTCATCAGTCGCCTAGAACTTAGAACTAATTAAACCTAACTAACCTAAGGACATCACACACATCCATGCCCGAGGCAGGATTCGAACCTGCGACCGTAGCGGTCGCTCGGTTCCAGACTGTAGCGCCCAGAACCGCACACCCACTCCGGCCGGCTTACATGTGATTCCTAATAACCAATCTGGACAAACACCCACTTCTGTCCTTGCTAATGGCTCCATTTCGGCGAAAGATAGAGTCCACAGTTTCTCCACTTATCGCGAATCCATCTGAAGACACTCACTGTCGATTAGTTTCCGTACAGCTATCGAATTGCGTAGATGCTGAACGCTACGTCGTGTGCTGCACTACACTGTTAAGCAGGCCGACTTTGGCCGAGCGGTTCTAGGCGCATCAGTATGGAACCCCGCGACGGCTACGGTCGCAGGTTCGAATCCTGCTTCGGGCATGGATGTATGTGATGTCCTTAGGTTAGTTAGGTTAAAGTAGTTCTAAGTTCTAGGGGACTGATGACCTCAGATGTTAAGTCCATAGTGCTCAGAGCCATTTGAACTATACCGTTAAACAGGAAAAGGACTCTTAGAGTTCCTGCGCAGTGGTTCAAATGGTTCAAATGGCTCTGAGCACTATGGGACTTAACATCTGTGCTCATCAGTACCCTAGACTTAGAACTACTTAAACCTAACTAACCTAAGGACATCACACACATCCATACCCGAAGCAGGATTCGAACCTGCGACCGTAGCGGTCTCGCGGTTCCAGACTGAAGCGCCTAGAACCGCACGGCCACATCGGCCGGCCAGAAAAGATGGTCACTTCAGGTATATTATCACGTAAATAATAGCTAAATGTATGTGAACTGTTTGTCAAACTGCCCAGGTAGAATCTAAGAGCAACATTGGCGATGTCCTGAAATGCTGGAAAGTAATTCAAATATTTTTAAGAACGAGACACTTGCTTTCGTTTTCAGCATCACTTTTACTTTCTGCTGATTTGCCAAACGGTAAATATGTAAAAGTCTGTTTTACCACCACGAACAACTGTGTGTGTGTTTTGAGGTTTTCGGGCGCTAAACAGCGTGGTCATCAGCGCCCGAACGCATAGAAACAGGAACACATGCGGTGAAGGGACGAAGACGGACAGCGAACAAGGAGAACGGCTAAAAGACACAGACCTGACGCAGTTCCAAATTCTCACATACAGAGGCAAAACAACAGGAAAAGAAACGCACTAAAAAAGGAAAGGAAACACAAGGAAAAGAGAACACAAATCGAAGTGAAACAAGTAGGTAATCGTGACTGGCGGACCTCTTACCTAAAACCTGGGTGAGCCAGTCACCCAGCAGCACATTAAAATCCTCTTCCTAAAATCCGAGGCAACAAATTGGACAGGACACAAAACCGTAAGACCTTAACCACAGTCGTTGCGTCGTCTTGCAAAATAGAGGGCAAATCCGGTGGCAAGGAAACCACCGCCCTCTGGTCAGAGAATAAAGGACAGTCAAGTAAAATGTGGCGGACAGTAATCTGGACGCCACAAGCACTGCAGATTGGGGGGTCCTCCCGCCGGAGTAAAAAACCATGCGTTAAGGGACTGTGCCCGATGCGGAGGAGAGTGAGGAGAACCTCATCCCGCCTGCATGACTGGTAGGACGTACGCCATGACCGCGTGGTGGCCTTGACCAGACACAGCTTATTTTCACCAACTGCCAGCCACTCCTCTTCCCATTGACGCATAACACGAAAACGCAAAAGGGAGGTAACAGCATGGAGGGGGACGGCACATTCAACAACTTGAGGGAGGGAACATGCATCTTTGGCAGCCACATCCGCCAGTTCGTTTCCCCTAATACCCACGTGCCCCGGCACCCAGCAGAAGGAAACCTCCTTCCCCTGCCGTTGCAGGTGGAGTAGGGCATCATGGATGTTCTGGACGACCGTATCCGCTGGGTACAAGTGTTGCATGGTCTGAAGGGCACTCAGGGAGTAAGAACAGATGAGAAACTTAAGACTGGGAACACATCTCATCTGCTCCAATGCCCGCAAGATCGCAAACAATCCGGCATAAAAGATGGTAAACGCCGCAGGAAGCCGTAACTTGACGACTCGATCAGGGAAAACAACAGCACAACCAACAGAGTCCCCCTGTTTAGAGGAATCCGTAAATACTGGTTTAAAATATCGTAAAATAAGGAGGTAATAACAAACGCAGGAGTGCAGCTCCTCCGGTACTCTGACAAGTCTAAAAGGACGCTGGGCCTCTGGAGCAACCAGGGAGGCAGGCGGGTAAAACCCCGGAGTTGTGGTGCCACACGCTCCACACCAAGGGACTCAAGCAAATGCTTGGCACGAATCCCAAATGGCCTCGTTGCCCTTGGACGACTGGAAAAGAGACGTTCCATAGGCGGTCGGGCAACAGTAGGGTACGCAGGGGAGGTAGGACCGGCAAGGAATTGACACACCCGTCGCACCATGAGGAGTTTCCGCCGGATGGCGAGCGGCGGTTCCCCTGCCTCAGCACACAGGCTGGGAATGGGACTGGTACGGAAGGCACCAGTGGCCAGCCTGATACCCTCATGGTGTACTGCGTCAAGAATGTTCAGATACGAAGGCCTCGCTGACCCATACACGGTGCATCCATAGTCAAGACGCGACCGGCTGAAAGCCCTATAACACTGCAGCAGACGCGCCCGATCTGCTCCCCAGGACCGACGGCTCAGACACTTCAAAATATTCAGCGCCTTCAGGGCCCGCACCTTGAGGTCTTTAAGGTGCGGCAACCACGACAACTTGGAATCAAAAGTGAGGCCCAGGAACCTCTCAGTGTCTCTAAAAGGAAGAATGGTGTCCCTCAGAGGTAAAAGCACGTCGAGAACGATTAAAATGAACACACACATATTTGTCTGCAGAAAAGGTAAAACCCGTCTTCGCAGTCCATGCCTCTAATCGCTTTATCGTAAGCTGCAGCTGCCGACTAGCAGTGACAAGACTGGAGGAAGAACAGAAAACAGCAAAATCGTCCACAAACAAGGAGCACTGGGCAGGACTCCGGATAGTGGACGTGATACTGTTAATGACGATGGCAAAGAGGGTGACACTTAAAACGCGTCCCTGAGGAACACCATTCTCCTGCACGTACAAATCAGATAGCACATTACCAACCCGATATCGAAAGAGGCGGCGGGAAAGAAAGGACCGAATTAAGATGGGGAGATGGCCACGAAAGCCCCACTGACGGAGCTGATTGAGGATAAGGCGGCGCCGGATGACCATATCATATTAAAACAATTCAGGAGAACTTCCTTGGATGGCAGCAACAAGTGCTGCAGCATGCTGTACAGGATTTGATCATCACCTGGCGCAGTATCATGAGCCACAGACAGCGCCGAATCCAGTTCCCACATTGTGAAGGGGCAGTTGTAGGGTTCAGAATTTGGAGACCGGAAGTCCAAGTGATCCCTCTCGATGCCAGTGCGGTAGCGGCAGAAATCTGGATCACAGTTAATAGTGGCAGTAGATTCGGCAAAATACATGGCCAGTGTCTGGGCAATGTCTCTCGGCGCCGTGAGTAGACAACCCTGATGCAGCAATGCCGAGACAGGTAGTTGGCTGCGTTTCCCGGAAATCCTCCAGATGGCTTCCCATACTTTCGTAGAACTAGTGGAGCGGGAGATGGAGTTCAAGAACGATTGCCATGACCGTCGTTTGCTCTCTTTAATCACTCGCCGCGCCTTGGCCCTTGCTACCCGAAAGGCTCACTTAAAATTTACATCCTGTATAATGGATTGTACGAGTGCAGGCTGTATACACATGGTTGACAACGTATAGAAGTTTGTGTCTGGTCGTGAGTCGTGCTCGGATAGCCAAATGGTAACGAGACCGCTCGCGAGAAGCGGGAAATCGGGGTTCGACTCCCGGTCCAGCACGAATTTTCACTGTCGTCATTCCATTATACCGCTGGTGGTTGTCCCTTTTCGCAACTGCGAATACTTTCAAGTACAAATACATACTGGTCCTCCTTGCTAGCATTGTCATTCATTCCTGCATGGTGCAGTAAATGACAGTTTTCTTTGTATCCCTACTACACTGTACAAACTGAACGAACTGGCAAGCCAGATGTATACGCATGAGCGACCACAGAAATTTATCGGGGGGTGGGGGGCTCTAAAATTGCTATTATTGATACACATGAGTTGTACAATTTAGACACATTTCATGCCACAAGAACTATATTTTATAAGTCACACAAAAATGTTATTATAACGCAGAGAATTAATGGTTATTCATAGTGTATGAGAATTCTGTAATGAATAAAAACGCTGTATTTCAGGTTCCAGGGAAATGGGGGGGAGGGATGAAGTCCATCACTAACTCCTCCCCTCACCCTCTCTCTGGACGCCTATGTATGTACGTCATTTTCCATTACGGGAAGGTGTCCATTGGATGCGTAAATATGCGACACCGTCGCACGCTTGAGTGCGTCACGTTATTGCGCAACAACACCGCGTCTTTCGTTCACTATGTCATCCAACCAAATCATGGCAGTTGGCCTTTTGGCTAATCAGGTTGTCATGTCTTTCGCCGACTTATTTTTACATATGCCTTGGACACTCCATGGCTTGCGTCCGACTGCTTAGCTGAGACGCCGGCACGGTAGCTCAGCATGTTTGGTCAGAGGGTTAGCTGTCCATTGTGAAAAAAATAAAAAATACAACTGAGTAAATGGATCAACGATGAACTGAAACGGGTGTCATGGGCCGTCCGCCCCGAACAAATGCCACGAACAGTAAAGAACAAAATGAGATTAAAAAAGTGGTAATGTGGTTGCCCACCATGCAGCACGTCTGGGTTCGATTACCGGCCAAGTTGGGAATTTTCTGCTCTCCTGAACTGGGTGTTGTATTGTCGTCATCATAATCTCATCAGCACCCACGCGCATGTCACCCAATGTGGTGGCGTCCCCAGAAAAAAGACTTGCAACCCTGCGGCCGAACTTCCCCGGATGGGGTCTCCCGACCATCAATGCCACACGATCACTTCATTTTTTTTCCACTGCTTGCTAAACGAAGAAACAACTGAAGGAAGCAAAACTGAATGAATGATATCTTATGCTATAGAAGCTTGTATGGAGAACTTGTTCGCTTTACAAGGATCTGCAAAAAAAGGATGATCGTCATTTAGCCTACTTTAGAATGAGTGGACACAGCTTTAGAAACCTGCTGATCCATACTGAGGACAGCTTGAAGAAATGTAGCTGCTTGAGAGAAACTGCGACACCCAAAGAACGACTGGGAATTACTTTAAGGTAAGTGCTCTATTCGCTCCCATGCACTCATAAAAAATTTCAAATAAATTGTTTAAAAAAGATTCATATGCGGGGAAACGTTATTAAATTGCAGAGTTTGTGAAATTCTTTCATGCATAGCTTCACTGAAACTGATTTATCGCCGGACGAGCTGCCCCCCTTTTCTGTAATACTCTTTCTTACGGAGTATCTCTCTGTATTAAGTTGGCGACACACCCATAACAGGTGACCTACTGTATGATCCCCCTCTCCACACGGACAAGCAGCACCTGGGGCTATCCTGAACCGATGGTAGTAAGACATTAACTATCCATGCCCCGTTAACATTGTTGTAAGACTGTATGTCTGTGGTAACTGTATGGAAAGACGATGTTGAACAGCTGGAAAAAATCTGCTGCGATCGCCTCTTTTGCAGTTTCAGCCCATTCTCTTTCACATTTTTCTTTCGAATAGCATGTTAAATTTCTTCCGATCACAGACGAAGGGATTCTGTTATAGCTTCCTGTTGCGATTACTCGAGTTGCTTGTTTGGCAAGCTTGTCTGGCAGTTCATTCCCAAGAGTTTCTACATGTCCTTTAGTTCATTCGAAGTTAATATATCTTTTTCTCTGACGCAGTTCCTTAATTTTGTTTCCGATCTCTTCTGCCAAATATTTATGATTGCTGGAATTTTTAATGAATCCAGCTTAATTCGACTGTCCGTGCGTATTACAGCTGTCATTTTCACATGTTTTCTCTTAAGTTTCTCTAAGGCTCGCATGACTACTAATTGTTCTGCTTGGTTAATGGTGGACCCATTCTTTAGTGTGTACTTTAACTGATAGGTGTCCCTAATGATCATTACCACTCCTTAACGTATTCCGTTCTCTGAATAACTCCCATCGGTATAAACCTTGAAATTGTAATCTAAAGTTACTGTACTTGCTGGATGGGGTCCCTGTTTGTAATCTAAAGAAATACCTATAATGGGGCCGTTTTTTCAGTTTTTGTAATTTTATATCCTTCAGCTGTTGCCTGTAGTTTAATAATTATTGGTGTGATGCCTATTAGAATGCACAACGCTTCAGTACACGTCATTCTGTAAGCCTTAGCAATCTTTATGTTGATCAAGAGCTGAATTCTTCGAAGCTTCATATAATTATATTTTCTTCTTAGTGCGTGAATCCAAACGGTTGCTGCATGTGTCAGTATTGGTAGTATAGTTCCTTTGTAAATTATTTTGATTGGTCCTGAATCAAGTCTCTAGTTGAGCCTTGTTGTTTTAGATAAGGAATGAAAAAGATTCGTACATTTTTCAGTCATATACTTTATACTTTCATTAAAAATAAGTTTAAAATCAGTAACTATACCCAAATATTTTATTCGTTAAACTTGTTACAAAACATTATTGTTTAGAACGGTAGTAACTGTTGCTTTGTCTTTATGCCTTCTCCTTGTCATTAGCATTACTTTAGATTTTTGCTCCTTAAAACAGGTTTTGTTGTTTTGGGCCCCCAGTTCTCTGGAAAGGTCCTCAGCAGTAATCACAGTATGTGCTTTAGTCAACACGATTAAGTCAGCTGTAAATGCTATTGTTTTTGTACTAGCAGTGTAATCGAAATGCAGTAGAGAATTATACTGTATATTCCAAAAACGTGGACCATAGAAAGACACCTGTGGGCACCCTTTTGCACATTCCTTTCTAGTTTGATGTTGTTAAACGCCAAAACTGCTGTTCTGTCAATGAAATAATTTTTTGCAAGGATATATAAGTTCCTTGGACGTTCAGATTCTAGCAGCGCTCTAAGGATGCTGGGCCACCAAGCTGTGCCAGAACTCCCTGAAAATCAAGACTGACTACTATTTCACACTGTCTTTGGGATATGCTTTCCTTTAAAAAGTTTTTAAGAGCTAACTATGCGTCGACTGTCCCTTTCTGTGGTGTAGATCCACACTGACTGTTGTTTAGGAAATCTTTAGAGAAGACATGGCGCATAGTTCTGTTAATTAATAGCTTTTCTAATTCTTTCCCTCCGTACACAGAAGGCTATTGTGACGAAATCTGGACACTTCCACGCTTTTTTCTTTACCGGGTTTGAGAATGGATACTATTTTGGCTCTTTTCCACAATCTCGGAAAGCAAGTGTTCTTTAGGCAACTGCTATTAAGCGGTAAAGTAGTTGGGGAAACGCTATGCAATCGACGAAGGATATTACTAGGAACACCATTTTCACCAGGAGTCTTGTTTTCAGGCGAATTAGTTATTGTTTCCTCTACTTCTTTCTGTGTAAAAGTTGCATCATCTACCATTCCGTTTGGTCATAAGGTTTGATCTTATTAGTTTATGGTATTCCGTGTCTTGAGTTTGATCGTCCTCGGACACAAAATATTCGAGCATGGAGGTGACAGATTCGGTTAAATCCGTTGTTGTCGTGTTATCACATTTCCTTACAGTTGTCATGGGATATTACTTCTGATTTTCCCCGATGCGAATCAATAAACTACGTTCCGAAGGCTATTTGTTGGGGTCAAGCCACAGTATGGTTTCCAGGACTGTGTTTTTGTTTTCTATACAGTATTGTTGCCTTAGTAGCTCCCTACGTTCTCCGCAGTCCTTTGTCCTTTGATAAATTCGCATTAATCGGCTGGTTTTTTTTCGCATTGCAGTTAATTCAGACGTCCACCATGGGACAGATTTTCTCCCAGTTCTGTATTTCAGTTGGTTTTGTATCTTGAAAGCATCGTTGGATGAGGTACCTAGAACGTCTTCAAATTCTGTGATAAGAGTTTCAGTATTTGTTTCCGCTTGAACTTTAACTGCCAAATTCTTGTCTACTTCAAATGGTTCAAATGGCTCTAAGCACTATGGGACTTAACATCTGAGGTCATCAGTCCCCTAGACTTAGAACTACTTAAACCTAACTAACCTAAGGACATCACACACATCCATGCCCCAGGCAGTATTCGAACCTGCGACCGTAGCAGCAGCGCGGTTCCGGACTGAAGAGCCTAGAACCGCTCGGTCATAGCGGCCGTCTCGTCTACTTCTTTTAAGTTGTGTAAGTCCGGGTTGGTAAATGTTTGTACGTAACTGCCAGCCCGCAGCTCGTGGTCGTGCGGTAGCGTTCTCGCTTCCCACGCCCGGGTTCCCGGGTTCGATTCCCGGCGGGGTCAGGGATTTTCTCTGCCTCGTGATGGCTGGGTGTTGTGTGATGTCCTTAGGTGAGTCAGGTTTAAGTAGTTCTAAGTTCTAGGGGACTGATGACCACAGTAGTTAAGTCCCATAGTGATCAGAGCCACTTAAACCACTACACAGTCATACAATAATATGTTCCCCCTCTTTCCTCGATTTTCGTTATCTTTTCCTGAGACTATTTTCTTCCCATATATATTCATATTATTTCACGTGCAATCCAGATTGTTATCAGACAGAGACTATCTTCCTTTCTCAACGTATTGCGATCTTTGTATTCTTACCCAAAAATATACGTATTATGTCTGAAATCTTGGAGTCTCATTTTAGAATTTAACCCAAGGAGCATACGACTTCTTTGCAGAAACACTCGTAGAAAAACTGCCATTATGTATTTTGCCACATATTGCTTCTTAATTCGTTACCGTGTTTTCTCACTTCGGGTACTTTATTGCCTTCCCCAATGTCACAAATAGCCCCTGCGAATTTCATGCAAACGGTTTAAGCTTTTTCAATTTTTATAACCAGGAAGGTTATAACTGTGACGACTTCATACTTCCAAAACAAATGCTTTGTAACACAGCTGCTCTAACACAATAACTGCGATGGAGACAAATAAATGACGAATGATAAATCATTAATAAATTCTAAGAAATCGTTTACATAAGTTCGTATTGAATCTTTTGCAAAGATACTTTGTCTTATGATTTCTCAAATAAGTTTTTCTTACTATACAGAAGATGAGTACGGCAATTGCAAGTGGTTCGAAAAGAAAGGAAAGCATGTCAATAAAATGGGAAATGAAACAAAAAGTAATGGCTGGTGAGTACACAAATACATGATCTGAGCCATGTCTCAAAAGTTCAATTTGTTCAGTGTGTAAGACTGTAGCAGATGGTGAGAGCAACGGTGTTAACTATGTTTGTTGTGTTGAGAGCAATGATTTTTACTTGCATGCTGAAGGATCATCTGGCACCTCACATATTTCACGCCATTTCTATATGGCTTGAGTTGATCAAAAATGATATCCCAAATCTGCTCAGAGTAAAATTACTGATAAATTCATGGCTATGTATGCGCGAGGTTTGAGATTTTGTAAAACTATTGGGTGTGACGGATTTTTTGATCTGGCTCGGAGATTAATGGACACTGCAGCGACTTATGAAAAGTATCGGCAAAAATTATTGTGCTTTACCTCAAAACTCTCTCACAACACATAACAGAAAAAGCGGAGAACCTTAGAAAGAAAATTAAGCCGGAAGTAACTTATTACGTGAAAGGAGGTAAATTCTCGGCGACCGCAGATATGTGGACATCTAGCACAAGGAAAGATCGTTATCTGACGCGTACAGTTTCTTATTTTGTTAACTGAGAGATCAGATCACGCTTCTTGTTTACGACATGGTTTCCAAACTAGCCTAAAACAGTTGAAAATATTAGGAAGCAATTGTTGAAACGATTTATCTCCCGTGGTATTCACGAGACTTAGCTTTTAGACTGATCAAGGTACCATCATTACCGCTGCTCTTCGACTCTGCTGGACTGAATCGTTCCTGTCATAAGCTGAACACAGTGCTAAGAAATGCGTTTAATGTCCAGTATATGTCTTCCAATTTCCCGCAACTTCATTTTGTTCTGACTGTAGTCAAGGAACTTGTGACATTTGCAAAGTAAAGTGACCTTGCTCACAGCCTAGAGAGAATAATGGAGCAGTCGAACTATATTCGCTGGAACACACGACTAACTATGGTTTAATCGGTCAAAGGGCAGTATTCGGCACTGTGTAAAAAGCGCTCTGAGAAATGAGAAACAGAGGGAATAGAAGTAATTGATGGAAGAACTAATTGCTGTTCTAACGGTATCCATGCTGTTGTGTTTTTATATTCAATTCATATACATCAGCACGTAAATTATTTCAGGACCTGTAAAGCAGGGATTTCTCATACATTCCTTCGAGAAGACGTAAGAACTGGAACCGGAAAAATCGCCTACACTGTACCTTCTGTTGCCAAGGAAGCCCATGAAAAAGCACCACGAGCTACCTGCTTTCCTGTGGGTACCATTTCACCATCTGAAAATGATGCCTGAATCTCAGAGGTATGAAGTCATGGGAGAGGTACAGCATACTAACTACTACATCAATAATTTAGAGTGACTAGACACAAAAGGACGCTCCCTTGTAAAGCGCCGTCTATCAAAGGAAACAAAATTCGGCCGCAAAAAAGACGGTCACCTGAGGTAAATTGTCACGTAATGTATGTGAACTGTTTGTCAAACTGCCCAGGTAAAATATAAGAGCAACTTTTGCGAAGTCCTGAAATGCGGGAAGATAGTTCAAATGTTTTTAAGAACGAAACATTTGCTTTCGTTTTCAGTAGTACTTTTACTTTCTGCTGATTTGCCAAACGTTATATACGTAAAAGTCTGTTTTGCCACCACGAACTACGGAAGTTTGCTTTGTGGTCAGATATCGACGACAACCCGACTCCCACAGATGAGTTAGATATGTGCTTAAAGCAGAACTGTAAATTGGTCAAAAATGTGGCTTCTTAGTGGAATGAAAACCTACAAATGTTTTCGACTCTTCGGAAGATTGCCAGATAAACTTTGTGCGTGCAGTCATCCAGCTTTGAATCAGAGTGAAATTTTAGTTCTGCAGGTTTCATTCTAACTGCTTGAAGGTCATTTTTGGCCCCGGAAAATGTTGATGCTCTTCTCTTTCTTTATAGAAACTCCAATATGAGAGAAAATGGATAAAGGAATATGTTGTAAATTACACTCCTGGAAATTGAAATAAGAACACCGTGAATTCATTGTCCCAGGAAGGGGAAACTTTATTGACATATTCCTGGGGTCAGATACATCACATGATCACACTGACAGAACCACAGACACATAGACACAGGCAACAGAGCATGCACAATGTCGGCACTAGTACAGTGTATATCCACCTTTCGCAGCAATGCAGGCTGCTATTCTCCCATGGAGACGATCGTAGAGATGCTGGATGTAGTCCTGTGGAACGGCTTGCCATGCCATTTCCACCTGGCGCCTCAGTTGGACCAGCGTTCGTGCTGGACGTGCAGACCGCGTGAGACGACGCTTCATCCAGTCCCAAACATGCTCAATGGGGGACAGATCCGGAGATCTTGCTGGCCAGGGTAGTTGACTTACACCTTCTAGAGCACGTTGGGTGGCGCTGGATACATGCGGACGTGCATTGTCCTGTTGGAACAGCAAGTTCCCTTGCCGGTCTAGGAATGGTAGAACGATGGGTTCGATGACGGTTTGGATGTACCGTGCACTATTCAGTGTCCCCTCGACGATCACCAGTGGTGTACGGCCAGTGTAGGAGATCGCTCCCCACACCATGATGCCGGGTGTTGGCCCTGTGTGCCTCGGTCGTATGCAGTCCTGATTGTGGCGCTCACCTGCACGGCGCCAAACACGCATACGACCATCATTCGCACCAAGGCAGAAGCGACTCTCATCGCTGAAGACGACACGTCTCCATTCGTCCCTCCATTCACGCCTGTCGCGACACCACTGGAGGCGGGCTGCACGATGTTGGGGCGTGAGCGGAAGACGGCCTAACGGTGTGCGGGACCGTAGCCCAGCTTCATGGAGACGGTTGCGAATGGTCCTCGCTGATACCCCAGGAGCAACAGTGTCCCTAATTTGCTGGGAAGTGGCGGTGCGGTCCCCTATGGTACTGCGTAGGATCCTACGGTCTTGGCGTGCATCCGTGCGTCGCTGCGGTCCGGTCCCAGGTCGACGGGCACGTGCACCTTCCGCCGACCACTGGCGACAACATCGATGTACTGTGGAGACCTCACGCCCCACGTGTTGAGCAATTCGGCGGTACGTCCACCCGGCCTCCCGCATGCCCACTATACGCCCTCGCTCAAAGTCCGTCAACTGCACATACGGTTCACGTCCACGCTGTCGCGGCATGCTACCAGTGTTAAAGACTGCGATGGAGCTCCGTATGCCACGACAAACTGGCTGACACTGACGGCGGCGGTGCAAAAATGCTGCGCAGCTAGCGCCATTCGACGGCCTACACCGCGGTTCCTGGTGTGTCCGCTGTGCCGTGCGTGTGATCATTGCTTGTACAGCCCTCTCGCAGTGTCTGGAGCAAGTATGGTGGGTCTGACACACCGGTGTCAATGTGTTCGTTTTTCCATTTCCAGGAGTGTATTTTCACACCACATTTTGTATTTTGTTATCTCTAAATCGGTTGTCGATTATTGTATCTGTTTGTCTTGTAGCTTTCATTTGTGCAAACTACTCTCATATTAGTTTTGATTTACTGCAGCCAAATAAAAGAACGTTTCTTTGTGAATTTTTATTGGATTGTAGACATTATGTTGGCAGTTTTTTCACACCCCCAAGTCGTCACGTTTTAAAGTGCAGTGACAATCGTGTATCATTAAAAGGCTTAATCTGAATAATCCGTTGGCGTGAAACACTCCTGTGAAGCCGGCGTAACGCCATACTCGGCTTTTCTTTAGTACGAAACAAAATGGTCGACACCATAATAACCATATTCTCTGGAAAATTAGATACTCATTACCTACTTTACGTACCACATCAACAAAAATGGTTCAAATGGCTCTGAGCACTATGGGACTTAACTGCTGAGGTCATCAGTCCCCTAGCACTTAGAACTACTTAAACCTAACTAACCTAAGGACATCACACACAGCCATGCCCGAGGTAGGATTCGAACCTGTGACCGTAGCGGTCACGCGGCTCCAGACTGTAGTGCCTAGAACCGCTCGGCCACCCCGGCCGGCGTACCACATCAACACACAGAAGTTTGGTCTTATTTTTGTTAATTTGTTCGAACGAACAGAATAAACATTGCTGCTTTTGGGCAGGTTCAGATACGGCCAGCGTCATCACAATTCATTCTACTAGTCAGTTTTCGAATTCGCTTCTGGATGTGTCAAAATCTAATTTACGTGTATAACGGACGAGAAATCTATACAAATACAACCCAACATGTTGCTTAAAACGAAGCTTTTCAAAGTGTAAACAAACGTGTCTAATCAGTTGTGTTAACAACTGCATATGTACATTTTAGCAGCAAATAGAATTTCAAAAACATAACTTCCAATATATTGTGAAGAACTTATTTCGCATGCATAGTGTAAAATGAAATTCCTTCAACAAAGAAAAATATTTCGGCCCCAACAGTTTCACGTTAAACGCTTTTCACGATATATAGGGAAATGCCTCACTAAAATGTAAATGTCGTGTGACTAGGGCCTCCCGTCGGGTAGACCGTTCACCAGGTGCAAGTCCTTCGATTTGACGCCTTGCGCGTCGATGGTGGTGAAATGATGATGATTAGGACAACACAACACCCAGTCCCTGAGCGGAGAAAATCGCCGATCCAGGCGGAAATAGGACTGACATTCTGTCGCGCTGACCACTCAGTTACCCGGGGCGGACAATCACTCACTGAGAGGAGGTAACAGCACGTCTAGAGCGGTAGAGCTCGGTACGCAATGCAGGATGTATACCTGATAGGCGTCCCAGCCCATCGAGTGCGTTGGGCGGCGGCGGGCCGAGCAACCCACTGCTGCGGGCGTCAGCTGAGGAGAGGAGCCAGAGGACGGGGCCGCGCAACGCCGTGAGCCGTGCAGGGCTCTGGTTCTGTGATCCTGGTGTCGGCCGATCGTCCAGTCATTCCAACATAAACTTTGCCGCGTGTGCATGACATGCCGTATATTTCCGACACTGCAAGTGGCTCCCTTTTCTCCTTTGCCCGTCTGAGACACTGTTTGATTGAAGACCGGCAAAGGAGAAAAGGGAGCCACTTGCAGTGTCGGAAATATACGGCATGTCATGCACATGCGGGAAACTTATGTTGGAATGACTGGACCATCAATCAACACCGGGATCACAGAACATAAACGGCATTGCAGGTTGGGGCTGGTGGAGAAATCAGTCGTGGCGCTCTGTAAGACCGGCCACATAGTGAAAATCGCCGACACGGAAGTTCTGGCTGTAGACAAGAGCTATCAAACCCGCTTGTTCAGAGAAGCCATAGAAATACACAAGCAGTAGAACACCGTCAACAAGAAAGAAGAAAGCCTCAAGGTAAACGGATTCTGGATTCTAGTATTGCAGCGAACGACCATTGCAGGTATCAAGAGGAGAACTTCACCAGAAATGACCACGGAGAAGCCCTTCAACATTGGCGCGCCAGGAACAAATAATCTGCGACCGCGAGCTCGATTCCAGTCCACCACCAGCAATTGGGGCCCACCCGGTCGGCGGTGCGGTCAGATGCACGGCTATCCGGGCGGGAAGGAGCGTCTGGTCCCCGGTACGAATCCGCCCGGCGGATTTGTGTCGAGGTCCGGTGAACCGGCCAGTTTGTGGATAGTTTTTAGTCGGTTTTCCATCTGCTTCGGCGAATACAGGCTGGTTCCCCTTATTCCGCCTCAGTTACACTATGTCGGCGATTGCTGCACAAACAAGTTCTCCACGTACGCGTACACCACAGTTACTCTAACACGCAAACATAGGGGTTACACTCGTCTGGTTTGAGACGTTCCCTGGGGGGTCCACCGGGAGCCGAACCGCATAATAACCCTGGGTTCGGTGTGGGGCGACGGAGGGGTGAAGTGGACTGCGGTAGTCGTCATGGCGTTGTGGACCGCTGCGGCTGCGGCTGCGGCGAGGACGGAGCCTCTCCGTCGTTTCCAGGTCCCCGGCTAACATACATACAATACAATACAATACCAGCAATGGGGGATGAAACTTTGACAATGCCAGCCACTCGTGAGCCAAAACGTCAGAAAAATCATAAAAAAAAAAAAAAAGCGTCGGCCGAAGAGCCAGAGACAGAAGACAGCAGGCAGTTTGTCAACAAGTGGTTACGAAAGGCCCAACAACTTTGTATTTCGTGCGTAAGTTCTTCCAACAATTTACCTGTAAAAGTCTCTCAGGGTTTTCGTCTGTAGCTATAATTTTTTTGATTTGAATAATGCTTCTAGCATATACCGTTGGGCACACTCCTATGTTAAAAGCAATAATCTTGTGGCCGGAGGCACTCTCTTCTTCGCCACGGGTCCATTCGCTTAGCATCGACAGTAGATGATAGGTGGCTGTAGTTAAATAAATATTGTTAATTTTAATTTTAATAATGAATAGCCTCAGTTGCACCGTTTACCTAGAATTTACCTAGGTTTCAGTCGGGATAACCCAACCTTCTTCACAATAACAGTAACTACCGTTTGTCCATAGTGGACATCGTCAAGCTAAAACTACAAAACCATAAATTATCGTCAGACTGTCAAACTTATCTGAAACTGCCTCGGCCCCACTTCGCGATCGCGATGCGGCAGCCACGAGTGCTGTACTGGATCACGACCGCGATGAGGCAGCCACGAGTGCTGTACTGGAACTCCAGTAAAGCACTCGTGGCTTTCGCATCGCAGTCGCGAAGTGTTGAAGATATTTAAATCAATATTGCTCTTTCCTTTTCTATTTTCAAAAGTTGGTCCATGATTCCCCTCTTTCAGTAGGTACAGATTCGTGGAAGCCAGGAATTCTTCCATCTCCTTTCCTCTGGAGTTTGTTGCTGTACCATGCCATATGCTAAATCTTGCATTGTTGTCCATAGCAATTACTAAACCAACTTCTTTATTGTAGGTTATCATGTCGTCAATTTTTTGTCAGGTTACCTTCTATGGGTTTTGTGAATCTAAGTACATGCTAGATACGAAAAATTATAAATTTTCTTTTACTATTTCTATAAATACTGAATGTTCGTCGAGCAAGTGGCTGATCGTTATGGGATCGATATCTTTGTTGGTTATCAATATTGTTGCCCTTTTCCTTGTGTCACCTGCGCTAAATGTCTTGCAATCTCTAGTAATTCCGCCTACGTTTTGTTGATAATAATATGGATCTTGTATGAGAGTAAAGTCAATCTGATATTGCCGGCGGTTGTGGCCGAGCGGTTCTAGGCGCTTCAGCCTGGAACCGCACTGCTGCTACGGTCGCAGGTTCGAATCCTGCCTCGGGCATGGATGTGTGTCATGTCCTTAGGTTAGTTAGGTTTAAGTAGTTCTATATCTAGAGGACTGATGACCTCAGATGTTAAGTCCCATTGTGCTCAGAGCCATTTGAACCATTCAATCTGATATTGAACAATAAGCTGCATTAGGTTAACTGCTGCAGCTCTGGAGCGCTGTAGATTTATTTGAATGCTCTTGATTTGTTTTCGAAAAGATCAAGTTGTTTGGCTTGTCTTCGGTGTTGCCATTAGTCATAATTAGTGTTTTGTTTGCGTTAGGCACTATTCACTTCGGACGTATCAACGCCACTGCATTGGTTTTACCGAACACAGGGGAAATGGATACTTATCTCATTCAACGGCCATTTCTTTTTTAATTGCACTTAACAATCGCTGTAGGTGGCCACATTCGTCGATTGCTTTGGTTTTTGTAAGTTGTTTATCAATTAATAGTTGCAAAGCTACAAAATATTTAGTGTACTGTTTCGCAATGGGAAGTATTATTTTCTGATTTATTTTCGCTTTCAAAAAGCCTTTGAATTCTTTTGAAGACTTGAGGTTATCTTTATGGATATCTTCCGCCAGTGGCGCACTTCTCATCGAGGACTCTGATGTTGACGAAGCATATTCGGATGCCGTATATCATGTCATCGTATTGTTGTGTAGCAGCAGCTGCAGATAGTGGATCACTAGTAGCTGCTGCTCCGGTCTCTATGTGAGATTTAGTGTTAGATTCGTTAGTCTCGCTAAATTAACGTAAGCCTTTAGTTTCCATAGGAAGGACATTGACAGTCTCATCTGATAGAACTTTAATCTCGTCTTCATTGGAAGAAATATTGGTATTAGTGACGACTGAACTGTTAACAGTATCTTTATTAAAATCGAAATCAGATCGATGTCTTGTAATGTTTCTAGATTATATTTCTAGAACAGCATTGCCAGACTCAGATGTATGTTGCTCTTTTCAGCACAGTGTAGGACGAAGAGGAATTTTAGGAACTACTTCTTGTACCGGTAGGCTTAGGAATTTTCGGAGCCGCTTCCTGTATCAATGGTACGGACTTCCGTGTGGCAGCATTGTGTACGAGACTTGGAAATTCGCTTTCACCAATCGGAACAGTAAGTAACTGCGAGCTATTTTACTTGATACGACCAGCATCTTTGCGATAACGACATACAACGTCATCCATGAAAACATACAAACTAAAATAATTTCGTTCATAGGGAATCCATATCGTGGATGGTACTTTGCTTAAATCGTTGATTACACAGGGTGTATATAGAGTCCGGGAACACTTTCAATTATTTATTGCACAAGAACTAAACATTGTACATATGTCATACATATTGCATTTTGAAGAGAAACTCTGAAAGGTTTCTTTTCTTTTTTTTTACAAACATTCGATATGCGAACCATGAGTGACCCGGCAGACTTCAGTACGGTAATCGAATTCTTGCCATACCCGTCCCAGCATGGCATCGTCGACTGTGGCAGTCGCTTCCCGTATTCTCTCCCGGAACTCTGCTACATCACGTGGTAGAGGTGGTACATACACCAGATCTTTAATGTGTCCCCACAGAAAAAAGTCACACGGAATGAGATCTGGTGATCGGGGAGGTAATTTCATGAAACAGCTGTCTCCTTCTGTAGCACAGCTCAAAACGCTTGTCTTTGTCGTCGTCATTGAGCTTCTGCCCTAGCTCCAACTTGATGGTTTCATAGACAGCTTCTGTCGCAGGACTTTCCACACTGTCATTGCAACCATTTCGAGTTCACGGGATGCACAACGTACCGATTTCTTTGGACTCCTTGTGAAAGTCTCTCGTACGCGCTCTGCATTCACTTCACTCACACTGGGACGTCCGCTTCTCTTTGCCGGGCACAAGCAATTTGTTATGGCAGTGGTAAATGGCCTACCTTGTTGGTGGCTTCTTACCTTACTTGGTTCTAAACATCCGTTGAACAGCTGTATCACTCTTGTTTTTGTCAAACCCCAACTCTTAGAAAGCTCGCTCCGCACCTGAACTCGCCATGTTTGCGACTAGCACTGACTATCGGCAAATTACCAAACTACGCTGTTGGGTGTATACATGAAAAAAAAAACTTTCATGGTTTCTCTTCAAATTGACATATGTATGATATCTGTACAATGTTTGGTTCTTGTGCAATAAATGATTGAGAGTATTCCTGGACTTTATGTACACCCTGTATATTGACCAGTGCGACGAAGTTATTTTATATGAGAACATCCCTGAATCCTGGAGCTAGTGGAACATCTATGACATGCACTAGGATATGTCCCCATTTAGATGTTTGCTTAACTATTTCACCATTACTAATAAATGGAAATACATTAGACAAAATAATTCGGATGCTTTTAAAACGCCTTACTGGCGTCATTGTTTCAACACACAAATTACACTCCTGCACTAATCGATCTACGTTTTCGACAGATCTTGTAAAAATACAAATATTGCCTCCAGCTATGCGAGAGCAATGCGTAACATTGAAATTATGTCACTTTCCGATTTTACGTAGTCATCTATTACGGCATTGGGAACATTGTCGATGATGACAGCTTTTTCTGGTGAGATCACATTTTCGATAGAAACAGAAGATTGTTGTTTTGCGGGAGCAGGTGATTGGTGTTTGTTGCGACTATTCAGTTGTGGAAGTTTCAACAGCGCGCGCATTGCCCAGCACTTTCGTAGTTACGGTGTTTACAACTGACCGTAGCGCCGTAATGTAACAGTTTAAGGAGCTCGCCATGATGACGAAGCTGCCATTTGTAGCTCGATCACACAGGAATCATATGCTCTGAACCGAAACGAATTAGGCTACAGTGTTTCCGGTGAATTAGACTATAACACAACCAAGTTCACGAACTGTAATAATTCTTTTAAGCCAATATTTAAAAGACTTTTGTCACAGTGAGCAGACACATGTGTTTAAGTTCGTTGCTAGTAAAAGATCCTCCTGCCAGGAGTATTACCGTTAGATTTTTTCTTTTCTCTCCGAAAACAATCCCTCAGACTCCGTCAACTTTTCTACACTTTAACAACTACAAAAAAATTGATAATCCGTTGTGAATTTTGTTATTTATGTTACTGATACAGTTTAAGATGATTTTTATAGGCTCGCAACCCGTTCGTCCTTCGAAATTTTGGGTTATTCGTATCGGCTGTCCAATGTTACAGTTGGTGTGGATCGTTTATGAAGCGTGTTGTGTGTTATGGGGAATTTTGGCGCAAGCCATTTCCATCATCATCATCACAGGAAGTGGAATGCATCATGAGAGGAGTTTGAGACAATGGAAATTTCCCAATTACATATTATAGTCAAGTGCCCGAAGCATTCTGGATGTATGTAGGCCTACTCAACTATAAGGACTTTTTTCTCAATTGTGTTGCAAGCAGTCGTGGAAAATAATTACAACTTCATTAGAGTCCATGTTAGTGCATAGGGCAAACAGAGTGACAGTCGAGTGTTCGGAAACTAGAAGTTACGCAAACTGGTCGAAAGCGATGCTCTCCAATTTACAATGAGAAACAGCTTACTGGAAGTGAAGAAAGATTACCAAATAATTTGCTAGACGACGGAGGTTTCCCCTTGAAGAAATGTCTCCTGCAGTCGTATCCAATCATAAATTTGTCACAACAGTGTGAGGTACTTAACAAACGATAGCCACACGCAAGGCAAGTGGTCGAACGTGCTTTCTGATTAATGGCAAATAAATGATATGTATTACTGGCCCTGACTAAGCAGAAAACAACCTAAAATGTATTAGTTGGTTAAGCAATATAGTAACAGCTAAAAAAGGCTCTGTAGACTTTCCAACGAGTTCGGCTGAAACAAATAAACTGGACAGGCATTTGACCACTTCACAGATTGTATGATAGAAGTACTGCTGTGGTATGAGAGGTGAGGGAAGAGTTTACATTTTTTGTTGAGACTGGTATGTAACGAATACTTAAAATTATGCTCCCAAGTATCAGGCCTTGACAATGTACTACTGTATTAAACAGTACTGACAACATTTACACATGCATTGCACTGTAGAATGAAACTTATTTGTCAATACGTGAAATAAAATACTATGATGGGTCATTGCAGAAGACAGTAACAGTGGTTGTACAAGGCTGTTAAATCTCCCATTAGCTAACGTAAGTAGTTTGCTTTTGTAGACGAATTTTCTTGATACACTTAAAACCTTACTTTCACTGTCTTCGTTTCTGTCAGTACAAAATTCCACTTCTATTTTATGAACTAGAAAAATTTTGGATTTTACATAAACTCAAATTCCCGCAGTAATGGTCTAAGAAACTACTCGGCAATGAAGTTTTACTCGAATATTCGTCTTCAGGTTTGGCATGTAATACTGGACGTCCCACCTCCTGCCTTAGTACATTTTCACTTAGGGTAATTCACAAAAAGGGGCAAGGGAACACGTCGTACTGTCCATGATATCTGACATCACCAAGAACGTTTACCGTAATAAATCTTCAAACATAACACAAAACGCTTTTAAGCGTTTGTGATAAACTTGGAAAAAATCACATCTATAATTCCGTCTTCATTGGTTACTAAACGCACGGGAACGAAGAAAATTACCTGTCTCTTCCAATTCCATTGCTACCTCCTCCACAACCTGGATGTAACTTTCTCATGTGATACTGCGCCTCTTTTGGTCCCACAAGCACATCGGTTCTTTCACGAGGCTGATTAGCTTCTCGCAATCCATTAGTGGTTCACGCGACAGGGTCGTAAAATTCGAACATATTTGAAGTCTGTGCTTGCTCGTATAGTGATGCACGACATCGGACGACTGGTTCACTCGCAGTAATAGTAGCCCCATCCTCTGCACATGTTTGCTCTACCCAAGCCCTGTCGTACAAAATCGTACGATGCTTTGTTCCAAGTGGACAACTATGCCTCACACACAACAGTAGACGACAACCGACAACACGTTATTCGTGTTATTATTAGGGTACCTCATTCTTCCACAAACTGTTTCTTTGACTCTACATCCGCATATACATCTCTACTCCTCATGTCTAGCGTTGCAACTGCCCTTAAAAACATCACCCGAAAAAGTATCGATGTTTAACAACATCGCTCCCAAAAACGATGCATCGACATTTTTACGATGTTTCCAATTATTTTTGATATATTAGAAAAAGCTCACCGAAATGATTTCAAGTAGCATACTAACAGAATTTAGGCTTGGTGGTCAGCGTATCAGGATGTAATAAAATTGTAATTAAATTATGAAAAAAGGGGTAATACAGAGATGTTATTTAATCATTTAAATGAGAGTATACGTCTATATTTAAATGTATTGAACTGGAAGTTGTGGTACCTGCGGATACAGTCCTACAATACCATCATTTAGTTCCCAATCGCAGCATAATAAAACTGGCCTCCCACAGAGAATTTTTTTATACATACAGAACTGTTCTGTGTTGCTAATAACTTTTGCTAATCAGTTATGACAGTACCTTGTATCTCTTGCTTTCTCTATAAGACGATGACGTATGAATTGTTTGTCGAATCGCAGTGCAATTATATCGACTTCATTTCCTTGTTGCAGAATTCTTTTTCTGTAATGCTGTTATGGTAAACAACTTTAAATAATTTTTGACACGCTTTTTTCTCTTCTGTAACTGATTTAATGTTGACAGTTCATGGAAGTACACACTTTTAACATTAATTACAGAATAGGACGCACAATTGCAATTATATGAGGCGACAGTCCGTAACTTATGCCTGGGATCAACAACCATAAGAGCTCAGCTCAGGGATATACCTATCTTATTCAAAGACTACTCGTAACTCGTTCTTAATCCGTGACAACACGGTTTTCCTGGCATCCTGATGCTCGAGTTCAATATGCCTGTATATCATTTCAGATTATTTAATTTAATTACATTTCATGGAGAAAATATAAATAATTAAAGGAACAAATGCGTAGATAATTGGTCTTTCGGGTCCAGATAATTTAGTTCTTGTCATTGCGGCCTGAGGTCCCACTTCACTACCCCCAGTGGCCGCAGTGGCATGAATGGGCAGCTCAAAAATGGTTCAAATGGCTCTGAGCACTATGGGACTTAACATCTATGGTCACCAGTCCCATAGAACTTAGAACTACTTAAACCTAACTAAGCTAAGGACATCACACAACACCCAGTCATCACGAGGCAGAGAAAATCCCTGACCCCGTCGGGAATCGAACCCGGGAACCCGGGCGTGGTAAGCGAGAACGCTACCGCACGACCACGAGCTGCGGACGAATGGGCAGTGAATGACACTGTGGACAGATTACATTTGCTTACGCCCGCTTGTCTAATTACTGCATCACGAATTACAAAAGAAAAATGTTTTCAGTCGTCATAATAACAGTTCCATGTTCAGAAATCAATATAGTTTACCGTTGTTATTACCTTTTTATACACACATCAAACAAAGTTTTGCATTACCTCAGCTACGAGGGTTCCGGAACCTGTACAGAAAACCGGAATAGAGGTCAACATAAACATAATTTCCACACTTCTTATTGCTCATAAAAACCACACATTGCATGTTGTACCACCAAACAGCGAGACCTTCAGAGGTGGAAATCCAGATTGCTGTATACACCGGTACCTCTAATACCCAGTAGCACGTCCTCTTGCATTGATGCATGCCTGTATTAGTCGTGACATACTATCCACAAGTTCATCAAGGCGCTGTTGGTCCAAATTGTCCCACTCCTCAACGGCGATTCGGCGTAGATTCCTCAGATTGGTTGGTGGGTCACGTCGTCCATAAACAGCCCTTTTCAATCTATCCCAGGCATGTTCGATTGGGTTCATGTCTAGAGAATCTAGTGGTCACTCTAGTCGAGCGATGTCGTTATGCTGAAGGGAGTCATCCACAAGATGTGCACGATGGGGGCGCGAATTGTCGTCCATGAAGACGAATGCCTCGCCAGTATGCTGCCGATATGGTTGCACTTTCGGTCGGAGGATGGCATTCACGTATCGTACAGCCGTTACGGCGCCTTTCATGACCACCAGCGCCGTAACGTCGGCCCCACATAATGCCACCCCAAAACATCAGGGAACCTCCACCTTGATGCACTCGCTGGACAGTGTGTCTAAGGCATTCAACCAGATCGGGTTGCCTCCAAACACGTCTCCGACGATTGTCTGGTTGAAGGCATATACGACACAAATCGCTGAAGTGAACGTGATGCCAATCCTGAGCTGTCCATTCGACATGTTGTTGGGCCCACATGTACCGCGCTGAATGGTGTCGTGGTTGCAAAGATGGACCTCGCCGTGGACGTAGGGAGTGAAGTTACGCGTCATGCAGCCTATTGCGCACAGTTTGGTCCGTAACACGACGTCCTGTGGCTGCACGAAAAGCATTCTTCAACTTGGTAGTGTTGCTTTCAGGGTTCCTCCGAGCCATAATCCGTAGATAGCGGTCATCCACTGCAGTTGTAGCCCTTGGGCGCCCTGAACGAGGCATGTCATCGGAAGTTCCTGTCTCTCTGTATCTCCTCCATGTCCGAACAACATCGCTTTGGTTCACTCTGAGACACCTGGACACTTCCCTTGTTGAGAGGCCTTCCTGGTACAAAGTAACAATGCGGACGCTTATGAACCGCGGTATTGACCGTCTAGGCTTGGTTGAACTACAGACAACACGAGCCGTGTACCTCCTTCCTGGTGGAATGACTGGAACTGATCGGCTGTCGGACCCCTCCGTCCAATAGGCTCTGCTCGTACATGGTTGTTTACATCTTTGGGCGGGTTTAGTGACATTTCTGAACAGTCAAATGGACTGTGCCTGTGATACAATATCCCAATATCCACAGTCAACGTCTATCTTCAAGAGTTCTAGGAACAGGGGTGATGCAAAACTTTTTTTTTACTTCTATCGTACGCAAGAGTATATACTATTCTTTCACATATATACAAATGAAAGGATAAGAAATAACTTATATTTGTAAAAGACATAAAAGATTTCTATGTATGATTAGCTGGCCCATATTTGTAATCAGCATTTCTATCCGTTTATATTTTCTTTGCTGTTTCGTCCAACTTGCTGACGACCGTTGCTTTATGTTTGGTTTGAAGTTTGGCAACCACTGTTCCACCGCCTTGCGCGGAGAAAAGAGTTGGCGTTCTTTAGCTGTGCGGGCAACTGTCGCGGTGTTTTCGTTTGCAGGAGTGGAAAGGTCAGAAAGTCTGATTTTAAATGCTCTCCTCTGGACCAATCCTCTGGCCAGCCACCAAGAATGTTGTGACAATTTGAAGAAGTGGTAGCACTAGAGGATTTTTAAGCATCTACTGTTTCAAACTATAGAGTAAATCTCCGACAGCAGCAGCAGAAAACAAGGCAGCTAAGCCGTCTACAATCTAAGCCCTACCTCTGTAATGACTACATGTGACTATTATTCCACTGTTATTACTGATATTTGAATGACAAGAAAACGGACCGATTCATTTCAGTAATTGCCTATACCTTTTTTCATTGATAACGTCGAACACCTTCGTCTGTACAATTATCTTGTCGTTCTTGTACGCAGGGAAAATGAGTCCTAAAATGACAGTCTGGTAAATGACAGAGTCTTGCTACTGCCACCAGAGGCAGCGCTTTATGACACAAGGTTATGGTCTAGTGTTGGCGACATTGCTACACCAAAAATGGGGAACCGTTTGTTTAGACGGTTGCGTGTTATGTGAAGAATACTTTTGCAGCGGGATTTAGAAGTTGCGAAAATTGCTCTTGTGTGACACACTACGCCTAGATCATTTGCGTAATAGTAGTTCTTACCCACAAGATGAATAAGCACTTCCTTTGCAGACATTTTAAGCATGTTTCTGGGTGTGTAGGTACACGTATTTATTAGTAGCGCCCTAGTACACGAAATGCTGCAAATGACATACGAGGGATGGAGGTAAAATGACAGAGGTATGTCGTTTTACCCTCTAACTCAGTTTATGCATCCTGTCTTTCCGTTCGTTTCTGGTTATGGTAATACAATATGTAGTTCATTACTATTACTATTAATATTGTTTATTATTATAGTTATTTCAGTAACAATGGTTGGAATTCATAACAGAATCAGTGATCGCCAGTCATGGAATTCAGAGAGAATGCAGAAGGCTATTGATGATGTTAATAACAAGCAAACGAGCTGAAAGCGCGCCTCAAAAATGTTTGGTGTTCATCAAGCTGCTTTAAGAAGAAAGGTACAAGGCAAGAATAAGCAAATTCTAGGAGCTAATAAAGGCTTAGGTCGATTCCAGAAAACCCTTCCAACAGAGCTAGAAATTGGACTAAGACCTTGAGTCCAGACTACTTGGACTTACATTGAACGATGTAAGGAAGTTGGCATTTGAGTTAGCCAAGAGGAATGAAATTGGCAATTGATTCTGCAAAGAAACTCTGATGGCAGGTAAATGCCTACCTAATTCAGCCAAACAAACAATAAGCATTAAACAGGCTATCTACAATTATTTTTAATACAGAAAACGGATAATTATGTTTTAAAGTTATTTACAAGTAAATTAAATAAACAAATTTTGATTCCTTGATGATTTCAGGTAGAACACGGTTGAATGGATTCAGAAAGAGGAATATAAGTCTTTCACTAAGGAAGCCAGAGCCAACATCCGCTGCTAGAGCCCGAGGCTTTAACAATTCAAAGTATTTTTTGACAAATTGAATGAGGTGGTGCAAACTCATCATATTCAGCAGACAAAAATTTGCAATTCATATGAGTCTGCATTGTCAACTATTCAGAGAGACCCTAAAATACTTGAAGCAAGAGGAAAGAAGCACGTAGGAACTATAACCAGTCAGAACGAGGTTAGCATGCTACTGTGATGTGCTGTATGATCTCTACTGGAAATTTTATTCCATCTGCTCTCGTTTCGGCAAAAAAAAGCAAAAGATGAAGTTTTTGATAGTGCACCAACTGGCACATTAGGACTGGGTAATTAATCAGGGTGTATGACCGGAGACTTGTTACTACACTCCTGGAAATTGAAATAAGAACACCGTGAATTCATTGTCCCAGGAAGGGGAAACTTTATTGACACATTCCTGGGGTCAGATACATCACATAATCACACTGACAGAACCACAGGCATAGGCACAGGCAACAGAGCATGCACAATGTCGGCACTAGTACAGTGTATATCCACCTTTCGCAGCAATGCAGGCTGCTATTCTTCCATGGAGACGATCGTAGAGATGCTGGATGTAGTCCTGTGGAACGGCTTGCCATGCCATTTCCACCTGGCGCCTTAGTTGGACCAGCGTTCGTGCTGGACGTGCATACCGCGTGAGACGACGCTTCATCCAGTCCCAAACATGCTCAATGGGGGACAGATCCGGAGATCTTGCTGGCCAGGGTAGTTGACTTACACCTTCTAGAGCACGTTGGGTGGCACGGGATACATGCGGACGTGCATTGTCCTGTTGGAACAGCAAGTTCCCTTGCCGGTCTAGGAATGGTAGAACGATGGGTTCGATGACGGTTTGGATGTACCGTGCACTATTCAGTGTCTCCTCGACGATCACCAGTGGTGTACGGCCAGTGTAGGAGATCGCTCCCCACACCATGATGCCGGGTGTTGGCCCTGTGTGCCTCGGTCGTATGCAGTCCTGATTGTGGCGCTCACCTGCACGGCGCCAAACACGCATACGACCATCATTCGCACCAAGGCAGAAGCGACTCTCATCGCTGAAGACGACACGTCTCTATTCGTCCCTCCATTCACGCCTGTCGCGACACCACTGGAGGCGGGCTGCACGATGTTGGGGCGTGAGCGAAAGACGGCCTAACGGTGTGCGGGACCGTAGCCCAGCTTCATGGAGACGGTTGCGAATGGTCCTCGCCGATACCCCAGGAGCAACAGTGTCCCTAATTTGCTGGGAAGTGGCGGTGCGGTCCCCTACGGCACTGCGTAGGATCCTACGGTCTTGGCGTGCATCCGTGCGTCGCTGCGGTCCGGTCCCAGGTCGACGGGCACGTGCACCTTCCGCCGACCACTGGCGACAACATCGATGTACTGTGGAGACCTCACGCCCCACGTGTTGAGCAATTCGGCGGTACGTCCACCCGGTCTCCCGCATGCCCACTATACGCCCTCGCTCAAAGTCCGTCAACTGCACATACGGTTCACGTCCACGCTGTCGCGGCATGCTACCAGTGTTAAAGACTGCGATGGAGCTCCGTATGCCACGGCAAATTGGCTGACACTGACGGCGGCGGTGCACAAATGCTGCGCAGCTAGCGCCATTCGACGGCCAACACCGCGGTTCCTGGTGTGTCCGCTGTGCCGTGCGTGTGATCATTGCTTGTACAGCCCTCTCGCAGTGTCCGGAGCAAGTATGGTGCGTCTGACACACCGGTGTTAATGTGTTCTTTTTTCCATTTCCAGGAGTGTATTATGGCTGAAGCATTTTAACGAATACGCTAATCCTACCAATGACAACAAGTTTTTTCTCTTTTTGGACGGCCAGCACACACTCTCTTCAGACATTGGATGTGGCATTTTTTGGTCTCCTTGAAACATATTACAACCAAGAGATTTCCAGTTGGTTGAGAAACCAGCCAGGGAGATTTGTGGGACAATTTCAGGTAGAAAGTCTATTTTCAGCAGCATATTGAAAAGCTGCTACTATTCCCAATGCAGTCATCGAATTTGGAAATATCGGAATATGGCCATTCAACCACAACATTTTCCCAGAGCACCTTTTTTGCCCATTGGCTGTAACTGAGAGATCGCTCTTGGAAAAAGAAAATACTGGAAGTTAAATTGTAGGCATAATTACTAAAACAAACCTACAAGCAGGACACTGTGCTGTTGCAGATGCGCCTCAAATTCCATTACCTAGGCCTACATCACATTCTGATGCTGCAACATTCCTCAGTCAGGACCTTCATTTATCAAGCCAGTTGACATATCTCCATTTCCTGCTGGATCTCAGGATAGGCTTGTTCCTAACAAACGGAAACTAGAGAGTTCACAAGTTCTGACCAGCAGTCCATATGTTTCAGAGGTAAAAAAAGCCAAAGTTACCAAGAAAAGAACGTTGGAATGTAGATGGTTATCCTTGTCTATATTGTGACTTATTTAGTCACTCTAAGCCAGATGAGATATGGCTCAGGTGTGTTAAGTGTTCAATGTGGACTCACAGTGAATGTGCTGGGTTCTCACATAGAGCAAAGATGTTTACATGTGACATTTGCAAATAAAAGTGAAAATCTACAGACGGCATAAGGGTATGTCAATTTACCCAACGATTGCCATGACACGGGTATGTGTAGCCTTTTTATAATATGTTGCAATAATGACACAAGGTATGATACAATTTGTTTTCCTGAATCATTGTGTAGTTAATGGTGCTTAGGGTTAACTTGCAAAAAATAAAGTTTATAATTCGAAAAATATGCCCACAGTCTTAATGTTTCACTGATGATTCAGAAAGTAACAGCCTACGCATGCATTGGAAGGGCCCAACATCACCGACAGCAAAAAAATCTCGAATGAGCAAATCAAAATTCAAAGTGATGAAGATTTTTTTTCGATATTCGTGAAATTGCGCATCTTTACAGGGTTCCTGAAAGTCTCACTATTAATCAACATTACTACCTTTAGGTTGTTGCTCAAATCTATAAGGAAATAATTTAAAAAAGGACCGGAATTGTGGAAGAGCAAGCCATGTGTTTTGCATCAAGATAACAAATGGCTGGTTCAAATGGCTCTGAGCACTATGCGACTTAACTTCTGAGGTCATCAGTCGCCTACAACTTAGAACTAATTAAACCTAACTAACCTAAGGACATCACACACATCCATGCCCGAGGCAGGATCCGAACCTGCGACCGTAGCAGGAGCGTGGTTCCGGACTGAATCGCCCAGAACCGCTCGATCACAGTGGCCGGCTCTTGGCAGAGGAACGGAGTTTGTGAATGCCAGTGCATACTGCCCTCAGCAGAGCTCTTGACTGGCCGACCACAGCGTGGAAAACTACTGCTCGGACGGAGGGCTGGCCTAGGAATGTCCTGACCTTTGCCTCAGCTGTGTGCAGTGTGCGGTCCCTCAATTGTTACCGTTAGGCCAGATTTTTGGCAGTGGTGCAGCACCCACAGGTGCTAAGGAGGCAATGAAAGGCCTCAGTGCGAAGTAGCCGTCGGTATCCTGCGGACGTTTATGCTGGTCTCTGATTCTACCAGCCGCGGACCACGTGGTTTGAGCACCACGCGCGCTCCCCACAGCCGCGTATGTGAACTGAACAGGGGACGCTCGTTCGCTCTGTTCTGTCACGTCCGCGAATTAGACTGCGCCCCGCAAGACTAAAGGTAATTTGCACGTTCGACCGGACACGCGTCTGGGCACGAGACCTTATTGCAAGCTCAATCAGTGAGAAGTGTACATCCTCAGGATCAGTGGTCGAGGCTCTTAACCACGAAAGGCAAAGGTTCCGAGTTCGAGTATCGGTCCGGCACACAGTTTAATCTTTCAGGAAGTTTCAGGTTACAGCTTCTTTGCCGGCACGGTAGCTCAGCGTGTTCGCTCAGAGGGTTAGCTACCCTCTGTAACAAAAAAACTGAGTGAACACATCTACATCTACATCTACATCTATACTCCGCGAGCCACCTTACGGTGTGTGGCGGAGGGTACTTATTGTACCACTATCTGATCCCCCCTTCCCTGTTCCATTCACGAATTGTGCGTGGGAAGAACGACTGCTTGTAAGTCTCCGTATTTGCTCTAATTTCTCGGATCTTTTCGTTGTGATCATTACGCGAGATATATGTGGGCGGTAGTAATATGTTGCCCATCTCTTCCCGGAATGTGCTCTCTCGTAATTTCGATAATAAACCTCTCCGTATTGCGTAACGCCTTTCTTGAAGTGTCCGCCATTGGAGCTTGTTCAGCATCTCCGTAACGCTCTCGCGCTGACTAAATGTCCCCATGACGAATCGCGCTGCTTTTCGCTGGATCATGTCTATCTCTTCTATTAATCCAACCTGGTAAGGGTCCCATACTGATGAGCAATACTCAAGAATCGGACGAACAAGCGTTTTGTAAGCTACTTCTTTCGTCGATGAGTCACATTTTCTTAGAATTCTTCCTATGAATCTCAACCTGGCGCCTGCTTTTCCCACTATTTGTTTTATGTGATCATTCCACTTCAGATCGCTCCGGATAGTAACTCCTAAGTATTTTACGGTCGTTACCGCTTCCAATGATTTACCACCTATGGCATAATCGTACTGGAATGGATTTCTGCCCCTATGTATGCGCATTATATTACATTTATCTACGTTTAGGGAAAGCTGCCAGCTGTCGCACCATGCATTAATCCTCTGCAGGTCCTCCTGGAGTACGTACGAGTCTTCTGATGTTGCTACTTTCTTGTAGACAACCGTGTCATCTGCAAATAGCCTCACGGAGCTACCGATGTTGTCAACTAAGTCATTTATGTAAATTGTAAACAATAAAGGTCCTATCACGCTTCCCTGCGGTACTCCCGAAATTACCTCTACATCTGCAGATTTTGAACCGTTAAGAATGACATGTTGTGTTCTTTCTTCTAGGAAATCCTGAATCCAATCACAAACCTGGTCCGATATTCCGTAAGCTCGTATTTTTTTCACTAAACGTAAGTGCGGAACCGTATCAAATGCCTTCCTGAAGTCCAGGAATACGGCATCAATCTGCTCGCCAGTGTCTACGGCACTGTGAATTTCTTGGGCAAATAGGGCGAGCTGAGTTTCACATGATCTCTGTTTGCGGAATCCATGTTGGTTATGATGAAGGAGATTTGTATTATCTAAAAACGTCATAATACGAGAACACAAAACATGTTCCATTATTCTACAACAGATTGACGTAAGCGAAATAGGCCTATAATTATTCGCATCTGATTTATGACCCCTCTTGAAAATGGGAACGACCTGCGCTTTCTTCCAGTCGCTAGGTACTTTACGTTCTTCCAGCGATCTACGATAAATTGCTGATAGAAAGGGGGCAAGTTCTTTAGCATAATCACTGTAGAATCTTAAGGGTATCTCGTCTGGTCCGGATGCTTTTCCGCTACTAGGTGATAGCAGTTGTTTTTCAATTCCGATATCGTTTATTTCAATATTTTCCATTTTGGCGTCCGTGCGACGGCTGAAGTCAGGGACCGTGTTACGATTTTCCGCAGTGAAACAGTTTCGGAACACTGAATTCAGTATTTCTGCCTTTCTTTGGTCGTCCTCTGTTTCGGTGCCATCGTGGTCAACGAGTGACTGAATAGGGGATTTAGATCCGCTTACCGATTTTACATATGACCAAAACTTTTTAGGGTTCTTGTTTAGATTGTTTGCCAATGTTTTATGTTCGAATTCGTTGAATGCTTCTCTCATTGCTCTCTTTACGCTCTTTTTCGCTTCGTTCAGCTTTTCCTTATCAGCTATGATTCGACTACTCTTAAACCTATGATGAAGCTTTCTTTGTTTCCGTAGTACCTTTCGTACATGATTGTTATACCACGGTGGATCTTTCCCCTCGCTTTGGACCTTAGTCGGTACGAACTTATCTAAGGCGTACTGGACGATGTTTCTGAATTTTTTCCATTTTTGTTCCACATCCTCTTCCTCAGAAATGAACGTTTGATGGTGGTCACTCAGATATTCTGCGATTTGTGCCCTATCACTCTTGTTAAGCAAATATATTTTCCTTCCTTTCTTGGCATTTCTTATTACACTTGTAGTCATTGATGCAACCACTGACTTATGATCACTGATACCCTCTTCTACATTCACGGAGTCGAAAAGTTCCGGTCTATTTGTTGCTATGAGGTCTAAAACGTTAGCTTCACGAGTTGGTTCTCTAACTATCTGCTCGAAGTAATTCTCGGACAAGGCAGTCAGGATAATGTCACAAGAGTCTCTGTCCCTGGCTCCAGTTCTGATTGTGTGACTATCCCATTCTATACCTGGTAGATTGAAGTCTCCCCCTATTACAATAGTATGATCACGAAACTTCTTCACGACGTTCTGCAGGTTCTCTCTGAGGCGCTCAACTACTACGGTTGCTGATGCAGGTGGTCTATAGAAGCATCCGACTATCATATCTGACCCACCTTTGATACTTAACTTAACCCAGATTATTTCACATTCGCATTCGCTAATAACTTCACTGGATATTATTGAATTCTTTACTGCTATAAATACTCCTCCACCATTGGCGTTTATCCTATCCTTGCGGTATATATTCCATTCTGTGTCTAGGATTTCGTTACTGTTCACTTCCGGTTTTAACCAACTTTCCGTTCCTAATACTATATGCGCACTATTTCCTTCAATAAGAGATACTAATTCAGGAACCTTGCCCTGGATACTCCTGCAGTTTACCAATATTACGTTGACTTTTCCTGTTTTTGGTCTCTGAGGACGGACGTTCTTTATCAACGATGATAATGTCCTCTCTGGTAAGCCGTCAGGTATTTTATCGTTTCGCCCAAGGGGGGGTCCCTCTAACCTAAAAAACCCCCGTGTGCACGCCACACGTACGCCACCATCAACGGAGAACCTAAATGGGTGTCACCGGACGTCCGCCTCGATCAAATACAACGAACACTATAGAACAAAGTGAGATTGAAGAAAAGAAAAGAAAAGAAAAGAAAAAAAAAACCACTGCCACGCGCCTTGTTGCCCGCTTCAAAATCGTAACAGTAGTGCAGCGCTACTAATGCTACAAAGTACGTTACAGCCACGTCGTTTGACTGCGTGGTAGTTCAAGTAACCCTGACTTTCTCTATCAACTGTTGAAGTACAGGCTGTAAGTACAAAGTATATGCAATTTCCAAAATGAGTGACAAGGGGAAAGGAAAGGAAAGACAGTTCACATTGACTGAGCGGTTGGCTAAAAAACATATAGGGACAGACTCTGCTGTGATAAAAGTGTCCGAAGGTCCACATGTAGGGACTAATGTAACACTAGTACAGAGTTACAAAAGAAACACATGGACTTCACTGACCCAGCTGAAGAAGTACAAATGCAAGAAGAGCAGCCATCCGAATTTCATCGTCGTGACGTAGGTCACTACATTGAAAAACGAAATATCCCCGACAGTGCAAAGTCTGAGCTCCTGATAAACTGTTTCAAACCTAACGAGACATATAATTTTGCAGCTGTCACCAAATAAGGAAAGAAAAGGTAGGGAGTCAACAAATTTTATATTTTTTGTTAAAGATCACTCATTTTGAAATCAGAAGATCTATTACGAATGTTTAACGTAAATTTCGTCTGTCTGAAGGTATTTCCAGCTTTCATGATTGGATTTGTTTCCATGACTTGCGTACAGCGCCTTTAAAGAGAGTGCCTTTTGTGTGAAGTGTGTTGTGTTTTCAAAATAAACTGCTGATAAAGATGCCATCAAAGATTACAGACATTTGTCAGAACACCATAGCGCAAAAATAAGAACACCATGAAACTAGTGAGAGCTCATCAACCTGAAAACGGCTTCCATAACAAGCAGGTACTGATTACAGAGTTCTGACAAGTTTCTGTAAAAACTGCTTAAGGAAATTTTTGATAACGATTCCCAGTACATCTATTTTTCATGTAATACAATTTTACCGTATTTACTTTAACAATTAAACCCAAACGAAGCTTTATATACAGGGTGAAGCGAAAATCGCGCACTCGGGATTCGCAGCGCGACTCCTTACATGCCAATGATAAAAAAATGTCTGTCACAAAATTTCGTCAGGCGATTACATCCGGCAGAAAAAGGACATTAAACAGTGGCAGTCTGGCAACACTGTAACCACACGTAGGGTAACTACATCCATCATTACACATCCTTTATGCTGTACAGTTGGCGCAGTGGACAGAGTTTTGGGTTAGATTGCACGAGGTCAATGGTTCGACCCTGGCTTAAGGCATATGTTTTTTATTTGGTAAATGTATTCCAGATGGTACTGTATCTGGCATCTTAATCGTTTTGTGTCAGCATACAGGAGATCAAGGGTTCGGTCCTGGGTTTGGGCTTCTTAATCGTCAACAACGATTGCAGTGTATCCTCTAGAAAACATTAGCACATACTTACTACAATCGTAGAAATGGAAGATTGGTTGGTTTTGAAAGAAGCCTTTTCCACGTCGTGGGCGTGAATTTATTCACATCATCTCATCCACTGGATGCGAAACTTGCTTTCCCTGTAGCCTTCTCCAATGGTCCCATGCATTAGTTCCAACTATTATTCTTGCCTCTTTCAGGTCCATTAAATTTCGTTAGGGCCTTACGTTTCCTGTAGGACTAACAACGTTCTTGCAAATAGTGTCCAAACTTGGTTACTATTTGTACGTGTTATCACCATGGTCCTGCCAATTATGCGTTTCAACATTGAGTCCAGTAACCGCATGCTGTTTAGTATGTATATTAATGCATTATTAACCTTATTATTCTATCGATGGGATTGTGGAAACGTCACATCTATTACCATTAGGGAAACAGTGTAATTCAGAACCGAACATTTCACAATTATCGGTGTTGGGATGAATCATGTAGGACAATATCTGTCAGAGTGGTAATACGCGTTGGGTGGAGCAGCGCGTGGGACTTACGGCGTGTTTATACTGTATGCGCTGTCCACCAGACAGGGGCTAGTTGCGAACGGAATAACGCGCCCGTAATAGACTCCAATGTACATGCGTAAACGTATCGAATTTTCTCATGTAAATTTCTAAACTAGAGTGGCACACGTATGGCATAAACAAACGATGAAAATGTGGATATGCTTCTAGTCCTTGTGCATCTAATAACCGTGTTGGTGTTACTGCTTGTGAATATGTTGCTAGATATCCTCGTCGATGCCATCTAGATAAAAATATGTTTCGTCATCTGGAGATGCGCCTTTGAGAGTCAGGTTCTCTCCTTCCACCACTGCGTGACAGAGGTCGTCCGAAGACTCGCTGTAGTCCAGCTAATGAGGAAGCTATTCTGGAGGTCATACACCAAGAACCTCAGCGAAGTACACGTAGCGTAGCAAGGCAGCTGCGCATCCCGCAATATACAGTCGTTAACGTGCTGCACGAGCGTGGGCTGCACCCGTATCATTATGCAGATCGCTATCAGCGGATGCAATTCTGTGAATGGTTCCAACAACAGCAGGAAGCCAACGATGACTTAATGAACACCGTAGTATGGTCTGATGAAGCAGCATTTACTCGTGACGGAGTCTTAAATATCCACAATGCCCACCATTGGTGTGGGGTTAACCCCCACGTCACCCAGGACCGTGGGTAGCAACTTTGCTTTGGTATCAATGTCTGGGCCGGAATATTGGGCGACAGGTGCTTGAGCCCCTATATATCGTCTGACCGGTTGACTGCACGAAGGTATCACGCATTCCTCTCGAACTATCTGCCTGATGCGCTGGAAAAGTTCAACTACATGTTCGGCAGAGGATATGTTTCCAACATGATGGTGCACCTGCACACTCTGGAATTAATGTGCGACAGTATTTGGACAGAACATTTCCAGGGAAATAGCTCGGACGTGGAGGTCCAGTTGTATGGTCACCGCATTCACCTGACCTAAACCTCCTGGATTTCTTCCTGTGGAGACAACTGAAGGAGCACAATTACTCTACTCCGCCGACAAATGTGGAAGAATTGGTAGCTCATGTTGATGCTGCTCTTGTTACTGTGGATGAGCTTTGCTGCGGAGGTTACAGAGCTGTATGATTCGGCAGGTTGCGCACTGTTTGGACGTGCAGGGAGGTCGCTTTGAGCATCTGTTGTTCTGAGGACAACGTATTCTGTTGTGAAGGTCATACAGTCATTAATATGTACATTATTATTGTCACTGGTTGATAATGTGCGACATCTGAGGGCTCATATTACATGTAGCATAAATGAAAAGTAGATGGTGTGTTATTGTACTGTGCTATCATCTTTAGCGTCTCAAAATTGATATTGGTTTTGTAGTTGTTCTGTCCTATAACAGGTCATTTGTTTCAGCTACCTATTTCGTATTTGCCTAACCACGTATTTGCTATGTTCAGCATTACAAAATGTTGTAAATTTAGGATACATGTGACGTAAGAAACAGTGTATACTACAGTATGAAATACCAAAATGAAATTGGTAAATATAAACTCGCGCCCCAACCCAGGATCGAACACTCGACCTCCTGCATGCTAACACAAAACTCTATCCACCGCACCAACTGAATAGCATAAGTACTCTCTGCTGGCAGTAGTATGTACCATACATGTGGTTACAGTGTTGCGAGATTACCACTCTTTAATGTCCTTTTTCTGACAGATGTACTCGCCGGAAGAAAGTTGGTGAGAGGCATTTTTTTATCGCTGGCATGTGAGGAGTCGCGCTGCGAAGCCCGAGTGCGCGAATTTCGCTTCACCTTGTATGATTTGAATAACGCCGTCTGAATTCTCTGCATTAACATGAATCTACAATTTGAATAAATTAACAACTCCATACTTTTCACTTTGAATTGAACTGTTATTTAAAATAGTTGCTAGTCAAGATTAATTTTCAAGGTTGAGGTTTATGGCATAAATTTTATTGCGTGCTTTAAAAACCAAGGTCACAATGTCGTCAAAAAATTCAACAATGGATATAAATAGCTGGTTGAGGAGAATCGCAAGAGGTGTGTTGAAAATCATTTTTATCATAGTTCTTTTTCTAATTTGATTACCTTTTCAAATATGGATTAATAAATCATATACTACTGCCAATAAATAGTATTCATGTACATTAATCACAAATTATAATTTATTTTATGAACTACATTTGAAAGATATTATACAAGCAACGAAAATGTTAAATAAGCAGATAACAATCTCTAATTATATATTTAATTTCTCCTTATTGCTATCATTAAAACTGTCACTTTCTGCAGAAGGCAGAATATTGCTTTACGTGGTACAAACCATTTCGGAAAATTGCGTAATGAAGCGTTCGAGAACGATGGAAACTTTCGATGTCTCATCAGGTAACGATGCTAATTTCATGGCACATGTTTACTCAGTCGCTACAGTTAATTTTCATATTTTCACTGTAAAAAATTGATCTAAACGATGTACAGCATAAAGTCTATAGCGTTACCTCCCCTTCGTTTATACCTCCATGGACACATGCCATTGTTATTCAAAGATCCTCTTGTGACTGAACATAACAGTAAAGTCGGAAGTTAAACCATATTTGAGCAAGGTATTTCGAAAAGCACCCTAGTGAAGGAATTCTGACAAAATCAGAAATCCCAATTTTTTTAGAAATATACAGAAATTTTTGGAGAAATTATTTTCTCCGTGACAGCTAAAACAACATTAAATAACGTATTTTCATGTGGCGCTGATGAGGTCGACACCAGCATCGATCTGAGTTTCGTCTTTGAACTAAGCTAAAAATTATCTTTGAGCAGTTCCACCATGTCAGTTCTTTGTAAGCCTTTGATCTGTTTAGGTGAATAAACGAACTACTGCAAAATGGGAGTGTTGTTTGGTGTAACCGACCCGAACATCCCCCTCACTGGTGACCCCGAGTTGTAACATCTTCCGTTTTCGCCGTTTTACTGTGTCAGTGACCTCCGCGTCGGTTATTTTCGCGTGTATTGCATCGACACAGCATCCGAACAATGACTTCGGCCCAGCGCCTAACGCCGGATTTTGTGATCGACATGCATCGTGTTGTGGGCGATGTACACCCGCCAGGACTGCAACACAATGCCTCTCACTCGACGATTACGCCGATTTCGCCAGACGTTTTCGAGCCTGCAACAATAAGTGAGGTTAGGAGTGTGCATGACTCCGGCTATCAAACGCCTTTGTTCCCACCACATGTGCCCTCCCTCATCAACTGTGCAGTTACCCTCTTACGGATCTCCGTGCAGGGTGGGACCAATGGCGATTTCTGCAAATGCTGCAAATGGACAACCTACCACTGTCAGAACAACGATTTGCTACACCGCAATCCGTGCCATATCACGCAGATACCTGCCACATGGCTGGAACTGCTTTGTTCACAGGTCAACCTCCTCAGCATCCAGCCACACCCGTGCCTGCCTCGGCTCAGCATCAGCACATGCCTTCCTACTTCAATACCTCGGCCTGCAACACGAACAATAACTTTTTATCTGTGCCTGACCTCCACCCCCGTCCCACTGCTACGCCTCAGTGTTTTGTGCCATGACATTCACCTTATCTGCACACCGTTTTGAGTGGAGTGACTATGAACAGTGAACATTCACACATTCAACATCATTTCCCACACTGTGCTTCTGGACAGCCCGCACCTCCACAGACTCCCTGCAGCACAGGTGGCCCTGGCTCTGATACATTGAGCTTTCCGTGGACTAACACGCGTTCTCAAACTTTGAACTTTTTCTCACCTGTCGCCCCCACACCAGCTCCAGTCGAGCTACCGCTACCGTTCTCGGCACATCTCGGTGCCTCATCTCCATCGGTCTTCCACGATGCGTCAATCCGAACACACCCGCAATCTGTGGAGTTTCTGCAACCGCAATCTACGCATTACGGTGTCTCACCCGCGTCGGCCTTCCACATCGTGACGGATCGTGCTCAACCACAACGTGTCACCTTCATGCTGCCACCCGAACAGCCGTCGTTGCCACATCCCCTGGAGGCACACTCTCCTGGAATACCACAGCAACAACAGCTCGTTTCAGGCAGTGCCCCGACGAATTCAACTCCACCTTTTCTTCCGAACATTCTACAAAGCTTACCAACGCTGCCGCCGTTTAATCCCAACAGAGCTACAACCTGGTTCAAAATTGCGGACGAAGTGTTCGACCATTACAAACTCGAAGAGTCAGCCAGTTTTCGGTGCCTCATCACCCACCTGCACGACCAGGAGCACTTGATTGCTGACCTGGTCGACGCCCCGGGCTCATCTACCCGGTACACTCTAGCCAAAAAGACAGTTCTACGTCAGCTTGCGTGCTCAACTGAGGCAGCAATATGGCAAGTGCTCCACGTTGAGCAACTGGGCAACAACAAACCTTCCCAGCTCTGGAGATGCTACATGCCCTGGTCAGCGCCGATCTACTCTCTGGCACAGCTCTCCTCGCCATCTAGTCAGATAAACTATCTCCTCACATCCGCTTTGCTCTGGCTCAAAGGTCTCCTGAACCAACTGAGCAAACAGTGACAATTGCTGACAAGCTACATGATGCATCACTGCTCTATTTCGCCAGCCACTGCCTACCTGACAAGTCTCAGGTTCTGGCTCATCATCCTGCGGCCAGGGCTGCACTGTGACAACCGTTCCGCTCGCTCCGGGAAGCAGTAAACAAGCTACTGGGATGTCACCGGCTCCGCCCACGGTCACGCCCCCTCCTGCAACTGAGCATGCTGGGCCACTGCCACTAGCAATGACTCTTCTGCAGGAAATGCAACTGCACCACCCGTAATGTTCTCCCACACACAGTTTGGTGAGGTGGCACGGAACTGCAGACCACCCTGCTACTTCCAAATGCCTCCTGCGCACAACATGACAGGCACCCCTCAATGCTACATTCTGTCCGGGAATGACTGGATAATTGCGGATGACTTTACATTAAAGACATTTTGTCGGGATACCTTTTCCTAGAGTGTACACAGGCGCCGATGTTTCACTGCTGCCTACGTCCTTAACATCATAGAACATCTTCCCTTATACTTCACTGCAGGCCGTGAATTAGACTAAACTACGATGCTCTGGTTCAGCTCCCCACGTCGTCTCACTCTCCGCAAACTGCAAACTCGAGTGGACTTTTTTAGTGCGTGAAATAGATGAACCTATACTAGGCATTGACTTCTTGCGACACCACAAATTTTCACCAGACCTAGTGCGAAACATCATGTTTCATCACCCGTTCAAGACTCACTTCTCCTGTGCTCCGTCGAGCAAACCACCCCGTGACAAATTGATCCGGGCTCATCTTATCTGTACATGCTTGCCTCTGGCGACGAGGTTACAAGAAAGCACACATAAGTGCCTTGTCGAGCTCGAACACGTCGCTCACCTACACAGGGAAAACTTCGAGCTCTCCCTCCAGCTCCATGAAACACAGCTCCAGCTCTCTGATGCAGCAAAGGAATTACAGACACGGCAGCAAGGACAAAGCAAGGTCAGTAAGTGCGCCGAATCTGCTTGTAGTCCCAGCAATCAAGCCTCCGTGTGCTTACCTCCCACTGCCCCTTGCAACTATACCATCAAGTCTGCCATAACGTGTACTGACTGTTCCACAGGGCCACACCCCCTAACATGGCAGCGTTTGACACTCGGCTGGACACGAGTGCGCACGCGCGACAAGCGTCACGTGTTCACGAACTGACAGCTCCTACCCCTCCCCTCGCCGACAGCAACTCTAACTATGCAACTTCGGCTCCCGTGCGCTGCTGTGTGACCGCCACTGACAACACAAACAGTGCACTCGCACCTAGCACTTCACCCGCGACCGTGCTGCCACAGGCCGCGCCCTCAGAACATGGACTCACTAAAGGCTCACGAGCTCACCTGACCTTGGTACCACTGCTTCGGGCCGGCGGCCATTTTGTTGCGTTGACTCCTGGGACACTTTGCCGGCTTGGCTCCCGTCGGATCTTCCGAGTGGCTCCGAACACCACGACCATGCCTCGCCCGTCCCGCCCGCCACACATTGTAAACAAACCGCCTCCCGCGCCGCCGGCAACATTTCCTTCGTCACCAACGGCATGGTTCACAAGCTTCGCCTCATGCCAGATCCCCCGATCTCCAGTAAACCATGTCCACTTTGTCCCGAGCGCCTCTCCGACCTTAAAAAAGCAGATTTCTGAACTACTAGGCTCCGGTATCACTGAACCCTCTGCCAGTAGCTGGTCCACGCCCCTACATACATGATGCACAAGAAAGATGGGTCCTGGCGCATGTGCAGAGACTACCGTCGATTAAACACACGAACAATTATGGACACCTACCCCATACCCAACATTGCTGACTTTACCAGTTCCCTCGCAGGTGCGACCATATTCTCTGTCATTGATTGCAAACGGGCCTACCACCAGATCTCCATGGCACTGGAAGACATTGAGAAGCCAGCAATCACCACCCCAGTCGGGTTATTTCAGTTTCGATTCATGCCCTTCGGTCTGAAAAACGCAACCCAGACCTGGCAACGCTTCATCAACGAAGTGCTATTCGATCTAAAATTCTGCTTTTCATATCTTGACGACATTCTTGTGTTCAGCTCCTCCGTCGAGTACAACATTCAACATGTGCAAACTGCTATGAACACTCACGGCAGCAGGCATCGAGACCAACTAGGACAAATTGCAGCTACATCAACTCGCTGTCACTTTTCTTGGTTTTCGAGTCTCTACCAACGGCATTTCACTGCCCCCTGAGAAAGTACAAATAATACTAAACCTACCCAGATCTGTGTCATTCGAAGAGCTCCGCCACTTTCTGCAGACAGTTAATTATAATTATTATCGCCGATATCTACCTCGGGCTGCAAAGATTCAGGCTCCACTGATGGACGCCTTAGCACGCACCAACACTTCTGGATCTCGGCCCATTCCATGGACCCCTGCTATGACTGATTCTTTCACTGCCCTCAAAAATCTTCTTGCCGAGGCCTGCATCATCGCGCATCCTCATCCCAATGCGCAGCTTTTCATCACCACAGACGCGAGCGATACTGCCATCAGCGCTGTCCTTAGCCAGGCAATCGACGGCCAGACTTCACCTTTGCAGTTCATCCCGCACAAGTTCACCAATGCACAACGGAAATATTCCGCGTTTGACAGGGAGTTGCTCGCAGACTACGAAGCGATCAAGCATTTTATGACTGACATTGAGGGATGCCCTTTCTATGTTTTAACGGACCACAAACCCCTGGCTGGGGCCATTACAAACCCGCCAGCTGACCCGCCTCCTCGCTGCTTCAGATACATGGATTTCATATCTCAGTTCACCACCGATGTCAGACACATAATGGGTGCTGACAACATAGTTGCTGATTTACTTTCAAGAGTCGACGCCGTCCATTCGCTGCTAGACCTCTCTGAACTGCCTAACCTCCAACCCGCCGACAAGGACACACAAAACCTGATTTCAGACTCTACCTCTTCACTACACTTCGTCCGCACCATCTTCCCTGGCATTTCTGGTGAAATCTGGTGTGACAACAGTACGGGCACGCCACGCCCCCTTATCCCAACCACACTCCGTCGAGCTTTCTTCAACGCATTGCATAATTTAGCCCACCCTGGTGTTCGTGCGTCCGCCCATCTGGTAACAGAGCGCTTTGTGTGGAGAAATGTCAACAAGGATTGCCAGCAATGGGCACGCTCCAGCGTCGAGTGCCAATGATGCAAAGTACACAAACACACTTCACCCCCCCTCGGCGCCTTTTCGATCCCTCCTGGACGTTTCCAGCATATTCATATTGACATTGTCGGCCCTCTCCCCCCCCCCTCTAACAGGTTTCGTTGTTCTCTTGTCTATTGACCGAACAACTCGCTGGGTCGAGGCTGTCCCCCTCCCCAATATTACGGTAGAAACTGTTGCTCGAGCATTCGCTGAGTCATGGGTATCACGTTTCGGATGTCCAGCTATCATAACAACTGACCAGGGCAGACAATTTGAGTTGGCCCCGTTCAAAGAGATTTGTAACATTTGCAGCTTCTGGCGCATCCATACCACAGCATATCACCCGCAAAGCAACGGGCTAGTAGAGCACTGGCACTGCACCTTCAAAGCGGGTCTTCGATGCCACGTCTCTCTATGGATGGAAGCCCTTCTCCTTGTGCTACTCAGCATTCGTGCAATCTATAAGGAAGATCTCAAAGTCACAATAGTCGAGTTTGTATACGGCCAGAACATTGTTCTCCCTGGCGAACTAGTGAGCCCTTCTGCTTCTCTCCCTCAGTCTGCCTTATCTTCCTTCGTGGACCCTATCAGATGCCACTTCATCAACCTCCACATCCCTCCACCAGCCAGCCATTCCCACCCTAAGGTTCACGTCCCGAAATCTCTGTACAATTGCGAATACGTCACGCTCTGAGATGACACTGCCGTGCTCCCCTCCAACCTCCATATACCAGCCCCTACCGAGTTCTCCGGCGCTCATCCAACACCTATGACATACAGATAAAAGATTCAGCTGTTACAGTCTCTCTCAATAGACTTAAGCCTGCTCATGTCAAGCCTGCTTCTACCCCCATTCAGGCCACAACCACGCCACTCACTGTCGTGGCTCATGACGCTCTGACCACTCCCTCCACATCGGATTTACACACTCGTTCGAGTGACTTCCAGCTCCAATCGTCGAGCTCTCCTCTGACCTCGCCCTCTACTCTGGTCTCACACACTACGTCGAGTGACCACATGCTCCCCACGTCGAGCTTACCTACGATCACGCCTTCGCCACCAGGGCCTTCGCCGGTCCCTTCAATGTCTCCATCATCGCGTGCCTCGCCCTGTCGAGGTTTCTCATGCCCCCCCATCTTGAACGTGCCCTTGCTCGAGGTGTTTGTGCCTGTCCCCCCGGACATAATCCATGACATTTCAATAATACTGCGCGATGTTCATCGTGTGTTTCCCTTCATCCAGTGCTCATGACGCAACCTCCGCCATTCCCTGCCACCAGGTGAAATGTGTTCCCCTCTCGCCCGACGTCGACCTGGATATGCTTTGTGTGTTCGCCGCGCCCGCCGGAGACATCGTCATCGTCGCTCCGTTCCACCCGCAAACCACTGGCCTACCTGTCACAGCATGACCAGCACGCCCAGTACGATGCCCGGCTTGCTTCAATGACTTCCAGGTTCAGTGGCCGAACCTTCCTTCACGACATCTACACACACAGCTCCCCGACGATGCTGTCAAGCTGACAGTGATCCAGCTCCCGCGGACCACCCCTACCGACGCCATAGTCACCCCCCCCCTCCCCTGGCCTCTTAAGAGTACTCCATGCTGTGGGGCGGGAGGGGGGGGTCGTATGTGGCGCTGATGAGGTCAACACCAGCATCAATCTGAGTATCATCTTTGAACTAAGCTAAACATTATCTTTGTGCAGTTCCGCCATGTCAGTTCTTTGTAAGCCTTTGATGTGTTTAGGTTAATAAACGAACTACTGCAAAATGGGAGTGTTGTTTGGTGTAACTGACCCGAACATCCCCCTCATTCAATTAAAGTAACTGTATTTGCAACTGAGCCACCCATTTCGTGTACTTACCATTGTAACTGCTTCTTTGATAGGTTCAGAATTGATGTTGGTGATACAAATCTGCGATCTCATCTGGACACAGCTTCCAAAAATGCAAGTTATTTGAGTTGGCGAACACAGAACGAAGTCATTGCCGCCTGTGGCATGTAGATAATGGAACAAGTAGCTGCTTAAGTTTGAGCAGCCAAGTTCTTCCCTGTCTTAGCAGATGAAACTCAAGACATTTCAAAAAAAGATCAGTCCTCCATTGTTTCATAAGGGATAATGTTCTTTGTGAACGATTTCTCATATTTGTTGAAATAACTGAAAGAACAGGCAAAGGCCTGGCAGACACTCTGCTGGACACACTTATAAGGCATAAAGCAATCCAAACATATCCTGAACTGAATAAAGAAAAAAGTCTTTGAAATGGAAGCTATTGAACTTACTGACATTCAACTAGTTATTTTAACTATATACAGATCCCCTGATGCTGACATAGAAGAATTCCTGCGTAAATTTGAAATGATCTTAAATATTGTAGAACCGAAGAAAAAGAAAATCATTTGTGGAGACTTCAACCTAGACTTTTTGAAACCCTCAAACTACAAAGATGTATTACTATATAAAACAAAGAGTTTCAACTTAATCCCCACAGTAAATACACCAACAAGAATCACTAGGCATAGTAAAACTGCATCAGACCAAATTTTTATTCAAGAAACCTTTTCTCCATACAATAGTGAAGCTAAGATGGGATACAGTGATCATGAGGCTGTGTTATTATCACTGGAATTATGTTCAGAGAAAATATCTCCCATTAAAATAACTGAGTGCAAGGATTTCAGTGATGGCAATACAGCAAACTTTTGCAACATATTAAGGTGAGAAACATGGGATGAAGTGTTCAATGAAACAGATGTAAATAGAATGTTTAATAACTTTCATGGATCATATAAGTACTATTTTGACATAGTCTTCCCACTGAAGCAACGTAAATTAAAACCAACCGGCGGAGGTTCAAGTCCTCCCTCGGGCATGGGTGTGTGTGCTTGTCCTTAGGATAATTTAGGTTAAGTAGTGTGTAAGCTTAGGAACTGATGACCTTAGCAGTTAAGTCCCATAAGATTTCACACACATTTGAACATTTCTTAAAACCAACCAGAAACAAAAGTTTGATTACTAAGAGCATAAAACTCTCCAGTGCAAGGAAAAGATTTCTACATTCGTATAGAAAACAAAATAATATATCATTAGAAATGCAAAATTATATCAAAGAATACAGTAAGATCTACCACAAAGTTATTAAAGAGGCAAAGAAAAGGGGAAATGATGAATGTATCCGCAAATCAGAAAACAAAACACATGCCGCATGGAACATCACCAGATCTGATACACACACAAAACCAGTGGCAAAAAATATTAACTTAAAGCTGGAAAACAAACAAGCTAATCTGTAGCTAATATCTTCAATGAGTTCTTTGGCAAAAGCTGCAATTGAACTTATCCAAAGCAACTTTCAGAATACTAATATGCACTGCATTGAGAAATGTAAACCTCCCATGGGGTCTATGTTTCTCAAGCAGGTCACACAGAGTGAGCTCATACTGGCAATGAGTTCATTAAAGAAACTTTCATGTGGTTTTGATGAGATTCCAGATTGTATTATAAACCAAATAAGATATATTGTAGAACCTCTGAAGCATATTGTTAATCACTCCTTTTCCACAGGTACCTTTCCAAACTTTCTAAAGAAGGCAAAAGTAACCCCCTTGCACAAAAAGGGAGACACAGACAATGTTAATAATTACAGACCTGTAGAACAGCTTAGTGCCTTCTCAAAGATCTTTGAGAAGCGCTTTTATAATAGGTTGCTAGAGTTTGTTAACGAAAACTCATTCAAATCATCAGCATGGACTCAGGTAATCTAGATCCACAGAAGTCTATGAATATTTGCACTCCATTCTAAAAGCTGTTGATGAAAAGGAAATGGCTGCTGGAATATACTTGGACCTATCCAAATCATTTGACATTTTAGATCCTGTTATCCTACTACATAAGTTGGAAAGGGAATTAGAGGTATTCCAAATGAATGGATTAGATCATATCTTATTAGCTGGCAACAAAAAGTTGTTCTCAAACAAGACACAATAACTGAAAACATTTTAAGAAGAACAACATACACATCAGAAAAAACTACCATCAAATATGGTGTGCCACAAGGATCAACATTACGTCCTATCCTCTTTCTTTTGTATATTGGTGACCTGAATGACTCTGTCCATGCCAAACAGAAAACTTTATTTGCAGATGATACCAGTATATTGATTACAGGGTCAGACCAAAAAGAGTTTCAATTAACTACAGATGCATCAATGCTGGAGCTAACACACTGGTTTGAAAAAAAAATAAACTTATAATTAACACTGGGAAAATGGTGGCCATGAACTTTCGTATATCCCATTATAAACAACAAAATGAACACGCATTGAAAATAAACAAAAAAATTATAAAATTAGTTGATGATGTTAAGTTCCTAGGAATATATGTGCAGAGTGATCTCAAGTGGAATACACACATTAAAGCTATTACAACCAAGCTATCATCAATTTGTTACATGCTATGGATACTAAGTACAAGCTGTAATAGAGAAATAGTAATACAGGCATATCATGCACATTTCCAGTCAGCAATCCGATATGGAATAATATTTTGGGGGAATGCACCCTGTAGTCAATCTGTTTTCAAAACCCAGAAACGACTTATCAGAATCATCTGCAACATAAAGAGGCAAGGTTCATGTCACTTTTTCCTACTCTAAAGATACTGAACCTTCCATGCCTATATATACTTGAAACAATAGTCTTTGTAATAGAATATTTAATAACCTCCAATGTCTATCAGCTGAACAGCTCTGTGCACAATTACACAACAAGAAATGGCAATAACATTCATGTCTCATATGCCAGAATATCAGCCTGCCAGAAGAGTGTCCTTCATAGAGGCACACAATTGTATAACCACCTTCCTAGCAACGTCAAGTTGGTAAAGCAAGACAACTTGTTCAAAAAAAAAAGCTGAAGTCATTTCTGATGGACCACAGTTTCTACTCTGTAAATGAAGACCTCTCAGAATGAAACCGAATTTTATAGTGTTAAATTAATAAACCATTTATGGCAATTATTTGTGTGTGTGTGTGTGTAATTTTTAACTTTCTGTATCATTTATTGACCTGTCTTACACCTGTACCCCTCTACCTCTGAGAAGCCCGCGGTTCCTGAGACACCGACAACACCTGTTGTCGCCCTGGAAGGGAACCAGGAAACCACTGCCCTGGAAGGGAACCATGAAACCGGGGAGGATTCAGAGGGCTTTGTGCTGGTGAGAAAAACATTTCGCCAGCCGAGACTTCCACCTGCCGGATGAGTGGAACCCACCTCGAACAGGTTTCAGGCTGTGGCTGATGCGTAAGATGAAACACATGAAACAACAGCACAGAATCAAACATCACACCGCCTCCCACCGATCGTCGCGGAGTTTCCTCGCAGCTATGACAAACTCCACGACTTGATCAAAAGATGTCAAGGGCCAAAACTAAATAAATAAATATATGCTGTGATGTTGACAATAACTTATCAGTTCGGACAGGGTTACAACAGCTCCAATGCAGTGAGTGGGCAATTTAAGATGTTCATGGTGAAGTGAAGAAGAGATGTGCACTAGCACTGTGTCTTCCTTGCTCAAACCATGTGTTCGACCTTGCAGTCTTCACAGCTGTGAAACTCGTCAAATCCGGAAAGCGCCTGGCACAAAAAAAAAAAAGAAAAACAATAGGAAATTTCCTCTCAAGCGGCTCAGGTCAAGTTTTTGCTCTGACAAGGAATGTTTCTAAAATGCTTCCCAAAGTTACCATCATGCGTGTCAAGCCATACTAGGCAACCAAATTTATTGAAAACCACTCAGGCGTAATAACATTTAAAGAACTTCTTACACTACTTGTTGCCACACTAGAAAATATAAATACAGAATGCTTGATTAGCTCATCACATGCAAGTGAGCTACTAACAGCAATCTGCAAGTATGAATTCATTGCTGCCTTTTGTGTCATCGAATCATTTGCTTCCCTCCTTCCAATCTCTGCTGAGTTGCGGTCTCCACAGCTTGACACTTGAGGCGACAAAGCAGGTAAGCAAATTTATTTGTGGAATGAAATTTTCACTCTACAGCAGAGTGTGTGCTGATATAAAACTTCCTGGCAGATTAAAACTGTGCACCGGTCCAAGACTCGAGTTCGAGTCTGTCCAGAACCCAGTTTTAATCAGCCAGGAAGTTTCATATTTATTTAAATCTCATAAAAATAATGCTTACTTTGCATATCATAACTTGACTGCTTCTAACATCAGTATACGTGGCTATATTACCTTTTTAACCTGAAAAATTATGCATAGAAATAAAAATGTATAATTTCTCTTGTTCCAGATAGAAGATGTTGTCAGCGTACCAGATGGAAGAACGCAAAATGCTGCAGATGAATTCCACCAGCTATATCTACAAGCTGCAGAGCTCTGTGAAGAGCACTCGCTGAGTAGCAGTCAAGCGTAGAGCATCTGTTCCGCTAACTATCTCACGTCAGCCATAGGCCCCGCTTGAACAGGTGTACAACCAGGAAGGTTTTCAGGCTTTGTTTTTATTAAAACATTGACAGGCACTTGCACTGAAGTCTCACAGCTTAGCAAAACGGCACTTGGGAAGTTTTGTGTGGAGTCACCCGACAGCAGAATTGTCGTGTCTTCTCGTTGAGGTGGAATGTCGGGCTTGGGTGATGCCTTGGGGTCATGCAGTCGTCTCTTTCCGCTGACAACACAAGGCGCATTTTCTTGTTGCCGTGGGCCGCGCCGCCGGCCATTTCGAATTGCTTCGCCTGCCGCAGAGCTAGTCTCTGCCCCCCCCCCCCCCCCCCAAGAATAGGATAAAGTAGGCCAGGACCTGGAAGCAGGCCACGGAACCAAAGAAAGGTTTTCTGCCACCTCCGTCCAGAACTCCGCGTCTGCCATCACTCTGTTAAGGCCAGCAATGCAACCGGGGAACCCAACGGTGGCAACAAAAGTCCGGTCCGGACATGGCGACATGTACACAGATGGAAAACACACATAAAACACAGACAAGCAACTACATTGTCAGTATTTGCAATCCCCTCCATCCCTCCCCTCTCCTGAGCCCACTCCTGGTTGCTGACGCCCAACATCATCTCGCTGAGCACATCCTCGACCTAAATGGCAAGCAGGAGTCCCATCAACCGACCAAAATCCTTCCCAAACCCACAACTGTTACCCAACCCCCTACCTGATCTCAGTTCCTCAGATCCCCCCCACCCAAGAGCACATCCATGAAGCAGCGGCATGCAAAGGAGGATAGGAAGGACAAACATAAAAAGAGCAAGAATCCCACCCCCCTAACCCAAATCGCCCCCTCTACCTCTGAGAAGCCCGCGATTCCTGAGACACCGACAACACCTGTTGTCGCCCTGGAAGGGAACCAGGAAACCACTGCCCTGGAAGGGAACCATGAAACCGGGGAGGATTCAGAGGGCTTTGTGCTGGCGAGAAAAACCTTTCACCAGCCGAGACTTCCACCTGCCGGATGAGTGGAACCCACCTCGAACAGGTTTCAGGCTGTGGCTGATGCGTAAGATGAAACACATGAAACAACAGCACAGAATCAAACATCACACCGCCTCCCACCGATCGTCGTGGAGTTTCCTTGCAGCTATGACAAACTCCACGACTTGATCAAAACACAACAGTAAAGCCAAGAGGGGGGAGGGGGAAATAAAGATCACTTTACACTACATAGAAGACTACAACACCATTAAAAAGGCCTCACAGACAAAAATATACCACACACATTATACGTTCCCCACCACCAAGACAAGGAACAAAATCATCATCATTAGGGACCTCCCCAGATGGCTCTCGGCCCAGGAGTCAAGACAGACCTGACTGAGCAGGGTTTGTTGTCAAAAACATCGAGCAGATGGGCAAAAATGGGGCAGAGAGTAAGCGGTCATTATTCCAAGTCACTCTGCCCGACATACCGCAGAACAGGCGTGAGTTAAAAGCTGTTCTGGCAGTCCCTGTCACCACAGAGCCACTCTGCTGCAAGAAAAGGTGGTGCAGTGATTCAGGTATCAGGGACTGGATCACATTGCCACCCATTGTGACATGCCCGTTGTTGTTGTTGTTGTTGTTGTGGTCTTCAGTCCTGAGACTGGTTTGATGCAGCTCTCCATGCTGCTCTATCCTGTGGAAGCTTCTTCATCTCCCAGTACCTACTGCACCCTACATCCTTATGAATCTGCTTAGTGTATTCATCTCTTGGTCTCCCTCTACGATTTTTACCCTCCACGCTGCCCTCCAGTACTACATTGGTGATCCCTTGATGCCTCAGAACATGTCCTACCAACTGATCCCTTCTTCTAGTCAAGATGTGCCACAAACTCCTCTTCTCCCCAATTCTATTCAATACCTCCTCATTAGTTATGTGATCTACCCATCTAATCTTCAGCATTCTTCTGTAGCACCACATTTCAAAAACCTCTATTCTCTTCTTGTCTAAACTATTTAACGTCTATGTTTCACTTCCATACATGGCTACACTCCATACAAATACTTTCAGAAACAACCTCCTGACATTTAAATCTATACTCGATGTTAACAAATTTCTCTTCTTCAGAAACGCTTTCCTTGCCATTGCCAGTCTACATTTTATATCCTTTCTACTTCGACCATCATCAGTTACTTTTGCTCTCCTAATAGCAAAACTCCTTTACTACTTTAAGTGTCTCATTTCCTAATCTAATTCCCGCAGCATCACCCAACTTAATTCGACTACATTCCATTATCCTCGTTTTGCTTTTGTATTTGTTCATCTTATATCCTCCTTTCAAGTCACTATCCATTCTGTTCAACTGCTCTTCCAAGTCCTTTGCTGTCTCTGACAGAATTACAATGTCATCGGCGAACCTCAAAGTTTTTATTTCTTCTCCATGGATGTTAATACCTACTCCGAACTTTTCTTTTGTTTCCTTTATTGCTTGCTCAATATACAGATTGAATAACATCGGGGATAGGAAACAACCCTGTCTCACTCCCTTCCCAACCACTGCTTCCCTTTCATACCCCTCGACTCTTATAACTGCCATCTGCTTTCTATACAAATTGTAAATAGCCTTTCGCTCCCTGTATTTTACCCCTGCCACCTTCAGAATTTGAAAGAGAGTATTGCAGTCAACATTGTCAAAAGCTTTCTCTAAGTCTACAAATGCTAGAAACGTAGGTTTGCCTTTCCTTAATCTTTCTTCTAAGATAAGTCGTAGGGTCAGTATTGCCTCACATGTCCCAACATTTATACGGAATCCAAACCGATCTTCCCCAAGATCGGCTTCTACCAGTTTTTCCATTCATCTGTAAAGTATTCGCATTAGTATTTTGCAGCTGTGACTTATTAAACTGATAGTTTGGTAATTTTCACATCTGTCTACATCTGCTTTCTTTGGGATTGGAATTATTATATTCTTCTTGAAGTCTGAGGGTATTTCGCCTGTCTCATACATCTTGCTCACCAGATGGTACAGTTTTGTCAGGACTGGCTCTCCCAAGGCTGTCAGTAGTTCTAATGGAATACTCCCGGGGCCTTGTTTCGACTTAGGTCTTTCAGTGCTCTGTCAAACTCTTCACGTAGTATCATATCTCCCATTTCATCTCCATCTACCGCCTTTTCCATTTCCATAATATTGTCCTCAAGAACATCGCCCCTGTATAGACCCTCTATATACTCCTTCCGCCTTTCTGCTTTCCCTTCTTTGCTTAGAACTGGGTTTCCATCTGAGCTCTTGATATTCACGCAAGTGGTTCTCCTTTCTCCAAAGGTCTCTTTAATTTTCCTGTAGGCAGTATCTATCTTACCCCTCATGAGATAAGCCTCTACATCCTTACATTTGTCCTCTAGCCATCCCTGCTTAGCCATTTTGCACTTCCTGTCGATCTCATTTTTGAGACGTTTGTATTCGTTTTTGCCTGCTTCATTTACTGCATTTTTGTATTTTCTCCTTTCATCAATTAAATTCAGTATCTCTTCTGTTACCCAAGGATTTCTACTAGCCCTCGTCTTTTTACCTACTTGATCCTCTGCTGCCTTCACCGTTTCATTCCTCAAAGCTACTCATTCTTCTTCTACTGTATTTCTTTCCCCCATTCCTGTCAATTGTTCCCTTAAGCTCTCCCTGAAACTCTGTACAACCTCTGGTTCTTTCAGTTTATCCTGCTCCCATCTCCTTAAATTCCCATCTTTTTGCAGTTTCTTTAGTTTTAATCTACAGTTCATAACCAGTAGATTGTGGAAATGTCTTACAATTTAAAACCTGGTTCCTAAATCTCTGTCTTACCATTATATAATCTATCTGATGCCTTTTAGTATCTCCAAGGTTCTTCCATGTATACAACCTTCTTTCGTGATTCTTGAACCAAGTGTTAGCTATGATTAAGTTATGCTCTGCGCAAAATTCTACCAGGCGGCTTCCTCTTTCATTTCTTAGCCCCAATCCATATTCACCTACTACATTTCCTTCTCTTCCTTTTCCTACTGTCGAGTTCCGGTCACCCATGACTATAAAATTTTCGTCTCCCTTCACTACCTGAATAATTTCTTTTATCTCATCATACATTTCATCAATTTCTTCATCATCTGCAGAGCTAGTTGGCATATAAACTTGTACTACTGTAGTAGGCGTGGGCTTCGTGTCTATCTTGGCCACAATAATGCGTTCACTATGCTGTTTGTAGTAGCTTACCCACACTACTATTTTTTATTCATTATTAATCCTACTCCTGCATTACCTCTATTTGATTTTGTATTTATAACCCTGTATTCATCTGACCAAAAATCTTGTTCCTCCTGCCACCGAACTTCACCAATTCCCAATGTATCTAACTTTAACCTATCCATTTCCCTTTTTAAATTTTCTAACCTACCTGCCCGATTAAGGGATCTGACATTCCAGGCTCCGATCTGTAGAATGCCAGTATTCTTTATCCTGATAACGATGTCCTCTTGAGCAGTCCCCGCCCGGAGATCCGAATGGGGGACTATTTTACCTCTGGAATATTTTACCCAAGAGGACACCATCATCATTTAATCATACAGTAAAGCTGCATGCCCTCGGGAAAAATTACGGCTGTAGTTTCCCCTTGCTTTCAGCCATTCGCAGTACCACAACAGCTAGGCCGTTTTGGTTAGTGTTACAGGGCCAGATCAGTCAATCATACAGCCTGTTGCCCCTGCAACTACTGAAAAGGCTGTTGCCCCTCTTCAGGAACCACACTTTTGTCTGGCGTCTCAACAGATACCCCTCCATTATGGTTGCACCTACGGTACGGCTATCTGTATCGTTGAGGCACGCAAGCCTCCCCACCAACGGCAAGGTCCGTGGTTCATGGGGGGGGGGAAGTGGGGGGGCAGATCCCCATGCGCTATATAAAATGCACCAAACCGCACATCACAAGGACTTGCACAATAAGACACATTGACCCGCAGATAAGGTGGGCACTGTGTGAGGAAAAACCACATGGCAGGATACCAAGACAGCGAGGTCCACAAAAAACACACAGAGAAGGCAAAGGGTGCAAATGCCACCCCACACACATGAAAACAAGACACTGCCACCCCATAAAACCACAGAGAGAGGCAAAATAGGACAACACACACAGACAAAATTTGGGTAAAACCAAGGCCTGGCACTCCAAGGGTAACATATGCAGAAGTGGTCTCTCCACCAAAGAGCCACCAAAACATCGAGAAATCGAAGCAAGCGCTGTCACCACAACACCATACACACACACACACACACACACACACACACACACACACACACACACACACACACACACACACACAAGAACAACTCCGGGAAAAACACAACAACCAGCTTCACCAAGATGGAGGAATCTCTAGGGAACCCCAAACTCACTCCACCCCCTCGGATCAATTGTTCGGCATTATGGTCCAGACCATGAACTTCATCATGGTAGTGATGAAGGAATTCAGGGAGGCCCAGAAGCAGAATACTCAGATCCTCTTTGCCCTTAAGGCAACAGTCCAGCAGTCGCTTCCCTCTGCTACTTCCTCAGTAGTTACAAAACCCCGTCATGGATAGACGACCAAATATCCAAGTCCTGACAATGTGCATCTTTAACACATACCGCATTGTTAATCAAGAGGTTGAGTTCAGAGAACTCAATGAGTTCTCTATCGACATATGCATGATGGGGGAAACCCACCTAAAACCGGGAATAAAAGCGACAGTTCCCAACTATGTTAGCTACCATGAAGATAGGCCAACCCAAGGTGGAGGAGTGGCCATATACATAAAAAGAGGGATCCCCACCACCAGGTATTGAACCAGCTACCAATAAAATCGAAGCAGTGGTCGTGGAAGTAACCACTGCCACCAGACCCCTAACAATCGCTGCAATCTACCGACACCCACAAGACGAGGGGGACATAGCTGCTCTATTGCAAACTGAAGGCAAACTCATAATAGGGGGAGACTTCAATGCCAAACACCCTGACTGGAACTCTAGAGTAACCTCCAGAGCAGGCGCCAAACTGCAATGACTAGCGAGCGACCATCAGTTCGAAACATGGGGTCCGGTCGAGCCCACATATTTTCCAAAAAATGGAGGTAGGCACGACGTGTTAAACATAGCCCTCACTAGGAGGATCGCGGGTTTTGTGGCCACAAGGACAATCAACAGAATGTCTTCCGATCACAACCCAGTAATTCAAGAGGTCGATGTGGGAGAATTGGTAGGACTTCTACGGTACCAGACGTCCTACAAACGTACAGACTGGGAGCGATACCAAGAAACTGTCGCCTCTGATATTGCTCGCTCTCCGCCACCTACTGCCAAAACAGTAAAACAGGTGCTACAAGACCTAACGGGAACCATCTTGCAGGCAGCCACTCCCCCACAAAGGGATGGCCCGCCCCCACAAGTACAACTCCTGGAACACCTACTAGCTCAAATCCGTCACAAGAACAGAGTGGCAAAAGAGTGGAAGATCACCAGAAATCAGGCCACCAGGAGGCTGCTCAATCATCTACAGAGAGAGCTGAAGGTAGCGCTCAATGAGCACAGAAACCAGCAATGACAAAACCACCTCACAGCCCTCAAAGTAGACAATGACACACTATGGCAAGCAACCAAACAACCAGGAGACGCTCTAGGCTGTCGCCACTGTACGGTGAGAGGGGTCTGGCCTAAAGCCATGCTGAAAAGGCCAACGCCCTCGCCGATACCTTCGAGAAGCAGTTTCAAGCGGCAGAACCCCAGGATGACGAACATGAAGAGGTAATCCGTCATCAACTGGTTGTCTTCCTCAATGCTGAGAAGGACCCAAAGGACCAACCCCCACTTTTGTCCCCCGAAGACGTTGCAAAAGTAATTAGGTCCCTCCCTACAAAAAAAGGCGCCAGGACATGACAGAGTCACCAACCAGCTATTTAAAAACCTCCCGCCCTCGGCTATCGAACACCTCATGAATGTTTTCAATGAGATTACTCGTTCCCGCAAGTTCCCAGCATACTGGAAACACGCGGAAGTGGTCGCGATACACAAACCAGGGAGAGACCCTTTATTCCCACAGCACTACAGGCCGATTTGCCTCTTATTCAAATTCCGACAGAAGCACTCCACCCCACAATAGATCATGGGACTAGTAGAAGCAGCTACAGAGGGCTTCAACCACAGAGACTATTGCGGGATAGTGCTACTTGATGTAGCCAAAGCCTAAGACTCAGTATGGCGTAAAGGGCTACTATACATGTTACACACGCAAGGGTTCCCCGGGAGCATAGTCAGGTTAATCCAAAGCTATCTCACGAATAGAACCTTCTCTGTCAAGGTAGAAACAGCCACCTCCACCAAAAGGCATATTCATGCTGGGGTGCCACAGGGAACGGTCCTGGGGCCCGTTTTGTACAGTCTGTACACTGCGGACACTCCAACAGCCCCCTTGGTGCACACTGCACAGTACGCAGACGACACTACCTTTTACACTCATAATGCGAATAAGGACCCGGTCATTTGTAGGGTACGAAGGGTTTTAGATAACACAGAAACCTGGGCCTGTTGCTGAAGCATCACCATCAATCCTGAAAAGACACAGGTTATGCTGATCACCCGGAGACTCAAGTGATGTGGACCCCGTCAACGCCTCCCCCCCCCCCCCCCCCCCCCCGCCTTCACCTGCACCTACATGGATTCCAACTCCCCTGGCGCAGATCCACCAAGTATCTCGGTGTAACGTTGGACTCGAGACTGATGTGGAAACACCATATAGACGAGATCCACAGGAAGGTCTACACCAGAATGTCCATCCTATACCCAGTCCTTCACACAACAAGCTCCCATCCCTGCTCTGTAAGACTAAATGTCTATCAGGCCCTCATACAGCCAGTAATGGAGTATGCATGCCCTGTCTGGGGATACACAGCAAAGCAGTTCCTGGACAATCTCCAGAGGCTGCAGAACCACGCCCTCAGGAGGGCACTGCACCTACCCATGGTTCTCCCCCACCAACGACCTGCACACCGCCACCGAAATCCCACTCCTCAAAGAAAGATTCCAGGATCTGGCGAGGGCCTTCTATGAGAGCTCTTCCAGATCTGGAAATGACCTCATCTACTCCTTAGGTCAGTATGACATGTCCCGCGATATGCACAAACGGCCTATGACAATCTTCAACGACTAAGTCAAAGAGAAAAATCCCAAAAATCTCCAAATCCTAACACCAATCCTTAATCCTTAAAATACCAAACATTTCGCCAACCTCAGGCAAGTACTAGACACCACCAGAACACCAACACAACACACAGACAGCCAAAACAGTCAAAGACAATCATACACTCACAACACACATTGTGGAGTAAAAGCCAACAGGCTACAAACTGCTCTATACACTTCCCCAAGGAGGGGAAAGTAAAAGGTGAGAGAGAGTGTGTGTGAAGAGCTTGATGCCGACATCCGATTGCCAAGTCTGGTTGGGAGACAACTACACTGTGAGAACACTTCTCGCTCAACACCTGAGGAATATTTCTGTATTCGTCTTTACATCCCTTACATTGAGATGTTACACAGTGAACTAAAAGAACTTTTTTCGAGACATCAAAATGAGTATCTTAAGCTGCAACACCTTATTCCGAAATTCATTTCTAAAGTCAACTTTTCAGATAAACTGTCCACTGTTCTCGCCTGTAGTAGTGATCTCCCAACTTCAGAAAGTGTCGTAAAAAGTGAACTCAAGAGATGGAAGAAGAAGTGGGAAAATGACTAGAGACACAAGCCTAAGAACACACTCAAAGCATTAGAGATGTGCTCGGAGACTTTCTTCCCAAACATACGAACACTGCTTCAGCTATTTGCTGTCTTTCCTGTATCAACCTGTAGTTGTGAGGAAGTTTTAGCTGTCTGCACCGACTGAAAACTTACTTGCACTCGATGATGAAAGCAGAGAGGCTGAATGGACTGACACACGTGTCCATTAATTGACATATTAATGTGAGCTCCTGCAACATAACTGATATTTTAGCTTGATCCCCTTGATGACTTGACTTTACTTTGTAATCTTCTGTAAGTTCCTCAGACATTCCATTACAACAGGTGTTACATACATGGGCAAATTTAAAAGGAGATGATTAATAGCAATTGTATGAGAAAACAGAAATGCCATTTCAATTGAATTTTGAGAAGTGCATAATTTTGCAAAAATAATGTTTTTTCCCTGGAGAAAGTTGTGTAACTGGTGTTACTTAAAACGGACTTCTAAAACAACATCAGGATAAAGAAGTTAAAAGTTCTGTGAAATTTGCACATCAGTCTTGATTATAAAATTCTGAAGTGCAAGTAAAGAACAAACGGGTTTACTCTTTATTGTATAGTAAGTAATTTCAGTATTAAAAAAATCTGATGTATCAGGTGTTTTGCAGACGGTAATAGGTGTTACTTACTACATCATCCTTATGAACTCTTGTCTCTTTTTCATTGTGCAGCTGAGGATTTTTAATATTACTGTTATTAATTCAATGTTCTAGAAAAAAAGAGGTAGCTTTTTCAAGGTTCTGAGAGCAATACAGTGTTATGAAAGCTATTTTTCTGAAAAATCGGTGTTTCTGCCACATTCATAAAAATTTCTTCCTCCTTTCATTTTAATATTTGGCACACTGTAGGTAATTTACTCATTATAATACTTAATTTTACATACAAAACATCACTTTCTTTGGGTTTAAGTAACATTGTACCACTTTCACCAGATTGCAAAGACATTATTTTCACATTATTTTCTTCATCCACAGTTTGGCACACACTAATATATTATATTGTTTTAGATTCTTTGAATTTTCTTTGCTACTTTCAGTAGCAACTTGCAGTCCTGCATTCACTTCCTCCTTCTTTACTTTGCCTAACTTTTCTTCGCGATCAGAGTAGATTCCACTGTTGCAAAGCCTTGTACTTGCACTTAGTTGCTCAACTTCCAGAACAGAAATACCATCTTTCTTTACTTCTGACTGAGATACTTCAGATATCAACAAATGCTTCTGGTCATCCAGCCTGAAGAGATGGTATACCTGTGTTTGTGGTATGGAGCAGACATGACTTTTGAAGAGCTTTCTCTTCATCAACATATATGCTTTTGATGCTGTACCCTTAACATGCTTATTAACGTAAGTATGGAAATGCTCTGCTAATGAAACAACAATTCTTCTAGATTTCACAGCTATCCAAACACAGCAATTTACTTTGCCACTAATTCCATCTGCAGCTCCTTTGCCATGGCTGCTGGCAAAAAACTTCCACTCAACTTCTACTCCATAATCACAATTCAAATGGCTAATATTTGACATAAAAAATTTATTTTTTAACTTTCCTGCACAGTTGTCACTAAAAATTAAAAGTTGATTGACTGTAGGCACTTCCCTCTTTAATGCTGTGATGATTTCACCAATAGAAACACAAACAGAACATTTATTGTGAGACTAGTCTTACTAACAGTAACATAAGGTTTGAAAATACCTTTATGTAACCATAAATCACAAGTGAAGATGGAAATTTTATTATGACTCCAATTAGCATGTTGAACTTCGTCTTTTAACACCACTGAATAATTTTCTGTGAAGTCAACCTGAAACACTGCACAATTTACTGTCATGTCTTCCCTCTGTCTCTGGAAATAGGCAGCTTGAGGTTTTCTTAAATAAAGTAAACTACTTAAATTGTTATTTTTATGTACTTCAGTGTAATATTTTTAGGTTATGTGATATTTCACCTGAAATTCATCCAAAGATGCTCTGTAATTATCAGTACAAAATCATTTAACACAAAGTACAAAAAAGAAAATTACAGCAAATTATCAGGTAATTATTAAATATTTTTGTAATTGTGGTTTAATTTCTTAAATACCACATGTTTAGTTTTCCTAAAAATGCAATATTCTTTTAAATTTATCATCTTTTGTAATGAGTGTCAAAGCCACATCATTATAATTAAGTCTTTTATTTCCTAACCTTCACAGTAACTGTAGTAATGTTCTAATTTCTGTTGCAATAGAATAAGCATTGTTATAGCTAATTTGAGTACAGTGCAGACAACATTATGATGATAAATTTGTTGTTATGTACTTTGTTGAAGCCTGAGCAAAAAAATGTTTATAGAAATTAAGCTATTACATATTTATTAAAACAAAGCTTATTTGGTAGAAAGCTGAATCTTAAGCTATTTATGCACAGCATTTATAATTAGGTAAGTCAGTTTGAAGAAATCACTCATTAGGTCCACTTTAAGTTGAAATGCCTAACTTTGAATTTTTCAAAATATCTGTTTTTGTACTGTGTGCTGTGTGAGACTGATACTTCTGTAACACTGCCATAAATTAAATAAATAGTTATGTAGCAGTTTTGCAAAAATTTGATCTATTAACACATTTATGGATCATTTAAGGTGAATAAAAACAGCAAATCAATTCTTGTCCACTTGTCTGATCAATTAAGAGATTTATCTGACTCTCTGTTTCTATTATAACATGAAAAGTCGCTATAGGTAAAATTAGCTTTCTGATTTGAGCCCCCCTCCCCCCCCCCCCCCCCCAAAAAAAAAAATTAATAATAAATGACAAAAGATTAATTGCAACAGTGAGGCAGCAGTTTGAATTGTATGACATGAGCATACTAAATTACTTGCCTTCTACAACATTTATAAAGTGACTTTCTATTCATACCAGTATGATATTCAGTACTTCACAATGAAATGCAAGCAATATGGCTGCAACGTGAATTGAGAAAAGTGCTGTGGATAGAATCAGTTTGATTATTAGGTGGAATTTATATTGTCAGGCATTTGTATTGTTTCATAACGAAGTTGTCTGAAGGCTTCAGACACTGCAAGTTATTTGTTTAATTATGTGTTTGTGACAGGCTTATTTATTGTGGTGTGAAACAGTTTTGCAGGCATCAGTGTGCAATATTTATGTGGTTTCACTGGCAAGCCCCAGTACAAATAAGGCATTTGAACTATTAAAAGCCAAATACCAGATGTAAAGGAAACCTATAAATCTTGAAGGGAAAGGTGTTGGGGGAGATATGACTACTGCACTACTCTGGCTGCAATTCAATGTAACAAATAAAAATCTGATGCTTCGACTTTATGAAATATAAAATGAAGATTCCTGTTCCTTGAGCTCCTTGTATAGTGTGTGAAATTCCCTTTCTGTACCATGTAATGATATTTTTTGGACTGCACTTCTTTTGTGTTATTCTACACTTCTGTCTTCCTTTTCTGATATACTAGCTACCCCTGCAAGCTGCAAACCATCTGAGTCCAATGAATGTCATTTTCATACAAATGTGGACTCAAGTACCCACATATACTAGCTATCCCACTATGTAGGTGCATTCGCGTGTAAAAACAGTTGAAAATCATCTTGTGAAGATAGCAATTCCCGCCACGCCAAGGACATTTGAGGACAGTCATGCAAGTTGAGATCACATGACTTGACAAGCCATAACATGACAGACAGTACAAATATATCTTGATGTGATGGTGCCATGACATGACAGTGCTGTGACTGCCAGTGTGAATTGGCCTTGACCTAGCACCATGTGACTTATCTATTCCTCAAGGTAAAACCATCATTGAAAGGAACAAGATTTCAGTAAACTGAAACAGCGAAAGGAAGTGTGACATGTGTCACCAAGGAGTTCACAGAGGAAGACTTTTGGAACTGTTTAAATCAATGGAATATTTGCTTGGAGCATTGCGGCGTTACATGATGGCGTGTATAGACGGTGGCAATAACAAAGTATGTATGTTTTTGTTCTAAAATGTTTTATAGCAGTAGTCCCATTATGTTATAGCCACATCTAGTATGCAACATGAATTGTCTGCTGTCAAAAAAAAATGGTACATGACATGCACCCTCTATTACTAGGGCAAGTGGTGACTATAACGGTCCAGCACAATATGATAGACTGCATAGGGAAAAAATGGATCACACTAGTCTGTCACCGAACTGTATGTTATACAAGGAGGGGGCAGCCTCTTCTTTATCATCTGTTCTGCTATAAGAAAGTTTATTGAAACACTGACAATTCCAGGTCCTCACACCCAATAAGAAAACTATTCATTGTTTTGTGTTCATAAAATATTTTAAGGGAGTATTATCTACATCTTGGTCAGAACAACAGGAAATACATTTCATTATTTGGTTCACCCAAGGGGAGGCAGCACTTTGACCAACTGAAATGACTGAAAGCTGCCAAACCTATGAGCAATTTGAGAAAGCATTCTTGTCAAATTATTGGTCAAATTGCTTACAGTAAAGATTCTACAAAGAAGTGTTCAGCCTAGAACCACTCCGTAATTTACAAGGCAGTCTACAAAAATATTTCAAAATGTGTTTAAATAAAACTAAATATTGGAATTAATTTATTTCGCCCAGAGATCTGTCACAAATTCTTAAAGCTACACTGCCTGTGGGCAAAAGAGAAAACTAATCTATGTTCCAGAGACGAACTTAGACCATTTCACTTCCATGCTGGATTCCACTGATTTAATGCATGCGAATTTAAAGGAGAATTGGCAGTAATAATGGTGGCACCAGTCCATCCAGTTTATCTTCATTAACTTTGTGACACAGCCAGTGGCATACCTGCTGAATAATACTCAGCTTGCTAACCAAGGTCCAGCAAATTCTCACAAAAGAAGAAGAGCAGGTAATAGGTACCATCCTAGGTACTATAGTAACAGTGTGGATCTGTGCCATCAACGCAATAATTATCAGTGGAATTCCAACACAGGAAACTACTGTCAGTTAAATCTAAATGGTATTCACTGGCAAAGTCGTCCAGTACATAACTATACTGTTGATACAAATTGGCAATCACAAAATCCAATAGTCAATGTTATTGAGGTAACTAAAGAATCCCACTCGACTGTGACTCTTTCAATAAACCACATTATGATCTCCAGTGACGGTTGTGTGATGTAGTGGGGGCAGAAAACAGTTCAGTAAACCTGTTAAGACAGTATGAAGACATAGAAGTCAGACGTGAGTTAGGTACTGACCATTATAAATGCCTTGATCAATGCAAAAATATAGTTCAGGCCACTATTAATGCTGTTGCGGGAAAATTTCTGACTACAGGTGTTGTTGGTACAGCCACTTCTGCAAATGTGATGTCAGCAAATCTAATAATAATAGTGAGATTGTGAAAGTATCCATTTACCCAATACAAAACTGCAAAATTATTGGTGCAGTTAGTGACAGGTCACGAATGTCAGAGCAGATGCAGGCTGAGGTAATTATAAGGAATGGAGCCATAGTTTGCCTGGTTCTAGTTGTAAACAAATTAATAGTTGATGCATTTTTGGCATGGAATTGCTGAGGGAGAAGGATGAAAAATAGGCTTCTCCATACACAAGTGCTATCTAGCATCAATGGTGAAGATATTTTTGTAGATTTGATAAATATGAAAGCCAAATACAGTAAATATTGCAAGGTATAACATTAAAGTTTGTTAAGACAAAAGCTTCACAGATTGATAGCCAACCTCCTCACGGCGGTTTTGTGAAGAATGAGAAAGGTCACATAAATGAGAAAGTGGTGGAATCTTCAACTATTAACTCATGTCAGCAGGCTGAAAATGTTTTTGCATTTGTGAGTGTGTGGTGAAACTGTAAGACACTACTAAAGAAAGTATGGTGCTTGTGTGTGTCGAAGTGGACAACCAGGCTAGTGCATCAACAATAACCCTGTAAAGAATTTGCACTTACCTGAGTCGAGATCATCGTACTATTTGTCTGCTTTTGGCAAAACTTGATTGTTGACCTGACCTGAACAGCATGCAACCATCATTGACTTAAACTGTACAGTAAATACAGATGAAAATTTCCCCCACAGTGGCACTCTCTCACTGCTTGTTGTGGACATTAATTTTTGAAAATTGCTTTCAGCCTCATCTGCTGATTTAAAGCAATAAATCATTGTCTAAATCACAGAGTACTGAATGCTAAGCAAAGCTATAGAGTTATCTGTGAATTACATTTTCGGTCCTTTTCTCTTATACTAACAGATCTTGCTGTGTTGGCAGAAGAGCCAACACCGTGTTGCTAGAGGAGGCCGAAATGCACGTGTTTAATTACACGCAGACTGGCGTGAGGTCTCGAACAGTTAAGGGAATTTTTAGTAGCAAATAAAGTACGTAGTTGATGTAATACTTAACTTTAATCCATAACTGTAGAACATCGGTCTGACGGTACAGTAATAAGAAGCTCAATATAAATTGGTAATGGCGCCTTGCTAGGTCGTAGCAAATGATGTAGCTGAAGGCTATGCTAACTATCGTCTCGGCAAATGAGAGCATATTTGTCAGTGTAGCATCGCTAGCAAAGTCGGCTGTACAACTGGGGCGAGTGCTAGGAAGTCTCTCTAGACCTGCCGTGTGGTGGCGCTCGGTCTGCAATCACTGACAGTGGCGACACGCGGGTCCGACGTATACTAGCGGACCGCGGCCGATTTAAAGGCTACCACCTAGCAAATGTGGTGTCTGGCAGTGACACCACAGATCTGACATTCCTTACTTCATTTTCTTCAAATATCAGTGATGTATGGTTGAGTCACTCCTGCAACTTGTATTTTATGTTAAATAATAATGCTAATTGAATTATTTCCTCTTTACTTCGGTAGCATAGTATAAAACCCTGCATTCCATTACTAACGAACCTGCTTTTGTTCAGTTCTTGGCCTGTAAGTTAGTTGGAAATATTCAGTTTGGTGACAAGATCACATGCCTGAGTATGCCATTGTCTTCCCATTTCAACATTTCTAAACTGAACTTGTGGCCTATGTTTTTAATGAAGTTCAATTGTAATTATTAGTATCATGCAAAACTGCTTTCCAATGATGACTACTTTGCCTGAAGCTAATTCCTGCATGAGAATGAAAGTAAATTCCTATGGGTAAGAATCATTTTATGCCATGAGAAAAGACAAGGAAAACCAATACCTTATTGCTAATTGTCAACGTGATGCATCCTTTCTTTAATAACATTTTTTGCTCTCGTGGACAAATTTAAAATAACAAAATTCGTAATGGGGAAGGAAGATGATACATTACAGAATGTTGTCCATCAGATAAGGAGTTCCTGATGCTTAATGACCAATTATTACATCCTTACACGTTCTGGTTCTTTTCCTACAATCCTGGTTAAGGTGCCCAGTCACTCTGCTCCTATTACATTGTGGCTGATCACATTGCTTATGAAAGTGTGCTATGCACCCATATCTATATTCCTTATGTCTATATAAGATGCATCCTGTTTGTTCCGTATTCCCATCACCACACCTACCTCTTGTAACTCCATGACCTGATGGCCATAGCCAGATCCTTCAGATTTTCCATGTGCACTCTTGTAGACATGTCATGTGGAAGTCCTCTTTAAGCATTCATTGTTCTATGCTCAGCTTTCTGATAAATAATTCTGTTTGCCTGTCCATATTCTATTAACTGATAGGTCTGAACTTTTGTTTTTCTTATTGTATCCAGAAAACTTTCCATTGATCCATTCTGCCCTTGGGACACTCCACCGAGCTGCTCCAGGTAGAACCTTGTACTATCCTGTTTCCTATAGCACTGCAAGAGCCCTTCCTTCTGATGCTGAAATGTATATGCATTCTTCAAATCCTCATGATTCATCATGTATATCTTTTGCTCACCAGCACAAGCATAGTGTGGCCACTTTCAATAGTCTTTCATCTGTCCAGACACCTAACCTTGCAGTTGCTTCTGCATTGTCTATGAATGCTAACACATCCTCTGTTGTCTTGCCCAAAAGAGGAGTATTTAGTCTAGCAGCAGTTGAATCTAACAGAAGTGTGGTTACACAGGATGAAAGTTTTACTTCCCTTGATTCAGTTAATTCCCTGAAGATCTATGTGTCATCTGCCCATAACAGGCTATCTAATCCACCAGACATTGGGTCACCTCATGTTTTTGACGCTGACATTGTCAAAGTGTTTACCCATCAAAATTTGAAATGCAAAATACACATTAATAACAAACAAACACAGACAACAATAACATAGGCACTTGAAAATAGCAACACACTGTTCTTAATCTTTCTTCTAATCATCATCCACACACCATCACTAAAAACTAAACAACTCTGCCCGAACAGGCCATGAAGACCAAATGGTACTGACTGGCCACCATGTCATCCTCAGCCCACAGACGTCACTGGGTGCAGATATTGAGGGGCATGTGGTCAGTAGACTGCTCTCCCAGCCAGATGTCAGTTTACGAGTCTCATAAACTGACATATACTACTTCTCAATCAAGTAGCTCCTCAGTGTGCCTCACAAGGGCTGAGTGCACCTGGATTGCCAACAGCACTCAGTAGACTGGATGGTCACCCTTCCAAGAGTTAGCCCAGCCTGGTGATTAACAGTGTTACCACTGCAACAAGGCCGTTGGCACACTATCACTGCTACGCATAATGAACATCGCACCAACATGTACTACCCTCAACAGGCACAACCATGCACCATGATACACTGTAGCCCAACAGACTGCTCTGAGTGCATGAGATTGGCTGCATGCCAGCATCATCTTGTATTAATGTGCTGGCATAAGCTGGCACCAGCACACAATGTGGCATAGGGGTTGCGAGAAGATCAATAGAGGCCAGAAACAGTCTGGTAGGAAATGAGGCACCAATGCCCTCTTGGCCACCAGTATTTATATCGCTGCCATGGACCGGAGGGCCAGTCTGTCACACCAAGTGAGTTCCAGTGTGACATCCTGTGAGTCAATGAGTCAGTGTCGCAATCACAGCCTCTAGCAGAATCAGGCAGCACATGGGGACCAGAATAGTGGACATAGCGGACTTTGTACTTCACCAACAGTGAGGCTAACATGGACTTTTACAGAGAGCTTTTACCACAACGATTATCTTAAGTTAAGCAGATTTCTTATAAGAATTTCTTAAAGAACCCAGTTAATATATGCATGCAGTCTGTGTTATAGAAGGAGGATACCGGCCACCAACAACCTCTCCTTGCTCCCTAGGTACAAGCCTACAGAGACAACGGGACGACATAAAAGATGGCGACAAATATAATTCAGTGAAGAAGAATTTTCTTGCTTCTCTTGTGTTTTAGGTTGCAGGGGTGATCGTATTCAAGTGTTCACTAATTTGTTGTTGTGTTCTTGCATGTATTCCAGGAGAGGAGCTGCCGAACTACTCAAATTTCTCTTTTCAGAGGCTTTGCTTGCTTTTTGCCATAATGTATTTGTGTAAACAATGGCTACCCCATCCCCTCCACCCCCTGCCCCTGCACCTCAGCTGCAGATGGGCATTGTAATAGCTCTAACACTAGCTTTTCAATTTTAGAACAAACAAAATTTCTGCCTTGCTGATGACAGTACAGCAACTTCTGGCTACACAAGCTTCGTCGGCCACTCTACGGACCAACCAACAAGTGCCACCAACAAGCATACCACAGTTCTAGCAATTTAATGACACCAAAGAGGAATGGCTTGAATACCTGACACTTCCAGCATACCACAGTTCTGGCAATTTAATGACACCAAAGAGGAATGGCTTGAATACCTGACACTGTTCCAAGCTCATTGGGTATTTCATAGAGTTAAAGGTATTGTGAAGCTACAATACTTTCTTTTGACTGCAGTGTCCCCAGTCTTCAGGTTAATACAAAAACTATTCCCAACTGCATCTCCCAACGAACTCAGTTTTAATGAAGTAATCACTGCATTATCTCAGTACTATGACCAGCAAGTTCAAGTAGCTGCAGCCAGATATCAGTTTTTTCACTTGCAGAGAAAGCCAGAACATACGTATTGTCATTAGTACACAGAATTAATGGGCATGACTAGGAAGTGTAAATTTAAGTGTAGTTGTGGCAACTTTTACATTGACTTAATGATTAGGGACACTTTAACATTCAGTGTCCCCAATAGTAGAATATGGGAACAAATCTTGAGTTCTATGATCCATCACTTCCTCAAGTATTGAAAATTCTAGAGCAAAATAAGTTGGGTGACATGGCAGCCAATAAGTTTGACCAGCCCCTGATTTGTCAGGTTGAGCTGGCCCTTGTTCATGACCACCCTAAGCAGCCACAACGAGCACATACACAGCTGAGTGGACAGCCCCATAAACATGTAAACAGCCCTGTGAACTTAGTGAAGTCTTGCCCTAAATGTTTTGCTCGCCATAAAAAAGACTGGATTGCCCATCACATAACACAATGTGTTACATGTGTGGAAAAAATGCCATGTTCAAGCAGTTTGTTTGCAGTGGCACAAAGATGCCAATTTTGCCCACTCCCAGAAGAAATAGAATCATGCAGATGCTGTGAACACTGTTTTCCAAACCCACAATACGTTCTGACAAAAGTAAGATTAAGGTTGTGCCTCCTTCTCGCCCTAGTGCTGTGCAATGACGTTCTAACAAACTGTTTGTCTCACTACACATTGCTGGCCATCATGTGTTTATATGTTTATTTATTTGCCATTCAGCATGTATACCATGCAATAGGCTTTGTCAAAATACATTCTATGTATTTATAAAAGTATAGTTGCAACTAAATTTACATTATGCACTATACATTATGCATATATATACATACCTCTTTTAGTAGCTAGTAATTTTTACATTTTATACACATCATCATTTTACATATACAAATAGATACGTAAATGTCTTACTAATCAGAAGATTCCAGTCATAATCATTATGTAGTTTACTTTCAGGAATTAATCATACAGTTTTACACATTTAGTTATTAATAGTTACATTATTTCACTGTTTCTTCATTCTTTCCAAATTACTTCCAAGATATTCTTCAGTTGAGTAGTATGCTTTATTTTTAAACCAAGTGTCTAATACTGCCTTAAATTTAAAGGTGGTGAGGGTTTTAACTGATTGTGGCAGTTTATTATATAACTTTATGTTATAACGTCAAGTTTAACAAATATATTTCAGAACGACACAACACATATAAGTCACAGAGTAAGTTGACAAGCAAGACATGTGTACACGTTAGCATTCGAATGAGCACTGAGCCCCAGTCTAGCGGCCACTGCTCGGCTGGCCGCTTAGGTGGTGCAGCTGCTGCATGGCTGGCAGACAGCGCCGCACGTAGAGGACGCGCGTAATTGCGCGGCGGTGCTTTGAATGATCAGCGAGTCACAACACTTTTCCCCCCTTTGAAATTGTTGCACTGGTCTTGATGGAGGTTGTAACGGAACCTATTAAAGGCTTTACTTTACCGAAGTATCTGATACCCTCCAAATTCAACCAGTTTAACGATTATTTATGATTATAGAAAAGTTATTGTCTATGTTACCAATGGTTGCATAACATGTCTCCATAAACAGTCAATCCATTAAATTATACTGAATAACTGACCCACACAAAAGTTAATATCACTCGATCACTGATACAGCAAATGTCATCATGTAAAAACACTAAGTTCATCTTAAATAATTAATATGAAGTACGAAAAATAGTGACCAACTGACGTATTTTGGATCTCTTTAAATAAAAATCACCCAGTGAAACCTATTTGTTCACTAGGAGTGTTTTCACTCAGTATTCACGTAATCAATCCTATTTTAGACGAAAACCAATGTAATTCTTTATAATTCATGTTATTTACTTATTTATGCAAATTAGAGAAGTCAATTGACAAACTTCTAAAAAAACAGCCTTTTGGTAACAAAGAATTATTCTGTCAAGTCAACAAATCTGTGTCATTTTAATAACATGTTAAATTATGTCACTCGATGCAAATTAATAACTTTTCTGCACAAATTATGATAACAGATGTACATGTGACTTATAAACTATATCTCTTTTTAGTACTTCTTTGACAATACAAGCAGCAAGAAGGGTCGGGGGCGCATTCGGAATGTCACTTTGGTAAAGTCTAAAGTGTTTTTGTGTGTTATTGTTTGAGGTGGATAAACAATGCAAAGAACATGTAAAGGAAGTACAACTTTGTGTTGTGTCATGGTCTTTGGTGGACAATGGAATTAAGATGGCCACCAGAGTAATAAATATTTTATGTTTACATATTTGTTGGTTTCGCTTGTTCTTTATCATCAAAAGCACATAAACACAGGACCTCATGTTTTTAACCCTAGACAACCAGATTTAGAGCCAGCATCAGCATCGAGACATAGCATCGATCCAGCAAGCAGCAGCGATTACCACGATGCATTTTAATGGTGCCAACCTAACATCAAGTGCTAACAAGCTCCGTAAATGGGAGTGAAGTAGTGCGATTATAGCAATTAGCAATATCTACGACTAGGCGACCATCACAAGGTGTCCTGGAGATGGCTAACGTCCATAGGCGTTGTTTGACTCACCGTAAAGTCTCGAGGAGGAGGCTTCCCTTATGGACGGAAGTGTCCCCGATGATAACGGGTCGAGATGACAGGAGACGTAGGGGTCGAATCTGCTAGGGCCCCCTGCACCAATCTGCCCGTTGCGGCAAGTCCAGTTGATATGACATGAGACATGGGCGATGTGTCGGCGTCCGTTGGAGGAGGAGGCGAGTAGATTTGCTCTGACAGAGGATGGTCATCCGGTTCCTGCATGGGCACGTCTCCTGGTGGCGTCCATTCTTGTGCTGGCGTCGCGATGACTGTGAGAGGGCTGCGTTGTGAGTATTGAGAGATGCCAAGATCCCGAGCGTCAGGTAGGGCCAAAAGTGGTGTAGCAGCATTCGGAACAGGTGTTGCTGGCACATGAGGCCGAAGCTGGTCCAAATGATGCCCTGCAACACCCGTTCCATCTGGATTTCATACAGGCGTCTGCCACAGTGTCTTAAGATGCGGCCCGGGCTCCATTTTGGCCGCCTGCCATATCCCCGTACCCAGACGAGGTCGTCGGCGGTGAACCGGCCAAGGGAAGGCACCCACGGCCGTGAGGTGGGAAGCCGCAGAAGATGAAGTAGTGTGTGGGGCTGTCGGCCATGTAAGAGCTCAGCCGGACTGTGGTCGCCCATGGGGGTGAAACGGTAAGACGCCAGAAACTGGAGAAGTGCATCATCAGCAGCAGAAGAAGTCAGAAGTTTCCGCATCTGAGCCTTAAACGTGCGGACCAGTCGTTCAGCCTCACCGTTCTATTGTGGATGGAACGGCGGGGCCATGACATGCATAACGCCGTGACGAGCACAAAAATCTGCAAATTCGGAAGAGGCAAGTTGCGGACCATTATCAGTAACAAGAGTAGAGGGGAGGCCTTCCAAAGAAACTGGTGGTTGCCACGGTGGTAGGCGACGTGCAACGGACAATGAAAGGAAAGTTAGAGTAGGCGTCAATTACAAGGAGCCAATAAGTACCTAGAAAGGGTCCCGCAAAGTCAGCATGAATGCGCTCCCAGGGCTTATCAGGAGAAGGCCACGGTGACAAAGATGACTTCGGGGCAGCGGCCTGTGATGCACAAGGGCCGCAGGCAGCGACCATGTGTGCTATTTCAGAGTCGATGCCAGGCCAGTACACATGACGGCGCGCCAGAGACTTTGTGCAAGACACACCCCAGTGCTCTTGGTGAAGGAGGCGCAAGACCGAAGCACGCAAAGACGCAGGTACCACGACACGTGGCGAAGTGTTGTCAGTGGAGAGGAGGATAACACCATCCCTAGCCGTGAGGCGGTAGTGCAAAGCATAGTAGTTCCGCAACGGATCAGAAGTCTTAGCGGACGGGCGGTCTGGCCAACCCTTCTGAATACAGCGTAAAACCCGGGAGAGGGTAGGGTCAGAACTCGTAGCAGCTGCCAGCCTGTCCCCAATGATGGGGAACCCGTCCACAACCCACTGTTCGGCAACATCCAGATGGAAACACAAAAGTTCGTCCCTATCGAATGCCTGATCAGGATCCATGGGAAGGCGAGACAGAGCATCAGCATTTGCATGTTGAGCCGTGGGCCGGAAATGAATCTCATAATTGAAACAAGACAAGTAAAGAGTCCAACGCTGGAGGCGGTGTGCAGCCTTGTCGGGAAGTGACGTTGATGGATGAAACAAGGAAACAAGTGGTTTGTGATCCGTAACAAGATGAAATTTTGAGCCATAGAGAAAAACACCAAACTTATGAAGAGCATAAATAATGGCCAAAGCTTCTTTTTCAATTTGAGAATACTTTTGTTGGGCATCCGTGAGCATTTTGGAGGCATAAGCAATGGGTTGTTCCGAACTGTCAGAGGTGTCTGTGGCAAGAACAAGATGTTGGCCAGGTCGATAAGTAGCCAGGCACAGGGCCTGTTTCAGCATAGTCTTCAATTTCTGGAAAGCCGCATCGCATGACGCAGACCAGTGAAAAGGCACGTTTTTATGCACCAGGCAATGCAACGGCTGAGCCACCGAAGCCGCAGACGGTAAAAACTTGTGATAGTATGCTATTTTCCCCAAGAAGGCCTGCAGTTCCTTAACTGATGTAGGGCGAGGAAGGGCATCGATTGCAGTGACAGTTTGCTGAAGGGGACGAATACCCTCCCGAGAGAGTTGAAACCCCAAGTATGTGATGGATGTCTGAAAAAATTGTGATTTCTAAAGATTACACTTAAGACCGGCAGTCTGTAAGACATGAAAAAGTGTGCGGAGATTTTGAAGATGTTCTTCAGTGGTGGAGCCAGTGACAACAATGTCGTCCATGTAATTGACACACCCAGGGACAGGGAGCAATAATTGTTCCAAGAAATGCTGAAAGAGAGCAGGGGTGCTAGCAACCCCGAATAGCAAGCGTTGATATTGATAGAGGCCGAAAGGCGTGTTAAGGACCAGAAACTGCCAGGAAGCAGCGTCGAGAGGAAGTTGTTGATAAGCTTCTGACAGATCAATTTTAGAAAAATACTGGCCTACAGCAAGTTTAGTGAACAGTTCTTCAGGACAGGGCATAGGGTAAGTGTTGATGAGGCATTGAGCATTTACAGTGGCTTTGAAATCGCCACAGAGACGAATATCACCATTTGGCTTAGCAACAACAACGAGACCACTCACTGGAAGTGACAGGAAGCAAGACCCCTGAAGTAGTGAGACGATCCAACTCCCATTTTACCCGATCACAAAGGGTCACAGGAATGGGCCGAGCCCGAAGAAACTTAGGCCGAGCAGTGGGTTTGAGCGTGATATGAGCTTCAAAACCGTTTGCACAGCCTAACCCAGGAGAAAAAAGGGACGAAAATGTCGTCGACAAGGAATCCAGTTGAGCATAAGGAATAGCATCAGAGACAATATTGACAGAGTCATCTATGGAGAACCCAAAAACGCGAAAGGCATCGAAACCAAAAAGATTTTCTGCGTTGCTCTGGTCGACCACAAATATGGGAACAGTGCGAACGACGGATTTGTAAGATACCTCAGCATTAAACTGTCCCAAGAGAGAAATCTTCTGTTTATTGTACGTCCGTAATTGCCAAGTGACAGGTGACAGGAGTGGAGAACCCAACTGAAGATACGTCTGAGAATTAATTATAGTGGCAGCAGAACCGGTATCCACTTGCATGCGAACATCTCGACCAAGGATTTGGACAGTGAGGAATAACTTCCCTGAAAGGGAAGAAGTGCAATTGACAGACAACACAGAATCAGAATCAGTGTCATGTTCATGAACATCATGTATGCGGTCGGATTTGCAAACGGAAGGCACATGACCTTTCTTTCTGCAATTGTGACACACAGCCCAACTTTGGGGACAATCCTCGAGTGAATGTTTCGTAAAACACCGCGGACATGAAGGAAGTTGCCGAGGGTTTTGCTGCAGTTTCTTAGCGGGTTGTTTACGGCTAGGCCGAGGCTGCACGTGGGAGTGCACTGCGGCCATGTCGGCCGGTGGGTACGCGCCACACGTGTCGTCAACAGCACACAGAGGTTGTATTTCCCCGACGTCACCCCACGCCTCTATTTGCGCCCCAGCGGCGCGAGATATTTCAATAGACTGCGCAATGGAGAGAACTTCATCTAGAGTCGGATTCGCCATCTGAAGGGCACGTTGCCGAACTTCTTTGTCGGGCGCCGACCGGATAATAGCATCCCGTACCATGGAATCGGCATAGGATTCTTTGTGAACGTCAGTAACAAATTGACACTTTTGACTGAGGCCATGAAGTTCAGCAGCCCAAACGCGATAGGATTGATGTGGCTGTTTTTGACAATGATAAAAGGCAACACGAGAGGCTACCACATGTGTTTGCTTTTGAAAATAGACAGACAGAAGTGAGCACATTTCAGCAAAGGACAAAGATGCAGGATCCTTCAAAGGAGCCAATTGCGACAACAACCGATACATTTGAGGTGAAATCCAGGAAAGGAACAGAGACTTACATGGTTGTTCGTCCGTGACATGAAATGCCAAGAAGTGCTGTCGAAGCCATTTTTCATAATCAGACCAGTCTTCCGCCATCTCATCGTAATGAGGAAAAGGAGGTACAGCCAATGATGAGAAACGCCCCGCATTTGACACCGCGACGAAATCGCGAATCGCCGCTGTTAGAAGCGTTTGCTGTTCAAAGAGATTTTGCAATAGTTGCTCGACAGTAGCCATGGAACCCTGTGGGTCAACGGTGAAAAGGAAAAATCCACTACCTCATCGCCAATTGTTATAACGTGAAGTTTAACAAATATATTTCAGAACAACACAACACATATAAGTCACAGAGTAAGTTGACAAGCAAGACATGTGTACACGTTAGCATTCGAATGAGCACTGAGTCCCAGTCTAGCGGCCGCTGCTCGGCTGGCCGCTTAGGTGGCGCAGCTGCTGCATGGCTGGCAGACAGCGCCACACGTAGAGGACGCGCGTAATTGCGCGGCGGTGCTTTGAATGATCGGCGAGTCACAACACTTTAGACTTTGTTTGTGACTTGCGTGTCAGTGACAGCCTAGAATATGGTATATCAAGCCTACAGTTGTTTCCAGTACTGTGCGAATGTAAATTCATTCTCTGTGTAACTTGTATATTTTCTTTTATGTATATAAGGAGTTATACATATAAAAACTTGGGAGAGTCATTATGTTTAATAGGCTGAAGTGCTCCTTACAGGTATCTCTTGGACCCAATCCTTGTATACATCTAATTGCCTTCTTTTTTTTTTTTTTTTTTCTTTTTTTTTTTTTTTTTTTTTTTTTTTTTTTTTTTTCCACAGTTCCTGCCTGTTGAATTAACCTACAAAAGAATCCCATATTGTAGCTGTGACTGAAAGAATGAATAGTAGCAAAGCATCAATAAACTTTTACTGACAGAATATCTTAGTTTATATGGCAGGAATATCACGCATGCAAGTTTGCCTGTCAGATAGCTTATATGGTCATCCCATGAGAGTCTTCGGTCTATTTTTAGTCCCAATAGTTTGACATTGTGATTCTCTTCTTCAGATTAAAATAAATTTCCTCCAGTTTTTGTGTTGTTTACACATAACTGGTTAGCAATACACCACACCCTTCATTTTTCAAAAAGTTCAATAATTTTGTTTACCACCTCTTGCATACTCTCACCTGTGGAGATCATGGTCATATCATCAGCATATAAGACATTTTTGCAGGCTATATATGAGGGTTGGAACTTCAATAGTGGCAACTATTTATTTACAGCTCATACAAAATACATACACGTTTCAAAGTTTTACTGACCTTCAGAGTAGTCACTAGCATGGCATATAACCCATTGCCAGTGATGTGGAAGTCATAGGATACTCTTAGCAGTGCCAGTTGTGTTGACAGTTCAAGCGGCAGTCTATTCCCCAACAAATTTGTAGCAGTTCTGAAGCAAATGCTGTGAAGTGCTTCCTTCAGTTTAGAAACTGAGCGGAACTCATGAGGGCTTAAGTTAGGGGAGCACAGTAGGTGGTATAGCACTTAGCAGCCCCATCAGTCAAACAAATCAGCAACAGCTTGCACTGTACTTGGTTGAACATTGTCCTGAAAAATGATGGTCAGGTCCTGTAGAAAGTGTCATCACTTCTGTCTCTATGCTGAGGTATTTTAAATAATATAACATTTGTGTTTGTTAACCTGCCCATTGTTGTCTTCAGAGCTGTTGTTGCTGTAGCTGTTCCATTATGATATACATCACTGGAACCACCTGTAAGAACTGCAAAGTCACTTTTTGACAGATTACTGCCATATTCAGTGTTGGTGAGGATCTGGTTGAATCTTGCTCCAGGTTTCACTATGCCTTCAATTTCAATGTTTTTTTGAGTTGTCAAGGTCTTCATTTTTGTAGCCATCCCTCTTCCAAAAACATCAGAGTAGATTCTGAAGTGTGTTGTTTTTTCTCTTGGTATTTTTAGACTCTGTGTTCCATCTTGTTCTTTATCTGTTGCATTTGAAACATTATTTTACTCAATTCTTCTTCTAACTTTCAGTTAGATGCCGATGCCTCAGTAACTTTGCTTAATTGTGCCACAAATGAACAATTAGGCTCACCACACCTTTTTAAATCTAGCAAGCACCTCAGCGCTTACAACAGACAGGAAATTCCAATGCCTGGACAGTGTAGTTTTCCTGCAGCTTACAAATCTCACACTAGGACAGTGAATTTTAGTTTGTTGAAATCAAGAGACAGTGGGGGCATTTTCGGTTTAGATGCCTTTGATTTGTTTGGCCTTAGCATCCAAGGCAAGGACTTTCCATATCAGATTTTGATCTGAATGCCAACATAGCTAGCTTGCTTAAAGAATTTCCTGAACTATTTTCAAAAGGAATGGGAAAAGCAAATAACTTTGTAGCACATGATACATTGAAAGACAATGCCCAGCCTAAGTTTTTCTGGACCCACCCTGTTCCAATTGCTTTAAGACACAAAGTAGCCAGTGAACTGAAAGAATTGCAAGGTAATGGTGTAATTGCTCCCACTCAAGCTAGTCAGTGGGCAACTCTGCTAGTTTTGTTGCCTAAGCCTTCTGGTCACATTCTCATTTGTGTTGACTTCAAGACCACAGTCAACCTACAGACAGTAATTGGCACTTATCCATTACCTCACCCTGAGAACTCATGGACAGGCTTGGTGCAGGATGTTACTTTTCTAAGATAGATCTACATGATGTCTATTTGCAAATTTCATTGGATGAAGAATCACACAAAGTGTTTGTTGTAAATACACGCTTAGGACTGTTCAAGTATTTGTGTTTGCCCTTCGGCAGTGCTCCTGCACTTGCCATTTTTAATTGTTACTTGGAAGCTGACTGCAAAAGTGCCACTTTGTTCAAACTGCCTTGACAAAATTGTCCTCTGAGGAACACAATGCCAATTTGTGAACGCTTTTTCGAATGTTGTCAGAAGCAGGACTCAAGTGTCGTCTCAAAAAGCATAATGTTTAACAAACTGAACTACAGTGCTTAGGTCATGTGATCAACAGTCAGGGTGTGCACCCCCTCCAACCTCATTTGCTTGCAATCCATGACCTGCCTGTTGCTCGCAATGTGTTTGAACTGCAGTCAGTACTAGGCAAGATGAATACTGCATTCAGTTCACACTGAATGCCACTCAGATCATGGCTCCATGGCATCGCTTGCTTCACAAAAAGATTCCTTTTGTGTGGACTAAAGACTGCCAAGATGCATTTCAGAAAATCAAAAATGCTTTGCTTAGTGACAGATGTTTAGTATATTTTGATCCTGCCAACCCAGTAGTTTTGCAAGTCGATACTTCTTCCTATGTAATCAGTGCTGTGCTCTCACACAGAATTGATGCACAAGTCAGACTTATTGCTTTTGCCTCAAAATTGTTAACTCAAACTCAATTTAATTATTCTCAAATTGAAAAAGAAGCACTCTCTATTTTGTATGGTGTGATAAAATTCCATTTCAATTTGTATGGTCACAAGTTATACTTAGTGACAGATCATAATCCTTTGCAGTGTTCTTTTCATGTGTCAAAATCAGTTCCTACACACACTGCTGAAAAATTGCAATGCTGGGGAAATTGTGTACAGACCTGCGGCAAAGTATGGTAATGCAGATGACCTATCTTGCCTTGCAATTGGCCCAGACTCTGATTTTGATGCATCTGCCACATCTTGTTGCCAGATCAATGTGCAGGACTCTGAATTTCTGGGATCTTTTCCCTTGAACTACAGAAAAATTGCACAGGCCACAGAAGCAGATCAAGATCTCAAGATTTTGTTGCATTACATTTGCACATCTTGGCCTCGTTCATTGAACAGTATCCAGAACTCAGTTGTGTGCCAATATTTTGCATGTCAGTATAGCCTTTCAGTTCAACAGGGTGTGATTCTAGTTCAGAATGACAGTAGACAATCCCAAGAGCTTGTTCTCAAAGTGTTGCAAAAGGAAGTGTTGTGATTGCTCCACCAAGGACATTGAGGAATTGTTTGCATTAAACATTTAGTGTGCCGGCATGGATGCCCACATCGAGTAGATGACATCACAGTGTCACACATGCATGGAGAACCAATCTGCTCATCCACAGACGTTCTCAGCTTGGCCTAAGACACAATCGCCATGGAAATGACTGCACATTGACTTTGCAGGCCTATTTTGAAACACTTGTTGGCTCATAGTGGTAGATTTCTTTTAGCAAGTTTCCATTTGCAGTGCCTATGACCTCTACCACATCACATAGTCCCATTCAAGCATTGTCCTCAATATTTTGCATCAAAGGTTTGCCAGAAGTACTTGTGTCAGACAATGGACTGCAGTTCACTTCATGTGATTTTTGAACTGTTTTGTGAACGCAATGGCATTCATCACGTAACAAGTGCTCCATTTCACTCACAATCCAATGGAGATGGCCAAACTTTGCACCACCCACACGTGGGAACAGGCGTTGCAACTCTTTCTCGCCTCCTATTGCTCCCACCCGTGACACAGATCATCACTGCAGAACTTCTGGTTGATCGCCACCATCGGATGCTGCTACACTTGCTACACCCACCGCAGCATCCAGCACTGCCAATGGTCCACAAATATCACTTTGTGCCATGCAAGGGTTTATGGCTACCATGGGTGCTGGGAAAGAGGCATGATCCCGGAACACATTGGCTCTTATATGTACTTAATTACAGGTCCTGATGGTTTTCAGCGCCACCACCAGAACCAAATTTGCGCACGTCATTTGCTCAGTGATTCTGCTGCTTTCCTTCCCCCAGATTCATGGACTCACAGGACCATGCAGCCTTCACAGCCGCCCCCTGGTGCCACCAGGACACCCCAGGAGGGGTGATGTGCCTTCGTGCCTTCCATTCCCACTTGCTGGGATCAGGACCTGGAATGGACCTGGACCTACCTTCACCATTTCCATCGCCATCATTGCCCTAGCAAACGCCCTCAGGCTTGGATGTGTGCCCTAGTAGCACTTTTCTGGAGATGTTTCTGTTGCCTCGCAAGCCAGATGGCAGGGTATGGTTGGGAGTATGCCATCCTCCACAGTCATGGCTCCTGGCACATCTCTACATCCAGTGTCCTACCTCCCACCCCATTGTCATTCACAGCCTCACTACACACGATGATAATGCAGCACAGCATTTGTGTGTGTGTGTGTGTGTGTGTGTGTGTGTGTGTGTGTGTGTGTGTGTGTGTGTGTGTGTGGAGGAGGGGGGGGGGGGGGGGGGGAGGAATGTACTGGTGTAAGCTGGCACCAGCACACCATGTGGCATACAGCTTGCAAGAAAATGGATAGAGGCCAACAACAGACTTGCAGGAAACGCGCTGCCAATGCCCTCTCGGCCTCCAGTATTTAGACTGCTGGAGCAGAGGGCCAGTCAGCCACAGTCTGTCACACTGAGAGAGTTCTAGTCTGTCACCCCATGAGTCACAACCTCAAGCAGAATCAGGCAGTACATAGTGACCAGAATAGAGGACATAGCAGGCTTTGTACCTCACCAGCAGTGAGGCAAATGTGGAATATTACAGAGACCTTATACCGCAACAATTATCTTAAGGTAAGTAGATTTATCATTCTTAGGTGTAAAGAACCCAGTTAATATATGTGTGCAGTTTGTGTTATAGAAGGAGGATACTGGCCACCAACAACCTCTCCTTGCTCTGTAGGTAAAATCCTACAGAGACAATGAGATTACATAAAAATTTCCTTTGAAATGAGAAAAGTTGGCAGGTCCCTCAATTCTCACAAACTGCACCTTTAAATTTCTGTGGCATCCCTTTTACCCAACCATCCCTGTGCACATAAACAGGAGTAGAAAAACAAAACAGTAAGTCTACTCACCAACTGCATCATCAAAGCTGCAAGCTGGAACTGACAATGACATCCATGATCCAGCCATTTACAGCAGCTGAGACTACTCACCAAAATGTAGAGGCATCAGAAACCACTTCTTCATCCACAGATTGTGGTCATCAATGTTGCAGCGAACACTTCTGATATGATAATGTGCAGGTAGGGTATATGACATCTATCATAACAGGTAAAGCTGCCTGTGATATGTCAGTAGGTAGTGCAGTTCACCACTCAGGGCAAGAATGCAGTGGTCTGGTGGCAGGAATTGGACAATGACCTGTCACAGAAACATTTCTACCTGAAAAGTATTTTATTCCTTAGCAAGTAGAAAGGTGGCATCAGAGCTGGAGAGCCAGTCAATAGGCTCTGTGGCACAGATGGCCACAGTTGGTGAAGCATGCAGGTATCACCAACAGGTCACCTGGAGGACAGCACATGGGTGATGGCATCCATTGGTGGAATACTACAGTCAGCACAGCAGTGCTGATGCAAGGCAGTGTTGGTTTCCAGTGGTGGAGAGCTGAAAATGGGCATTACCATACAACTGCCCTTGCAGCTTGGCAGGGAGCACATCACAACACTTGGGATAAAACTTCAGCACACAGCACGACTGCTAATGACGGCACATGCACACATTGGGCGATGGACAGCAGCAGTGTACACCTACCCAGGGCAATATACAACAGATGGTTGAGGCTGGACTTCCTGTAACTAACATCTGACATCGAATAAGTAACTAAGCATACTGAGCACAACTGAGGCTGAGAATCGAAATTCGGTTGTGGTTATAGGAGCCAGGCAGTGACGCTCCTGACCTCTAAGTCATGAGAAGCTGGATCTGTTGAGCAGTTGGGAAATCATGACATCATATGTCCTTGCTATCCTGTCATGTCAACTCCTTCAGAAGTCTTGTCAGTGCTGTAATATGTTACAGTTCTGACTTTCAGAAATGCTGGGCAGCATCTTCTGCAATGGTAGCATACTGAATACATCTACTTGCACACTGGATATGTGTTCTTGTGCTACGGTGCCGTATTACTGAGATGACTTGGAATACCCTCCTTATGATATTCTTCTGCTGAATAGACATGATAAACATGGCATAACAGTAGATGAAATTTTGATAAGAAACCCATGTCTTGAACAAGGTGTATCTGTGATGCCTCCTTTCATTCACATGCTCCATGAAACTCATGTATGCTGGATAATGTCAGCTGCTGACCATAACTAGTTCCAATAGTACAGAAGTCTCATACATGAGACTCTTCATATAGTCCCACAAGAAAAATTCAAGAGAGGTTAAACGTGGCTACTGTGGTGCCTAAGGAGTTGGTCCTCATTTGACCCATCCACCTTTCACCATATGTTTGGTTGAGATGTTTGCAGACCCATATGTAAAATGAATAGTGCTCCATCACTTTGGAACCACAGTTGCTGATGAAGTGAGGATGACAAATATTCCAGTAACTGCACCACTAACCCTCTTCTCAGTTTGTATGCATACCATGAAGCGAGAGATTTTAAAATGATCCTACCTTCAAACGTATATTACATCCAAATGATACATTTCTGGACATGGGTTCCTTACCAAAACTGTATATGCATAGTCCCTTCTACAACACCAAGAGACCTGATAGGAATTGTGAAACACTCTGCATACTAGAGCTGTTTATTTTCGTTTACTATGATGACAAAACGTACATCACTGTGAGATGATCCCTGAATGAATGAATAAATAAATTATTCAAAGGCTAAAAATATAGAAAATCATTGTAAATCCATCAACACAAAAAGCTTCCCAACATGAGGCCAACAAATTATTCACCACAACACATAGTGCCTGTGTGCTTGCTGACAATTTGAAGTGAAGGTGCTTTGAGACAATACATATCATTGCAAACACAATTTATCATGTGATTCACAAGATAGAAACATGGGCAGAGGAAGGCTGGGAAAATCAGTGAACCTTTGTCTGCTGCTTCACAATGTGTAGGCTACTTAGTTGTATTTTATGCAACATTTGTGTGGAAGATGTGTCACAATTTACTTATCAATTTACAGAATGAGAACTACATGTGTAGTGTAACAGAATATTTGTAGTTCAGTGCAGAGAATTAAGTGATCTGACATTTGATCACCTCAGGCAAAAGGAATACTTTACATTGTGTTAGAGGAATCACCTTGTATGCATCCCAACTACAGAAGCCTCTGTAAAGTCAAGAAAGTACATTTTATCAAACTGCATAATAATATTATTCAATCTACAAAGAATGGGTTTAAAAAAATATCTAAAATAGTACTCAGACTCATTGTAAGAATATATATTCTTATTTTAAGAAATTGGGTGTCCTTATTGTTCTAAGTGAGTTTATTTTTCAATCTATTGTACACATCACGAAAAACACTTGTAAATATGTAACAAACAGTTCCATCCATGACGATGGAACAAGAACTATTTTGGTCTTACATTTATCAACAAAAAAATTCATATGAGGGATTTAATTTACCCAAGAAGATGAAACAAGTAACTATAGCATGGCATATTTACTAAGAAATGCAATCAAAAAAGTACCTCTAAAATAAGGCATCCTAAACAATTACAGATTACTTAGAAAACCCACAGTAGATCTTAATAAAATAAAGTGTCAACTAACCACCTCCACCACATTATTATATACACTTGCAATATGATGCTATTTTACAGGAAAATCATACACCCAAATTCTGTAGTGCATAATACAAATTTATCACCAACTTTCTGAGCTCAACATCTGACTCATCATGAGTAGATTCTATTGGAAATTTGTATCCCCATGTTCTATGGTGATCAGTATTTCCAGGTTAAGAAGAGTACTGTACTAGATTAATAGGTAATTTAAACGCCCACAATTAAGTAGCATTGAAGACTGAACATTATAAAGACTTCAGTGCATATGTCTCATGATCAATACTTGTGGACTTCTGAACAAACTGTGTCAAAGCTATACATATCAGTAATTTGTACCCACTATTTCTGTTTAAGGAGACAAAACATCTAAGGTCATGACTCTCCGATACACCCCCAACAGAGAATAAATGTATGCCACCTGTCTGCATCTGCAGTAAATTCTATCTGAAAGTGTTAGAAAGTGTTGGTATCGTTTATCTGAGGTGGGATATGGGTACCAGCCCATTATTTACCTACCAGGGCGTAATAAACTGCATAAAAACCACATCCAGGCTGGTCGGCATACCAGTCCTCATCATTAATCTGCTTGGTGAATTAGAACCAGATCTGGCGTGCCTCCTTGTCCAGGAAGCAAATACTTGGCTAACTGGGTGCATCCCCTTATTTCAAGACACAAATTTTCTAATTCTGTCTATTTACTTTATTGATGCTAAGAATTTGGTTTAAAATGCTGTTGTTGAATTATAATGATGATAGGTTGTGATATGTAATATTATTAAAATGATATCAATTGGTGTGGATGTCAGGGCTATTACTGAAAACCTTTTTTTTATTTTGTGGCAGTCAGCATAAACCTGTAGAGGATGGTAAGTGAAAAATGGTGGGATGCTACTGAATAATTTAGCCTGATTGGGTGAGACATATCAAGGACTTTGATGGAAAATATTGATGATAGAACATGACAGTCATCTCACGGGAGCAAGTGACAAAATATGTAAAATCACCAAAGTTTGTAAAAAGGAAGTTTGAGACACTGTTGTTCCAGCTACAAGTAATCTGAGCAAAAATTGTGGTCCTCTGCATTTATGAGAGAATGATGCCACTATAAACATGGTGCTGAATATTTGTAATATGGTTACTTTTGTGGCCATTTAATGTTTTTCTTTTCTTTAGGTACAGAGTTTGAAATTGAATATCCCATTTTTCATAAGCAGCTGGTTTTGTCAGTCACTTTAGTACCACATCAGACTGACTCATTTTCTCAATCCTACATATATTTAACTTATATCTTTGCTCACCAGGCTCAGCTATGGCTGTGAAACTGTACATGTGGACTTGTTATTCAAAACACACTAAATGAGCCATGATTACTGAGTGGGGAGGTGATAGAAGTTCAGAATGTCCTTACTGTGGCTTCACTACAGGCCTTAAGAAATACAAGTTCGTAGACACTTATTGACGCAGTTCTCATAGCATTGGCACATAGGCACAGTTCACAGGAGACAGAAGTCTCTTCACTCGCTGATGTTTGACATGGGCTGTCACATCGAGTAGGCAGTACAAATATGTCACTCTGATAGGAACTTCCTGGAAGTGAGCAGGATCTGACCTGAAACAGGACTGGCCTCTGGCATTGCTATTTCATGGCAGAGGCTTGGTGGTGGCATCTCGGAACTACAGGAGGAACAGCTTCTTCCTAGCAACTGGTCATACCACTTTGCTGCACAGTATCTCTGCAGTGGTCAATACCTCTTGCACTGCTCTTGATACTCGATGACACCACAAAAATCCTGTGTCTAACACAAGTTTCCCCTGGACAACTTCTAATCATGATAACAGACGTTCAGTATTAATCTTGCTTTCTTTAATTTCAACAATATGAGAGAAGGAAAGTTGCTACTCACCATATAGCAGAGATGCTGAGTCGTGACAGGAACAATAAAAAGATTCACACAATCAAAGCTTTTGGCCATTAAGGCCTTTGTCAGCAGTAGACACACATACACACACACACACTCACATAAACACAACTTGCACACACACCTGCAGTCTCAGAGAGCTGAAACCATACTTTCCTTCTCTCGTATTGTTACATTACATCCTGGATTTTCCATTCTTTGATTTCTTTAATTTCAGTAACACAGTATATGGAATATAATTTTATGTTGGGTGGAGATGTGGCTTATAAACTTGAGATATTTAAAAAGTATATTTTTATGTAGTAATGAAACCAAGATCATATTTTGAGCACGTTTTGGAGTCACAAAATGATTTACGTTTCCAATACTGCCAAAACTCTAAAATATCTACCACTGTCTACAACAAACGTAAAGCTCCTTTTGCATCATTTTAGTTATTTTGTGGATATCAGACTGGAGTGCAAGTGCTTTACTAAGAGAACACCCTTCATTACTAAATAAATCTAACCATGCATGTAGTATGAAAATGTGTCTCTTACATTTATCAAAATGGCTCTGAGCACTATGGGACTTAACATCTGAGGTCATCAGTCCACTAGAACTTAGAACTACTTAAACCTAACTAACCTAAGGACATCACACACATCCATGCCCTGCGACCGTAGCAGTCGTGTGGTTCCAGACTGAAGTCCTAGAACCGCTCTGCCACGTTTTTCAAATGCTAGAGTATCTCAATTACAAGATGCAAAATGTCTCATTGAAATAATAACAGTACCCATCAAATTACTTCATTTTATTATCTTATAGGTGCCTGATACACTCCCCTAACAATGTTTAAACTCATTCACTTTTGTATTAATATTTCACTTTCATGCAGAAGAAAACCATTGCTGTACCGCATCTCCACAAAAATTTAATAGGTAATCACAGATCATGGAAGTCTTTTTCAGTTGTACCAATAGGAATATATTCCTCCTACAGAAGTTTCTAATTGACAAACATAATGCTTTTCCAACCACAGTTTTCACTGATAATTCTGTGCACTTTTCTGTGAATGAACTGAGCCATAAATCATATTTACCCTGTGATACAACATAACACCTTCCACTTGTGATCATACTTGCTAATAAGTTCTTCAGACTATCTATGCACAACATGGCTGAGCTTCCTGTGTGGACTTCCACCACCAACAACAGAAACTGGGTCAGTCCTATTAGGCGCAGATAGCTATCCCATGAGGGTTAAGCCAGAACTGCAGATTTACATGTGCTAATTGTCAATAGTCCTTTGCAGACACCCTGTACTTGATGTCATTGTCGATTCTGTTCTGGGCAGAGAAGTGCACTGGGAGGCATTACATTTGAAACATCCCCCAGTCAAGGAGGTCCTGCCTATCACTGGGGTATTTGAAGTGCAACAGACTGTGAATTAACAGTTTTAGGACATAGTGGGAGTAGTGGTGGTGTGTTTGATTCCACAGCAATGGCAGCATCTACTGATGTCCTCATCATTTTCTTCTTGTTTTCACTGCTCCCTGTCAGACTGTGGCTCTTCCGAATGCAGTTCCCCTCATGTCGTGATTGTTTTCAAGCATATGCATGTGGTCATGGCCCACATTGGCAACCACAGCACTCAATTTTTCATAAACAAGGCAATGTTGCAGCTGCCTGTGATGGCTACCTGTGTGGCCAGCCCTCAGATATAGATGTGGAATTCCTGAAGGTTCATCATGTCATGCCAGTGCGCAGCCAGGAGCTTAGTGTTCCAGAAAGATTTATATTACCCTGTAAATTCAGCGATGGTCATTCCTTTTCCTGGTCAGTACTAGAGGCTCTGTCTCTCCTGTCAATCTTGAAATGTATCACCAATTAGGTTGTCCTTCTCTTTCCTCCACCAATCATTGTTTGGTCATTTACAGTGATCAGCCCATTCCTGTTCAAGGTCAGTTAGAATCAATGTTGAATATCAGCATGTCAGAGAGACAGTCACATTCTTCATAATTGAAAGTGTGAAAGTCAAAAACATTTTGGTCTTGACGTGTTTATAGTTCTTGGTTTGCAGATTCAGGAAGCTATCTACCTTGTTTCTGACTCCATTCTATTCAGACAACCTCAGCCACAAATACGGGTCACAGTTGCCACTAGGACAGGGTGATGCAAAAGTCTATGAAGTCCACCTCATCCTTAAACTGACAGCTGTTCTCAAATTTTGTCATGCATGACCTATTCCATTTGCTCTGCAGCCAGCTATTGAGGAAGAATCAGACAGGTTGCATGGTCTTAGTATCACTGAATCCATTCCCTCCAGCAGTGGGCTATGCCTATGGATGTTATCTGTAAGCCTATGGGGACACTTTCTTTGTGCAGAGATTTTAAGTCCACCATTAATACCCAATCTGTAATTGATAGCTACCTCATTCCCTGTACAGAAGAAATACTGTTTTTCTAAAATTGATGTGGCAGAGGCGTACCTACAGCTACGGGTGTATTCTGCCACTCAACAGATAATGGTCATCAACATTCTGCCTTTCAGCACTGTGAATGTGCCCGCCATTTTCGAGATATACAGGGTGATTCACAAAGGTATGCAAATATTTTAATATGTTATGCTGCAAGTAAAACTAGAGAAAAGTGTTCATATAAACATAGGTCCACAAATGTTTAGTTACGGAGTTGTGGCTAATAAAAGATTTTGCCTGAAATTTAGCAACTTCGCTAACATAAGCCATTACAAAACTGTACAAGGTTAAGGTAAAGCACTATTTCCATTATTTTGTTGTTATTGATCTGGTGAATCTAATAAAACATGTCCCAGACATGTATCTGCAGTAGTTTTACAGAACATTGGCCCAATTTGTTTTTTAAATTCCAGACAATTACACAAAGTTTGCAGCAGAAGTTTTAGAGAATTTAATTTTGGAAAAATGATGGTAATAATGTTAACTGAAACTGTGTGAATGTGTCAGATAATCTGCTTTCATTAATACCATAGCACATGTGAATTCATGTTAAACTGGAAATAAAGCTCACTGTTGAGGAAGTTGTACAGTGTACATACAATTTCACAATAAGTGTGCAAAAATGCCTTCACCAAGTTCAACACATTTAGCTGCACATGTATGAACAGATTTTGTTGCTCATTTCAGTTTCACAGGGTTGTTCTTAATTTTGTCTGTTGCATTCATAATGCAAGCAATTTGAAAGACATCCCTATTTTATAAAAATATCTACAAGCTTCAACAGTTACTATGTGGTTTCACTTAAATACACTGATGTTATTATATTCTTTCACTGAACAATACAGGAAAGTAGCTCATTTCAAGGTTAGGAATCGACTGAATCAGCTCACAAACAATTGTGTTGGAAGAACATCCGCAACTGAGCATTATAGCAGAGGTCGAAATATACCACTTCAGTAGTAAATTTCTTTATTTTCACACAACTGGTTTTGGACTGTTATAAGCCTATCTTCAGGTGTCGTAGCTGTGCTGTGGTCCCTGAGTGCCACGTGTACCAGGCGCTGTGTGCTGCCTATGAGTGCTCACACTACAACACCTGAAGATGGGCTTATAACAGTCTGAAAACGGTCATGAGCAAATAAAGAAATTTGCAACTGAGGCGGTATTTTCAGCCTTTGAATCAACTTGCTAATGGTTGCCAACAATGACATAAATGTTTCTACCTTATCAATGGAAAGTAAACAAATTTACTCCTATAATAATCTTTGCTTCTCTGGATGTTCAGGAAAACTACTGCAGATGCACGTCTGGGACATGCTTTACTAGATTCACCAGACCAATAACAACAAAATAAATGGAAATCATGCTTTACTTTAACCTTCTACAGTTTTGCGATGGCTTCATATTAGCGAAGTTGCTAAATTTCATGAAAAATCTTTTATTAGCAGTAACTCCATATCTAAACATCTGCAGACCTATGTTTATAAGAACTTTTTTCTTTAGTTTTACTTCTAGAATAAAATGTGAAAATATTTGCATATCTTCATGAATCACCCCATGTTTAGGACAGTTAATGTAAGATATTATGTTCTGTCCAAACTATCTTGATGATGTCATAATCATGAGTTCCTCATGGTAGGGACATCTCACCAATCTTCGAATTCTGTTCACTAAATTTCAAATGGTGGGCCTTAAATTCAGTCTATGAAAATCAAAATTTTTCACACAGAAATCAAATATATCGACCACCTTCTTTTGAAGGCCAGTGTCAAACACATGAAGCACCATATAATGATGATTGATAACCTTACTAAACCATGGAACCTGAAGAATCTCCAATTGTTTCTAGGTAAAATCAGTTACTATTTAAAATTTCTCCCTATGTGGTGGGCATAACTCATACAATGAACGAGTTGCAATAAAAGGAAGCTCCTTTCATTTGGTCAGGTGCCTATGACAGAGTGTTTACCCACATAAAGACACTGTTAAAGATATTGTTCTGCCTTGATACCTTGACATCAGACAAACAGCTCTTCCTGCTAACAGATGCAGCCCAATAAGGGATTTGAGCAATTTTAGCACTCAGAAACACCAACAACTCTGAGCAGCCTCTTGCATACACCTCCTAAATGTTGACAGTTGCTCAATGCAATTATTCCCAGATAGAAAAGGAGTCTTTACCCAGTGTGTATACAGTCCAGAAGTTCCTGATTTCCTCTAGGGCAAAGAAAACCATCTCATCACTGACCATAAGCCACTTGTGTTAGTGTTTGGCCCCCATTAACAGCTTCCCAACAAGATCACACAGTGTTGGGTTTTGTTTTTGAGTGCATACCACTATGACATTTATTACAGATCCACAGCACAGCATGGTAATGCTGACACATTGTCACACCTGCCTATGGGCTACGACCCAGCCTTTGACAAAGCTGAAGCTGTCTGTTTCCAACTCACTGGCAACACACATAGACTTCCAATAATGGCCCATTACATCACACAGGCCATCAAACAAGATCCCACACTCTGGCAGGTGGATGATGTGATCAATGGTTGGCCAAAGTGCCTGCATGCTAAGGATTCTGGTCTGCTCCACACTTATTTTCTCCTCCTCCATTGCTGGCAGTAGTTGATGGTACTGTTCTCCCTAGCACTGATCAGGTGATCCCAGAGTCATTGTCCCTCCAGTCCTGTAGGCTCATATCCATGTTCTTTTACACTGTGGCCACTGGGGTATGACCCACATGAAGGTCCTTGCACGGCGTTTTGTCTACAAGCCTGGCATCAATTCAGTGACTGAGAGGCTCGCCCATGAGTGCAAGCAGTGTGCTGAACAGCAAGCAATGCCACCAAGAACTTTTGCCCCTTTGGCTACGCCACATCAGCCATGGGACCATGTTCAAATTGACTTTGTAGGCCCCTTCTGCCATTTTATGGGGTTGGCAGTGGTTGTGCATCATCCAGTTACCCATATATCATGAGCATACCACCATGCCAGCAGGAAAGCAACAATGTGGGCTCTCACCCATGTCTTTGCAATTGAAGGATCACCGTGGATGATCACCTCCAATTATAACATGCAGTTCTCATCAGTGCTGTTTCAATATTTCTGTCCCTGTGATTGTATTGCCCACTTCACACACACACCATTTCATCTGCAGTCGAATGGGGAGATGGAGTATATGGTGCACAACTTTAAGATTCAGTTAAGAAAGTGCTTGGTGAGCTCGCCAGTGGGCTCAGTGTTGCATGTGTTTCTCAGAACCCACAGGACCACACAAATACATGGCAGAAACCTGGAAGAGATACTCCATGGGCTACAGCTCCAGACTCTGCTGCATTGCTCTGCTCTGTGCTGAGGCCTGAGGTGCATTTGCACCCTTTACAGTATGCTCCAGACACCCCTGTCTCATGGGTGTCAGCAACAGTACGAGCAATTTGCAGTCAGCAAATGTTCACTGTGGATGCTGGTGGTGTGTCACTGTCCCACCATCAGAACCAGCTGTGCCAGTGTTGAGGCACTGACCCACAGTGCCTCCTACCACAGCAGATGCCCTGGGAGGGTCTTCACTTGAAGAGCTGTTGGGTGCCAACTGTGTCAATTATGGCCACAAGAGGTGCTGTGCCTTCTGCCCAAGCCCGATGGCAGATACCTGAATGACTCCCTCCCACAGGAGCACCCACCAGCCCTCCCCCAATCATTGCTGCAGCTATCCTTCATGCTGATAGCATGATTTCCATTCCATTAACATATTCATTGTTGTTCCCACACCTAGTTTGCATTTGTCTGGGCCACTTCTGGCCTATGCCCCGCCAGGCAAGAGACAGCTGATGGCTCAGCACCATGACAGATACCAATGAGCCAATGAAGGCAACAGCATCAACACACAGTTGCCGTTGTGCCTCCACCACCACCACCAGAGTCACCTCTGCAGTCGCCACAGAGTGACCTGGGTGGACCCTGTGGTCTCCTCAGTCCCATCAGTCCATCTCCACTGCCAGACCCACCCACTTGGTCTCCCACCTTTTTTCACTAATGGCTGTAGTGCTGGCTCCCTGAAGGGAGGGAGAGACATGTGGTGTGTCCACTTATACTGTCACTATCACACCTGCAGAGTTCACATTTGGCACCATCAGCAAGAGAACGAAACAAGACTACCTGCTTTGCTTGCTGCCAGTGTCATTGCTGGCCAAATGGAGATGGCCTCACACCAGTAGCATGACCCACTCTGTCTTGCATTGTTCACACTCCATGGTGGTTCCACTTGCTGATTACAACTGTTCTGTGATTTGTTATAATGAACTTGCATGTTGCAAGACTTGGCCTGGACTGTTTTTCTCACCGTTTCTGTCCACATGCATGTGTAGACTCTGGTGCTCTATCACTGCAGTTGTAATTACTGTGTGCTTTGTTAAGTGCAATAACACTGTAAATTCTACATGCCGTAGAAAAATAGGAAGATCAAACTGTTTCAACAGTTGATGCAACATTATATGTGAGAACTGAGTCATTACACACACATGTAGCAATACAAGAAGAATGTGAAATACACCAGAGCAAAAAAAAAGCAATAATCAGCAATAAACATGAGTACAGGACAACAAATCAAAAGGAAACCATTGTAGACTTTACAGAGAGTAAATGCTGTTCCTCACTAATTAGATAAACTTACGCAAGGGAACAGTGATAGTGCAAAAATAATGAAGGCTATTTGAGCATATGTCCATCTCCAGGTACAACGTATTTTCAACAGTTCATCAGACATCAATAAGAAAAATAATATTTATGGCCTGCACCAAAGACTGAATACTTGGGTAACAAAAAATTAGAAGTAGAAGAGCTCCTGAGTAAAACATAAGATGTATTATTTGTTAGTGAGTATGGATTAAATCAAGCAGAGTTTTGCAATCTAATAATAAGATTATTTCTGCTAGTAAATGCATAGAGGTATAGCTGTTACAATATTCAAAAGGAAAATAGGTATTTTGCAATATACTGAGTACAGTAAATGTATAAACTTGCCAGCATGTGCAGAAAAAGATTTTGAAATTACTGGCATAATGTATGAAGAAGTAACAATTTTCTGTTTATACAGGTCTCCAACTGATAATATTGCAATGTTTACGAAAATTTAACAAAATTATTGCTGACGTTTAACATGAAAAAATATTGTAATATATGGAGATTACAGCATAGACATAGGTAAAGAATAAAAACCAAAACAAGAATTAAAATTGTTGTTATTATTACAGTGTAATATTAAAAAACTGGCGTTCTACGGATAGGAGAGTGGAATGTCAGATCCTTTAATCGGACAGGTAGGTTAGAAAATTTAAAAAGGGAAATGGATAGGTTAAAGTAGTGAAGTTCGGTGGCAGGAGGAACAAGAGTTTTGGTCAGGCGAATACAGGGCTATAAATACAAAATCAAATAGGGGTAATGCAGGAGTAGGTTTAATAATGAATAAAAAAAATAGGCGTGCGGGTAAGCTACTGCAAACAGCATAGTGAACACATTATTGTGGCCAGGATAGACATGAAGCCGATGCCTACTACAGTAGTACAAGTTTATATGCCAACTATCTCTGCAGATAATGAAGAAATTGATGAAATGTATGATGAGATAAAAGAAATTATTCAGCTAATGAAGGGAGACAAAAATTTAATAGTCATGGGTGACTGGAATTCAAGAGTAGGAAAAGGGAGAGAAGAAAACATAGTAGGTGAATATGGATTGGGGTTAAGAAATGAAAGAGGAAGCCGCCTGGTAGAATTTTGTGCAGAGCATAACTT